>NC_087556.1:24466955-25071955 GCF_036250125.1 Pseudopipra pipra | reverse complement strand
GTTGCTGTGCTTTTTTCTGGGATGAGGGAAAACCCAAGCCTTGCATGCCAGATTTCCTTTCAAGGCAAAAAAAAAAGAATAAAGTGACATGGCTGGGATATTGTTTGGATCATTTTTAATGTCACACCTCGATGGAGTCTCAGGTTATTAATGGGGGGATTGACTCTCAATATTGTGGCCAGATGCAGAGGTTGGCTGAGCTCCCTCGCTTTGGAGCTCATTTTTAAATCATGCTCTGATAATTTACCCTGCCAAGGAGATTTGTAGTTCAGTGGTGTTCTGGAGTTAGCTTTTGTCAGCAAGAAGATAGTTAGGTCCTCAGTCAGGTGTTTCAGGTAGGCTGGTGGACCTGTTTGAGTGGCCAGATCTGCAAATGGGAATTGGTACCCCTCTCCCATAGATGGGATTTCTCTGAGCTCCTGGAAAAAACTTCATCCTCTTTCGCCTGTCCTGCTCCTTAAATCAATGAGACTGAAATGGGGCTAGTCAGCTACAAGTGTGACAATTTTTTGTTTTCTGTGTTTTTGCCTGCATGAATTTCTCGCTGTGATAGTGATTTGCTGACTTGGAGGGCTGGTGACATGCTCGCTGGCTGTGGTTCTTTGTGGTTGCAAACTAAGAGGCAGTGCAGTTGACAGACCAAAGCCACTTGACAGCTTCTCCAAGAAGTCCTGGCTGCTGAGGGACTGCAGTCATGACCTGTCTTTCTTGCTGTCATGGAGGGGTTGCTTCAGATCTCTCTCCGGGCTGCACTACTGGCACTACAGCACCCACAGCTAGTGTGGTTTAACAAGGGTTGGGAACGTGTGCAGGCTGCTGCAGCTGTGGCAAGAAGTGAGCCAATGTGGAGAGGATTCAGTCATCTCCAGCTGAAAGCTGGCAGGTTGTAACTGATGTGTGAAATGAGGGTATTGGAGCAATTCATGTGTGCTGGAGTTGTGGAGATGTCGGGCTGGAGGGTTTTCCTGCTCATCTGTGCGAGGCTGGAAGAGCATCATCATACTCGGTCAGAGTTGAGAAAGCTCAAAATTGTGATGGAAGGATGATAGTCACCAAGAGTTAGGGTTTTCAACAGAGCCCTCAAATCAATAGTTGTAGAAGTCCAGGAGTTGTAATTTGTCACTTCTTTGGACCAAGTGACAGAGAGGAAGACCTTGACAGTCACAGGCTGCATGTCAGCAACAAGCATTAAGTGGAGTCTTAAATCCCAATGAAATCTCTGGAATTAATGCCCTTCTTGAAGTGTAGCATGTCCTTCAGTGCCTTGTCAGGCTGAGTCTCCAAGGGACTACTGTTGTGATCTCCACAGATCGTTTAGTCTCTGCCCTACACTTTCTAGGAAGATTTTCACTCCCGAGCACATGACATTTATCCATGGAACTGAAGCAAAATACTCGCCATCTCAGTGTTGGGAAAGGAATGGTTTCTAGGGAGATATTTTTCATTGCTGCAAAGAACTGGAAAAATTAGGCCATTGTCTCACCATCAAGTGAGATGTTCCTCTCTATTTACAAGCCTTGGGGAACTTTTTGGCTGTCTTTGTGTTGCTGATGGAGAAGCCTCACAAGCAACTCAGAGAAGCAGGAATCGTGTCCTCTGGAGCACGGACAGCATAGGACCCAAGCATGCAGACCAAGTTTCCCTTTTGTCTATCCAATCCAGGGCAGTCCTGGACTTGCTGAGACACTCCTGGAGAATGCTGATGGGAGCAGTGGTTTGCCCTGTGGTCAGCTGTGTCTTCAGGGCTGGTGGTTATCTTCCACTACAACTACCAGTCAGTTTTCCAACTGGCCTCCTTTGCTTACCCTCAAGAGGAATTTGGATAGTTAACAGAGAAGAGAGACTGTGGGAGCTTTATGGTGACTCTCTGGCACCCAAGCATGTGGCTTTCTCGTCTGGTAGAGGTCCTGCTCTCATTTTGCCTGACTTTGTCCCTTCCCTCAAATGAGGGCAGCCACAGTGGCTGTGTCAAACAGGATTTGGTATGTCTTGTGGAAGACTTGCTGCTTCCAGTGGGATTTGGTTGACCTGTGAGCAGATCCCTGCCCCAGATGGTCTGTCTTTCTGGTTTTTTTATCTTGGAAACTATCCTACTGGCCTCTAGAGTGATGAATCACCCCGTTAGTGTGCCTAGGGGATGTCTAAGATGTCCATTCCTTCTACCTGAGGCAGACTAGGGCAAATCCTGGAGCTACTGGCCCAGTGGAATTGCTGAGGGCAACACCTCACATTTAACAGTCTACATCTGGTGACTGGTGTGTGGGCAAGGATTTATTTTTACCTCTGGACACGCAGGTGGAGAGCCAGCTCACATCAGCAGGCTGCAAACAGAGCAGCCTGGAGAATGTGGGGCTTGAACCCAGAGACCTTCCTTTGCACCTCACCTTGATTTGCCTGGCAGCCCATCTGCTTCTGCTGCAGAGAGGTGCACAGAGGGAGATGGAAAAGGAAGAACCCTGCTAGAGCATGGAAAGCTGTCGCTCTTCCCAGAGCCCACTGATAGCACCCATCTGTCAATCCTGTGATTTTACATCCGTCTTTGTGTTGTTCCAAGGCAACGAGTGGTTAATATTTGAAGAGTATTAATTTAATATTACTGAACCCTTAAGAAGAAGGCACAGTGGGCCAAGTCCTGCTAGTTTTGCTCGTATTTCACGGGGTTGAGGAGGGTGAGATTTAATCCCCTTTGGTTGTACCTCTACTGGAGGGGCGGTTGCAGGGAAGAGAAAAGAGGCAGGGGAATTACAACACTAGGAAAAAAAATCCTAGCTCTGCCCTGAGCCGTTTTGCAATAAGACACTTTGGGGCGTGAGTTATGATGCTGTAATTCACACCTCAAGTGTTTCGTGGCATTCAGCCACTGCTTCGACTGCTTCGTGCCCTGCACACAGAGGGGAAATGATTTCTGCTCAGCTTGCCCCTGGCTAGCTCAGCCCTCGAGTGGAGATGGCTGCATGGAGGTGGCTGCAGGGCTTGTCTCTCCCTCCCTTGCTCTTTATTTCAACTTTCCCTTTGGCAACCATCTTTCTAATCCAAATTGACTTTGGTGCATCCTTACCTGTAAGCAGTTTCCTGGTCCCAGCAAAAAAACAAGGACATGTTAGGTACCCTAGAAGCTGCACTTTGCTCTATTGGGTCTGCACTGCTCCTGTTCCCCGCTAAAAGCATTTGGGGCAGTGAGGGTTGGTGCCAGGGAGTCTGAAATGGGTCAAGAAGTTGAGTACATCCATCTTTGTCTCAAGTCTTCTGTTTCAAATCTGCCTGTAAGAGCGAATGCTTAGGGAAAGGATTTCTAAATCAGATAATTTTTGACTAAAGGCTGGGCAGGAGACACTTTTATCCTGCAGCTCACTTCAGGGATGAAGTAACCCATTTGCTGTCCTTGGGTGTGACAAAGGTCGTTGCTTGCTTGTCTGTCTCTCAGGACGCCTGTGGGGTGGCAGAATGTTTCTGTGCCTTTTGGCCAAACAGACTGTCCAGCCCATCATATGCCTGTGCCTGGGAGTATGTTGGCAGAGCAGCTGCATGCTGAGAGCACAGCTCTGAAGCCACCAGCAAGACAAGTCTGAGAGGAGGCATCTCTTTAAAAATTTCTGTCCTCTCCCCAGACTCCATGAGCACAAGTTTCTGTCCTGGCCAAGTGCACTAAATGCACAAGCTGACTATGATCCACACTGTGCTCCTGCAGGCTGTTGATGTGCTGACAGTCAGGCCTGGCCTGCTGTCAGGGTGCTGTTTCATATTGTTATCTTTGCATATCTGCTTCACAGTAAATTATAGTGGTGCCTCCATCTCCTTCCTGTTTAGCATTTCATAAATTAGAAGGGGACTCAGGTTAAAAATTTTAAATTCTTTGAGTGAGGTTTGGAGTCAAATCCTTATAGTTTAAAAGTGTCAGGCGTGTGGCAGTGTTACATTGTTAGCAGTGATGCTGTGCTGGATCTAATGTGCCCTGTAAAGATTTGGGGCTTTTTGGTGTGAGTGAGCTGACCCAGCCAAGCTGCTTTGTTGGCCACCAAGGACTGATAGTGTTGCATCATAGAGGAGACACAGATCAGTGCCAATTTGGGAATCTCTGCACCATATAGACCTTTCTTTAGTGTACACCTACCTTAGTGTCAGCCTTGTAGACATTAGATGTGTGGGTAGCACAGTATCCTCCTGAAGGCAGAGGAAGAGGCACCTCCAGAGATAGATGTACCTAGAGATGGACCTGAGATGAGTAGCTTTGACCAGTTTGAGATTCCAACTTTGGGATGCATAAAACTAGGACTTTTTCTTCCAAATTCTTACTGTCTCTAAGTGCTGATGTGTTGAGTGCAGCTGTATTAGTTCTTGAAAGCCTACTGTTACAGACAGTGAACTTTCTGGGCTTTGGGTGGTCACTTCAGCAGTTAAACTTAATAAAGTTTCTGTCTTTGTAACATTAGTAATTCTCTTTAAATGGCTTAGAGTGGGACAATATTCAGGCTTGGGGAATGAAAGGAAGAGAGTTTGTTTATTGTTCTAAGGCACTGTAAACCCTGAATTTGACAGAAATATAAACTCATACAGTCCTTTTGCTGATTCATATTTTATTACTGGTTTTGGTACAACGTATAATATAGACATAGCCCTAAAAGGCTTATTTCTAGTGGGACACATGCTGACTTGCAGCCACATACTCTCCTTCCAAAAATGAGTAACTCTCAGGGTATGTGTGGTTGTGGCTGAGCTATAACAGGTAAGCAAGAAGGAATTAGTGTGGTCACTATCCCTGCCACCCCTGGCAGAAAGTGCATTACCGAACAGTGATGCATGTCTCCAGAGAAGATGTGGAGTTTTTAAGGGGGGAAGCTGTGCAAGTGACAAAGCCCAGTGCAGAGTGACAAAGCCCAGTGCAGAGTGATTGAAAATCCCTGGGCATGTTCTTCACCCCCACACTGAAAGAGTCCAGACTTACATCAGTGAGCTCAGGTGATGGCTTATGCCAGTATGGGAGCAAGGTATGGGCGTTGATTTGGTGATCATGTCCTTTGGCAGTATGGTTACAACTGTGGATAATCATCACATCCCCTAATTTGGCATCCTTTTAGGGGCCCATCTACTTTGTACCTAATGTACAGTCTGGGGAGGAGCTGATTGGTTTGGTGGGCAGTGCAGGTCAGTAGCACAGCTTTCTCCTCTGTCTACAGTACAGAGACTCATCTCCCAGTTCCTCAGCTGGAGATGAAGTTAAACAACGTGACTGTCCTGTCCAGCAGCTATCCCTGTGCCCGGCAATAAATAACTTTTCCTTCCATTGTACCCTTATATTTGCAGGTTTAAAGGAGGAGTGACATTTGGAGCAGAAATACCCAAAGCAGAGTATTCCTTCAGGCTGAAAAAGCATCTCTTTTGTATCTGTGTATCACAGCAGGGCAGAGTAATGCTCTCCCATCCACAGAACTGCAGTCTGGTGTGCTAAATAAACGTGGTTTGGAAAGTGGTCAGGATAGCTGTGTATGCCTCTGCCTGTGTGTGGCCCGGGTTGCAAACTGCAGGGTTGGAGAGAGATGGGTTTATACTGCCTGGGATGGTCCTGCGTGTCTGGGGTGGGAGAGGGTGTTCCTGCAAGTGGGAAGGCAGGAAGCCAAGCGTGGGAAAAGGAGGGAAAAGGATGATTGTGTGAAGAGTAAGAGGGAAGGAAAGGGCAGAGACAATAGTTCAACTTAGCAAAGAGGCAGTGATTGAGGGTGTGAGGATTTGGCAGAGTATCTTCCTGAAAACCCTGAAGGTCCACAGGAAGAAGGTAATTTTGTGTTTGAGTCCCGTGCCCTAATGGGAGGGAATCTGTTCTGCACAGGACTCTTGCATCAGTTTTCCCACTTCGGCCTTCTGGCCAGGGGTGGGGGTGAGGATTGGAATAAGGACAGTGCTCCATGTTCTTCTCTTTTTTGGCATTTTGCAGTGCAATACAGACATTTTCTACAAGACTAGGACTCAAAATAATTTTCCTCTTTCACTCTTCTCCCCACAAGAAACATGGATTTCCCTAAAACCTGAAGTCAAAGGTCACTGCAGTGAAAGACATTTTTCCAGTGACTTCAGCCTTGCACCTTTCTGGAGTTATGGAATTTTTTTCTCTTTTTTCCAGAAGTTGGTTTCACATTGTCAGGGTTGTTCTGTAGAGAAGAAGTACATTCAGTCTTGTATATATAGTTATGCAGTATAATCAAAGATCTGCATGGATTGAATGTTTGTTGAATGGTGTTTGTGTTTTGAGTATAGGTCCATTTTTTAGTTGCTCTTCTATCATTTTGCAATTAAAATGCAAATATTTATGGTGTCCCTGCCCATGGCAGGGAGGTTGCAACTAGATGTTCTTTAAGGTCCCTTCCAATACAAACCATCCTACGATTCTGTGATCTGTCAGCATGTTATGCTGCCAGTTCTGAGATGCTTTGCTGATTGATGTTGTTGATTTCACCTCAATTTTTATCCTTCAGTTGTGCATGGAAAATATAGTTGCACAAGCTGGATAGAAATTAGGAGAGCTTTTTCACACTTAAAGTACTGTGCCCCTCAAGTCTGGGTTTGTGAATCTGAGGGTCTCTTGGTTTACATGAACTTTTGTTTCCCTCTACTCAAAATAAGAAGAAAAAAAAATCCCACTATTCTATGGCAAAATCCCAGGAGAGTTTCCATTATTTGGACTAAGAATGTCCCAGAGCTTTGTCATTGTTCTGGAAAGGCCTGGAGGAGTTTTGCGCCTTTTCCCAGGCCCTTGCTTTGCTTTTCCAACACTGCATCTGGGGGTCATATGTAAGGTTACAAATCAAAGCCGGAAGATTTGCATGCTAATATAAACTACGTGCAAGTGTTGCTGCAGAGCAGGAATCTTGGATGTTGGAAGCCAAAAGGAA
The DNA here is from genome assembly GCF_036250125.1 of Pseudopipra pipra. Taxonomy (NCBI): domain Eukaryota; kingdom Metazoa; phylum Chordata; class Aves; order Passeriformes; family Pipridae; genus Pseudopipra; species Pseudopipra pipra. The sequence goes on along the minus strand of NC_087556.1, from coordinate 25,065,071 downwards.
GGTTGGGTTTAAGCAACAACACCTCTTTGCAATTGTAAGGCAGACTGTGCAGGGAGCACCATGTCATCTGTGTAAGCAGGGCTATGTACCTACAGAGTGCAAAACTCTGCTCTGGGACCATCCATGAAATGGGGGCAGCAATGCCATGGTGTGGCTCTGTCTTCGTGCACACACAAGCTGTGTGTGCTCCAGCACTGTACCTGAGCTCCGTGTTGGGAAAATGCATCAGTACAAGCCTGCTGGTACAATGTAGATGGTCCTTGTTCTCAGAGCAGAAAGGTACTCAGGGAGATCTCTCCCACAGGCATAAATAACTCCGTGCAAAGGTGTGTGAGACTGGATGTTAAGTGGAAAACTGCAATTCCTGGATTGTATTTTCACTCTCTCTGTGTCTTGTCCATTTTAATGCATTTAACACAGTAGCAAACAAGTTCTTGTCAGTTCTCATTTGACCAAGCTATTCTTGTATCCCTGGCCACAGGGCACTCACTGACAAAAATAACTTTGCCTGAAGTATGAGCAGAGCTCTACTCACCCTGTTTTGAACATCCCCCAAGTCAACTCCTCCTGTGCCAGAATCAGTTCGCCTGCTTCTCTCATAAGTGTGTCTGATTTGGCAGCATCCTTCTGATATTTTAGCAATCCTGCTCTCGTGTGAGATTTGATCCAGCACCATGAAGGGAATGAAACTTTTCCTGTTTGCTTCTGTGGGTCTAATGACTCTGTAATAACAGTAAAAACCAGAAGCAGGTTGTACCCATTTGGACTGGGAGTGGATTTATACAAACATTGCCCTCATCTGAATGGTGCCAGCACTGACAACAGCAGATAACATCTCTTATAGCTGGAGATAGGAAGGTGTGTTTATAAACTAAGGAGAGATTTTAAAGACCCTCACATCTGCCTCAATACTTTCCTATTAAAATTAATTTCAGTTGAAGCAGGATGAAGCCAGTTTTGAGTCAACTTTTAAGATTTGTTCCTGTATAGAGAAGAAGGGCAGGAGGATTAAGTCATCTTCATATTTAAAAATAATTTTTAAGGTGCTGTTTTCTCTTTGTGTCTGGCTTTTACCTTGCAACTGACACAATGATGTAGGAGATGAGAAGTAACTGGCTTAGAGGGACCCCCACTTCACTTCCCCATCCAGCACTAGCATGGAGGATTTCTACATTAAGCTGTACTCTTCAAGGGTTATATGTTTCTTTTTGGAACAACTTCAGTTGCAAATCAATTTCTAAAATCTCTTTAATGAAATTCATACAACTGTTGTACTCAAAATTGGTCAGTGAAACTTGAAGGATTTGAAATTCAAGAGTCTATTTTGTTTGTTGATTCTCTTTCTTTTTTTTGAATGGAGTTTATCTCCTTCTGCCAGGACATTCTCATATTTTAGGGTCCTCATGAAACACCGACCATCTGCTGAGGAAAAGGACACAAGCACCGAGTTAAAATAATTTATAAGTCAGGTAGCATCCAGATTTAAGAGGCAGTAAGCTGGAAACTTTCTACCTCGAACTGCAGCTGGATTATTTTTGTTTGCTTGCTGTAGACAGCCTCTTTCAGACCCAGGCAGGGTATTTGAGGAGACCACGAGGGAGGCAGGTTTCACAGAGAGCCTGTATGTTCTTATTTCCATTTTACATTTGTCACTCTACGATTCTAGTGCTCTGTAGGCTTAGATGTTGTGTTTTCTAATAATCTCTCAACTCTTAAATGGCGTAGACTGGGTCTTGTTGTTATTCTGCTTCACAAATAATTCCATCACATATGGTAAGTAAATGCAGGTGGATTGAAACAGATTGGAAACAGAAATATGAACCCACATTGTGCTCTGCACAGATGCTCCCTCTCCCTCATGTACACATGTAAATGTAATGGGTGGATGTTGTCCACTTCCCTTGTCTGCTTCCCTTGCAGGGAAGCTGCTGTTCTGTTTCCTGAAGCTGGGAAGTGGTAACAGGGAAGTGGCCAGTTTTTACTAGTCATGTTTCTTATTCTAGTTCCATAGACTGTAGTTATTGGATATGTTGGAGTCAAGATAGTCTTGACAGGTCTTTGACATGACCCAGGATATCAGTTAAAAACAAACAAAGCCTTGCTAATGCAACACAGATACTCAACATCTGCAAGGATTAGACACATCATATTCTGCTCATACACTCCTAAGAATGAACTTAAATGAAGTAATCAAACAAGCCTGGCAAGAGGCTCGGGGCTGGTTTGTAACCAAGCTGCAGGGCTCCCAGCTGTTCCAGTTCTGCAGCTCTCTGGTCAACTTATTGTCGCAAATTATAGGTGCAAATTCCACTTTTTACCTTTTTATGCCTCTCATGTTTATTTGCATGGCCATGCAAAGAAATGGAGCAGGGAGATTTTTTTCCCTTTTGACTTATAGTTCTGATTGTGTGGGACAACTGAGCATTATTTTAGCAGGAAGATGCCGGGAAGGCCTGAAGTTAATATTTAAAAACCCAGGCTGGCAAATGCCAAAAACCTGAGGAGTGAAGTTGAGACTAAATCAGAGTTTGAGCTGTGGGCTTTAAAACCTCGTCAGTGCATGAGAAAAATATGGGAGGCTAAGTGTTGTCTTATTTTGCCTGCATAAACACGATGAGCTGGATTCGTCATTCAGACACAGCCCTGTTGCATGTCTGGTCTGTACCCCTGAAGCAAGGAAACCAGCAAAAACATCTAGCCAGGTGCCTCCATCTCAGATCTGAGTTCCTCTTCCTGTGTTCTCAAGGATGTCTGCTGACTGACTTGAGGCACTTGTTTGCTATTCTCATTTGTTTTTAAGTACCAGGATTTGGCAAAGAGAAATGGATTTCATCTTGGTTCCTCTTCCATCAGCAGGAAGGTCTGTACCCATATAGGATACAGTAGTGCTGGGATTTTCTACACCAGAATGGACCCAGCTTGAGTCTTGAGAGTATGGCCAGATTCAGAAATGAGTTTATTTTTTATGTGCTCAGATTTAGTGTGATATGTCTGAAAAGAGAAGCAACACTAATCTGGCATTAATCCTCTTGCATTGCAGTTTAGAGATGAAATAGGATCCACAAAAGAAAACAGTAAAGGAAGGAAAACTCTCCTATCCCCTCTCACCTCTTTATTTTTTTTTTTTATCCCCTTTCTTGTATGTTTAATTAGATGTAAATTAGCTTGCAAATTATGATGGAAACTGGAATTACAATGTCCTGGTTTAATTGCCTGTGTGGTGGCTGCTCACAGATGAGAACTGGCAAATGCTGGGGCTGTCCAGTTTGTTCCCTCCCATCATACTGTAACTCTGCTCTGCTTCCAAAACTTAGGTATGTGCAACATTTGTCCATGAGACCCACGGGTCATTCTGGCTTTTTCTCAGTTACATTTTCCCTGTTGGTAATGGAAACACGAGCTGGGTAGAGGGGTGTCCATGAAATCACATCTGCTGCATGAATAAGCCAGACGCCCCGCACCTGTGTGCAGTCCACGTCAGCCCATGTGCTTGGGACTGCTCTAAGGCACCCTGCCACGCCAGCAACCTCCCTGCAAGAAGCTTTCCTGTTTGAAGATCCTTGGGTGTCATGTTTCTTCTGAGTTTCATCTCTGTTTCTCAGCTCAGTCTTCGAAATCCTGGGGTGAGAACAGCTCTGGGCTGGGTTTGAAAATAGCTGTTCCTTGGCTCTGCCCTGGCTGAGCTGTGGTACCTCAGAGACCATCCTGCTGAAAGGTGACATCATCGCATGGCACCAGTGATGGACTTAACATGGGCTTGGGGCTGAGGGTCTGACTTCACCTCTGTGGGAATTTACCAGGTCTCAGAGTGCTTTTCAGGGCCTTTTGGATGCTGGTGAGCTGGGCAAGAAGCCCATGCTGCACTCGTTGAATTTAGAGTCAGATGTGATCCAAGCCAAGTGAAGGCACAGGTTATGTGCGCAGGAGGCGTCTTATATTCTCCGTGCTTATTCCTGGGGGATTCCACTCTTCCTGTTGCCATGCTGTCCCTTGTATGGGGCAGGAATTTAGGACACTGGTGGCCCTCATCCTGAGAAAACCCTGGCTACTGGTGCCAGTGTCTTATGGGGTGGAAGAAGGTACCTAAAATCAACCAACATGCATCAGAAAGGTGAACAGCTTTGCTGCTTTGGTCTTGTGAGTACCAAAATTGCAGTCTCTAGGCTGTTATCACTTCCAGTCTGGATCTGGGCCAGCACTGATTTGTGCTCATCAGCACATCTTTGACGTTAAAGTGGTTGTGCAAACAGTAAGTCCGTGGCTGTACTCCAGTAATTTAGGACACAGATGTATGTTGACTTTGCTGCAGTTTGAGTTGTTTTAACGTAAACTCCACCAGCTAAATGAACCAACTGAAATTGCTGCAAGCCTTGCAGGAGTTGGGCTGACTTTGCATGGAAGTAGACCAGGGAGCATTCACATGCTGAGCTGTGCTGGTGGAAAGCTTCCAGCTCACAGGCAGTGATAGCATCTGAATACAGGGGAAAAGGTGCGTCTTTTCCAACTCAATCCTGATTCACTGGAGGACAGACATCCAACACTTAATAGGAGACTTTGAAGAAGCTGACGTTTTACAGGATAAAAGGGGATATCATGATGGTATCTGCATACAAATTGCACCACAGCGTTGTCTTTTGCATTCATAAAACTCTCTTAATAGCTGGTATTTACTGTAATTACTTATTAAAGGTTAACAGCACCCTCTCTTATGTTTGCAGGGATATTTCTGGTCTCTGCTCTTTAATCTTCTCTTTGCCAATAGCTCCTGTATTTGTGTGTGTTCTTATCTTGGTCTCATCAGAGGGCTCGTTTCAGACATTTGTTTTCCACTCCTGCTCATCTGGCTGTAGAAAACAAAACGTTAGCACCTAAAAACCAATTGAAAAATCGGTCACATGAGAGTAACCTGAATTCATTACCTTTGGTTTTGTGCCAGATGTAACTGGATATTTTCCACTGAAAACAAGAAAGTCAATGATAAAGTCATGCCCAATGATTGAGTGAATGCATTTTGTAGTAGGAAGGCACCTCTCCTCCTCGCTTGGTATAGGCAGTAAAGGGAGAGCAATAACTTCAGTTTACAGTAAATTTTCTGCTTTGTGGTGGGTAAAATTGAAGTTTCCCAGAGCTAGAATTAAACAATAATTAGCAGCTGATAAACCCCCCCTGACACTCTGCACCTTCTTTCCTAAGGCATAAATATTAAGAGCTGCTTATCAAGCTCAGTTCCTGATTAATATTCTGCAGTCTGTACAGGCCCACTTCTTGTTTCTCTGAAGAAGGATTTATTTTAAAATATAACAGTAGACCAAAAAAAAGACTGGATTTTTGAAATTAAAGGTTGAACTTTCTTAGTGGCTGGAGCACCCAGTGATTGTTGCAGTGAGTTGTTTGTAATTTTTTACTTCAGTTATCATTCACTGTTAAGGACTCCATGTTAAAAGATTTTTAATGTGGAGCATTTGAATAGCATGTGTGTTTTGACTCCTTTAAGGTAATAAACATGGCAGATCTGCATAAAGCAGATCTTTTTACCTTTAGTAATAATTATTGTAGTAATTTGTAATTTGCAGTCGCAATTGTGATGCAGTTTAGTTGTGTGCATGTATGAACTGTCAGAAAACATGGTACTCACACGGAGCAGCTTGCTCCAAGGCGTGTAAGGTACTTTGATTTTATCTTTTTTTATGAAAAAAGAAGTGTGCCGAGGACCTGGGACTCTCCCATGGGCAGGACCAGCTGCGTGCTGGAGTGGTGGCTGGTGTGGCTCAGTTTTGGGGAGTTGTTGGATGCCACAGAAAGCCTTCCCTTGGCTCTGCAGGCAGTCTGCGAGAGCTCTGTTGGCTCTGCTGGGTGTTTGAGCGTGGGATGACTCTCCATATTTATCTGATATTTCCTGCTGTCTTCTTGTCCCATTGCATTTCCATGACCTTGGGCTCCCCCAGGACTGCTTTTCTCCTCCTCCCCTGGGATATTGTTGATTGCTTTCACAGCAACCCATTTTAAGATCTTAGAAAAAAAATGATGAGGTAAGCTGATGTAATGTTTGCTGCTCATGAAAAGGTTATGGGTCTGCCCAAGGTAGCAGAAGCAAATAATTTCCAAACTCTGATCTCTAGGGGAGAGAAATGTGATATCTAAGGCTTTTGAAACCTCTAGACCTTACAGTTATAATCTGGCATTTTACAGATCTTTTTCAACCAGTTATTCTCCATTATTTTAAGTGGTGGCTTTTGAGAAGCAATTTGATTTGCGCAAACAAGCAAAAAAAGATCAATAGCCATTTTAGATTTTGCACCTGTGTCCCACCAAGCAGATTTTGAGCCCATTGGTTTCTCACTTCACATAGCACCAGGCTGCAATTAAACGCTTTTCTTGCTTCTGCTATGATCTTTCCATGAAATAGAAATCAGTGCATCTGCATGCTGCCCAATCCATCACTTGCTGAGCTTGAGGAGACCTTAGGCTCAAAAAGATTTAATGGCTGTCCTAAATGTGCAGCACAGTCCTGGCTTGGCTGAAGTCAGTGGCAGCTTCATTCCCACAGGGCCTGAGTTTCAGATCTGGGGCTGTATCTGCACCATGCAGTGGGGTCCTGCTCCTACACCTGTTCCCTGCACCAAACAAATCTGGCCTCTTGCCCAGAATACCCCTTTACAACCTCTGTTTACAAGCTCTGCCCCCTCTTGTGCCATGGGGGTGTTGTGCCACTTACTGCACTACCAAACCATGCTGGACTCTTGAAGCAGGATTAACTCCTGTCCAGATTAGATCTTGATCAAGCAGATTTGCAGGCTGTTAAAAATTTCACAAAACTCAGTTTTTGTGGGTTCTGAAGAGTAACATGGGGAAGCCTGAAGTGCCATGAAATTAAAAAAGCCTGGATGTCTGTGGCATATGTGTTTTGTTTCTAGTTTCTGCAGAAAAGGTGCATAATTAAAGAAAAATATAATCTTTATTTGCATGTACAATATGTTTCTCCTCCTGTCTCATCCCTTTTGTGAGAACTCGGGGCCAGAATTACAGTATCAGAAGTTGCTTTTGGATGCTATTCAGCTCCCATATGTCATGATCTGTTTTTAATCAAATGGGTTTTCCATCTGAAAGTAGCTGTTGGATAGAGAATGGGTAGAAATATTTCTGTGTGAATTAGCTCAGACTGAAGCTACAAACCTTTTTTTTCTTTTTTCCACAACAAACACATGGAAAAATATTCTTCAGAGTAGTGTAGTCGGCCTGAAAATTGGCAACAGCAGCTTCCTTCCCAGGCTTTGACTCCTCTGCCTTGACTGTGTGGGTCAGATCTTTAAAGAGGACCTGAAATCTTCATGTTACACAGTCTTATCTCCCCTCCATGATGCAGGGCAGTGCCAGTGTCACCCTTGTGTGTATGGGCACTGAGGGAGGGAGGTTGAGTGGTTTGGTTTTCCAGAATTGTGAGACACAGCTGATGAGTAACCTGGGTTTGCTGAGAATCATCCTCTTTCCCCTGGGCAGTCTTTCCTTTGCTAGCCTCAGTGGTCTCTACCCTGGTAGGAACAGCAGATATGTTTGATATGATGATGAGAGAGGCCTCAGATCTCCTTAGCAGCCTGTGCTCAGCATGTCCAGTTCTTGAATGCCATGAAACTGGGCTGCAGTAGATGGGGAGCAGCCTTGGGGACTGAATGTGGTCAAATAAGCAGAGAGGAAAGTATGGCTGCAGGACCTCTGTGGTTTCTGGGATATTAGATGACACCTCTCTCCTGCTAGGAAAGAATAAGAAAGGAAAAATTCCTCAGCAGTCCTCGGAAAAGCATTGTTAAGCCCAATATTCAACAACCCTCCAGGAATTTTCATGCAATAACTTTTATCAGTAAAAGCACAGTAGCAATTACCAAGACGGGATAGTGCCCTGGGGAAGATGGAGAAGGGGATGATGCTTATCCATCCCCCATCACTGGAGACAGAGAGCTTCACTTGTGTGTCCATGGCAAAAGGGAGAGCTCCTGCTGCAGTACTGGGGCTGAGGGAGGAGGGATGCTTTCCTGTTTCCTCTGGCAGATCATTATCTCACTCCATATGTGAAACATGGAAATTGCTTTAAAGGCCCAGGAGCTGGCCTGGCTGTGACTTTCATTATATTGATGTTGTGTAGTCACCCTCAGTGAGTGACCTCAGTGGTCACTCTTGGTACCTCCATCCTGTGTTTGCTGAAGCCTTGTGTATCTGTCATCAAGGCAGCAGGACCAGCATTGGCCTGAAGGCAAGTGCATGAGAGAACAGAACCTGGCTCATTTTTTCTCTTTAAAAGAAATGTTTTGGCAGTACTACAGTCAAAAGGAAACATTTTTCTGGGTTATATATATATACACATATATATACATATATTTTTTTTCTGTTACATATATATTTTCTGTTTTATATGTGTGTATATATGTGTGTGCAGATTTTTATCACAGCTTCTTGCAAAACAGTGTTTCTGTAAGATGATTGTTTTGTGGATGGACTACGGTTGGACAAGAGAAATCCTGGGTTTATTCTGGGCTTCTCTTGACCTTTCCATCAATATAAGAAAACAGTGTCACTCTCACTGTCAAGCTTTACATCACCTTCAAATCAGTCTAGTGGGGGCCAGAGGTGCTGAGTGGTATGATGTGACTCAGCCAGGGCTGTGTGCAGAGAGAGGGTTGAGTTCCTATCCCAGGTGTATGGGTGTGAGTAAGCAACTGTTGCATGGCTGTAATCCCCCAGTACCCCTGGAGCTGAGCTTGCTTTGAATTTCCTGTTGAACCAGAGCAACTTCTTGCTTGAGAAGGGCAACGGCTGCATCTCCATGTACAAAGATGACCTGGAGCATGGGATTGCAGATCAGCAGCCCACAATGGGCTGTTGCTTCAGGGACAGAATAGCTCTCCCAGTCATGTCTGCAAACAGCTCTGGGACCCTCCAAAGAGGATAGAAGGCAGGGTGTGTTACCACAGATCAGAAAATGTGCTGTCCCTCAATTAAAGCTTGTATCCCAGGGAGAGCAAAATTGGTGGGAACTGGTAGTGGAGATGTGTGAGAGAATGCTGCATACTGTCCTGAGACCTCTGCTAAAGGCTGCAGCAGGGAAATGGCTTTAATTTAGGCTAGTTCTGCACTCAGGGCTATATTCCTCATTATGAGCAGGAACAGCCAGTGAGGTCTGGAATTACTCTATATTGACTTTTCAGCCTTTGGATGTCCCCCATGCTTCGTGGCCCATGCTCATTTGTGTTTTCTTTTCCCTGAACAGGTCTATATCATCAATGTAACATGGTCTGACCTGACTTCCCAGATCATCTACCGGAGATACAGCAAGTTCTTTGACCTGCAGGTAAGTCTGTCTTGTCTAACATAAAATATTATTTCTACTCATGCTCCTAGTCATGTTTCCAGCTGGGTTAATAGTGCCTTTAAGTAAGGCTTTGTGCTTGGTTGGTCTGTTACATGTCATGATCTTGAAACTTTTCAGGCTCTGCCCTTGTAAGGTATAAGATAAGTGGGTGGTATGCTCACAGTGAGCAGCTTGCACTGTAAAGACTTTTAAAGCTGACATTTTCATGAATGGTTCCTATTGAAGAGAGGATCTAATTTTAAATACTTTGGATGCACTTAGAACAGAGAAAGAGCTACATTCTGGGCCCCCAGAAACTACTTAGCTAAATAACTGAAAACAACAGAGCTTTTGCACACTCCCACAGCAGTTCAGTAATGGAGATGGCAGTGGAAACCTTCCAGATTCTCCTCCTCACCATCTAGCTGGCCAGCCAGTGTCCTGACTCCTGCTGTTTTGTACAGCTCCTTTGCTGTATTCTGTGCCTGTATATTTAGATTTCATTGAAAACTTTCTCACTGGATAGCTGCTGACCAAAGTCTGAAACCAGGAAACGGGAAAAGTCTCGGTTACAGAGTTTCAGTGTGGGCATCAGCTGCTTCGTTTCTTGTAGTGTTACTTTATTTCTGATAGTGTTCCTGGGCACTTGCATGGGTAAGGAGAGCTTTGGGGCTGATGTCCTGTTTAGCAGTAATCAAGGTCCATTGATATCTTTGTAGGCAGCAAAACTATAATTTCCTGGGGTGAAAATAAAAGCTGTGCTTTGACAAGGTCCTGAACTTTGGGGCAAAATGTTGATTTTGGGGCTGGAGCTTGTGTTTGGAGATGGGCTGTGGTTAGAATATCAAGTGAATCCTCACAGCCAGTGTTAGGATGTACACAGCTGACTCTGCTGTGTCCTGGAAAATAACATTGAGTCTTTTTGCCATGATAAATTAGGAAAAGAAGGGTTCCTGATCTGAGGTATCTTGAAAAGCTCTAGTTTCATCATTGCTCCCCTTTATGTTTCCTTTCTGGTATTTGGAAACCTGAAGTCTCTAGCATGTCTTGTAAGCTAGATCAGTTATGACCTCCTGGCCTTTTTGGTGAAAAATGTGACCATTTTTACAGTCAGTCCTGATTTCTGTTTGCTCTGTGGCTGGAAGACAAGAGAGGGATGTTCTTAAGCTTCCTTTTGTGCCCATCTTCACTTCTTATTGGGCTGAAGTGCCAGGCCTGCCAGTGCCTCTGCTGTGAAGAGTGTGTCAGCATCTTCTCTGTGTCTGATGTACCTGCTAAAGAGGCACAGCTCCCTAGTCACAAACATTTGTTGTCAGCATGCGAATTGTGGCCAAAACTGTTTCTTTCTTTCTCTTCTTTTTCTTTTCGCCCCAGTTCTGTTTTCATGTATATGTTGTTCTGGGTCTCCTGGCCTTTCCTGGTAGGTTTGAAAAGTTCCCATCAAGCGTGGAGTTATCAATGGGGTTAGTGTGTTGGACAGGAAATGATGTCTCAATCAGGGAGTGAGTCCTGAAAGGTCCCATTGATAAGTGCAAGGGGGCCTAGCCAGTGGAAAACTCTTGCTTGCATAACGCTTCTCCCCCCACGAGAAAATACGACAAGAAAGTAACAAAATTCCCTTCCTTAACCCTTTTCCCTCCCAGGGATCTCTATCAGGGCCAACACTGCATGAGCAGTGACAGCCCTCTGCAACAGCCTCTTTAGCTCTTGCAGCGTGAGGTGCTCAGTTACAGAAACTGAGGTCTTCACTTAAGGTTTCCATGGCCTTGTTTCTGTGAGCATGTCACTGTGTCGATCTGTGCCTCAGTTTCCCACCTCTAGGATGTAGACAAGTCCCTGTGTGCTCAGGCTGCCATAATGTGCTTTTGAACTCCCAGAAGTGATAGGTGATTCCCCCCCCTTTTCTCCTGTTACTTTTTCTGGATTTTTGTTTATGTCTGAACATCTCTTAGGTGATGCAAAGGAAACTGCTTTGAGTCTTGAATACCAGCTTGTGTCTACAGCTCTAACGAAGCCTGCAAAGAGAGTTGGAAAAGGAAATGAATGCTAGGGCCCTTGGGGTAACCCTTGCATTTTGGGAAACTTATGGCTTGATCTTCAGTGATTCTTGCTCAAATGCAAATTTGCTGCAGGTCAGGGGATAACTTGTGCTTTCCAGGTTTTTGGAGGAACCTTGAACTTCACTGGTTGAACCTGGGTTTGGCAGCCTGATAACCATAAGTGATAATGTGACCTTAGCATAATCAATATACTTTGACAATCTCCCCCACGTGGCCCTTGCAGCAGAAAATTAAGTAAATGCTTAGGGAGTAATGCTCAGCCAATTCACGGGAATCACTCATGTCCAAAACAGCTGGAATCCACAGGTCTCTGCCAACTCCACTTGCCCTGCTGTGTCAACGACAGAGGTGCACTTCAGGACTTCCAAAGCGTGCATGTGTCTCATTTGCTCTTGACTAGAACTGGAGGAATAAGGGCTGGCCTGTAGCGACTTAATCAGGGCTGAAATGCCTTGTGTTGACAGTGACACTGGATAGGACCCATGGGGAAACCCAGGGGGCTGCCCAGGAGCAAGGGAGTAATACAGATAATTAATTTCACTACTTCATTTTCATGTTTCTTTAAAAAAGAGCCCACCCTTCCCCAAACGGCTGTGGGAAGTGGCTCAGTGGTTTTGAGAGCTCTAACATTGCTTGATACTGAGCTTTTTGAAATACTTCCTTGCAAATTCTCTTAGGCACTGCAGGCAGTAACAGGCTGCTGTGTCCCAAAGATTCAAATCTCAGAAGTGTTTGGTTGTGCTATTTCAGCAGCACATATGCTTGAATTAGGAGTCAGGTTGTTTTTAAGATGAGGAATAAGGCAGTGTGACTGGACATACCATGGGATTTGTTTGCCCCACAAAGATGTGAGAAGTACAACAAAGAGAACCTAAAGCAACAAGCCAAGTGTCAGCCCTGTGCTGCTTCAGTGAGGCTGGATATCTATAAATACATGTTTTAAATTAAATCAGGGCATTCTCACATCCTTTAATTGTGCAACCAAGTCGCATCTGCTCCTGAGCATGGGTCAAATGATGGCAGCAGAATACACATGGGTGCCAATGTTTCAATAAACAGGATTGAAAAGATTGAATTAGCTCTGCATCAATGAAAGCATCACTATAAATTGCTTGCCAAGTCCAGTTATCTGTTGTTTTTCACCCTGGGGAGACATTTGCACCTGAGCACCATGTGGGGTCAAAGCTACCTCCTAATGTGATATTTTAAATGCCTCTTTCTTGCGCTTGCCTGCAGTGCAGAACAGAGGAGCGTGAGGAGAGCGATGTAAACATCGCCTGTTGGTAGTGCTGACCCTCGAGACAGGCTGGTGGCTCACTGAGACACATTCCCTGGATGCTGTTTGAGGTCTCCCATCATTGCTGATGGATTTTCTGGTGATGGTTGCAGAATCCTGTCCTGAGGTGATAGTTCAGCAATGCTCCTGTTGTCCCTGAAGGAGCTGAGAAAGGACACTGTTTTATTGGGATAGCAGAGAAAACTCCTGGCATTTCCACCATGCAATAAAAGACATCTATAGATGTAAGACCCATATTGTTCTTGCTGTAAAGTGCTTTTGGAGGCTGTTAGCAGGATAGGGATTTGCATTTGAGTGTGCACATAAATAATTACCCAAAACAGAAGGTGGAAAAGTGCAGGGATGCAGCCAGCTCACTCTGCCATGGCTGTGCTTGCCCATGAAAAGCAACCACAAAATTTGCAGGTGGCAAGTATGAAGGATGGGTCTTTCCCCACTCCCCATATCACCCTCCCAGTTGCTCAGTAGCACCTTGGGGTTTTATAGCTATTATGACCCCAGCTGGGTGGTGCCCCCCCACTAAGAAACCTTCTCAGCAAAAGGAGCAGAAAAATTGGACAGAACTTCGGTTCCTTGTGTCTTAGCTTCAATCAACAGCAGCTCATCTGCTGCATTTTATTCAGTGCCTCCAAATGTTTTGGTGTGACTTCATGCCTGTGTTACTGAGTGCCTCCAGTCAGAGTATGAACAGGACCAGCACCTCAGCAGAGGGACCAAACCCTACATTCCATAAGGATGGCTGGCTCTCTGTGTGCAGAGCTGGGGGAGGATCCTTTCTCACAATAGGGAAATGCAGCTTTCTCCAAGGGAAAACACTGGGGCTTATGCAGCATGCCATAGTCCCACACTGTGTTCCTGGTTGAGCAAGAAGCAAATGACATCCCTGCCGGAGCCTCAGCAGGAATGTTAGGTGGGCAGATCGAAGTTTCTCCACACAATGACCCACACAGATGTTTTGGCTTCAAGGAGATATCTGAAAAGTCACAATTTTGAAAAGACAAATAAACAAAGCTCCATTCAAGCACTGGCTTTGTGTGTTAGCACAAAATTATCTGCCTAATGTGGTCTGCTGATCTAAGCAGGTTTTCTTCAAAGTGGCGCAGAAAGAGAACCTCACTAGCAGCCAATTAGAACACTAAAAAAATAAAGAATATCAAGAATTTTATTAGGAAGAGGAAAGAGATGTAAGTTGTCTTCAGGGTGATGATAAAACATGAAGAGCTTCTTGTTATTGCTAGGGTCATCCTGATTGTGGTGCTATAATGGAGTAACTGAACATTAAAGATGGCATTAAACAAAAATGGTACTATAAAAAACAGTAATTGCAGTCTCTATATCTCCTTTTCTTACTCAGACTGGAGTCCATCTGAATGCTGCTGCTATTGATCGTTCTGTTACATGCTCTTCTGTACCAACATCCCTTTGCTGTTACTCCAAGATGTATCAAATAGTGTAATGTCCACTCTCATTCCCAGTTAGGTGGTTGTAACTGTGCCACATGCCTGAGTGCCCTGGGTGTCACCAGGTCACTATGATTTGAAGCAGGACCTGGTGGCTTTGGAATACAGGCTTTCTGGTGCAGAGCAAAGGGGGAATCGGTACAGGGTATCTGCAGGGTAGGTGCCTGATGCAATTCTGATGGAACTGTGTATATTCACTGTCATTAGTTAATTTGGATTAATTGCCCAAGTGGAGACCTACAGCCCTAATTCTAGTGGTCCAGTGGAGTCTAACTCAGTAATGACTGTTTTTGAAGGACCTGTAATATTTTATGTTGTAATGTTCACGCTTTTAGCTCTGCAGGAGCGGTGAATGGACAAGCTCAAGCATGCACTAAATTTATCAGTGGTGAAGAGTATAGGTAAGAATGCAATGAGGCAAGTGTGCTCCTGCATTTGCAAATGCTGACTCCTAACCCTCAACCCACCAGGCCTTTTTAGCAGGATGAGTACAGTCACTGCCTGGTCTTCCCAGCCATCCACGGGGTCACTCTGTGATGTGTGACACTCTCTTCCATAGATGCCACCCTGCACGTGGCTCCTGGCTGACACTGTGGGAAGGGAAGGAGGGCTGGTGTTGTGGCTCTGTGCATGATGCAGCTTGCCCCTCTCACAGCGTGGGAGGTTTGTGTTAAAAGGATTCCCAGGGAGTGTTTCTGTTGGGCTACATGTGTGTGTCTGAGGGTGCATAAGGAAACAGGCAGGAAAGCTGGAGGAGAAAGTGGGGTTGAATAGGGCAGGGGAGGAGGTGGAGAGGAACAGTATGGCAGAGGGTTGCTGCATTATGCTGTGATACAAGTTCACAGTGAAATACACTCCTCTGCCTGCCCCATGTTCAGGTCTGGCCTAGAAAGTGATATGGTGGCTTGTGGTAGCTTAGCCAGCTCCTCAGGGTGGGACAGCAGCAAGGCAATAACAGAGGTGATATCCACACCACTATGTCTCAGTGATCTGAGGATGCAATAGAAGTGCCCTCTTCTAATGATAGGGAATGGATTTTGCTATCAAAGGATGGAGGTTTTTCTTTTCTCTGGAAGCTGCTGAGGGGCAGAGGTGAGTCTCCCAGTGGTGCTATCATAATTTCTCACTATACAGAGAAAGTTTTTTAATACCAGAAACACCCAAAAGAGTCTTACGTGTTCTGGACAAAGTGGTAATGGAGTTGTGGTTGGGTGGTTGTCCTGACCCCACTGTGAAATGAGAATCTCTCAAAGCTGTGTCTCTGACAGTTGTGTCCTCCATTCCCTTCCTTCTCATGGCCAGGGTCTAGGACTGCACTATGGCATCAGTGACTGTGATGGATGCTGTTTGGGTCATCACACCACATGAACATTTTTCCATGCAATGTGCTGATATTCTCCTGGATGTCAACAAGTACTTCTTTCCCTGGCATTCATATCCTGTGTGTGGAATCAGTAGTATTTAAACATTTCACCACACAATCAAGAAGCTTTCTCCTTATCTAACACAGATTAAACGCTAACTCACTTCTAGGGTCTTAGAGGAGCACAACATTGAGTGGCAGGCTGTTTTAAAGACTAATTTTTCCTGCCATCATTGTATTGTCTTTGTGTGCTGTGCTACCACAACCTCAGCTGTTACAGAGGGACTGCACAGTTAATGATCTGCTCTGACTACCAAAGGGAATTCATCTTCTACCCTGATTTCTTGCCTTTTGCAGCCTCTGAGCAAAAGTTCAGCACTGGCAGATCTTTGTTAGCATTCAATTTGTAGCTCTTCTTTAGGCATGCTCCTGATCCTAGAAGTAAAACAAAGTTTAATTAAGCTCCAGGCTTTATATGTAGTTAGACAAATGAGTAGCAGCGGGTTGCTGGGTTTTTTTATTTGCATTTGTTTTTTGGTTTTTTGGAGTGTTTTTTAGAAATATTGGGAGCAGTGCCTGGACAGTGTGTGAGCCATGGTGGGCAGTGGAAATTGCTTTGGAAATTGCTGCGCCTCAAGATGCTAGGGCTTGGGTTTTAGTCTGCACCCTTTGATGAGGCTTGGATTGCACATTCAGTGCCCTGTGAATCTCACCAGCCAGAGGAGAGTGTGAAGTCCATCTCCAAGGTGTGTGATCATGCTGGGACGGCAATGACTGATGAGTGTTCATAAAGCAGTTTCCCTGAGAGCCCCAGTCTCCACAACAGTGACTGTGGAAACTGTCCTGGTTAGCAGCACCCAGCAATCGGAGTGGAGCTTTCCCTGACAGAGTTACAGATACAGTCAGGAAAATCTCAGAAATGAGTTGCAGAGCTCTGCAATGGTGAGCTCTCACTGCTTATAAAGAGCCCAGTGAGGTGTGTTTTGTGGAAGGTGTATGGACTTTACGAGTATGAGAGAAGCCTGTTCTAAATGCTATCTGCCCTAAGCTTGCGTAAGATTTGGAAAAGGTTTGTGAAGGTTCAGCTGTGATGCCAGTTCTTGGTTCAGCTTCCCTCTCCAGTTCAAAGCTGATGGCTGAAAAGTGATGCCACTTGACCAGATGCACATGTATTCATGCAATAGTATTTTTAGACTGAAAAGGCCTCTGTGGGTATTATTTGCAAGCTAAACCAAATTGCTTTATGTGCTTTTTGCGTGCATGCATTTTTTATGAACTACCTAGAAAGAGTTTAACTTGGGTGGGTTTGTCCAACCCAAGAATCTCAAGGGAGTGCTGCAGAACTGTAATGGATAGCAGATTTCTCAGCAGAGGAATTTACTGTGTCTGGAGTAGTAACCTGATTTATAAAGGACTAAAACCATTCTGTTGGGAAACAGGAAGGTTACCTTATGCTCTAATATCAGATACTCTGCATCTACCAATTGAACTACACAAGCTTGTTACCTCCAAAGATCCTTCATGATCCTTGCAGAATATTGAACTCCACTTACAGACCTCTAGCAGGCACAGAAAAGAGTGAAATTGGTCAAAAGGGCTATTTCCTGGAATTATTCCCTGCTTTCTAGAGGTTCGGTTTGTGTAAGTTGTTCTTGTTATCAGTACCTACACTCCCCACCTATCGCTGACTTGGAGGCTGGGAGGATGGTAAGGACTCTGTGGTGTGGGAAGGTCTCTCCTGGATACAGCCACAGAGAGGAAAAGCAACAAGTTTTTCCAAATGAACCGAGACGATTTACTTCAGCTGAGGAGGATTCAGACCTATTTTCATAGCTGTTGGTTACTTTATGTGTTAAAAATCAAATGTATCAGGAGCATTAGTTCCTGCAAGGTTATAGAGCTAATGGAAATCTAAAAACATGCCTGAAATTGCCAAAGATTCTGAACCATGATGGAAAATTTTGGTATTGGGCCCAGACCTGCTGGTTTTGTGCCTGGGCAGTATCTCATACAAGGGATTATGCAGAATAATGATAAAATTGGGCTAAAAGCTTTTTTTCATCAGAGCGTGTCAAGGCTCAACGTATACCTCCCGTGTTATCCCTCCTCCATCT
Source organism: Pseudopipra pipra (assembly GCF_036250125.1). Taxonomy (NCBI): domain Eukaryota; kingdom Metazoa; phylum Chordata; class Aves; order Passeriformes; family Pipridae; genus Pseudopipra; species Pseudopipra pipra. The sequence goes on along the minus strand of NC_087556.1, from coordinate 25,047,437 downwards.
CCATTATTCTGGTGTTGGAAGCTCTCGTCATATCCCATTAGGTCTCCACAGCAGGATTTAAAGCTCAGCCTTGGGAGCAGCCCACTTGTTTGTTAACCTTGTTCCAGGTTTTGTTTGCTGGAACAATAAAACATGGGGGAGCAGTTTGGCTGTAGCACTGGCCCCAGCCAAAGCTACAGCTCTGGGGCTGCTGGCCTCACACAGGCAGCAAATTCCCCAAGTGCCGCTTTATTAGCATATTTCCTCTTTTCAGAGATCAAGATCAGCCTTTTTATTTTTTTTCTGGAATATCTGTGAGAAAGTTAAATTCCTTGGCTGGATTTTTCCGTGGCCTTTCTTCCCCGAAACACTCAAGCCCTGAAAGTTCAGGCATGACAGTTCCACCCTCTCCGCTACGTTGCCCCTCTCCCCTAATCGTACTCAGCTTTTAATTATTTATACTGCAGGAAAATCGCATGGGGTTCACACCCCCAGCCCTGAAACACAATTCCGCTTTTGTGCAGGGAATACAATCCTTCACTTTCATTAAGTGTGCGGAGACCAAGATGAGAAGTGCCTGTTGTGTTCGCATCCCTTGGCTCACGATGAGAAGAGCTGGTTGTTTTCACAAACGTCCTAAATAGCCCTGCAAGGGTTATGTGGAGTTTATTTACATTATTGCATTTAAGTGCAAATAGAAAATCGCCCAGACATAATGGAAAGTTTATGCAGGGCTCTGTCAGGGCTCTTTTCCCTGTCACCTCACCCCTCCTGGCTTTCTGCTCCTACAGACTCAGATGTGGGAAGGCCATGTCTGGAAGGAGCCAGTAGCTCTTGGTCCTGTCACACCAGAGTTTGTCTACAGGACACAGAAAAGCATCAACTGGCACCTCTTCCACTGTGGACTGTGCACAGTCCTGCCTGCCACGGGGAAGGCTTGTGATCAGGCTCACCTGAGACTGATTTATGAGCACTGGGTGCTATTTGCTTCTTTGCTGTAGCACCTGAATCCTTTTCATCATCAGCTTACTGTGTGTGAATTTGGGAGTTTGTTTTCCCCTTATTCCCTTCCTGCTTGCCTCACGTCTAAGCACGGTTCTCCTTTTCTGCAGCCAGAGAGGTTTCATGTCTCGTGCAAATGCAAGTATTCCCACTGCAGAACCATCTTCTGCAATTTCCACTTCCCCTCCTTCAGGGGAAGCATCGAAGTGGAGTGGTCAGGGCAGCAAAACCCACAGAGGAACCACAGTGCTGAGCAGATGCTTTATGTAGTCATGCAAAAAGCAAGAACAGTGATGCTCTGGGGGAAGCTCAGTATCCTGCATGCTCATTCCTGGGTGTCCAGTTTGAACAGCCTTCAGCTAAACTGAGGGCTTTGCTCTCCACCTTTTGTTTTCTGTTTCAAAGGAGAGGTCTAGTCTGTAGGATCTGTGCAGGAAAGGGAGGACTCGAACTCTTAAAGCATGTCAGATCCCTTGGCACTGCCCTGGCTGGCAACCCGCTGACTCCACCCCTGTCACTGAGCATTTACCCACACAGGTGCCCATAACTGAAGTTTTTTGAAGCTACCCCATTTCCTTGCAGGGTTAGCGTTTGCTCTTCCCTGTCTGTGCCCAGGAGAAGCATGGCAGAGTTGATGGTCCCTTGGTATGTCTGTGAGAGGAGGGTGCCCTGGAAGCAGTCCACAAGCATTCCTGGGTCCAAACCCCAGGATATTTATTTTGGGTAGTAGCTGCAGTTATGTAGCAGCTCACGGTTCAGGCCTGCAGCTGTTTCTGATGGTGCATGTGTGTCCTTGGATATGGGAATTGTTCAAGTGCATTGGAACCCCGTGAGGGTGCAAAGTCAGCAGAGCAGGGAGTTACAGTCCAGTGAGGAGGTTCACACTTCCGAGTGGAGCAAGTTGTTAATAAGTTCTTGATGGCGGGAGCTGTGAACAAGCTCTCAAAGGACTAAGCAGAGACTCAGAAAAGCACCCTAGTGTGTTTAAGATAATTTCTGTAATTCTGCAGTACAAGCAGAATTGAAGCTGCTCATGGGGCATCAGTGTTGGTGCAGAGATGCCTCTGATTCACCAGGTCAGTGAAGGGCAGATTCTAATCGATTCAGCGGTGCTTTTGCAAACTGAGGTAACATCAGAGCTGTGTGCCTGGGTCTTCATGCATTTGTTTTTTTAGAGCTGTGTTAAGAAAACCAGTGAGACTTGCTGAGCTGCTACTTCAACCAGGTGTTTTGAGAGAGGTGAAGGACAAACTACAAAAACATTGAGAGAGAGAGGGGAAAATGCCAAATGGGAAGAAATTAGAAAGCAAACTAGAAAAGGACTAAGTAAAATGATAATAGGGAAAAATTCTTTCCAAGGACTAAGGTGAGTTTAATGATCAAAGTTTTGTCTTACAGGGAATACATCTTATCCACCTGGAGCAAAAAATTATTTCGCAGGCTTTTCTTTTTATCTGTCTAATCTCTGGCTTTAACAGCCCAGTAAGGTGGCATGTTTGGGCCTCTCTGTGGTCTGGGCATCTTTGAAATTCAAGTTCAGGCTTGTTCTGATCACTACAGTGATGTGCTGCTTCTGTTTGAACAAAACTGGCACGTGTCTTCCTGGTGAAGAAAATGTGGTGTGGGATGGCACATGGCAAACACCTGTGTCCTTGTAAAAAGTTCTGGTTATCTGGTAGGTTTTGTGTGTCGGTGACTTTTAGTGCAGCTCTGCAAAAACCTCTGTAGCCATGTGTGATGCCTGTTGTGTTGCTATGCTGAGGGTTAGAGGGTGCTGGTTAGTTACACGTAAGGGTAAGATTTAGCATTTGGTGCTTCAGAAGGTGGCAGAGATTCCTTTGCCATTGGGATCTGGGAATAAGGCAGATGGAGTGATAAAGGGAGGTGTGATACATGAAGGTGGTCCCTAGTTACCCTTATGTAAAGGGAAAAGTTTGCAAAAGGTGTTTCCAGGGTGGAGAGAAATCTTACAAATTTGCAGGTTCATTTTGGGCGTGGGACAGGCCTGGATTATACATGAGGGTGCTGTGGGCTGTAGGAGCACTGGGGCTGTCAGTTCCTGCCTGTTGTTAGGAAACCTCGTGCTGAATCCTGTTCCACTCTTAGGTCAAAATATATTTCATCGCCTTAGTGTGGAAATGTTTTTTGTGTAATTAGGAGCTGGGAGTCTGCGGTGTGGAAGAAGGAGTGGGGAACTTCTGGTGTGGCAGGAAGGTTATCTGGAAATATATACACCCATAAAATGGGGGCTATAATCAGCCCTCCTGGAGAAAGTTTATTCATTAATGTTTGTAAAATGCTTTGAAGTCTTTGGCTGGGAGTCTTTTTAACAGAGCCAAATGTTAGCTGTATTACAGTAGCTAAGCCAGACCTTAATGACCATGTTCCCTTTCCTCCCCCTGAGCCCCCAGCCATTTTTGACAGGGTTTGGTGAAGAAGTGAAGCATCAGCAGAGTGACCAAAGAGAAGTGAAGTGCTCAGCAGAAATATAAATAGTGCTTTTCTTTCTTGAGATTATGTCCTGGTCCCATGGACTCTTGTGGTCAGGAATGGAATTTGTAGAAGGGATGAGGAGTTTATTTCCAGGCTTGTACCATGTTACTGCAGTTGGTAACTGTTTAGGGTTCCCTTAGTTGGTACTCGCTGGTGTCCTTTGGGTGTTTAAAGTCATCCCAGCTTATCTCCATGGGAAGCCACCAGAGTGAGACTGGCATGCTGGAATGGGAGGGAGACCTGGCTGTTGATGGAGCACGTGGGCGAGCAGGGGAAGGACTTTGCTGGGGTGAAACAAGGAGGCCTCAGGGGAGAGCTGCTTTGATGGGCTGCTCATCAGCGGCTGCCCGTAAATGCCCCTTGCTCCACGTCTCTCCATTTCTTACAGCACTGTCTATCCCCTGTTAATAACAGAATAGCATTTGCCTTTTGTTTTTTCTTGACTTTTGGTGTCAGGAGGTGAGACTTGGTGATGGCACTGGTGGCAGCAAGGGTCATTTTTTTTTTTTTTTCATGTGAAGGAAATAGAGTGGGTTCTGTTCATGCTGTGTTCCCCAGAGTACCTGTGGATGAGATTCCAGCACAGAGGTGAGCAGGTAAATGAATGTCAGGAGTCATGGTGTAAGGACATGTCCCAAAGAATGAGTTACTGTTAAAAAATTGTTGTCTGGGCTTGCACCCATTTGCTCTGGGTGGCAATTAGGAACAGCTGATTAGCATGACCTGGTTTGTCATGAGTTTGGACGTAGCCTATAATTTCCACAGCTAGCTCTGACACCATGGCTTGTGGCATATTCATTCCCTGGCCTCACACAGGGTTAGGCTGGGATGGCTTCTTGCCTTGGGGACTGCTTTGCTAATCATTGCCTGAAGATTTGAGGTACCCACACATACCTTGATATGGGGGAAGCTGCTCTGCACTGGCATGGTGGGTCTCAACTGGGAGAGAAAGGCAGAGCACCCTGCGTTGTATGCACCCTGTAGTGAGGATGCTGGAAAGGTGCTGAGGCAAAGCCGAGAAGGGCCAGCATCTTCCCCAGAAACCTCTTGTTTCTAATGATCCATTGTCCTTCGAAAGCACCCTCTGATTGTGGTGCTCGCAGCCAAAGACTGACCCAGCCCTTGCCTCTAATCTCGTCTTTCCTCTTACAGTCCAGTCCCTGGAAAGACGCAGCTCTCCAAGAAGACATTCCAGGGGGTTTTAATCACTGCACTCACTCGCTCCAGCCCTGCTGTGCTTGTGGTCTAAGCACCTGCTGTTTCATTTAATTAGCAACAAATGGGAGCGTGGGTTGGGGGGAAGAGGGAGCAGCACCCTGGTGAAGTATTTGCTGCGATGTAATGTATTTTATTTCGGGTTCGGAATGGAGGCCATGAGGAACATTTTCCAGAGGGCTCCATAAACCACCTCTGTTCACAGGGTGATTATTTGAGGAGGGAGGGGAGTGTGGATTTAAATCGGTGCCGCTAATTTCTGCAAACAACCACATTATTTTTAATTCATACTCCAGACTCCCTCCACCCATGGCTTGATGTTGGGAGCTGTGAATTTTCCACATCATAACAAAGTCCCTCTATAAAAGAGAGCCCTTTAAATATATTTTTAAAAATTGATTTCAAATACATCAGGCTCTCAAGTAAGTCAATATTCAGAATGGAAAACTAACCCTTTCCTTCCCTCGTGTTAATTTGTTTGTATTTCAGTAGCACATACCAGCTTTGAACAGAGGTACATCTCTGTGGTGTTAGGGGCTAGAAAAGGCATGAGAAGCCACAAGCCTTGATTGAATATAAGTTGAAAGACATAATCCCTTTGTTCATCGTGATTAATTAAGCTTGAGAGCTCTCTTGAGATAAATGCATTACATTGCCAGCAGCATTTTACCTGTGTATGGGGCAACTGGAAAGGGAGACTTCAGCATTGTGTCACTTGTGCTGGACACTGGCTGTGTCCCTGCCTTTGGGAGATCAGCAGCCAGAGCTTGGTGCAGGGAAGGTTACAGTCACTGCTTCCATGTGCTCCAGCCCGCCAGCACGGGGGGCTGTTTTTCTCCATGGGGGTGGCGAGTGTTGTCTCATACTCCTGCTGGTGCAAACTGTAGTTCCTAGTCTAAAGGCACATAATGTATATTGGCCTTCTGTCTAATTTTCTTAGGGTGGTTTCTTGCACAAGAGCTGCAAAAAAGAACACTGTATTTTTTTCCCTGCCCTGACTAAAGCAGAAGAGCTGGGTTTTAGAGATTTGTGCTTTGGATTCCCTGTTCTGAAAGAGCATTCGTCTCCCATGGATTTTGAGAGGATAAATTAATATGTGGCTGTCAGGTATCCAGATGCAGTGGTGACTGCAGTCATGTCGAAACTGAGACTGATCATTTTGTTCTCACGTGGAGTTTTAGCTTCAGTCCTGGGAATTGGGTTCTGATCCAAGGACAGTAAAAGTTAACAGAAAATTCTCATCTTGTGAGATTGTCATAATCTTGAACACCAGAAATAGGGAAATTCTTGCTGTATGTCCATCCTACAGGCGGTCAGTATTAGAATAGAGTATTTCAGTTGAAAGGGACGTACAATGACAATGTAGTGGAGCTGCCTGAGCACTTTGGGCTAACCAAAAGTTAAAGCAAGTTAATGGCATTGTTAATGGCCTCTTAAATACTGAGGAACTTGGGGCATACCTACAACTCCTAGGTAGCCAGTTCCAGTGTTTGATCACCTCTCTATTAAAGAATATAAGCCAGTTTGTAGTTTGCTGCAAACTACCTAATCCTTGTATACTCACTGCTGTGAGTGAGCTCTGTGCTCACTGACACCATAATAGCTCCTGGAGACTTAACCAGTTAGGAGATAAATGTAAGAGGTTTCCCTGGGAAGGGAATTTGGTTGTGCCTGAAAATCCAGTGGCATCATGAAGAAAAGTTGCCTTTGCATGAAGTGCCAAGACATGGAAAAGGGGGCCTCTGCATCCCAGAAATCACTGATTTTGCAGAAATTGGCTCTTTCTCTTGGTTTTTGGAGTATTTTCATTGTTTTTTTCATCTGCTTGCAGGCACACAGGGCACCTGCATGTGTCCTGGAACTGTCAGACTCCTGCAAATCAGCATTCTGCTGAGAATCAACCCCATAAGCCCCCAGCAGTATCTTTTCCTCATCTTAGTTTTTCCTTCTTTCTCTATGTTCCTATCTGATGATAGAAATAGGTTCTTTCTGCATGGTTCAAATATGGAAGCAATACCTCGAGGGACACATTCAGAGTCAGAATATAAAGTCTGGAGTTCTTTTTCTACCTTTGACATTTGAGAGATGCTTTTAAGTAGATGAGATACTATTACAGTGTCAGCCCATCTGTCAGCAGGAGCATTGATGTATGAATCCTATTCCTTTGCTCAGTTTTAACAGAAAGGCAAGTGAAGCTGTCTGGTGGTTTGCCTTGCTGCATGCCTCAGTATGGCTGAGAAGGGAAATTTGTTTTCATTTTCAAGGCTCTGTTGTGCTTGCAGTGTTTAATGCTGTTCCACATCCAGGCAAGGGGATCGCCTTCTGAAGCTGCACTTGCAATTCAATTCCTCTTGTAATGGAGAACAGCCCCTTTGCCTGCCCCTTCACCTGCTGGCACTTGCTTCCGAAACACGAGCATCTTCCTCCAGCTTCAAATCCTTCTCCAGGTTGATACTAATCTGCAAGGTTCAAAGCAGGGGTGAGATTTCAAAGTTTCCTTAACCACATTGGATCTGCATTCAGGCTGTGTTGAAAGCCTGTGTGTTGAAGCACATATAATCACATCTCTGCACCTGTTCGGGTGGAGAAAACTTCTTATGAGTTTTATTTCTGTTCTTAAGCCACTCTCATTTTTTTTCCATTTCTGGCCAGTGTGATGTTCTCCTGCATCTGACCTCATGGAGAGACATGCACCAGCCCCAGATGAAGGGCTAGAAACAATTGTCTGCACCTGGAGGAAGAAAATAGGTTATTTGTGTGTATGTGTGTGTCTGGTAGTGCAATTTATTTGTTCAGTTACTTGAGCCAAGGTTTCCCCCCAAAGGAAGCCCTAATTAAGCATGATAACTTTCCATCTGAGTTCCTGGCAAAGAGCAGCTTGCTGTGCTGGCCATAGGAGTGTAGTTGCTGCCCTCCCATGCCTTTTCTCTCTGTGTTTGATAATGAAGGAAGGTTAGCAGGAGCTGTGCTTTCATGAGGCTGATGTCTTGCTTTCTGATGGAAAACAGACCATTCTGTGCTCTGAAATTTTTCTAACTCTCAGTAAGGTGATACCTGGAACCTAATTTTTGAAGTTGCTTGTGTCCTGGTAGAGAGCAATTGATGTGTCTTTCCTCCTTCCACCTCCTTCTCTTTTCAATTCTTTCTTGTTTTGGTGGGGGGTTTTGTTTGTTTGTTTGGGTTTTTGTTTGTGTTTTGTTTATTTGTTTTTTAAAATTTATTTAATAAAACTTTTAGTGCTAGGTTGTGCAGATGGCAGGTGCAGTGGCAGCTCTCTAGACCTGATCGCTTACAGCCATAGCTGAGGTGCTTAAAGGCAGATCAGATAAAGAACCTACAGAGAACACAAGAACTGGGTGGCCTTACAAAACCAGCAGCCAGGTCTGATACTGCAATGCCATCACACAGCTTGACTGCTGCTCATAAGGGAATTTCAGGACCTGGATGTGGCCTGAATCTCTTTGATGCAAGTTACTCTCTTCTTGGATGTTTTCTGTCCAACACCATTATCATGTGATTTTAGGAAAAGTCTGTGAAATGTTAATTCCCCACCTGAGCCAGGGGCTAGGGCAGAAGAGAGCTGTGTGGTACCTGCAGCTTGTTGGTTAGACTTAGACTTTCCAACACATTTTGTGAGGATGTTTCCACAATCTGGGCATCCTTCTGATGTCTCTTTATTGTGGCTTTGTGTGGTGGAGAGTAGGACAGAATAGACAAAAGCAAATCCACAGGGAGGATCAGAAATAGCCCTGGATGCCTGCACAGTGCCCAGCAGGGCACAAATGACTGTCATGCTTGTTTGCCCTGTCTATCTGCCCCATCCAGCTTCTAAACCTAATCACAAGATGTGGAAAGGCATAGAAATCTGCATCCTCAATGTTCTTGTCCTGGATGGACATCAGCCTGACCATCAAAGCAGTTTCTTTGCCTCAGAAATGTTTGGGAAGGAGCTGCTGGATGGGATGAGTTGTTGTGGCTGTTGATTTCCTGCAGCTTGCTTTCCCCAGCTCCCTTTCCTTGCATCACCCAAGCATATCTTGCATCATATAACCGGTGTGTATCGTTCAGCTGGCCACAGTGGATTACATGTGTGGCCAGGCAGGCTGGAGAACACTTGTGTTTTCATTTTACAACCGAGTACGTGCCTAGTTATGTACAAACTGTTTCTGGCACTGCACTGCTCCTCCTGTTATTGGAAGAGCATCTGCCAGAGGAGAACAGGCTTGGATGCTCACTGGCAAGGTGGACATGTAGCTAACTGCCTATGGAGAAATGGGTGCTGGTGTTCAACCCATGTGGCTCTGCAGTTCCCCTTGCCTTAAAGCTCAGGAAGCTGCTGCCCTGACAGGGACAGGCACAGCAGCTCTGGCTTTCAAGGCAGCCCTGTGCTGCCTGTGGTAGGTAACAGTGTACTGGGTACCTCTTGCACCTGGTACTGCTGACTGTGGTCTCACTGTCAGGTCTTGCAAATGCCACCAGGCAGGGATACAGGCTGGAAACCTCCTGATGGGAGGATGGAGCTGGAAGGAGTGCCTTTCCTCCTGGATACAAGCATCTGATTCCATGTGCTATTTGTCCCTCACAACTTGTAGCAGTTTTATCATTTGCAAGTTTGGAAAAGTCACAGCCCCAACAGTATTTCTTGACAATGTGCCTGCACCACTTAAAAGCTACTGAGATTAAAAAAGACCAAAATAACCCCCTCTGTTGTCAAAGACCTCCATCAATGCTTTTAATACCCTGCCAAATATTACATGTGATTAGTTGGTATAATCCACAGAATACCATCTGGTCCACAAGCGACGTGTCCGGAGATGGATGATTATTATCTGAATGAAAATCCTGGAGTAACACTGGAGCATGTGGAGTGTAACACAGAGGCCCTGTAAACACTTGGAGTGCCCACCCAGCACTGAGCAACACACGTGCAGCCGCCGTGGCCGCCGGCCAAACCAGTCTACTTTCCCAGGGTTTGCTTTCATTCTCAATTAAATTAACAAAGCTCCTCAGGCAGACTTGTACTTACAAAAATAAGGTTCCAGTCCCAGCCTCCCTTCTTAGGGTTCTGGGTCGTGTTTGTCCTGCAGGATGTGTTGTCCCTCCTTCCAGTGCAGTCTTGTGTCATGGTTTGGTCCATCTACAAGGCCCTTTGGGACAGCTCTGCAGGTCCCCTGGGATCCTCCTTCTGGCATGGGCTTTTTGAACTCAGATGATACCTGAATTCCCCTTTCATTTTTAAAGGGAGAACGTTGTCCATGCTGCATGTTGGGGCAGGGATTGGAAGGAGCTGTCATGGGTTTGAATGTGCAGCAAAGGTGTCTGTGTTGTGTGGTTGTGCTAATGATGGGATCTCATTAAAACAGCTTTTCTGATACCTGTGGACTTTACCTCCCCTGCCTAGAAATAAATCTACAGAGAAAAACCAGTCTCTGAGATGCCATTGCAGTAGGCACTGGTAAGGACAGATTGTTGCAAGCCTAGGTTTGTTCTTACATTGTATTCTAGCATGTAAATACTTTCCTTCCTGCATTGCAAGCACAACTGAGCAACCAATGCTTGAAGTCTGTCCTTCCTATACATGGAACACCTTTGCTGTCCCTACATGCCAGATGAGCATCCTGGGGAGATGCCGGCATGGCACCCGAGGCAGGGCAGTGCCTGAGCTGAAGGGTCCATGGCAGCTGGGGCTGGCAGCTGGCTCTGAACTGTTGGAAACCGCCTGTCCTGCTTGCTTACCTCCCTGGAGGCCTGGAGCAAGGTATCTGTTACATGTGCAGCTCTTTCTGCCTGCTCAGGTGGTGGGATTTGTTGTCTATACTCCTTTCTAAATCCTCCAAAGACGAGATACACATGTGTTTGGAACCAGATACTCAGGCAAAACATCTCGGGGTTTGGAGGTAGGGAGAGAGGGAGAAAAGAAGACAAAGCAGTCTCCTCCCAGCATGGAGTTAAAACCTGTGGTTGTGTTGTGCTTGGCACAGTTTCTTCATTGTACTGAGCTGGGCAGTTGCTCTCCCCTTCTCCCCAGAGCTACAAGAAGTGTCCTATGGAGATGAGTAGATACCATTTCAGATGGAGTTTCTGAAGTAAAATGTGCCATTGTGTTCAGAGCTATTGTTTCTGTTTTCAATATTGAAGTTACTCGTGGTTTCCAGGGGACAATATATCAAGCAGAGCTAACAGGCTGTAGAGAAGATGTAGATTATAAAAACAGGATTAAGTTTCATACATTTGGAGCTAAAATCTCATCTCTGTCATAGCAGTGTAAGTAGGGGAGAGTCTTGCAGACTCGCAAAACTCTACCAATTTAAGTAAGGGCGTGTTTTTAACAAGGTTTAGTTAAAACCATGGTCACCACTGTGTGAGCAACAGATGACTCTCTAAGGATATATTCTATGGGTGCAAGTTCAATGGCCATCCAGTGTATAAATCAGGTTTCAGAGCATGTGCCAGACTTTGCACTGGTTCAAACAAAATCAGTTTACAAAGATGGGATCTGGCTGGCTGAGTAGTCCCTGCCTAAAACACTGATGAAATAAACTCTTACCTTTTTATGAGAAAGGAGTAAGGAAATACAGAAGAGGGCACTGCATGACAGATGTGATTTTCCAGCCCTTAACACCCCCATTACTTTTGGGGCTGCCTGAACCCAGGAGGAGTCATGCTGGCACACAAGGGGATCCTTAAATGAAGAACCCTCAAGATTCCATCTTGTTGTGGAGCACATTAGGAGTTTTGTTCCCTGGATAATCTGAACAAAACAGAGGCAAAACCAAACCAGCTTATACATCATGCTGACAATATGTGGTGTTTTGTTTTTGTGAACAGCAAGGGTGCAATTAATAGCAGCACCCTGCTAATGGCCTTATGCTGCTTTTAGGATGCTCCCTCCAGCACCCTGCTTGCAGCTCCAATGCAGTGTTCGACACTGCTACCAAGTGTTTCTGAAGGATGAGAGGGTTTGAAGCCCCACAGCCTCCCACCAACCCATCCAGCCTTTGTGCTGGGCTGAGCTGCTCCTGCTTGCTCCAGTTCAGGGCAGAATTTAGGTACTTGCAGCCTTTGCAATGTGAGGCCTTTGGAGTGGCTCAGTAAGGTTAGCCCATGCATAAACCTTAAAATCTCACTATGGCTACGCTGTATTTCAGTCATTGGCTTGAAAGGCTTGAAATTTAAAGAAAGATGGAAGGTAAATATTTTTTAAAATTCCCGGGTGATGTAGGGAGTGGTGATGAATGGAAGTGACCTTGGTGCTTTGCTCCCTTTCAGTGAAGCTCTTGGAGCTGCCGTTGTGCTTAAAACTGGAACTTCTGCTCTGACAGTGCTGTCAGATGCAGTTCTGTTGCTGTCTGAAGGCCAGAGCTTAGTCCCACTCCCCTTGGTGTCCAAGGGCAATTGGGATTATTGGTGCGGTGTCTGTCACTGGAGCATGTTGGTCTCTTGATGCTTATGTGCAGTCTGAAGGAACACGTAAAGCCTGTGGTTTTTGTATGGGTAAAAAGTTGTGGGATGTAAGGAAAGATGCTCTTCTGTTGATGTTAGCTCTTCTTCCCAGTCAGGATTTTTACTGTGACCTGCAGCGAGCCTTTTAGGACATGGCCAGGTCGTGCAGCCTGAGCACCTGGGCTGGCTCTGGATGTGCCAGCTCTGGCAAAAAAAATGGCAAAATGCTTGCACCCCATCACAAAATTATGAGCCTTTCTCAGAGGCCTTTCTCAGAGGCTGAATGACCTGATGGGGCATGGCATCAACATGGCTCTGACATCTGTCTGCACGACCCTGCGGTGCCACATAACTGCAGCATTCATCTCTCTGTGCCTCTCTAAAACAGGCATTGTGGTATGGCCTTACTTCCCAGGGATGATGTTGGGACAAATCCACTGTAGATACCAGAGCAACAGGGGACATATAATCACCATGGTCAGATGGAAAAGTATGAAGTAGCCTTTGTCCAAGCATCTTCCAGTGTGGTTAAGTTGGATGAGGCCAGTCTAATTAGTGCTGAGGAAAGAAAATGCTTCTGGCAGGAGACTTCAATAGCTGCTCTGTGAAAGGACAGTGTGGTCTTTCTGAGAAGCTCTTCAGAGATACACCAAGTGCCTCTATCATCCCAGACCAGCACCTCCGAATGTTTTGGCAGTCTGTGTTAGCCACAAATGTTGGGCTCGTTCTGTGGAGCCTTTAGAGAAAGCTGCATTTCTCTATGAAAAATACCAAATGTCTCAGCATTCCCTGTTTTGATGGATTGTGTTGGGGAAAGATCCCCAGACTCTGCTCCCCACTTCTTTTCCCCTGGCTGCATTAGTTGGATACTGAGAGATTTGTAAGATTTCCAAGATTTCTGGTGGAAATTTTCAGACCTGAGAAAGGCCTTTTCCCTTTGGGGATTACACCATGCTGTAATTGTCTGTTCTCTTTATTTTATATGCATTTTCCTGCTTTTGTTTGACTTTCTCACGGGTCGCACTATATTTAATTCAGAACATATCCTATAATGCTGTAATTGTCAGGCCTGTCAGCCAGTTATACGGATGATTTTTGCTGTAATTTTTTTTCCCTTCAAAATAAAAGGAAAACAGTTGCTGCTGCTTCTCAGGGATTGAGTTAATGCACTGCTCTTGCATGCTGTGGCATCATGTAACATCAGAAGAGAGCCAGTATCACTGACTGACTGATATAATTATTCCTGTTGCCTTGTGGAACCCGTTACTGCTTTAGGAAGAGATGAAGTTGCACCTCCTTCTGCTGTGGAAGATGTCAATTATACATGTGAGTGACTAAACAGATGGGCTGTAATGTTCCATGTCCTCACCAAAAGATCTTCAAGTCTTTTGCAAAGTTTTACTAGTTGATGTTATGCTCAGGAATAGCTCTGCTCTGGCCAATTTTGAAGGGGTGGGAGTTAGCAGACCTCCTGCTGTCTTGTGTCTGTGAGAGTGGATTGGTTTGTTGTTCCTTTGAAAGGGTGAAACAGAGGAGGAATAAAAAGAAGGTCAGTGTGATGCCCGTTCTAGAGGAAATTCTCTAACAGCTGTATCCTGAGAAGGGATCTACCCCAAGGGCAGCAGGTTCAATCCCTGTCATGCCTGTCCTTCTGTCATTGATCTCAGCAGGTATGGTCCTGAACTGGAGTAAATCAGGTCCTTCCACTCACATCATGGATGTTCCGCTGATTAACCTTAGCAGAAAACCCATCCTGAAATCAAACCATTGAAGAAGTGATCTTTCTCTAGACCAGTAGATAGAAGGTGAATCTGTGGAAATGGGCTCTCATATTCTCCACTCTCTTGCTTGTTTTCACCTGCTGATATTTAACTGATGATACATTACTTAATAGCATGAGATCCATTTTCTGGAAAATGGCTTAAGTGAAAGACCCCCTTGAATGCTATGGTTAACCAGGGGAATATGCTACAGATGGACAAACCACAAATGAGAGGATATGCAGATCTGAAACCCCCGATAATACTACTTCTATTTCTTTCTGTCCTGCTGGTTTTAGATGAGTACAGTTTCTCTGAATTCAGTCTCTGACTCCTGCTCTGAACCTTTGATGCAGAGCAGGATCTCTTTTTAAATCTCATGCCACCTACCTGAGATCTGTCTCACATTTTACAGGTGTAAAAGCAGAGACAGGACCAGAGATTTATCTGTGGGAAAACTCTGGCAGATGACAGAATTCAAATCAATTCTGGCCATCCTTTTCTTGCAGATCACATGGTTTATAATTCAAAATATAGCTGATGATGCTGTAACCATCACTTCTGTCAGTGAGCAGCACAGCTGGTTTTCAGCTTCAAAATGAAAGGAAATTGCTGCAGCTCCTCAGGGTTTTAATTAATAACTCCTATTCTGGTATCTTACTTTCCCTTCTCATTTAAACTTTCATCATCTGCCTTAGGGACTTTCAGCCTTTTCTGACTTGCAGATGCCCTTAACCCCTCCTGCTGAGGGTGTGAGTTCCATCATCACTAGTTTCAGATCCCTGTAGTATCTTTGCTTTTCTTCCAGTTTCTTTGGCAGACTCTTAAAGTATGCACACAACCCCATACGCATACAGATGCCTCCTCTCCTCTTCCTCATCTCCCGTTGGCTGTGGCCCTTTCTTCCAGCTTAGGACTCTGAGCTCAGATCAGCCTTGTGAGAAGGGATCACCGGGAGCTGGGGTCACCATGTGCCTGATGCCTGACTGGCCGCATGTACTTTACTTTTCAAGTCCAGCAGTGGCTAAATTAAAGTTATTGTCAGCTTGCCTCATTTCAAATGAAAAATGCATTTTCTGATGAGCACTTGGAAAAAGAGAAGCTAATATGGTTTTCAGTACGGGAAGAGTTGTAGTCTTGGGACCACTTGAGTGACCAAGAGTAAAGTGGCAAACTCACTCGATTTTCTGGGGGCACCTTTCAAAAAAATCTGCTGCTCTTGGTTTCTTGATTTTCATTCGCTGTTTCTCTGGGACACAAATAAATTAGACACTGGAAAGGCAGCAAGGCCTCATCTCTCTCTGCAGAAGGTCAGAGTCCATCATTTTACAATTGTGGATATTGTTTTGCTGGCCAAAGTAAGTCATTTGGGTGAAAGTCATCCTCAGGGTCTTTGTGTGTTAAAATAAATCTCCCATGATTGCAGTGGTGACCTCCTGTGGAGCTTTGATTTTATCTGTGCACATGGCAGACCTACATCTACTTGAAAAGGAACCAGAAAGGTATCCACTCTGTTAAGAGATTATGTGGGTGTCCTCATTTGCTCATTTTAAGAGGTATTGAGAACTTCACTCTTCTGACTGTAGGAGTTAAAACTGCTGCAAGGAAGGAAGGGGAGGAACTAACAGCCCAGCAGGGACCCAGCTAGAGTCTGTGGTGTAAGGCATACATGGAAGTCAGGTAACTGTCTCAGTGGATTAATTTCAGGGAGTTGGATTTGGCTACAAACTTCCAAAACCTCAAGACCAAATGAGGAACAAAGTTCCTGCTGGCAAATGCCACAGGGTCAAGCCACTGAGCAGTTTATATGTTGATGTCCCCTGCACTGGTTCATTTGTAGCAGAGTAAAAGCCTCTGCTGCTAAAGAGAAGTCACCCTTAGTGTCAGGTGTTGTAAGTCCTTATATCTACAACATAAAGAAATGTTGTTTTATGGAAATTTAACCAAGATAAGTAAAATTTAATAAGTAAATAATTATCAAGGAGATGCTTGGCTTCTTATCCTCAGAGATGCTACTCGTAGCATCCCAAAGGGTGGTTGTCACTCTTTGTTAAGATTTTTAACCAGGTGTTACCATTACAAGGCTGACAGGGTGGAATCCTATTTTCACAGCAGAACTGATGTGAAGTGACCACAGGTGCCACCAGCTGGCAATCGCTGGGCCCAAACACTTCTTATGAGCAGGAGCGTCCCTTTCTTCACAGTGTATTGGCAATCTTGGGGAGGTGGCCTGCAGCAGGAGGGATGAGAAGGAAGACGCACAGGGAAGTGGCTGAGTTGATCTCCTGAAATCTTCCTATTCATTTGTGCAAGTCCAGTAATGTCATGATTATGGGCAAATAGAAAGGAGCGGAGAGGGCCAGTGCTCTGAGTCTGCTCTAATTTAATAAGCAGCAACTCACATAATTCCCTTGATTTTTAATTGATTAACTGCACCAATCATTTGCTGACCGCTGTAAAAAAGTCATAATCTGGACCACAAGGTTTATAGCAGGTCTTCTAAATGAGTTTAGTTCAGAAGCAAGAAGGAAGCTGCTTGGAGCAGAAGACAGGACTCCGTGCAGGACTTAGGTAGGAAAGCTGTTGGCAAACGCAGAGAAGCTCAAAGAGATAAAGCCTGGAGAGGTGATTTTCATGCTGAGTTATTTGTGGACAGGCATCTGTTGTGCCAGAAGCAGGAGTGGGATGTGTTTGTTCAGCCTGACTCCAGACATGCTGGCTGAATGTATGGGAAGCTCACTTCCCGGTTTCCATATACCCTCCCTGTTTCCAAACGGATCCTCCACCCTGTGATACAGGGACATGGTAACAGGTTTCTTTCCTGCTCTTCACACCAGTCATGCAATTGGAGGCTCCTCCATGGTGAGATTCACATATTAGCAGTTGTAAGCAGATTAACTGAGCTCCTCTAGGTTTGCCAAAATGCATTTTCTTGCCTGCCCAAAGCCGGGTACAACCCTAATTCAGTCTTTTGGAACTCTGCATCCAGTCTTCTGTTTGCCTTCATGCTGGGATGGTTTTACTCCAGGTGACAGAACTATTCTCATTCAGCAGACTTTGTCTCTAAGTTTATTGTCATATATCAAAGATGTGAGCAACAACTTGTGGAAACTGCCCATATCTAAGCAGAATAACCTAGGGCGTTAAGTGAAGAGTTTTTTTTCATCAATCATATGTGTATTTGCAATAATAACAAGAATAATTTCCTTTAATGGAAAAACATTTGTCACAGACAAAAGAGTTCTTGACTTTCAAATGGTCTGCAGACATCTAATTAAGTGAACTGAAAATCTGTTTATTAGTCTTTGTGTTATAATCATAAGAACTAATCTGAGTGGACGTTGGCTCAGGACCCCCCATCACCTCTGGAGATCTGGGATATTTCATTCAGGTCCGTTGATCTGTTTTTTGGTTTTTTTCCCCAAATCCATCTCTTCCTCGTCTTCCACTTTGAATCCTTCTCTGTGGGTGGGAGGATACAGAATCCTTTCCTAGGATTTTAGCTCTAAATTTCATTGGCTTTGAATGCCAGAACTGGGTGCAGGGAAGTACTGAGGAAGGCTCTGTGCTTCTGATGCGTTTCATTTGGCTGTAACATCCTGAAGGGTTTCTAGCATGATAGAATTGAGGGGCAGCCATTGCATTCCAGTCTGTGTGGCAGGTTCTCCATGCTGTTCATACTCATCTGTATGGACGTTGCCATACCAGGAATGTTTTTTGAGGCATTTATGAGGACAGTTGGGCAGAGAGGCAAGGGCATTATTACTGGGCTGCTGTTACATCCTTGCTCGGGTTCTTTTAGGTCTGTTGTGTTTCCCGTGTCTTCCCAGAGATTCAGCCAGTAGTTTCCTCCTGAATGTCCTGTGCAGCTGCCCATCAACAGCCTGTCTCCCTGTGCAGCACAAATTCCAGACCCAACTCATTGGTCCAGAGACCAATCTACAAGCCAGCAGCAAGTGGTCTGTGGTCAGGGATTTGGAGAGGGACCATCACACTGCTCCATGGATGCCCAACCTCACCCTTTTCCATGGGTGCCCAGCCTTGTGTGGATTTTTAAAGGAGCAGCAACTTTATGCCTCACCTTCAGTTTTGCACAAACATGTACATGTTTCCCACTGGGATATTGGCGCATATGTTGAAGAAGATGAGAAATCTTCTATACTTCCTGGGGACTTTTCATTGGGACAGGCTGTGTCCCCATGAATTGTGTTGATGGCCTCCTTAGTGCCTCTGTCTCCCCCAGCTCCCTGCCATCCAGACCTTCCCAATGGGGGCGAGAGCTGGGGTGGAAAGTGTAGTCTAGGCAAGTTTAGCCAAACTCTTCCAGCTGCAGTTTATTGTATCTATTTTGCTGATATCCACCCTTTAGATAAATAGCACTCAGTTATACATGTTGTGAGTCTCTTGATGTGGTTAAAAAGGCTTGTATTAGCCAAGCTAATCTAACTCCAAGAATAACCATGGGAATTTGACTGTATCGGTTCCAGCTTGAATCAGTCACCCTGTAGTAAAGTGAGAATTGCCTTCCTGGCTAAAAGTGTAACAACAGTGAAACTTCAAGTCAGTTGGTGGGGATTCCCTCCCCCTCCTTTTTTTTTTTTTTCCTTCTTTGAACAAAACTCCTGCCCGTGCCTGACCTCAGACACCCAGAGCTCTACCTACAAGAAAACAAAATTTCCCATTTTCAATAAAAAACATGTCTCTGTAGGCAGAAAAGTAAGTTAGCTAGCAATCCGCAAAGCTATGGTCTATTTATTTACCAGGCTGACTCCCTGATGGGGAAACATGTGGGATCTTTTAACTACTTCTCCCGCACAGATGTTTCTTCTGCTCCCGAGTTTGCTCTTGATCTTTGGTTTGCTGTGCCATATGGTGAAAACTCTGGAGATGTTCTGTGCGGTGCAAGAGGAAAAGGATTCTGTGTGCTTAAAACAAAAACAGTAAAAAATAATAATAAAAAAAAAATTCTGGCTGCTTTTTCCCCAAGTTAGCAAAAAAATATTTTTAGAAGGAAATCTGTCGAGCTAGCAAAACCACTGTTAACTCGCACATCCTCGCTGTTGGACATATAGCACTGATGAGATTAAATGCTGGTTGATGAGCATCCTTCCGCCTCCCCCAGCTTTTGCTGCCACTTTGGGTATTTCTGTTGACCTGTAGATCCAGTTCAGGTGAGGAGATAGGGGTTCTGCAAGGGCAAGTAAGATGACTGCTTGCTTTTCTTTCCTTACCTTCTTCAGAGGCCACAGGGGCTGTGGACTGTGCATTGAAAGACATCTCTCCTGGTCTGTTGGGAAGGAGCCCCAGGGCTGGGGGGAGTTTTGGAGTTACCCCTGTCCAAAGCAGCTGGGGCTTCTGTGTAGGGAGGGGGCATAGGGCATTGCATCATACATCTGACATGTGGGGGAAGTGAAATAGAATGTCAAAATTTGGGTACTTATCTTGGTGGCACCATGTGCTAAATGAGAGCAAAAGATTGCAGAGGGTGAATAGGGGGGGCAGTTTTCAGGGCTGGAGTTGGTGTCTTTTGGGCAGGTCCATGAAAATGCCATTGTAGCAGGTGCATCTGCAGTCTGAGGTTGTGCCTGGCCTTTCAGCTGGTCCCTCAGTGGCACTAGTCCCTCCAGTCTCATCACCCAAAAAGATATTGTAGGGCTCATTTAGGAATGTCAGATCAGTATGCAGCTTTCCTAGGTTTGTTTCCCTAGGAAGTCACTGGTGGTCAGCTGTCTGCTCCAGCATGCACACTAGGTAATAGCCATCAATACCCCTTTGAGCTCCTCAGGTTGAAAGCTGGCTGCAGCTCTGCAGTAAAACAGGATCCTGAGCCTGGACAGCTCTTAGGGGTACATTAGAAACAGGTGGTTGTGGTGGGCTGGATTTGGAAGGTGGTAGTGCAAGATCTTAGCTGATGTGGGCGAAACTCTGGCTCAGGTGCTCCATAACCATGTGCTGAAGGGTGCTTGTCATGGGCTGAGAGCACACTCACCTTGAGCTGTGCTTTCTGACCATTCGTGGGGCTGCTGTTCTCTGGGATGCTCTGCTCTCTGAGGCCTCCCTCCCTGCTGTCTTTTCTCTGTTGCTGTCCTCCATGTAGGGACTGCAGTGGAAGATATTCCTCAAAACTCCATCTCTGTCTCCCTGGGAAAACAGGAGCGCTCTTTCATGCTGGACCAAGGCAATGGGCAGTGTCTTACCAGAAGAGCAGAGCAGGTGTTTAATTAAATACACTTTAATCTGGTTGCTTGAACAGCATTTTTAGTGGGGCGGGTGGTCTGTCACATGGTCAGGTAAAACCTGTGTCTCCACCAGCACAGGCAGTCTGTGGATAGAGACAAGGCATGTGTTTTGTAACAAAGAATGGGAGCCTAATTTTAGAACAGCAGCAAGGCCAGGCTCAGATGTCAGCCTGGGCCCTGTCCCAGCTCCTCTGTGCTGCCAAAAACTTGCCCTCCCTTTCTTGGAGTGAACTGTTTCATACCTTTTTATGTATAGGCTCCCCTGCAATGAGGCAGAGTAATTCCTGCAGTCGCTTTTGTTTTAAACCACACACAAACCAAGAGTTCTCCTCATCCCTATGCAGCCAGTCCATGTTCTCCCCCTAAGATGTTTGTTGTGCTTCCTTTGCAGATGCAGCTTCTGGACAAGTTCCCTATTGAAGGAGGCCAGAAAGACCCCAAGCAAAGAATCATTCCTTTTCTACCAGGTAATGCTGTGGGGAAAGCCCTAAATAAGATGGGTGAGAGCAGTTGGTGACTGCAGTTCCCCAGCTAGTGCTTTTTGTGACCGCTCTTATAAATGCCTTTTCCCTGGGAGCTCACACATCCAGTCTTGTGATACCAGACCTCCACCTTCTCCTAAAATAACTGGCACGGTGTTTGGGGCTCTCAGGAGATCTTACATCAGCTGTTCAGATTCAGGTTGGCTTGTGCCCTGCCCCACAAAGGGGTTTGATGTCTTCTGGGAGGCTGTGTCTGTGGGGCCCAAACAGGCAGCCCAAGCTCAGGCCACTAATTGGGAGGCCACTGAAGACCAGAGTCAGTCTCTGTCATTTCTAGATTCTGTGGCTCTGCAGACACTGTTATTGTGTAATAAGGAATGAATAATTAGAGTTGCCACTGGGTTATAAAGGAAACTGAAGGAAGGTTAGGGATTTCTGCAATGCTGGCCAAAAAGATAAGTAAATATCTTTTTGGGCTGAACCACTGTCCCTTTGACAGCTTTCGGAGAGGGCCTGGACGTGCTGGATATCCTGTCCTCAGGGTAACAGCACACACTTCTACACAGCTTCTTCCAGCAGTGGCTGCAGGGATAGCATGGGGAGAGGAGCCAGACCGCAGCGTGCTCTTGGAAGTGCACGCTCTGGCCAGCTCTCCATTGTCTGACTGCACGACTCTGGCTGTTGGCTTAAAGTTTGGCTTGCTGCACTGCCTACCAGGATACATGGAGTATTTTCAGCCTGTTAAAAGGTCTATTCTGTCTTTAGCTATAAAAAAGCTCTTCCCTTAAGGTCTGTGAAGAGAAGCTGGGATAAAAGGGCTTAGTCCTCTCCAGGAGCACGCTGCGGTCCCCAGTGCTGTTTGCAGGCAAAGCAGCTGCTCCAGATGTGTGGTGAGCACAGCTCCAGGACTAGTAGGGAAACAGGGACTTGGAAACCAGCAGCACAAATACATGACAGAAGCATCGTAGCTGCAGCAGGGCAGAACAGCCTCCTGGCAGCCTCCATCGACCTCGTGGAAGGCAGTCCCAGGATCAGGGTTTCCTCTCTGCAGTGTTCTCTGCATCCAGACCCTCTACAGCCAGAGGAAGGTGGTGTTGCCCTCCATTTCCAACCTGGGATGAGGAGAGTATTCCAAGAGTAGACTCTCTTTCCAGCTGTGTCACCAATAAACTCATAGACAAGTCATTTTGTGAAACCTCTGTGTGATAAGAACGGATACAGCTGGCCTGCCTTTCTTGCTGGAAAGCATTTTGAGATCCTTGAAAGCACTGTAAAGGAGTGCAGATGGCTTCATGCAAGGTGCTGTAGCAAAATCTCTGTCTGCAGGTAGCAGTTATTCCCCAGTATTGACTGCCAGTGGCCCATTTGTTTTATTATATTCTAGAAAAATGTTGGCTGACCGCAGGCGACTGTCTGCTGCTCAGTCTTTGTGCAGATCTGAGTGATGGGTGTCCTCATACACGTGTGCGTGATATTTGGGGACGGTGAGATAAACCCCATATGCCCATTACAACACTTCCTACCCTTCCCACCCTCCAGGAACATGAGGGAGATGGTACTGCCACATGTCCTTGAGGGGAAGAGTTGTATCTGGAAATCATTTGGGTTGACTTACTGTCCCAAAGAAAGAGAAGCTGCCAGAACAGAATAGACCTCAGCTGTGTTTAATTTAAAATTTCTGTGATATATGTTCTACTTTTGATATCGAATCTCTGCCTCTTTCTTGTTGAACTGCAGAGCAGCCCTTGTTGCTTTACCCGGGAACAAGGTGACTCAGCTAAATGTCAAACAATGTCAAACTCCGTTAAATAAACTAGCTGCCATAATTAGAATACGTGTGGCACTTCTGCAGCTGGAGACGTGGATTACGGAAACGAATACCTACCCATAAACTCCCTTAATTAAAAAACGGCAGGGCAGATGTTTGTACTTAAATCCTACTTTATGAAGATGTTATGGTCTTGCTTGCTGATTAGGGGCCTGATTCAGCCAAGCTGGAGTGACTCTGCATGCTGGGTTCTCAGTGCCAGGGGTTTGCCTGGTTTAGGAAGTTGACATAGGCCATCCTGTGACTCCTGTTTGTCACCAATGCCATGGTGCTCTCCTGAAATAATAGTGTTTAACTGTGTTGGAAACGTTTTACCTATAAAACCAAGAAAAGTGTAATGGAGTTCAGAGCCTTGCTCCCCAAGGAGAGACCATACTGGGTTCAACAGCAGGGAAGTACAGTTTTTCTTTTCTCTAGACACCTTTATCTTGTTTTTATCAATTTCTTTCTTCATATATATTTACCCCTACTTCCCTCTTACACAAGTAAGAACTCTATTGCTTTCATTGCCATGAAGAGGTGCAAGGAAATGATAAACAGTGCCAGGTAGTCCTGTAAAAGATGTCCTGTGGACAATTTTGTAGTTTTGTTTCACTTTTTGAAACTCACTTCCATGCGTTCAATTTTTATGTGATTTTTTTTTTTTAACCGTACTAAGAGGGCAAAACTGATATTTTTGTCTCCTTTCCTCATTTTATCTTCTGCCTATGAGGTTTTTCTTTCTTCTCTCTGATTTCCCATTTCACTGGAAAAGTCTGCATCAGGGGAGGTTGGGCAGAGGAAAACCACATAAAAAATCCTGTTTATGGCATGGTCAGAGAGGATTTTGACAGCTTGTGGTATGAATTTTTTTTTTTTTTGAAGGAGACTATTGAAGAGTTAATTAATGAAAGAATTTCAACTGGAAGGAGAAGACTGGTCTACTGAGCTTCTGGAGAGCACAGTGGCAATTCAAGTGGCAGAGACAGGGTAATACAGCTCTGAGATTAACAGTTGTGCAGTGGTTGACCCAGGACTCCAGGGCTTGCATTGTTTTTCATTTCTCTTGGCACTAAGTGGGAGAGCCATCTGGAGACAAAGCTGAAGTTGGAGGGATGTCAGCTCTTCTTGCTCCACTGTGCCTTCCAAAGTGCAGCCCTGGGGAAAATGGACTGCATGGCCTGAAATCATCATGTCATGCTGGGCTGCAGACCCTTGCCTTGGAGAGAGGCTTGGGCTTTCCATGTCATGGAGGGCTGGGCATTGATGATGGCAGCCCCTTGCACTTCCCATCCAGATTCCAGCTTGATTCCTGCCTGAATTTCAAGCTACTTTTGACTCCCAGTGGACAAACAGGAGTTTTTTGCATGGGATGTGTTGGAAGGAGAAAATCCTTGCTGGGTGCTCGCTCTGCAGTTTCCCTGCTGCCTGGAGAGGGAGACATCTTGCTCGAGGATACTGCTTTGTGTACCTGGTTTTCCTTACCCTTGGGAAGCTAAGTCCTATCCAGGGGGACCAGAGGGGTCAGTGCAGGCTAATCTACCATCTTGGTCAGGCAGCTGCAGGAGCAACATCCCAGCCTGGCTCCAGTCCCTGCCTCCAGTGCTTGGGAGTCTCTGAGAGAGAGGCACCTTCTCTCTTCCTTTCTTTCCCACTCAGGTTTTCCTCCTCCCTTGATTAGGGCAAAGAAAGAGGAAGCAATCTGTTTTGGGGCATATGCTGCCAGCATAGCTTGGTGGCTGCGTGCCAGGGCACTGAAAGGGATGCCAGCATGGTGGATGTCATCCAGCCCCTGCCTGGCCCCACTGTGCCCCAATGACCTGCTTTCCGACCTCCTTTCCCCCTGAGAAGAGAAACACTTTGGCACCATCTTAGAGGGGTCTCTGGGACTTTCTCTGTCCTTGGCCCCAAGGCAACAGGAGCATACAGTGTGCCTGCTGAGGTGTTTTAAGTTCAGGCAGCAAATACAGGACAACAGAGATCCCTGCAGATAGTGCGAGTTCAGCCCTGTTTTTGGCTCCAGAGCTGTGTCGCCTTGCTCCTGCCGGCAACAGTGGGTGGGAGTGGGGTGAGCTGATCCCCACTGGGAGAGCTTTGCCTGACTGCTTAATCTCTGGGCAAGGCTCCCAGTTTCCCAGAGAAGTCCCAGTCTCTCCCAGCCTGAAGTTTGCTGGGGGCTGTTCCTCCAGCAAAGAGGCAGCTGGGGGAGTGAGCCCCAGCCGAGCCTGGTGCCATGTGTGAGTCAGGAGGGCTGCGGGAAGGGAGAGGTTCAGTCGGAGAGGGCGCGGGCAGCCAACCCAGCACCGCCCAGATACCTGGGGCAGGTGAGGGGTGCCGGCAGGCAGGAGCCTCCCCATTTTGCACAATGCAGGAGGATGGGGAATAACCTCTCGCCAATGCCGGCTGGGACTTTGTTCGCCTCTGTTTCTGCCACTCGCGGGCTGCAGTGGGGAAGGAGATCTGCCGATGAACTGCATCCCAGGTGCTTATGTCTGCTTTTTGGTTTTGGTTTGGTGTGTTGGGTTTGTTTTTTTTCCCCTCCCCTTTCCCGTGCTGTGTTTTGGGAAAGAGGAAGCTGAGGAAAAAGGCTTCAGTAGGTTGTTTTTCAGTAGGTTTTTGTCCATGGTGATGAGAGCAGGTTCTTTTTTCTCCCAGTGGTGTATATTCCAGCTTTGCTCTTTTTGTTTTGCTCTGGGCTGGAGGAGAAACTGTTTTGTTCAGAGATCGTGTGCTGAAGCAGAGATAATGGATACATCCTAACACAGCCAGCACTGCAGTGACCTTCAGATCCATCCAGTCATGTTCCAGCTGTGTAAATTGAGACCAGGATCGGCAAAATTAGGATGTGACCATGTGTAATTTTGTCAAAGGTGCTGCATTTCAGTGGTGGTCAGTGCATGGAAAGCATTTTTGACATTTATTCTGCCAACCTTGGGAGAAATGGGGACAGTGACTCTAAGGCGCACACTGGCTGAGGAGGACTCCTAGAAATTTCAGAGACATTCTTACTGCAGGCAGTGTTCTCCTTTGGAGAGGTGGTTGCTAGCAGGGCATTTAAAAGGAAATGCATTCCCTGTCCTAATTCTTAGCTGGATTTTATGTGCAAATTTCAGATTTATTTTTAATTTTTGATTATTCTGTCCTGCATCACTCTGAGCCAGAGCAACAAGTAAATGATTTTAACTTTTATTTGGAGTCATTTTGAGTTCCTGACTTATACAGAGATGAACAGTATTTTAGCAGTTCAGAGCCAGTCAAAAAGTAGCTTAAAGATTAAAAAAGCCCAGGAGAGATCAGATAAAATTTTCTTTATCAAGTCACATCTTACTTTTTAGATTAAAATATGAATTAAAGTCTTTATAACAGTGTTCTTTTAACATGCAGGGGTAGTCTTACAGGTATCATAGGTACACACACACATAAAGCAGAGTCTCAGATGTCTGGTTTGCTGAGCCTTACCTGTGCAACACTACTAACTAAGATATTCTGCTGTGCTTTCCTTGAATATGAGGCAGCAAGCTCTCAGATGGAGGAGGAGGGTCTCTGCCCCCATCCACTTCCACCAACTTGCAGTAAGGCAGCATGGCAGTCCCCTGTCCCCATCTCAGAGGAGCTGCCAGGGGGTGGAGAGGTGACCCATGGCACTGCAGCTTGAGATCCTAGGGACTTGAACGGCTATGGAAAACTTTTTGGGGGCCACTCCATAATGCAATATAATTTCATTTTAATCCACATATTTCAAGTTTTTCTGCCTGTTCTCTGAAAGGGGAGAGTGCTTCCAGGTTTAATGCAAACTTACATGTGAGTGTGTTAGCAAGACAGCTAACAGGTCCTTGGCTTCTTTCCACTCCATCTTACTTAGGACTTGGGTGATGCCAAGCTTCTGCTGAGCTGCTCTTCAGCAGCTCCTATTGTTTGAGTTAGAGGTTTCTATTGTTTCTGTCTATTTTCTGCCTTGCTATGAGAGCTATTGTGGAAAATTCATCTCCTGTCTCTCACAAGAGGAGAATGGATTTCCTGTCGGCTCCGGGGCTTGAAGGGAAAGCAGGGGCTGCCGGGAGGAAGTGGCTGTTCCTCAGCCAGGCAGCGGGAGGATTGATGATTTTGAGGGGAACAGGCGTATTCTTTTCTTTAGGCTCCATGGAGATATTTTTAGGGTTTAAGTCTTTTCTAGTTAAAAGGCAAGTCGTCAAGTATGAGGTCATAGGATGCCCTTAGGCTGCTTCCTATTGAAGAAGCTGTGGAAAAGGCACAGCTTTCAGAGCTGCCTGCTGAGGAGGGGCCTGTCATGAACCTCATGTAAGGGATTGCAGGGGGCTTCTGGCTTTCCATGCTGAGCCTGTTTCACAAGCATCATTAGGTCTTCGGGCATTAATAGGACATGAGCCAAGGTCCTGACTCGATTACAAAAGGAAGAGAAAGCGAAAAAAACCCAAACAAACCAGTGCTGGCATCTGCACAAGTACCTGGTCTTGTTCTCTCTCTTTCGGTCTCTTCTGAGTCCTTTCTCAGCACACAGATCCAAAATCCACCAGCTGGCAGCTGTAATGAGGGGCTAGAACAGAAAAAGCCTACAGAATGTTTTTTTGGCACTTGTAGCCACTCCTCTCACACAGGTTAAGAACTGGTATTTTGCTCAACCAGAAACCACCTCTGGGCAGAAATCAGCATATGCAGATCATGATGTGCCTCTCATTAGACCATTTGAGTCTCCTGATAAGAATTTTGTAATGATCAAGCCACAGTTTCAAGGGAAAACAAAGAACGGAAATGGATTTTGGGTTGAGTTTGCTTAAAGCAAGCTAGTGGGTTTTATTTTTTTTTTTTTCGGTGTTGGATGTTAGACTAAAAGGCCAGGACACGTTTTCAGTGCAGTCTAGCTGCTTGGACTCCTCGGGGAAATACACAGACATTTTTACTCAGAAATTAGTTGGATTTTGACTCTTGTTTTTAAAGGCAATAAATAAACACGATTATAGACTTGAAAAGCAGTTTGAGCTGCATTGGGCTCGTCGTTTCCTCAGGCAGCCATTCCAGATGAGTGTGCCCTCTACTACTATAATTACTTTTTAAAAATAACTCTCCAAGTCTGTAATCTAAAGTGGGTGGTATGTAGCAAGTCTGAGAGCATTCTGTATTCAACCACAGACTGGGGAGAGGGTTTGCTTGTCTGCATCTCTGGTTTAAAATCTGACATTTTCCCACAATCCATTAACAAATGGCCCATACAATGAAAGTGCTTTTTAACCCAGGAGTCAAGCTTGCCAGGGACTCAGATGGCTTTGCAGCCCCACAGGCTCTAGATATTCCCTCTGGATATTACTTATCTGCCTGATCTTGTCTTTGTTGTATTTGAATGTAAGCTGCCTGGGCAATTGAGGAGAGCAGAGCCCAGCTGAGATTCACAGCTAAGTAATAGTTGGACCTCTGTATGAATCTATTTTCTGCCCACTTTGCCTTTTGACTTGGCCAACTGATTTATTTATATACTCACATGCTTAAAATAGGTTGTGATTATTTTTTTCCTGTGGATTGGAAACAATGAACCTGGGAATTTGCTGCTTGATGGCAAGTGATTTATCCTACTTTTCTCTACCTATTAAGTTTTTCAGGTGCTGATGTTCTTTAGTGTGGTGTGTTTGCAGACCTCCCTGCTCCACAATACAGCTTTTTTCAGGCTCTCATGAACACCTTTGTTGTTACACATAAGGGGATCTTTATACTCGGTAGCTGAGTGAGGGGATAGTGCAAGCAGGGATTTGTCAAACTGAATCTATTTTCACTATAATGAAATAACCCATGGCAGTGTCTACTCCCCTGTGGGTTGGGTTTTTTTAGAGTATAGTCCCGTTTAATGGGAAAGCTGATGTAGAGAGAGGGAAATAACGTGAGAATTAGAAAGAGGAAACCAAGGGTAGGTAGATGAGGAAAGGAAAGTAAGTCCTAGAAGTGGGAAATTCAATCCTCTTGAGCTTCTCTCATTCAGAGAGGTGCTAATACAGGCCCCAGGCTTGTACTCAGGATTGAGGTAATTAATGTTTGCCCTCAAATTTCCGTGGGTCTGAAGTTAAGCACTTTCACCATGTCGTTTTCTATCAGGGTTTTGCCACCTCTAAATAAAGAGCAGAAAATTATGTCCCTTCTGCTTTTACATCCTAAGCATTGGCAAGTTCAGACTTGCAGGTTCCTTCTCATAGTCAGGGCTCTGAACAGCACAGGGCTGACCTAGAATAAGCAAAACATTTGCAAGCTGGTTTGCACTTGATGGGGTTTTATTGGAGGTGTTACGCTGGTGGGCAGATGTTTTTTCACTGAGTTCACTGTTAGATGTGATTGCCACCAAATTCTTCCAGCTCTTCTCACCAAATGCAGGCTAGGTTGGTACACTCTGAGGCAGGGAGTAAAACCATCAGATGGTAGTACAGGGTAAAGGCATTTGTGCCTATTCCCACTGGGCAGTGTCATCACTGCTGGTCTATTTAAATGATTAGATGCAGACAGCAGAAGGGAAAATATTCCTGTCTTAGTCCCACCTCCTGCAAAACACAGCACATGCAGATTTCTGTGTTTAGCAGATTTCCGCTTGGGAAGAGAAGTCTCCTGTAGATAATAACCCTTTTAGCAACATCTTCAGTGAACGAAGCTTTGTCCGAAGAACAAAGAAAAAGTCGCAAGCTTGAAATATGCCTGAATTTCCTGAGTGCGCTCGCCGCTGTGTGCAGGCAGGAAGCTGTGTTAGTCTGGTTTGGATGTTTGCTCTGAAGTGGCATAAACAGAGTGTCGGGTCTCCTGGGATCCTGATCTGACCCACGGTCCAGGGAATAGGGGTTCCTCTGAGCTGCAGCTGTGGGAAATACTGCCATAGTCATGCAGCGCTGTGGCCATGTCCATGACTGTCCCATCTCCCCTCTGGCCATATCCTCTGAAGATTCTGAGTACATGCAAGAGGCAGCAGCAGAGGTGAGTGGTGCAGCCACTGTAGACCCAGCACACGTGAGTGTTAAGCTGCCAGCCAGCAGGGAACTCATTTCCTGCACAGTTATGGAAACAGCTGATCTGTGACATTTTAAGAAGGGGAGAAAATACAGGGCAGGGGAAGGAAGGCCCTGGCTATGTAAATATTTACTTTTGCACAATGTCTCAGCCATCCCCTTCTCCCAGGGTCTGGGAGAAGAAGGTCTTGCTTGCTGCTGGCTCTGGCACATGTTGACAGGGGGTGGGAGAACCACCAGTGGACTGCCCACAGCTGAAAGGAGTACACTGTCCACCAAGTGAAAGCCTCTCTGATGGGGTGTGATACTGACCTGCTTGACCCACCTGCTTCCTGCTGCATCACACAGTCAGTGATGTGCTGCTGGACCACCAAGAACTTGTTTGAACCACCTGCCTGGGCCTCCTTTTCCACTTCTTGGTCTTGCTCTAACAAAGCCAAGCTAATGAGGTGCCCCTTCTCCTTCCCAGAGAGCAGCCATAGAAAGGGCGTTGAGAAAATTAAGGCATGAAGCTTTCCAGAGTAGTGCTGCTGCAGGCAGTTGAGGTGTCCAGGATCTAAGGATTGCAGCATCTTGTGTGATGCCATCACCACGTCACATGCCCCCCACCAGCCAGGTCTGGAGCACACATGAACTACGTTGCAAGCAGGAGAGGCACTCACTAGACTTGATTGAAGAAGACACTTGGACACAAGTCAAAAAAAAGACCCTCAGAAACAGGAAAAGGCTTTTATTTTGGTCATGGCATTGTTCAGCCTGATATAATACTGGTTTTCAATTTCTTTCCCTCACCATAGACAAAAATGTTATTTTTTTCCACCCCTGGTGGAAAAGAGAGGTCGAATCAACTCTCTCTGGTCTTTAAATGCTGCTCAGTTGTCCTCTCATTAGCTCCCCTCAGCTGTGGTGGTGGGTGCAGTGCCGCGCAGATGCCGCATATGTTTGACGTGGTATCTGACCACCAGGGCAGCTCTGAGGTCCCTCCCAGGTGTACCCAGTGGCTGAAGGGAAGGCTGTGGTGCCTGAGGTCCAGTTAGTCTGTGTTTGTAGCCAGGACTGCACTGTGTGAACTGTGTTTCTGCAGTAGGGCAGCCCATGATGGTTGTGTCAACAAGGCGTGACAAGTATGTGAGGAAATGCAGTGAGTCCCAGTAATAGTAACACCAGTCCACTGGTGGGTCTCAGTGTAGTCTGTTCTCCCAGTAATGCCTATGAAACCAGAAGAGTTGGAATCGGTGGGATTCAAAGATTTGTTTCATGCAGGTGCTTGATGCGGTAACAGAGGTAGCTCCAGCCTGTTCCCCTCCACCTCTTTCATCAAGGAAATACTGGCTAAGCTCACTCCCCAGAACGTGCACCGTCACTCAGGGAATAAACACAAGGGATTTGTGTTGTGGGTTAATTCTGCTGCTGGAAATCAAACCCCCTTCGTGGTCAGATGACATCTTTCTTGGAAAGGGACCAAGGTTAAGAAGACAAGGAAGGCAGGTTAGTTAAAATATGTCAGAGTCTCTTGGGTGTAAGTAAAGACTATAAATAAAAACCTTTTAACTTGGAAAAGAACTTTAGAGTGATATGATCAGGCTCAATTTAGTCCAAATATTGCTTTATGCCATTAAGCTGTTATCAAGTTTTGGTTCAACTGCAATAGTTTTATGGCTTCAGTGCAGTAGGAACAGTTGCAGCCTTTATGGAAGTAAAGCATTTCCCCCGAAAGGTTTGCAGGGAAGACTGCTGTATTGTGCAGGAAGCTGGGAGTGAAACTGCCTGGAAATGAATAGTTGGGAAGTTGACCTCTAAATCTTTTTTTTTTTTTTCCCCTCCATTCCAGTGTAACTACACAACCTAAGGTTTTATATCATGAACAATGAAGGGATTTAAATGAGGTTTAGCTTTACATTCCTGTTAACGAATCCTCAAACTTAGTAATAAAAGCTGAACATTTTTACTTATTTCCTCTTAAGCTGCAAACATGTCTGATTCAGCAGTGTCTTGAGATGATTTGTCAGGATGAGAAAATAAGTCACATCCCTCTTCCTCTTGGGATTAATAGAGAACAAGAGTAACCCTGTACCCATAATATTATTTCAGTTGGGCTTGCATAATAGCCTGGAAATGGTTATACTCAATGCAGTGCTTTGTAATAATGATGTTTCATCCTTTGAAGTTGGGTTAATTCATGTCACAGATCTGCACAAATAATAAAACACACACTCCCCTCCAGTTTTGCTTAACTAGCCTTCATTTTCTGATCCAAGTTTTGCTACAGTCGATTAGAAGTGAGTGGATTTTAATGCTGTTTCTGCAGATATCCACCACCATCACAGCCAGGAAAGTCCTGTCTCACATTTGGTGTATTTACATGTCAGTGTGGCTGTAGGTTTAGGAAGATCCTGGTGTTTCCAAGAAGTCTTGCTGTGGGCATGCCTGTGCTCAAAATCTCTGCAAAGCATGAGTAATCCTACCAAAATCATTGTAGCTGACCCTCTCCATGAGCCAAGGTTTTCCACACGCATCTGGATCCTTATTCCTGGCTTACAATAAAGAAAGTGAGAGAAATCAGGCCTCCCATAATTACTTACAATCTGTGAGCTAGGCACATATGTAAATATTTTCAGGGTCACAACTTAGCTCTTTATTTTTAATATACTTTGTTATTAGTAATAATTTTTGAAGAGATTGAAAATCCCACCCATAAGTTTCTGTAGTGTCAAGCCTGCTCAGCCTTGACCTCTGCTCCCAGTGGTATCATTGGATTTACTGTTGACTTCAGCAGGAGCAGTCACAGCGGGTCTGAGTGCTTTTGAAAATCCTTTCCCTATGTTTTTCTGTATAAAACCCATCACTGTAGCTGCCAGATTATATGACACTAGGGTTTAAAATTACTTAAGAATGAAATCAAACTGTTAAGAAGGCTAAGTTGTAATAAAGCTAAGCAAAGTAAATTTGCTTTCTTTCTAAGGCAAAGCGACTTTCACAAGGTTTTAATTTTCTCTGGTCCGAGTGGAAAAACAATTGAGTTTGGTTCATTCTGCACATGCGTGTGTCAGTACTGCTCCAGCAAAGCCCTAGAGATGACATCCTGCACCTACTGCCATGCATGGGCTAACCCGGGGCACATGGAAGCAGGTGAAGGGGGCTGGAGGTGGGGCTTGAGCCCACTTCAGGGGCTTGGTTTCAAATTCTCTCTGTCCCTCTGCCATAGGGTGCGAACTTGAGACTCACCAGTTAAGCCTATGTTTAGTTATTAATTCTGCCCAAGATGTGTCACTAGTTTTCCCTGCTGCCAGAAGTGCTTTACAAATAGGAAACAGAAGATCTGGGGGCTCAAGTGTTATAAAGAGTGTCCAAATCTACCCTGAGACTCTCTGCACTTTTTGTACTGGGGAAAAAGAGAGACAGACTAGAATTGCTGTATCTCCCCATGGTGTGAAAAGAATAAATCCATAAAACATTGTGTAGCATTCAAATACTGCAGCACTAAAGTCCTTCTGTAGTTACCTATGCTCTGACTGGTAGTAATGCCGTGCTTAAAGCCTCCACGCTCACATCTGTTTGCAGATGTCCTCTGGAGCAGGGTGGTCTCTTGCTGTAAGAGTGATGATAAATACTTTGCTCTTATGGATTAGATTATTCCTCACAAGTTGTTCTCTGTTCCACTGGAGGTCAGCTGTACTCATCATCTGTTAGGATTTTTCTCCCCTGGGCCCCTTTTTGTTTTTTGCAATTAAACCAGATCCTTTGTTCTGTGGTGTCAGCAGATAGGAGTGTTCCTCCAGGCAGCAATGAAGACAAAAACGTGTGGGCAAGGGGTTGCTTCTCTCTGCAGCTTTCTGCTCCTCTTCTCCCATCACCAGCTCCCCACGCACGATGCTCACTCCAAGGAGTGGTTGTGTCCACAACCGTCCGTTCCTCGGTTCACCTCCCCTTGTGTCCAGATGTTATAATCCTCTGGTAAGACCTAAAACTGGCAGGATTTTTGTGTTTGTTTCCCTGCTCCTTTTTTATTTTCATAAGCCTATATATTGACTTTATTTCTCTTCAAGGTTTCTAAGGTGGGAGGTTGCTGTTCATCCACTTTTAATTAAAGCGGTGTAGAGAATTAGGCCTTTCCCAGGGGTGGTTCTGCTGATGGCTAAGACTGTTTTGTTAGTTTTCCTCCCATCAGAGCAAATGCTTGGAAGTGTGAGTTGGAGCTCAACTTTTTTAATTATCAGGGAGTGAAATTACTACATTATGGTGAAGTGATTTCTTTGCAAAGGAAAAACTGTTTCTTGGCTGCTATTCTGTGCAGAAATGTAACAAGGAAAGGGCGGTTCACTGCTGCATCCTCAGAGGAGAGGAGGGTGGTGGGTGCAAGGAGGGAGTGTAAGAATGTGGGCATCAAAGCACTGAGTTTGTGGGGTGGCTGAGGGTGATCTGTGGCTTTTGCAGGGTGTGAAGGAGGGAAGGTGGTGCCCAGTCCCTCTTTCTGGCAGTGTCCAACTGTTTGCTACAGGAGTCTGTTTTAGATTAGGCTGCCAAAGGCACAGTTTCTCTTGACATTGGCCCTAAAAGAGTGTAGGTATAGGGCTGAGAGCATCAGGAGAGAAAAGTACTGCTCTTCCCAGGCGATTTACAGTCTCTCATTCCCATTTTGTCCTCCTTCAAAGCAATGCTCACAGGCTCATAAAACACAGCCTCATGCAAGCAGAGGCTGATGCAGACAGCGTGTAGGAACCTCCAACTGGCATATGAGGGTCACAAACTGGTCTTTTTTTGGAACTTGGGGAAGGCAGAGAAATCCTCCTTCCCAAGCACATGATTATTTTGGGTGAGCAAGTGAAAGATCTCAAGAGCGGGTCTCAGGCTGACCTAGGGAAGCAGCTGGCTTTTCCACCTGGAGTGTTCAAATTATTTCAGGATAGTTTTACAGTGCGAAAGGCTCCAGCAGGAAATTTTCAGAAGAACCCAAGTGTCATCTGACCCTGAGTCCTGTTTTCTAAAGTGTCAGTGTGTTCCTGGTGTGTGTTTGTGCATATGTGTATGGAAATTTGACTTCTGTATCAAATTGGTTAGCTATTTTAGTACAGTGGAAGGAAAACTATCACCCCAAGTGGCAAGAGTATGTTTGCAGGAAAACCTGTATTTACTCATGGATCCCTGGGGAGAGGGGATAATCCTCCTCAGTCTCATTAACTTCTGTCTCTTGTTTCTGTTCTCCTTGCACGTAGCTTGTTTCCGGCACGAGGACACAGCTTCTCTTGGCTTCCTCAGACCTATGAACCACACATAGGTCCTTGTGGTGCTGCAGAGTAGCCAGTACGGGTGTTAGTGTTCCTTTCTGAAGTCCTTTAGGTCCATCTCAATACCTGCACATGATGAAGGGACTGTCAGACTGTCCCCTCCATGCTCCTCTTTTTTTTTCTCTCATCTATAGCATGAAGCAGTTTGCTGTTCCCCAGAGGTTCACTGATGCTGCATATGTTTCTAATCTTGTGGCGTAGCCAGGCTGGTTTCTTACTCACAGCAATGAGATGTCAGCTCTGATGTCACTCAGTTTGGTTCTGATCTGTCCTAGTCCTAGGGCCAGACTCTGTTTGCATTAACAGCTTTTCCATTTGAAAATATGTGCTTCCCTTTCTGCAGCGTCTCCCTATTGCAAAATGCCCGGAAAGGGCCAAGAAAGATTTTTTCTTTTCGCCATTTGTGATGCCTGAAGGGGTTCCTCAGGGGCTCTGAGTTTATGCTGTGGTTTGTTACTGATACAGGTTTCCTGGTGGTTATAAGATGATCTAAAGCAATCTGACTTGTTGAGCTGACTCAGAAGTGACCCTTCTGAGTTACTCCCAAGCAGCTGAGCTGTCTGAAGAGTTGACTGCAGGGGTTGATCTGCTTATCATTAAAAGTAAAATGTTCTGTATGACTTCAAAAATATCAGAAATTAGTTAGATTTCTTGTTTTATGAGTAATTTCAAAAAGATTGTGTCAGTGCCCTCTTTTCAAGTAATACTAATTAATCTTCAGTGCAATATCTGAAATGCGCCTGTCTCACCCTCTTGGCACATGAACAAAAATTAATAAAATATGGGTTAAAATAAACAATGTGGAAAACAGAGTCGTCCAAAGAAAAATTGAAAACTCCCACCTGCTGAACAAGAGAAACATCTGTGAAAAAAAGACCCACTTGGTACTTTTTCTGGGTAGGTAACATAAAAAAAAGGTACTTGAAACAAAATTTGTGTATTGACTCAGAGCAATTTAAAAATCTCATTGGAATTCAGATGTCTCTCTTTTCAGAGAAGGGAAAATAAGAAGACAGGAATATGCGTGCTTATGAAATGCTCAAGGTGTACATGTAAGCTAAGGTTTGATACAGCATCAGTGAGTGAATGGAAGAAGTTCTTTTAATTCCCCTACACTCTGGATAAGCTCTTTAACAAGTGATCAGGCTCATTTCACATAGTCCTTTGCCCTACATTGGTCTTCTCCTCACTATGTCCGTTCCTTATCGTGTTACATTCACCTTGGAGAGCAAAGTCATCGGAACTTCTCGTTACATGAGTGTTGCTATGGTGGTTTTGCTGAAACTGTGGGCTTAGACCAGGTGAAAGGGGAAAACACAGTGGTGAATCAGACCTAAACTTTTCTTTGTGTCCTAAATATACTGAATGTGCATCCTCCTTCCTTGTTGTAGTGCATCAGAGAGGTAATTTTGGGTGGCCTGAGGGGGCAAGGAGTCGCCACTTTGGAGTCCTATAACTACAGGTTAAACTGAATTCTTCAGTACTGCCATAGATAGAGTTGATTGTACCATGAATCAGGGTAATGGATTTGCTGTTCTCTTGAGCCCTAGTGCTCAAGAGAGTATTTCTGTGATTTGGTTATTTGGAACCATAGTGTGAAGAGATTGTGATGAAGATTAAGTCAGAATGAGCAGCAATTTGACATGAAGGGTCAGTAGTTTGTGATTGTAAGATCTCAGCCTTAAGGAAAAGAATTTTTGTCTACACAGTAGTAGAAACTTGTAAAAATCTGATATTTTCCTAAGCTACTTCATGTTTTTAATCCAAACCTCATTATTTCTGGACAACACCATTCTGATTTGCAAGTGGCACCAGTATAATTTGTCAGCACAACACCAGTTCCTCAGTTGCATGTGGTCTTTGAAGTGTACTCCTATGAATGCTGCATTCAGAAAGTGTCTTGTCACAGAGCAATCATTGTTGCATTTGCAAGAAATACTTTTATTTCCTCCTTCTTTTCTGTCTAAAAAAAAAAAAACCCAATATTTCAAATCCATTTGCAGCAATATGGTTTTATGTAACTCAGCAGGAAATACTCTCGTGTATCTTGCAGATGAGTGCAGTGGGAGGTTCTGCTGCATGGTATGGGCTGTTGGGTGCCTGAGGAATTTCTCTGCTGGGCTCCACTGGTCCCACTTCCCTTCTCTCTCCACATCCATCCCTTCATATACATGACCTTACTAGTAGTTGAATCTTACTCAACGTTCCTATGGAAAAGTGTAGCATCATCAAGCTGCTGAACAGGCAGCCTTTAATGCTGTGTATTTCTTGCAGTCAGATAATTTTGAGGTATGACCCAGATTTTGTTTTGCACAGGTGCCCAGTGTTAATTCAGGTGCTCGGCACCTCTCTGCTATTTATTAACTTCCTCAGAAGCTACAGTGGGACTCAGCATTTTGGTTGTGAACAAGTTAGTCTCAGGGACTGTCTTGTGTTTGCACAGTGTCTGGACAGTGGGGTTCTGCTCTGGGAATAGTACTTTGGAAAATAGCTTCAGGTTCCTTGCAGAAGAAACACTCCTCTCCAGCCATTTCCTCCCCCCTCACAATTATGTTTGGGAAGTGGTATTTCCACCATGCTGATCCCAAGAAGTGGACCCACTCTCACCCTGCACAGGATAAAAGTGAGGGCTCATTCTGCCTAAATCAGCATGGAAAAATATTATGCAGGGTGAGGTTTAATTCTGTCCAAACATAAATAGAGTAGCATGTCTCAGAATATCTTCTTGGTCTAAATCTTGCTCAGCAGTCGAAAGTCCCAAGTACCAATAAAGTCACTGACTAATGAACATTACTCAGTTCCTTTGGGTGCTTGGCTAGGGGCACTCATAGTTTCCAGTCATACGATTACTCCTTTTTTACTTTAAACCATCCTGTTTTTCCTTAAGTCTTTCAGCCTTAAAGAAACATTGAGTAACTCTGTGTTTTGCCTCTTAATGGCAAAGTCAAGGGATCGCAGTGACACAGATCTTATGACTTCCTTTCCTGCTACCTGGAGACACCTTCTTTACCTCTGGTGCCAGCTGATGTGTTAGTTCTCTGGTTTATTTTCCATCACCTT
Organism: Pseudopipra pipra; assembly: GCF_036250125.1. Taxonomy (NCBI): domain Eukaryota; kingdom Metazoa; phylum Chordata; class Aves; order Passeriformes; family Pipridae; genus Pseudopipra; species Pseudopipra pipra. The sequence goes on along the minus strand of NC_087556.1, from coordinate 25,009,680 downwards.
TTCCAAGTCTCTCTTTCTCACCCTTTTTCCACTGGAACCATAAACAAATTGGGATTTTCCAAGCAGAAGTTTGTATCTTAGATTTACAGTGGAGATAAATCAGCACCAGGACATTCACTCTTCACACTGAGTTTTTGATGAGGAGACAGGAAGGGATTAAAATCCAAACCTGAACTAAAATTTGGCAAATTATCTCAGTAAAAACCTTAAGGAAGGCCAGCCCCAGTTTCTAGAGAGTTCGTTCTTGACTGACTGTGGAGATACAAAGAACAGCCAGCCTCCAGACGAGTCATTAGCCTGACCCAGGAGGAACCTACAATTTAATTCCTTGTGGTCTCTTGCAGGAGTTTACCTGCAGGAATAAACATCTGTGTTGCCCATGAGACCTGTGAGTCCTTGAGTTGTCATTGGCACCTTGTCCTGTGTCATTCAGAACTGCAGCATGGCTCCAGCTTTTAGTGACCTTCAGCATCCAGTCACATCTCCCAGAACCTCATGCCCAGGGTTGCATCTTTGGATGGGCAGTGACTCTGCTGAGAGGTCTTGGACTTCTGTACCAAATGGAGCTTCTGGTGTTGTGATTTCAAGAATGTAACCCACTGCCTTAGCCTGTGGTACCTGAGATACAAGTATGCATTAGAGGACCATGACCCTTTTAAGTAGTTGTGTGACTTAGGAACTTGTTTCACACATTCAGATCAGTTCATGGTGCCTTGAGCTGAGTTTCTGAGTGCAGTTCAGAGTGGCAGATGAGTCATTTTACCCTGATCTGGGTCAAGGTGATCTATCAGTCCACTGCTGATGGGAGATGTATTGCCTGCTTCCTAAATCTGGCCTGAGTGTTTCTTTTTCACAGAAGTAACACCAAAGTACCCTTGGACTGTACAGCAGCTGTCACTGAAATTTACTGGGATGTAGTTTCTGCAATAATTATCTACAATTCCTGACATGTGCCACAGTCCAATTCTGTGGCTGTGTCATGCTGGTATGTTTGACTTATGTCATTGTGGGCATTGAATGAAAGTGTCACCTGTCAGTGAAATATCTTCATCTGTGGAATCTGGTACAGTGAATTTTTGATGGCAACACTACACCTCAGATTGTGAGTAGGGATAAAGAAGAATCCCACATCCAATTGACCATGGCAAATCCAATTCAAACTGCAAAGGGATATTTTTCCTCCTATTAGGCAGAATGTGATTAATTTCCCATGTGGAAAATTGTTCAAGACAGACGTGCTTGTAAATTATGGCTTAAGAGATCCTATTACTTCAAGATCCATCAAAACCTACTGTGCCTCCCAAAATAGCAGTAAGAAGATAATTATATTAACAGCTTTTCTTGTTATTTGATTTATGACTGACATAGGCTGTAAGCTTATTTTCTGCCAGGTTGGAGCCTTCATTTAAGGATGGATGCTTTGACATTAGTGGACATTAACAACAACTGTTGGTTTCTAACATTTGAAATAAAAATGTTACAGGAAAGTTTTAAAATAGGGAATTTAAAGCTAATAGGTGTCAATAGCCCACAGTTTAAAACAATGCATTGTCTGGGGACGAAGACTTAAAAACTTCCTATCTGAAAAGAAACATGGCTTTACCAGGGATTCTTGAATGATCTGGTCTAGAATCTATGCTGTTCAGCCAATGATCTGCAAAAGAGGGTGTTAGCGATATAACTAACTTGGCTTATCATGAAATTTACTTAGGAAACCGATATTTGGAGCTGATTGAAAAAAGTTGTGGGAGGGTCTCATGATATACATGGTAAAAAGACAGTTTGGTGGTGGCAAGCACAAAGCAGTGCTGTGGGGAGAGCAGAGGGGCAGAACCATTGCAATCTAGGAAGGAGATTTCAGTAGTTCTGAGGGTGTTTCCATGAAAACTGCAGCTCGACAGTCAGCAGCACTCAGAAAGCCAAAGGTGGTGTTAGAAAGAATTAGGCAAAGAATGGAGAACAAAACGCAGAGCTTCGGCTGTGGAAATCCATGATTTCCCCACATTGTGAATACTGTGTGCAGATCTGGTGTTGCCTCTCAGAAAGTTTATATAATAAAGAGAGGTGCTGAGAAGGATGACAGAGGTGATTACAGAGGTGAGTTGGCTTTTGTAGGACAGGAATAAATACACCAAGAGACTTCAGTTTGGAACAAGGTGATGGTTGGGATAGAGTAGAAGTTTGTGAAATCACGAAGAATTTGAGAGAGTGAGGAGGACATAATTATTTTTATTTCTCAGAATGTAAAAACCAGGTGTGGCCTGTGAAACCTGGAAAGCAAACTTAAAGTGAACAAAAGGAAGTGTGTAATCACATACTGTGTGATTAAATTATGAAATTCATTTCCAGAGGACTCTATAGGGACCACAAAATCTACGGGTTCAAAAATGTACTAGAGCAATTTCTGTAGGATGAAGCCAGTACTGGTTGCTAAAAGTTATTTTCTAATTCTCAAAATGTCTAACCCCTGTTGTGTAGGAATAGAGAGTGTGTGTCAGGAGAAGGATCCCATTACACGTCCCCTGTTCTTGAATTTCTTGCCTGTCTTTTACTGGCCACTGTTGTACACAGGGAACTGGATTACAGGGATCTTTGAACCAAACAAATGCAAGACTCTTACATTGCTGCAACAAAGTGAATTAAATCGTCTGTCCCTTTTTAGTGTGTAATAACCACCAGTGGAGCTGCATTCTTGAATTGCAGCAGCAAAACACATAGATAGTGATCCTCCATCTAGAAGTGGAGGAGATGGCATCTGTCCATTCTTGACCTGCTACTTGGAGACCTCAAGTCTGCAGGCTGGACCACCTCAGAGGGGTTATCCGAGGTGCCCAATAGTGTGACTTTGTATCTCTGTCCAGCCCTGGATAGCACTGCACACCAGGACACAAAGGCAGACAGCGTTTGGGGAGCTGCCATTCCTGTGTGGTGGCACAGGGAGAGAAAGACAGGTTTGTTTGTGGTGTGGATTTTGTTAGCAGTCAGTCCTGTTTGGCGGCTCGGTGTCTCTGTGGCTTCAAATGCAATTAATCAGGGCCTGAAAGGGTAATTACCAGCTCACATTCCTAATTCACATTTCTGTGCCTATTCATGTTAGTGTTTTTTCTTTAATTTAGCAATGAAGTTGGGCTTGTTTTCATGTTTTTATGCTGCTGGCCCAGTGATCCTTATTAAAAATAAAAAATAGCAAAACATTAGTTTCCAGTCCATCTTTTTTTCTTCTTTCTGGGAAATGAAAAGCCCATATTAACCATGAAAGGGAAACGGCAGTGTGCATAGTCCTATGGTCCTGCTGTCACCTTGGCTGAAGATACTTTCCTTTCGTGAAGTGAATAATTACTTACAGCATTAATCCCTGAAAGAGGCTTTTTATTCTGCAGTGGGCAAAGCTGTCGACATCTGACACTGCTGTTTCCTTCTTTGATCCAACATAGGCACCTTGCTGAAGCCAGGAAAGAGTGGCCCTGGAAAGCTGGGGATGCTCAACATCCTGAGCTCCAGGGCAGCAGCTCTGTCCTCTGAGGTGCTCTTGCACCCTTAACACTGCATTTACTTGCACGTGGACAAACTGAGAGGAATTTTTCAGGGAAATCGTCCTCCACCATCTTCTGGCATCAGCAGGCATTGCTGGTGCCAAGTCGCACTTGAGCATAGTTTGGATTAAGTGGCCTGAGCTGGAAGCAGCTGACGTGCTCACACATGGAGGAGCTGGGTGTGAAGGAGGCTGGTTATCTGATAAGTAATTATAAAATCATTTCCCTGTTCCTGCACATCAGCTGAGCTGTGATAACTCTTGGTGCGAGTGCTTTTAGTCATGGAGCTGAGGTGGAACAAACTGAGTGAGCTTTGCTCTCCCCAGGAAGCCAAGTGACTGGACACTGGCTCGTGTTGGTGCAGGCTACATGTGCCCACATGGATCATCGTGTCCACTGCCTACCACAAGAGTGGGCTAGCCATGCATCCATCAGCTGGAAAGGGGCAGTAGGAGTGGCTTTGTGGTCAGGAGTTAAAGAGGAGGTACTGCTACATGATATGGTCACAGACCTGACCCAAAGGCTGTTTCATCAGGCAGTGTGTTCCGGTGGATTGGCCTTGGCTGGACACCAGGTGCCCATCAGGACACTGTATCACTCCCCTCCTCAGCAGGACAGGCAGGGGGAAAATAAGATGGGAAAAACCAACTTGTGGGTCAAGATAAAGGCAGTTTGATAAAGTGAAAGCAAGGGTAACATGTGGAAGCAAAGCAATGCAAAAGATTTATTCTCTACTTTCCATCAGCAGGCAACTTCCTGGCTACTTCCCAGGAAGTAGGCCTTCATTATGTGTAATGATTTCTCTGGAAGACAAATGTCATAAATAATGAATGCCCCCCCTTTTTCCTCCTTTCCCTCATCTCTTATTACTGAGCAGATGTCATATGGTATGGAAAGCCCTTTGGCCAGTTTGGGTCAGCTATCCTGGCTATGTCCCCTCCCAAGATTTTCCCCATCCCAGCCTACTGGTGATGGTGGTGGGAATGTTAGAGAGGCAGTGCTGATGCTGCTTCAGGAGCAGCCAAAACACTGGGCTGTTATCAACACCTTTCTAGCTACAGATACGAAGCACAGCTCCATGCTGTGCTGCTATGGGCTGCTGTGGGAAAAATCAACTCCATCTCAGCCAGACCCAATACCTGTGGGCATGTCACACTCCCAGCTGGGTTGTAGCACTGCAGGCTCAGAGGAGACAGGGCAAGGGGTGCAGGTCTGGCTTTGGAGTTGGCACAGATTGGCGTGAAAGTGACTGCACAGGTCAGACCCCCAACATGTGCTGGAAATAAAGTGCCTGTCTCTCCTGTAATACAGAAATTTGCCATCCCTGCTTTAAAGCACATGTTCATGAGCTTTTGAAATCAGCAGTAGCTTTGTCAGGGATCAGAGCAGGCAGAGAGGAAATCCCTACCAGAGATTGTCTTAAGAACACTCTGAAGTAGGACGTACTGAAAAGATGTTTCTGGAACCAGAGGATGATGTCTGTGGTTTGAGACAGTCTCTTGGTCTTCAGATGAGCTTCTTCACTTGAGGACTAGCCAGTTTTGATCTGGTTGTTGTTCACCAGCTTCTTCTGTATCTGTTGTTATCTACTGAAAATTCAGCTTAAAACTAGTAGCAGTTTCACTTGGAGGACTCCAGGAAAATACATTTAGGAAACAAGAACAGTGCTCTGTTTTGCAAAGCATGGGTGATTTAATTTCTGAATACAGCTTTATGAAATTCTTGCTGGTGAGTTAAGCCTCTGACAGGCACATCTAGTCATGTTCGCTGCTCTGTTGTTTGTTTGTTTTATTTCTGTGTTAATTGTTGCCTTTCAAATACCACAATTGCTCTGAGGCTACTGCCCCTGCCACTCTGACTGCTGTATTTTCCCTCCTGTAAAGTGGGACATGTGTAACCCGGCAGCTGACTTAATCAAGGTCTTCCACTGCAGAGAGTTCTGCCTCATTTGTGGCAGAAATCAAGGATTTGTTTTTGATTTGAATAAATGTTTGAACAGAAAGAATTTCTGACCCTAGATACCAAGGTAGATATATTTTTGTTGTGCATGCAATCAGCAGAGGGATCTAGGGACTGGCTTTATGGTTTTCATTAGGGTGTGCTTATTTTGTGACCTTGTGGAGCCACTTTTGCATCCCTACCCCTCTATTTCTACCTGTAATGTTCCTGTAAGAGTTTATGCTGTAGCACCACATTATTGCATGACCAACCTCATGGTAATAATAACTTTGATCTGCGTGGTGTGAGTGCAAATATTATTTTATTCACAACTCCAGCTCTCAACCAGCTTAAGGGTGGAGTCTCCCAAGCAGTGTTATTGCCCGTCACACCAAGGGATGTGGCTAGGACCTTACTGTGCTATTCCAGTGTAGTTTGGCAGGGGTGTGGTGCACATCCAGTCTCCCTCCAGTGACTTTGCTGCAGGGTCTGCTACCCCAGTGGAAGTAGCTCAAAGGCTCCCTGTCGGCGAGGCTGGCACTGACCCAGTGTCTGTGAGGTAGTGTCTCAGGCTTAGTGTCACACCAACTCCTGCATGAATGACAGGTCTCATAAGAGCCTATAAGAGTGCAAATGTTTTAGTAGGCTCAGTTCCTTAAGGCTCCTGCTTTAAAAGATTGAGGTGGGACCATGTGGTCCTTACCTGAGTGTACATACCGACAAGTGTTTATAGAAGGACTTCTGTTCACTTTAACAGACCTCAGTGAGCAAGGTGGTACCTGATGTAGTTTTGGAAAGAGCAGAGGAAGAGTTTAGTTAGTGTAGCTACAGAAGTATGGTCTTGCCCTTTAGGAAGAGCATTTTTCATGGTTAAGATGGCACAAAGGCATTTAAGAGGCTCTTGCCTTTTCCCACTCTGGGGGTCAGGAGCTGAAGTAGCTCAGACAATACAAGCATTTTCACCAGAAAATATGTAATCCCAACAGGAGCTGCTGGTTCCCAAACTTGTTGGACCAATGTACAGTGATCCACATCATTCCAACACTGGTCATGGAGTGAGAGTTACTCTGAAACATAGCTCTGCAGACTGTATGTGGATCACGAGTGATTTGAAGATCACAGGTTAGGAGCCACTAACTACCTAGGTGGAGGCAGGACAGTGACCTCAGTTGATACAGGAGGAAAAACAAATGTTTCAGCAATGAGACTCAGTGGTTGATGTTCCTCTGGTCAATATGATATAGAGTCTAGATAGTTTGATCATTATTTAAGTCCCGGTATTTTCAGACGTTAAACGACTTGGTCCCGGATATTTGGAAGTGGATCTTTTTGGAAGGTGTTCAACAAAACAAAACAGAGAGTGCAGTGGATGTGATTCTTATCTTAGAGGAGAAGTGTGCATAGGCAAGGGGGACGTTTTGTATCTGCATAGGCTTTCCTGTTTTTCTGTGCCTTTTGCTCCCAGCACAGCAAAGATCAGGCAAAGAGAAGGACACTTCTGCATCCTCTGTGTGAGGAAGCCCTGCTGTTTCTTAAAGCAGCGTTTCCCAGATGTTTTGTAAACTTGACCCTCTTTTGGCTCCTTGTCTCTGTGACACTTGGAATTATCATCAGGTCAGTTCCTTCTGGTGAGGGTGTGCCAGTTGTCCGTGTTGCTGGCTTCAGGTATACCCTTCTCCCTCTGCCCTCAGACAAACCCACAGCTTTCTGCAATTAAGAGCACTTGGCTGTTTGCAAGCAGTAATTGCAAATGAGCTCACTTTCCACCTTTGTAGAAGCTGAGGTGTGTAGTCTAAGGAGGCATCAATTTCACTGCAGAAATTAAAGACCTGACCCACTGAATCAACACTCTCAACATTTTGCAACCACTTACAGACTGGGAAGTTTAGTTTTGAGGGGTCTGGTGCTCACACTGAGATCCTCTTGTGTGGGATAGATGCTTTACTTGGCCTACTCTGATGGTTGGTTTAATCAAGGTGATAGATCCCCTCAGGTTTGCTGGTGCTCACAGACCAATGCACAGGAAGCTGCCCCACAGTGAGAAAATTGAAAGGATAATTTTGTACAACTTTTGCCTGCCCTTTCCAGACCTAACTTTGCATAATTTGCCTACACCATGATTCCTGCCTTGCTTTGGGAGGTGGGAAATTTGCAGCTGGGGAAGCTGAAGACATTACACGAGCAGGGGGTTTGGGTGATAGCAGCAGGACATAGAACATTATGAAGTAGTCTTGGCTTATGCAAAACACTGTACAAACAGTAACAGAGCTGTTTGCTTGAGTTTTGAACCCCATGGCCCCCATCTGTCACTCCTGAATTTCAGCATTGGTGCTCATGGCTTTTTTCCTTCCAGCTGTGCCTGATGCTTGAGTTCCCAAAGTGTGTACTAGCAAAGCTGTTCTAGAGCTGATGCTGTTGGCCCTGGAGGATAGTAGCCCCCCTTCCAGGCAGTGGAAAACAGACAGATTCAGAGGCAGGAGCTCTTTGTTGATAGGCAATCTAGCCTGACTGCTTGCCTGTCTCTGGTTTCCCTTAGTAGTTACTCACATAAGGGCATATTCTGCTTATCGCTTCTAATGGAGGAAGGTTTCTCTTCCCAGTGTTACTCTTTTTTAAAAACCATGTTATTTCCCATGCTTTATTGCTTCTCAGTGATTTTCTTTAACATTGCAGCTTATGCAAATTAAAAACAGGATCCAAGGGCACAGGGACACCCTCCCCTCCATTCCCCATATCTCAGGGCAATATTGTTATTCCTTGTGTGGCTTTCTTGGCTGCCCCATCTGTCTCCATCACCTCTTGTCACCTTCCATAGTAATTTCTGCTGATTAGCAAAGGCCTTTATCAGCTGAGGCGCTTTGGCAAGCCAAGTTCAGCCAACACTTCTGACTCTGTCACGAATTTCTACTTATTAAAAAAGTCCTTTCCCCTCCCAATAGTGGAAACACAATGAATCATTTCCCTCCCCTTTCTTTGTCATGAGCAAATCCCATCAGTGTTAGGACCCTGGCACTGACTTTCTGACTCCAGGAAGTCATGGATGAAACAATCCATGGAAACTGGAATCCCCATATAAAAGTAAGACATTATCTTGTAAGGAACACACCTCCCTTCTGGCTGCTGTCAGATTGCCATCTGATTGACAATAGTATGAGAAAAAATAACTTTTTTCTTCTATTCCGTAGTGCTGTGCTGTTGATTTGTCTGTTTTCACTGTAAGGTGGCAGTGCATGTTTAAATGCTCCATTCGGGAGATAGATTGTGTGGCAGGTGTGTGAGAGTTTCAGGCAGGACCCTGAGGTGGATGTCACAGCTTAAATAGGTTGACGGTGGGGTTGTGTCATATTTGATTGCAGACCTGTGCCTCTTTGGTGTATAGAAATATTAATAAGGAGTAGAAGCCGTCATAAAAATACTCGAGCAGTAAAATGGTCTTAGTTACACTGGAGGAAACTGCTTAGCTCAAAAGGAGAACCTGTAACTGCATGAGGGCTGAATTCTGTATTCTTTTTTACCAATGCAGCCCCAGTGTAACGGCAAAAAGAGTCTGACCTCACCTCATAAGCAGACTTCTCTGAGAAGCTGATCTTAGCTTGAACATATTGCTTGGCGATATATACAGATCTGGCATCTCCCAGGTTTTCATGTAAAAAAAAAGGTAGAGAATCAACAGCACAATAACAAGAACAACATGAAGAGGCAAAAGCAGGAGCTCCTTCCTGCTCTTTGGAGACAGAACTAACAGAACCTCCACAGCTGGAGCTTCTGTAGTCAGAGGCAGCACGTCTGTTTTAAACATAGATCATATATTAGTGTATTATTAATGCTTCCAATCAGTCTTCAGGCTGTCTGCTGCTGAATATTTATCATATGGCTTGCTTCACATACTGCATTCTGAAGTGTTCAAATAGAAGGTTAAATGTGAATATGCATTTGTCCATCATCCCTTTGAGAGTGGGTTTGTTCTCCTCCTAATCTCTGGCAGACGCTCTTGGCATGAAACAACTGGTGTCCTTAGGCCAATCCATCACTCAGATGTACCTTCAAATGAGACTCAATCTCAGCAATCAGAGAGCAAGACCAAGAGGTGGATCTGTTGTCTGGTAGATTTGGAAAGGAGCTAACAGCAATTTCCCTGTCTCCTTGTTGCCCCTACCACAGCTGCCTCTCCCTGCCTGGCTCTAAAAGAGCAACCAAGCTGGCAGCTCAGGGCTGAGCCACTGGCACAGGGGCAGGAAAAGAGTGAAGACATCTCTAGGAGATCTAGAGGCCTCGATATGCTGTACCTCTCCTTGGCAGTGAAAGGGGTGATTGGGAGATGTGCTTTAGAGGCTGTCTTAGAGCTTACAAATCGCCAGTCATGGGCAGTAGCTGCTGACAGCTGGCACCTGCTGTGATTGTAGGGGCATATGCCGTATGTCCCCCTTCCTTGAAGAGGAGAGGCTGGATTCTCCTGCTAGGCCATCCTGCTGGGGACTTTTAGGTTTCTCTGCCTAGTGGCACTGGGTGCTGTCCTGCTTCCACACTGTGCTCTGCAGTGTCACCAAGCCCACCAGGAGCTGGGTTTCTTCCTTGCACAAACAACGTCCTTGACCATTACAAAGCATTAGGCTGTGGACCTTTCTAGTATGCTCAGCACAAACTAGTAGGCTAATGGGAGTGTTGGGATGCATTTTAGCTGGTTTGTTCTTGGACCTCATTTGTTAAAAATCTGTGTTACTCTAAGTATGAGGTCATGCAGGAACAAAATGATACTCAGAGGATGCCTTTAAGCTTGAAGAATCAGCAGCTGCCAGATAGACAGTCTCCTGCATAGCTTTCTTATTCCCACTCTGTGCACCCACTGTGTATACAGAAGGAAACTTAGGTCTTGTGAGAGAAGAGGTGTGTGGTCGTGGAATTAAAGAATATATATATATATATATATATATATATACAGGGAGATGAAGGGATGACTTAAGATGTCCTCTACTCTGCTAAACATGATACTTTGCCTCTTATCCACATTAATTTCCTAGGAATAATATTTTCTTTAAAGAAAAAAGGATAAAAATAAATATTGTTATCCTGCATTAGCAGCAGGGCTGGAGCCCTGTGTCTTTCCCATGTCTTTCTTTCCAAGTGCTGCTGTCCTCAGAGGCCTTCCTAACATGTGCCAGACCTCCCTTGGCCCTGTCAAAGCCTGGCACACCGGTGAATGAAATATTTGCATGAGACAGCGCTGTCTCATGTAACATTTAAATTCCCATCTGAATCTGAGGCACAATTCCTGTTCACTTCCTAGCTAGGCTGCAGCATGGTTAAAAAGCTGCTCATCCTTCTGTAAAGTGGGGTTGTAGTGCTTGAGGAGGCTTAAAAGAGCTGCAGTAAAATTCAGGAAAGCGGAAGCAGCACTGTATGTACTTGCGTAGAATAGATCCCTTCCTTAGAGATGTGGCTTTTCCCAGAGGAAAAGCCAAGTGGCACATGAACCACTACTCCACCCTCACAAGGAAATTGCCTGGGCTGTTCTGCATTTACCAGCCACCCCAGGACTTCCCCACTTCATGTTTGTTCTGGGTGAAATGCTCCCTTCCACTGCCGTGCTCAGGGCTCCTCGCTGGCTCTGATGTGCCCCTGCTGCTCTGCTGTCTGCCTTCTCATTATTTCTTTAGGGTGATCCTACCTACCTTGTTAGGCAAAGTTTTCCATTGATGGGGTCTGCACTCACTTGGAGAACGTAAAGAGTATGTACAACGTGGGTCTCTCGGATTACCTTCCTTTTCCAGTCCTGATGGGACATCCCTTGCTTTTGGGGGAAGACCAGGACAAATAGGGGAACTGGAGAAAGCAGTAGTAACAACTTCTGGATCCGCAGTTGTTCCTGCTGCTCGGTCATGATGGCTTTGACTGATCTTCTGTCAGCACAGTCTGTCTTCCCAGACAGACAGTGGGGAAGTTGTACCTCCTTAGACATGCTTCAGTACCCCTGTCAGTGAGACTTCTTCACCTGAGGACCTCCAGAATTTGTGAGGGGGTCCCTTCTTGCTGCCCAACAGAACTGGATGTGCTTGTGGAATGTCTTTGTTTTTCTTCTTGCTTTTTAATTTGTTGACTGCTACTCCATGGTGCTCTGAAATACTCAGCCTCCTCCAGATCTCAGCTTTGAATGCCATACTGGACAAAGCAGCTACAGATCTTCTCCAAAGGCCTCATTGAGCCTTTTCCAGCTTCCAATAGTAGAGGGAAGATCTTTCTTTTATTGGAGGGATAAAAATGGAAGCACCTTCTTGGCTTTGTTTTGTTCTAACACCACAGTTGTCCTGATATTTTCCATCTCCATTTAAGGACTGAATTAAGATTCATATCCTGTGGGGTTTTTTGTACTCTGTTTAATATAACATTCTTTATTATTACTTTTAAGAAAGCTGAATTGCATTTACAGGAGATTTTTAATGTGTTGAAGTCTTTGGTTCCTTAATGTTTTTGTATGGTCACCAGTTCAACTTTAGACTCATGGCTTGAACTGAAAACAGGAAAGCCAGAAAGTGAGAATGTTTCCAAAATGTCACTTTCTCTTTGCAGTGTATTTATAAAAGTTGCAAAAAAATACCAAGATCTCCCACACCAACATTTTCGGAGCACTGAGAAAGGAACTAGTCTTTTCTCTACAGCTATGCCTACATCCCTTCCCTCCAAAAAAGCAGCTTACTCTAGTTACACAGTACAAGTACACAGTGACCCTCGAGGCTATCAGAAATGTTTTAGAAGGGCAGGTAATTCTAACAGTTTACCAGACAGAGAAGCAGGAAAGCAGGAATGTTTTGGTGTGTCCAGACTGTATCAGTGCAGGGAGATGGGAGTGACACTTTCCTCCTCAAGCAGCTTTTCACTAAATTACTCAAGCCCAGATGAGCATCTCAGACACCAATTGAAGATTTCCCCTGTGCTCTCTGACCTCATGGTAGCACATCCTACGGGGATGGCTCAACACCAGCTTAGTAATGAGATAACCACAGGGAACCCAGAGAGACAAATTTATGACACCAGGAAATGGCTTTACCTCACAGGACAAACTGTTTTGTTGCCAGAATTGGGGATGAAGATAAACCACTTTCTCCTGTCTGAAACAAAAGGCTTTAACACTTTCTAGATTAGCAGCTATGTAGAAAAAGGCAGCCAAAAGGGGCAGTGTCTTGGAAGCTTTAGAGCTTCTGCTACTGGACTCTTAAAGGCTGTAATTTCATTAACCTTTCAGCTTGTGTAATCATGACAAAGTCAAAGCCACATATTCAGATTTTGGATCTGATTTAACTTCCTAGTCCATTTTCTTATCTCATGATCTATGGATGAGTATCTTATTTGCCTGTTGGCAGAAGAAGTTTGGAGCAGGGAGTGGTATATATGTCGTGGTTTTTTTACATGGACATTTCATGGACTAAATAATGCTGGCAGATACTGTTTTCTTCCACCACAAGGAGAACATATAATTTATTCTTGTCTCATTACATTAAAAGAAATACAGCACAAAAGGAAAAGGGAAGAAAACCACCAAAAAAGGATATGAAGATATAATCCTTTCTAGCCAGAAAAATACCAACTCTATGACATCCTTGTGTGTGGGGAAACTCAGCTCCTAGATTATTTTGATAAACTTTGTTACAATCAGTTTCACACAAACCCCAGTCGTTTATTTAATCTTAACTGCTTTCAGAAATGTCATCCAGTAAGGACATGGAGATTGTTATTTTTTTTTAGTTTCAAAAAAAGAGTTTGTTTATTTTTCTTCTATTATTTGGTTTCTCTCTGCAGATTTATAAGGGCTCTGTCACTAACAGCCTTGTATTTGCTTGTGAGCTGGGTGTGTGATTTGCCTGCCTGCAAGGGCAGGAGCATCCACAGTGGGAGGCAGCTGGCTGGGAAGTAGATGGAGCCTACCCACCCCAGCAATGCTTCCTGCACAGCCAGCATGAGCATGCCAAAGTAACCCTAAAGTAGTAGCAAGTCATAACATAGTTTTGGTCCATTCCAGGATAGTGCCATCACTAAAAGGGAACCAAGTCCTTTTGTGTTATCTACAGGATGAAATCAGAAAAACTCCCTCTATCCCATTAGTCTCTTATGTAGAGACTTCCTTCTGGTGGCTCATACAAGCAGGGCTTTGGTGGCAGCCACCAAGGGTTCACAAAGCTGCTGTGCCTTTGGTGGTTCTTGGCCATGTGCTGCATTTCCTGTACAAACTTAAGACAGCAGCATCCAGTTTCAAGAAGTGCCATGGACGCTGCTGTAATTGCTGTCTCCCCACACCCCTCTGCTGCCTGCCCTGCAATACCTTTCTGTGCAGTTTGCTCTGAGAGCAAGAGTGGATCTGTTGCTCACACCTCCTTCAAGTGTGCCATCCTGTGTGACTTGTGATGGGGGGCTGCACTCACACAGAGTGCAGCTCTGTGAACCTCTCAAGCTCTGGAACTTCTCAGCTGGGAACATAATGGGGTTGCAGAGCTCGGCCACTGGCACTGTTGACAGCCATGGTTGGAGCCAGGAATGAAACCCTGTCTGCTGACCTTTCTGCTTGGTGCTGTTGTGCTATCTCACATGGCAGCTGATGCCCCTAACCTTCCCCTTTCATCTGTTCCTTCCTTAGGCAAGATTCTGTTCCGGAGGAGCCACGTCCGAGACGTAGCTGTGAAGAGGCTAAAGCCCATCGACGAGTACTGCAGGGTAAGAGCTCCGAGGAGTGCCGGGCAGCCCTGATGTGTGGGGGCTCAGTGCTGGGCTTTCCCTGATGGATACTGCTGACAGGCAGTGTGTTGAGTCTATCACAGGGAATATGGTCCTTCCCAAACACTACCAAGACTAACAGGGCAGGTGGAAAAAGGACACTGTTTGCTCCCAGGGTCCTCGTAGCATTTTACCATGCAAACTTTACGCACTGGGTTGGTGCCTCATTTCCTCAGTAAAGGCTCTAAGCCTCATCTGCCCTAAATGTGAATTTTATTTCTACATCAACCACAATGACTCAGGAGCTGAAAGGCAGAGAAGCACAACTAAGATGATGTTTTTTTCTGTTTCCTGTCTGTCTGTCCTGCCGTGCCACATGAGGACAGTGCCGGCTGGCACAGCACTGAGGGTGTACCAGTGTCTTCTAGGAGTGCTTTCCTGATGAGTGAAAGCCTGGAAATTTATTGTAGGACAGAAAAGCACAGCTCTGTTGAGAAGAATATTAAGTCACCTAATCTTTCCTTTCTAGCCTAGAGTTTATGATATGATGATAATTAATCCTCTGTCAGTAGATTAAAAGTTGTTTCTAAGCAAGGAGGATTCCCAGTTTTTGTAGAAGTATTGAGCATGTCAGCACATAATTTAAACCGGAGACTTCCTCTCTTATTTCCCATGACGTTTCTTTCCATTTTTAGAAAGCCAGAGGAGCAGGTGGAGGGGGAAAAAATGCACTCCCAAGAACTTCTCCAGTCGGACATTTGCTTCTGCAAAATTGGAAGCAGATTGCCAAAGTGCCTGAGGCATGCTGGGGGCTGGTGGTGAAACCCATGCCATCTGCACCCCCAGGGCAAGGAAGCTTAATTAAAGTCTTATCTCATAAGATCAGGCTTTTTTGTGTGACAATTAATGCACTGTCTTCCTGCTGGCAGCTGAATGGCTGTCTTTAAAATATGTAGGGTTTCACTGAGTCCCCAGCCGCCTCCTTCAGACAGGAACTGCTGGCGACAGGAGCGATGAGGGCTGCCTGATGTCAGGGTTCACTCAACAGATGCATGGTGGAGAAAGCAGTGACTTGTGCTGTGGGGGCAGCCAGTTCTCTGTGACCCCGTTGTCTGTGCTCCAGACAGACCTGACCTGACCTGGCCAGGCCTGCCGGCGCTCCACTGGTCATGGCCGAGAGATGTGTTGTGGCATTGGCTGCTGGCACATTTGTTAACACCAAGGTGCTGTGATTTTTGTTCTCATTTCCTTTTTTCTCTTCTGAAGAAGTCTGGCTCAGGTCACAGAAGCATAGAATCATAGAATGGTTTCACTTTGGTTCAGATCTGCTGCTGCTGCCCAGACACGGCTGGATGCTTCCCTGAAGCCAAGCTGTTTACTTAATCTGTATATTAATAGGTGATGATTTTGTGAACATAAACCCAGCCAGGTTGGATTAACCCAGTTTCCCCTAGCCCAGTGTTTCCTTTTTCCAGCAGCAGTGACAGTGGTGCTCAGCACTGAGTATGACAAACCTGTAATGACTTCTCCAGAATATTATCCCAGCTTCCAGTGGTCTCTGGCTCATATGCTTCTTGTGCCTGATGTAGTGGCTTTTTATTTCATTTGTGTATTACTGGAGTTTCTATTTAATTTGCCTCAGTACTTCAAAGTAGAAGGTGCTTAAGTCTGGATGGCATTTGCAGAGCAAGGCTTACAGTCACAGAAAAACTTGAGCAGGAATTGCATCTCATGTCTGTGTGAGTGCTTCAAGAGGGCTACATCCTCCATAGTGTCTTTCTGCATGGGGTGTCAGGCTTTTAAAGAAAGAAGGCCCTGACTAACTCTTCCATTCCCCAGGGATGTGTCCTGTTGGAGAGTGTATGACATTGGTTGTGACTGCAAGTCACCCACTGCAAGTGGGTGAGCCCTTCAGCCAGTGCTGGAAAGTAAAGGAATGCCAATTTTTTTTTCCTCATCCCCTGCATTTCACTCTAAACCCATGCCTGGACATTACTTTGTGTCCAGTGTGGATGATAGACAAGTCTGTGCCCAGTCTTCAAAAACAGTGTAGAAGTAACTGTGATGTCTTGCCTGTCATCAGATCCACTTATGAGCTGATTTCTTTGCCTTTTGCTACATCTTTCTGCTAATTACAGAGAGTAAATGAACATGGTAGCTGGTCACACCATTGTCTGGCACAGGACAATGGCACAGTAGTTTTTAAATCCCACAGCACATAGTTGGCAACCTGTGTAAATAGAGGGACTAGAGAGTTGCAACTCATACCTCTCCCGACCTTTAGAAGTCTCACATTTTATCAGAACAAGTTTTTCTTTTGAACGTTTATGGTTTGTCCAATTAGTATTTCTCCAGAGAATATTGTCATATGTTATTGCTGTTCCGAACCTGACATAGGATATGAAAGTCCACAAGACTGAAAGTAATATGAAAATCAGACACTGAACATCAAAGGTACAAAGAGCTTGGGGAAACAGCTTGTAGAAGGAGAGATCTGTGGTACAGTGAAGTCAGTGGTAGTTCTGCTACTGACCTTCTGTGAGGATGGAGTTTCATCTCTGGGGCTTAGCAAAGACTCAAAATTCAGAAATGCTTTCTTGATACCTTCACTGAAGGACACCACTTAAAAAATTTCTGGGAACGTGACCTTTGTAACCTTACTGCAACCTTTCTATCCTGATATGAAGTTACCTGGGAACGACTGAAAACTGGGAATTGGGAATAGAAAATTAGGTGATGAATCTGAACCAAAGTGGCCTTACTTTACCAGCCTAAACCAGACACAGGGTCTCTCTCCCTTCAGCTGTACTACAGAGACAACCTGAGTGACTTGCTTAGCTTCAGTGCTAGTTTCTGGAAAGCTGAAGTGAAATTTAATGAATCCTCTCTTGTTGTAAGAAGAGAAGATTTTTTTTTCCTAATAAAGCAATATTGCTCACTACTGTTTCTTACTCTGTGGCAGGTACTGGCACATGTGCATGACTCAAGAGTGGGATCATGCCCACTTCTTGGGAAGTGTTACCCATTTTCTGCATTTAATCCCCTGTCCAGTAGACATTTTGACTCATTAGAGAATTGTACACAAGTGTAGAGCAAGAGCATTATTTTGACAAGTTCAGTTCTGCTTCTGTAAGGGTTCAAAGCTTATGTCCCATGCTAGTCCTAAAATGTGTAGGCTGACAATTTTGAAAAATTTAGAGAATTATGCTGGAATGATGTGGGTGAAGTTTATTGAATAAATCTGACATGGGATAATAAAACGAATAAATGAAAAAATAGACCTCTGTCCACTGGAATCTGTGAGGAAGCAGAGGAGGGAGGCAGGTTCCAGATGCAAAGTTCATGGTAATTTTTTTGCAAGATGAAGGTCCTCCATCCATTTCACCTGTCCTGGAAAGACAAAGTACAAATGGACCCTGGTAAATGAAGGGTGCAAATATTTGACCATTTGTTGTTTTTGCAGACTGTCTCTGTCAGAGCCTGGTGATTTGCATGGCTGAGAAGCAGGTTTGACTCCTGCTGTGTGGATGTGTTTGTTGTTCCTGCACTGCCGGGCACAGGAGCAGGGACAGGCAGAGGCTGTCTGACAGTTTGTGGGAATACTTGGGAAGCAAGAGGAGGTCTGCAGAATGTTCTGTATCAGGGGCATGATCCTTCTGGCCCTCTGTAGCACTCATACCTGGGTGACTCCTCATTGCATTGTACCAGCTTAGAGAAATTCCATCAGAGGTAACTAGGCCAGTGGTTTTGCTAAGGCTGCAAGAAACTGCAATGGAAATAGGAGGAGTGGGCTACACAGGGGAAGATTTCCAGAAGTTGTCTCGTCCGTAAACATGAAAGTGCAGGATCTGGGTGGCTTTACTGGTAACCTGAGTGAGTTACCAAACAAACTGTGTTTTCCCCAGTAAATGTGTGCTGCCCACTGGAACTGGTGTCACTGGATGATTTCCCTTTTAACTGTAGGCTTGGAATTAGTTTAGTGTGATTTAAGGTCTTCTGGGCTCATTGGGCCTGATTTTCTTAATTTGTTTAAGAATTTTTGCCAATGTGAAAGAAAGAGCAACTTCATAGACCTCTCTTCCCAGTGGTATTTTATTTATGAACCTTTTGATCTCCCAAACACACCTCTGGTGAGTGTTTGTCCAGTATGTACAATCCTGTGTTCAAGAAAGACCTCTCAGGTCAGTGGTTCACAAAAATATCGATCTCTCCTTACCCAACCCTCTGGGAAGATTTTGGCCAGCATTTGCTGACTTGTGTATTTTTGTGTGTCAATCCTAATTGAGGGAAGCATCTTTGTGCAGGGAAGATCTTAAGATGTGAAGTCCCATTGTCACAAACATTTACCTGGATTTGTCACATGCTGTCATGTTTTCCCAACTGGATGTGACTTTAAGTAGAAGCTTAGGGGCTTTTCTGTATTGAGGCTTGAGTACCCAAATGGACACCACCTAAATAAAAATTAAATGAGCAAGTCACATCCACGCCAGGAAGTACTGGTCATTCTTTTATTAATGTTCACTATGTGAGAGACCATACTTCAAAAACATAATTACCTCCCTCTTGGTCTCTCAGTCATGCCTTTCTGTCGAGGTTTAATTCTTGAACCTGTTGAGACAGGTACACAGACATTTCTCTCTCTGTCCCTTGTACAACAAAGCTAGTGTTCATTGAAGATGGAGTGATAGTCCTGGTCAAGAATGAGAGTTTAAGTGAAATACCTTCAAACTTTATCTGTATTTTTTTAATCTGCATTTCAGAATCCTCACGCACTTAGACCTGCTGCAGTTATGAGAGTTAGTTATTTGCAACACCCCTCTCAGCACCTGGAGCAGGGCCTGGCTTTCCATTGCCTTGTGGTCCTTCCATGCCAGAAGCCCTTAGATGTTTCAGTTAGTTCCAAAACTCTGTTTCAGTTAGTTCCAAAACTTCTTCCCTCAGTTCTTTATTTTTTCTTGCTTTTTCTCCAGAGTCACTACCATGCACTCTTCATCCACTTCTCTGCCTGACTATCAGTGTTTGCCATCCACCCTCTATACTTCAGTGCGTTCATTCAAGCTTGGAGTTACTTGAGGCTCTCAACCAAACAGAAGATGTTTTCACATAGATGAAACAATTTACTTCTTTGTCCTGAGAACTTATCTATTTTAATTCCACCTTCCCCCTTGCTGGACTCATGACCATTCCCAAACATCTGGCACTAGTGATTAATATTAATGAAAATGATAAACAATGGAGAACTTACATGAAAAGTCAGAGAGTCATAACCATGCATTACTGTGAGCTGACTGTGTATTTGTGTGCAGATCTGGACATTAGGGATCTAAAAGATGTGCATCTGAAGTGCCTCAACAGGGTGTGTAGAGACAGTCAGTGATTCACTCCATGAAGAGCCAGACATCCATAGAAAGGTAGACAAAGGACCCCCTGAAGGTGCTTTCTCTAATGATTATACAAGTTGACAGACAAGTGCAACCGGTCTCCCATTTAAGATGCATGACCTTCAGTGGGGTGAACTCATTCTGTGCCTATATACACACACACCTACACATGTGCTGTTTATCTCTACATATACGTCTGTAGTCAGTTTTTTATAAATGTATCTGCATAAATGCAACCCACAGCACTCAATGCATCGTTACAAGCACCTGCAGGGTTTTATACCCATGTGCATGTGTTCCATGAAGCCTTTGAGCTGTAATACAGTCCCACAGAGCTGTTTCCAGTTCATGTAACCTTAAGCCATGAGCCCCTGCCTGCTCTTGGTGCTCTGTTGGCTCCGAATGCCATGTGTGGCACCCAGCAGCCTTCCTGCCGGTGGGCTGGTGCTGTGTGAGCAGCCAGCCCTCCTCAGCTCCGAGGGCTGCCTGCTCATGCCCTGCCTGATGTTACAGCTTTTCAAGTCATGCACTCTGCGAGACTGTCCGTAACCTGTAATATAGAGAGACAGACATCATTACAGGCTGAAATAGCACATAAAAGCCTGTCTTCTAAGGAGCACGTGAGGGCTGAGCAGCGCACGTCCGCCTTCGCACGCCGAGCAAGGAAACACGCTGTTACTGATAATACTTGATGCTTGTGCAAGGCTGAATTCTGCTCGCTGGCACTTTTTATCTCTCACCTTTCCTGTGTAAGTTCCTTGCTGTTTCTGGATGCTTGCTGTTTGTAGCTGTGTGCATTTACCTCTGGTTTCCACATCCCCAGAAGAATGTCACTTCCCTGTCCTTTCTGTCCTTTCATCATCTCTTTTCCTCTTTGTCTTTACACGTCTCTCCTTCAGGCTGTTGCAGCTCTGTCATGCTGGAAGTGCCAGAAACTTGCATTTTCCCCTTTCAGAGTAACAGTGGTGTCCCTCATCACCTAAATGCACTTTTTGTTTCCTTGCTGGAATCCCGTTGGCCTTGGCTTGTTCCTGGGTAGATGTTGTGTATTTGCTGGACACATTTGTTTCTCTAAAGAGCTTTGCTTCTCCCTGGTGCTATCCAAAATTAATAGATGGATTTTGACTGCTTTTATACTCTTTGTTTGCACTTTTTTACCCTTTCTTACTGCTTCTTAGGATTTTGTTCCTTAAAAAAAACAAGTAAAAATTGATTGGCTGGACTATACACCTCAGCTTCCCTGAAAATATGCAATGGCAAATTACTATGGGGTGGATTTTAGTCCATCTCCGTGCACAGGGCTGGAAATTGCAGCACTTCGGGAGATGATTCAGAAGCAGGAGAGCCAGCCCTGCCCCAGGGTGGGAAGGTGGACAGCTGGATGTGGAAATGACTTTGATTTTTATCCATTCCCTGCAAAGGCCTGGAGTCATGGAGGTGCTTTTCAGTTATCCCCCTTCGTCTCAGCAGGACCACAGTGCTTCTGGAGATTTACAGGCAGCCAACCACTGATTCAGGGGGTTCAGATTTCCTAAAGCTTACCTTGATAGAAACAAAAATCTCCACAGCAGCTTGGTAGGATTTGTGTTCCTCCATCACTGAAAATCCACTCAGTCCTCCAGTATTGATATCTGGAGCTTGGTTGTTGGAAAGGGTGAGCACCTGTGACCTGTAGGGAAATGGAGACTCTTTGAGAATGCGTCTGATGTCCAAGAGCCCCCGTGATGGGTGTAACTCGGGTATTTGTGTTTCTCTAGTAATGATACGTATCATTTGCAGTGCTTGCTCTTGCCCCATTGACTGTGCAAGATCGAGCCCTTTGGGATTTCAAAACACACTGTAGATATTGAATATCTGAGCCTCCTAACCTTTCTGCAGATTAGGTAAGTGTTATTGCTCAGCATTGTAAGGGTGTAACTGAAGATATATCCCAGCTGAATTTGATGGAAAGAGGTTAAGTAACCTGCCCTAACCAAGAAGGGCGTTAGTAATAGAGCCATTGCTAAATCTCAGCCCCATCCACTGATGGTTAGGCAGTATTGCTTTGCCGTGTACATCTGTCTCCTGTTTGAGATGCAAATGAATAAAACATGCTTTAATGTTGTCTATGTCATTGTTAGCCCATGCTGTGGAGGCATTTCTCTTTCAAAATGCTGTGATCATTATTCCTGGGCAGTTCCTGACTTTCCAGTGTTATTCCTGGTTTGCCAGCTGGATGCATGTGTTTACATAGAATAGAAGTGAGGGCAGAGAACTCTCACCTTTGCTGTGCTTTTAGGCAAGATTGAACAGACAGCGGTGGGGACCAGGGCATCCTTAGTTCTCATAAAAGTGCTTGAGTTTTCCTGCTGTTACATTTCATCCTGTGTTAGTGCAACAGTCAGTGGTGCATGCCCCAGCACTTGGACCCACCAGCTTCTGTATCTGATGCTGCTTCCTCATTGCTAGGCATCTTCTTCTGCTCTATAGTGCAGTTCCATGTGACCAAGGGCCAGGACCTCATTCTTCACAGGCCTAGTGATACCAAATGGATTTTCCTAGTATTTTTATATCATCCCTCCACCAGGGAAAAGAGGGAGGACACACTTGACTTTGAATTTCTGACCACTTCAAAAAAAAGACACCATCATTTAATGCTGGAGACCTGCAGTTTCCGAGCAGTATTTTTTCAGCTCTTTTCCTTCACATCCCCAAGCAAAAGTGGACTTGGAAACAAATCTGGCCACTTCTAAAGCCTGGTTAAAAACAGCTGTGAGGGTAACCAACTTCCCTGTCCTGCCTTTGTGCTTTGGCTGGGCCTACTGGTGTGTCTGACCAAGATCAGTCAGATGTCTCATGGTTAGTATAACCTGTTTGCCCTAATGCATCTTCATTTAGCTCTGGTGCTGTTTTTCATCCATCTTTCAAGATTGTTTGTCCTATTTTCAACTAGCAGAAGAGCCAGACAATCTCATTTTGTCAAACAGGTTTACAGCAACTCTAAGAAGCTTGGTCTATATTTAACCTGTGGCCTATTTTAAGCATAACACAGGAGGAGGTGAAGTCCAGCCTCTTTTCTGCTCCTGCTTGACATTTCTGGAGGCAATCACAGAGCCCCCCCTGTTTGGGCTGGAGACAGCTCTTTTGCCTCTTTTAGTACCACCAAGCTATAGATTCTGAACAGCAAACTCATAGCACATTTCTGCCTTGTGTGCTTGTCTTGTTGAAGTTCCTCTTTCCAGTACACTTTGACATAGTGTGGTTGACTGTACATAACTGTTGCTGAATGTGACAAGCACTGTGTACCTGTGCCGTGGCAAGTGCCTGGACATTGTTAGCCAGGACGTGCTGTGAAACCTTCATGCAGAAACAGCCTTTCTGTGATTTGGGTTTTTTTTTTGGTTGGCATTTTTTTCCAGACGCTTAATCAAACTTCCTTTCCTGTTAATTTAGGAGCAGTGTGTTGTTTGGTTTGGTTATGGGATTTTTTTTTTTTTAAAAACTCTGTTTTTTCTGTTGACAGTGCTTAATGGAAAGCTTTATGAAGCACATTAACCTTTTGTATTAGTGGGTGTTGGTTTTCACTGCTTGAATTTGTGGGCCTGTAAACCCATTGATTGAGGTACTGTCCAAGCCCATGTCACAGAGACTGTCCCAGCCACAGAACACTTATCTACTCAGTGTTATGGTTTTGCACATGTAGACCAAATTCTGCTCTTGTACGCATGGCAGAAAAATTACATTGGCTGGCTCTAAGAACCATTGCTTGTCTGAATTCATTGCATCCTACTTGACATTTGCAGTGAAGACATTCTGTTTCCTTTCTTCTCAGGTAAGTAGCCAGGTGTGATGTTTTCTGTTAGTATTCCTTTCCCCCTACCAGGGCTGTTTTACCTCCTCTTGCTTGGTAGCTTATATGTTTGAGGTCATGTTTTGAACTTGACTTGTCTAAGTGCTTCTCCCTCCCTGTTTTGTTTTACAGGCACTGGTTCGGCTTCCTCCCCATATTTCCCAGTGCGATGAAGTCTTCAGGTTTTTCGAGGCTCGCCCGGAAGACCTTAACCCTCCAAAAGAGTAAGTGCTGTGATGGATTTCCAGTGCTGCCCAGTACATTTTGATTAGCTGGAAGGAAAAGGTCATTTGTTTTTATTACTGCTGTAGGTGTGGGAACTGATTTTGTAGCTTTCGAGCACTACCTAGAGAATGCCCAGCAGTCACGCACAACATTGGGTGTGTGGAGGACGAGGGAGTCAAGCAACCCTCAGACACAATTTTCAGCCATCCTCCACCCACCTTCACATTGTTTCTTGCTGATGATTCTAATGAGGGAACCTCCCCTGGCTTGTGGGTTTTACCTGATAGTTATCACCAAAAAGTCATTTGGTTCCCAAAAGCATTGGCTGAATATCAGGGGGAAATCCTGCCAGTAAGCACTTGGCTAATAATCACCATCTGCTTCTTTAAATGTACTCCTGCCCAGAGATACTTAGTTATTTGAAGGGAGGAAGACTGTGGTCCAGATCCAGAATTGTCTCTAGAGAGTCTATTCTTTCTAAGCAGGAAGCCAAAAAAAGGCAGAGAAAAGAGTTCCCATTAAACATGAAACAGAATTGCAGCCTTTCCCTTGCAGCAGACAGGCTGATTCATGTTGATGCAGTTAGGGTTCAGAGGACTGATTTGTCCAGGGAAAGCATTGGCAGAAGGGTATTTACAAGCAATAGTGCTGCCTTGCTTGGTATTTCCTTTTCTCCCTCATACCGAACAGGATGTTTTATTGTGGTCCATAATAAGATTTTGACTTGATTCCATTGTGTTTTTTGCTGCTTTGTTGCATGATTTGAAACTTGATTGCAGGCTGCATTACCGTAATTTGCTTTCTCTGGTGTTTGTGCAGCCAGTTGGATAAGGGGAAATGTATGTAAAGCTCCTGGGTTTTGGGCACTTAAATGCATGCAAACCTTTACTAAGTGGAAAGATTCGTATTGGCTTCAGCTCTCTGTTCCCATGGTGGTAGAAGGGAGAGAACCTTTACAATTTGATTTCCCAAACTTTGTCTTCTGCACATGCATGGTTTTATACAAGGGGATGTATTAGTATGCATACTAAAAAAAAACACTGCTGGTAAAGCTGAGAGCAAAGTCTTTTTTTTTCTTAAATGAGGAAAAGAGCGGTTTTTAATTTAAAACCTGGATAAAGAGCTGCTTTATTTTAGTTTCCTAGTCAGCCTTGTTTTAGAAAAATGTTTGGCATGAAAAAATACAGTTGCTTATACGCTGTTAAACATATCTTGCAAACTTAGAAACCATTGCAACAAGGTAAGCCTACACTCTGAGACCTGCTGACTATCAGTTTCCATTTAGAGTCTGTAAGTATATTTGCAAAGGTTGCTTGATCCCACAACTACCTTCAATGCAGAGACACGTGGGCCGGGCAGAAATAGACACTCAGAAGATTAGTGATGTCCCAAGAGCTATGGAGGACTTCACATGAAGAATCTCAAATGGATGTTGAGAGTCTGCTTTAAGCTCCTGACTGCCTTCTGTACTGATACAGATCTTACAGTGCCTCTGCAAGGCAGGGGATTGGCACCAAAGCCCACCCTCAGACTTGCACTAGTTGCTTTCCCTTTTCCCACCTCCAAGTTGTTGAGGGCCTTTTGCTGAGCTCCCAGTTCAACAGCCTTGCACCAATTTTCAAGTTATCCCTTCACTCTTCTCTGGAAAAACAAAAAAGAATAAATGTTCTCAGCCCAAGCCTTGCATCCTATTCCAACCTAGTAATAAGTGTGATTTATTTCCCTGGAAAATGTAGAGCAATAACCTGATTAAATCTCACTTCACTAATGTCTGCAAGACATTAATCTAGCTGGGTTTAAACAAATCCTACCTCATCTTCTGTAAGCAAACAGATCTTAGAGAAGGTGTCTAAGGTTTCTGCTGGGAGTGCTTCATAAAAGATGTATTGTTGAAACTGAAGATTAGTCTCTACAAAAAGATGATGTAAAAGCCAACGGAAACATCTTAGTGTTTTTCTTCTATGAACTGAGGGGGAAGGGAGGAGATCTGAGGCTCACTGGACCACTGTGTAGGGTCCAGGGGAAGGACACCTCCAGGGCTATTCTGAACCTTAGCAGACACTGCAGGAAGGAGCACAGTCAGACAGAGAAATCCCAATTTCTTTGCTCATTTTGCTACTCTGCCAAGCCCCTCCAGAAACAGTGGGCCAGTGATGCCCAAGCCCTAGGAATTCAGGCTTCCCTGGGCCTTGTGGTCCATCATTCATCTCACTGGGGGTGGTAGGGCTGTAGCCTGGGGGCAGCATCTACACTATCCTAATTATTTCATCTGTTTCTTCAGCTGCTTCTTTTAGCCCTCAGCGCAGAGGTAGTTTGTATGTTGATCTATCAGCATAGACATGGCATTCTTCTTGCTGAGTTGAAGAAGAACAAGCAAGAGACTCAGCTACCAAGGGATGGCAGGACAGAATAGCTTGTGCTACCTTCATGTCTTCCTTCTGTGTGCAATGAGACAATGTTTAGTTTCATGTTGACCTACTCAGTTTTTCTGCATCTGCCTGGCCTCATAAGACAAAGCTTGACCTAGAGTTTAATTAACCAATTTCCAGGAGTGTAGCCTTAATCTCATGGGCATTTGGGTTGCTCAGCCTAGAGAGTCCATTGGCTTTTTGCATGTCTGCAGAGCAGTGATTGAGCATATGCTTCCAGACAAAAAAAAACATGGAAGCTTAAACTTCAAGGGAAGAGGCACAAAAAAGTGCCACACCTGGGATGTGAGAGAGGTATCTGTGCCTTTAGCTGCTGATCCGTGACTTGTGATGATGCACTAATCTATGTATTGGTGCAGTAATTCAGCTGCAAAGCTGTGCCCTTCACTCCTGTTCTACTGTCCTGAAAGAAACCAGAATTCCCCTGTTGTCCCTTAGGCACTTTTACAGACGTGATGCTGGCTTCTTTCTTACAACCCTTCATCTGCCCTACCCTTGCCTCCTCCCTGCTTCTTTGTGCAGTCCTCTATGGGTTATGCCGTGTTTGGCTTGCCGGCTGCTCCCTACAGAGTCATTTCCTACTGCTGCTGTGTTCTGATTGCCCTCAGTGCTGAGCAGCACACACAGTCCAGCTGTAATAAAAGCAGGGCTTTCCCAACACTGTATTAATCCAGCCAATTTGTTCAGTTGGATTCACAGCTTAGGTTTTCCGTTTCCTGTTTTGGTGATGGTCCAGGCTTTCGAGTCCTGTGACAATAGGCACAAGGTATTCCTTTCAGCCCATTAAACCTCTCCTGGGTACAGGAGCTTACAGGCAGAGACCTGAAGACATGTCTCAAGAAATCTCAGTGTTTGAACTGGCTGACAGTCTCCTCTGAGCCTGCTCCTGCCTATGGAAACAGCTCTAGGTCAGATAGCTCCCAACAGCAGGTTTCCTTAATGCTGCATGGGACAGACCATAGGAGGACACTAAATTCCTCTGTGGAATGGTCTGGGAGCTCTCTCAGGCTGTTTCACATGGTGAAAACATGGCGTTTGCAAGGGAGCTTCAGGCCATGGGAGCACTGATGAGCAAGGCAGGGTTTGGAGCTCCAGTGCCATTGTTCCCAGGGCAGCTGCTTCTCTCCACTTTGTGAATTAGCTGCAGAGGAATCAAGCATCAAACATTCAGCTGTGTACAGGAGGAGCAGCTTTCAACTGCTTAGGTTTCTAATATGTGGCATTTTAGTGCTTGAGCAAACATCAATGTCTATAGGCACATGGCTGGGCTTGTGTCTTTTACCATGCCTATGTAAGGACCAGATTCTGCACTGCTATGGGAAGAGACAATGCTATGGGAAAAGACATTGTAAAGTGAGAAGGAAGTGCATTTTTATTTATCCATTGTTCCAAGTTAAAACACCATGCCACTGAAAGCCATTCATTTACTGGATACTTCTGTTAATAATTATAATTACTGATAACTAAAACAGAGGTGGATTAATTTCAGATTTCTACTGGGGATTTAAATTCAAGGCTGAGGTCAGGCCAGGGCTCACAGTCAACAAACAAAATCTCAGAAACCAATTTTTTTAATAGTTCTTTTTTACTAGAAATAACAGAAGTACTCAAAGAGTAGGATTAATCAATTAGACACTGCATATGGTCCACTGCTTTTAGGGTTTTTTTGTAGATAGGTTCAAAATATCACAGCCAGACCACTCTTGTGAGAGTTTGTTTTTTCTTTCTGGGTCTAGATCTAGTCTAAAAAGTAGATCAAGAGCCAAGGATTCAGTTCTCCAATACTCCCTCTACAGAAATGCATGCAGGCTCAAACAAGATTTCTGTTTAAACTACCGCTATTAATATTAACAGCTGAATTTAAAGCAGTGTTCAATAACTGAGAATATTTTGCCTGGAAGAATCATAACACAATTTTCAAACAATATGCAAATCCAGAAAAACTAGGGGATTTATTAGGTACGCAGCATAATATTACAAGGGTTGATACAGAAAATGGATTTATTGCTGAAGGTGCCTTTACTAAAGAACAGAAATTATTGTGGTCTGTAGCCATGAGCTTTACTGATCCTATCTTTATTGCATAAATATTGGTTTAACACTCAGATACTCTGATGCCAGGCAGCCACTGTAAAATGGAAGCTGCATTCTCCCTTTATTCTTCATGTATTACATGTCCTGATAATGACACTGGAAAGAAGTTGCCAGGGTAATGCAGTGATCATGTTAAGGAAACTGCTTTAGTTTATGAGCCTACTGGTGCTAAAGCACAGTTCTCTAATACACCTTTTTTTCTAAGAGCATGACTGTGTTTACATAGAAATATTTCTGTTTCCCAAATGTACTTTGATCTGCTCTGTAATAATTCAGTTACCTATTGGTAGAGGAGGAAAGTTGTTCATGTGTAAAATATCTACATTTATTCTTATCTGTTTGATATTATGGAAATATTTTCTCTTACAGTTCATCTCTTATATTTCTTTTCTTATATTTCACCCCTTTTGGATTGTTTTTCCCAACACATTGGACAGCTGAGCCTCTGAGCAGATGTGTTATGAGGAAAGCTGAAATTCTTTTTTTGTGATTGCTCTTTTTTAGAGGACTTACAGTACAGATAATTTCCACATCCTTTAGGAATGTGGTCAGCACCATTTGATGACAATTGGTGTTACAGTCTGCACTTGGCACTGTTATGATGACTTCTCAATGTGTGCATTTTATTTGGGAAATTCGTTCCACTTCAGAGATGCAGAATGGTAATTAATTTCCCTAAGAAATGCAAAGATGGAGGTTTTATTTTTCTGTGATTTTTTTCCCCCCTGGAAAGTAAATTACAAAAAATGGAGCAGAAAAAGCACTCAATAAAGATGGTGACAGGATAAAGCAATTAAAACCCACTGTTCTGAAGAGAAGAAAAAGTTAATATTTTCAAAAAATGGTTTATTCACCTTTACCAAGATTTAGGTACCTAAGGATGCAACAACGTGTTAGGGCTGAGATTGCCAACAACTGTGCTTGGCTACTGCTAACTAGTCACTCAGCTCTCACTGATTTCACTGGGAATTAGGTACCTCAGCTCTTTGAGATCTGTGTAGTAGAGCACCTGTGTTTATTTTCTCAGTTGTGCTTGTTTTAGGGCTGCATTTACTACAAATACTTGGCCTCAGCACCTAAAATTGTTGAGAAAATGTTTTTTTCAGCTTCTAAATCGCAGAAGTGCTTTACAGTGTCCTGCTCCCGGTGTGGGATTGTCACAAATCTGTGGCTGAGAGGTCAGGCAGCCTTGTGCCCCAGAAATAGAGGAGTCAAGTGTGGCTGATCCCCAGTTGTGCCCCCTCTGACCTGGAGAGCAGGAGCTCAGTCTCTGGGGCGCAGCCATTGTCAGATGGGGCTCTGGATACCCCGACAGTGTGTGCTGCCTTTCATCAGTGCTTATGATCTTTGGAAGGTCTCACTTGGAGATCGTTATCTTAAATAAACTAAGCCAATGCAGGAATGGAAAAAAGGAAATAACAGATTCATTACTTGTTCTCTTCTTTAGTTTCACATGGGACTTTCCCTTTTGTTTGCAACCTATAAACGATTTGTACTGGAATATCAAGTAGAGGATATTGAAATTTGCTACTGGCTGCAGCATTGGTGATACAAGCAAATAACTCAGCCTTCCTGAGAAAAGATTTGAATCTTTTTTGCTACTCATGCAGAAAATGAAAAAAGAAATTATATGTAGATAAATATCAAGCAATAAACCTGGGGTAAAACAGAAAGCACGTTAAATGAAATAGGTTCAGCAACTACAAAAGAAAGCAGTAGAAGTGTGGCAGTTGGAACAGCATATGTTACTGCTGTTACTGTACAGCAAGAGCTTTTATCCCTTGCCTTGAGTATCACATTTGGGTTTGCTCATGCTTTTAGGTCTGACTGTGAAAGGACACAGAGCTGAGAGGAGCAAAGACAGTTTAGTGTATTGACACTTGGCACTGGCGGCCAAATGTACAGAAATAGCTTTTGCCTGGATTGGTTATGAGCAGGCTGCAGGGTTTAAAAGTCACAGGCACAGGATGGATTAAGAATAACCAGACTTAGTTGAAATTCATCATTATGAGAATAAGATCAGAGCCTTGCCAAAACCCAGCAGCTTCAGCAGAGGCAACAGACACTGCCTCATTGAGGCCGAACACGAGAGTAGTGTCAGTGCTAGATTAGTTCACTGTTTATGAGCACAAATTCAAAACAATTTTTTTTTGTTTCTCTGTAGAAGAGTAGTGACTGAAGAGGTGTTTTGAAATGTGGAGATATTGCCTTTAGAAAAACTATATGCCAGGCCTGTTGGCTCAAGGGCTTTTTTCCTGTCCAGTTATTTTTGTTCTTATACTAAAGGAACAATCACTGCTGATAATTTGCCAATGCTTTTTTGTAGATTAGAAAGTAATAGTTTGCTTAATGTTTAACTTAACACATAAAATTCCTTCCTTGCGGTGAAGAGAAGTTGAGTGATTAATGCAGGGGGTTGGGAAATCTGCTCCTTACTGTCTCATTGATTTATTCTGTGATGTTGGAAAGGCCTCTCACATCTCCTTGCTGTACCTGCAGATTGATTGCAGAGGTATGGTTTCAGAGATTTGCTAAGAGGATTTGATTCTGGTAATGTTCATTCCTGACATAATATGTTTTTAGAAATGATCAGTTAGAAAAATAATTTGTTTTAAAATCATCAGTCAACATTGGAAGAAACATTACTTCCAAAATTTGTCAAGAAAGTTTGTTGTGGTGGTGTTTCTAGATGCAAAAGCAGTTAGGAAGTCAAAAGGAGTAAATATGCTCACCTGGCAGTGGGGGAAACCTGGGCTAATGCGGCAGGATGGGAGCAGAACCAAAATAACTGGATTCAGAGGTTATCAAGCTTGTTGTGAAAGATTTAGGGCACCAGTTGTCCTTGAGCCCTCACTTGTAGAGAGGTTTGGCTCAGTGTTACAGGATCTTCTGAAGTTCTGTGTTTAAAGACTGGTGATACTTGGTTTGCCTGTACCTGGTTTGGATACTTGCCCCAGAATAGGGGCAGCCCACAGGGTTGAATGGCCCATGCTGATAGACACAAGAGAGATCTTTAGGTTTGTGTGGAAGACAAGTGTCCAGTCCTGCTGTGCTTTGTGGATAAGCCTGGAACTGAGGAGAGGAAGAGGGATGGGGACTTCCTCTTATCTGGATTTCCTGTTCTGGTGAGCCCCTGCTTAGCAGGTTAATTGCATGCCCTGAGATATGTGTCACCATTGACTCACAACCTGCCAGGCAGGAGGAGATGGGGTGGGGTTTTCTATTCACTGACATGACAGAATTGAATATAGCCTGTCTTGTCCTCTGTGTGTTACTTCTCTGGAAGACAAGACTAGGCAGCTTATGTTGCAAATATAATTATATCATGGAGAAGAATCCAGCTTGTCATTGCTATGTCTATATTTAATATGGTCACACTATTGTTTAATGAAAATCTTTTTCCACTCTGAAGAGGAAGGCACTGGGGACAGACGTGCTCAATGGGGTGTTTGCTGCCAGGGTGATAAATTATCCCCCAGTGGCGCCTGGGGTCAGATGGGATTTTTCAGTGCTCTGCTCTTCCTATTGTTGATTGCTGTGTAATTTTGACATTGCTTATCTAGAGAGTCCCTTTGTTTTTAGCACTGCTGAGGATCAGTAGCCTCACTGGTTATAAAAAGAGGGTTTTTCTCATGTACACATGCCTAGTGTGACCCTGTGTGTGATTCTGAACTGTTTGGAGGCAAGGTAAGGCTTCCCATTACATTTGATGGGGTTTTATTAGGCTGTACTATATGCGACAAGGGAAGCCATTCCTTAAAATGTATCCACAGACAAGGTGGAGTTGACATCTCACATTTATTTAAGGTGAAGTGTTTCCATCTAAACACTGGGAAATAAAGGTTATATTCTTTGGTAAACAGGACTTTGAGAGTCTCAGGCATTTCCCTTAGCATCCAGCAGTTGCCTCTGAAGAGAAAGGAGGAAGCGTTAGCAATCAAAGGGTGCTGAACAACAGGTAAAGCAAGTCAGGTCTCTCTGGAAAGCTGCTACCTCCTGCTTTTTGTTGTTATGAGAGCTTGGTTTTGTTTCTGGCTTGGCTGAATCATATTATTATTTTGTGTATCTGGCTTCACCTGTTCACCCTGGTCCACCAAAGGATTTGCACTTACATATGCAGGTCTCAGTGTTTTGTGTCCATCACAGAGGTTTGCATTCAGCTTCCAATGCTGTTCTTGGTTAAAGTGTTGCTTGTAGCAAGTCCAGAAATAAAAAACTTTTGTGGCAGTAGGGAACCGTGCCCTGGAGTGCTGCACAAGTCCAAGATGATTTCTGTTGCTCTGTTCTTCTGTCTCTTGAGGAATAGGGTGCCTTTAGGACTTTGGATGTATAAAAAAAGTACCAGACCTCAAGTGGCTCTGGCTGAAGGAGACAGTGATCTATCGGTAGATTCATTTCCACCCTTTCCATCTTCTTGACTGGTCTGCAGCTGACTGTCTTTCATGCGTGCCATTCCCAGAAACACGAGCAGAGGATCAAATAACAACATGTTTTGACTCCAAACTCTGGAGTGACTTATCATGTTATCAAAGGTTTTGATTTAATTGAAATTTCACAGATAACCCTAGACCTGCTTTTAAGTGCAGACTCAAGAGCCAGTGGGAATTCAATTAACACACACCCCCCCCCCCCCCCATTTCCCCCACCCCTTTTAATGCTTGCATCTTGTTTGGGAGGTTTATGGAAGGGATTTGCTACTGCTTATCTCTAGCTAGAGCTGTGTGTCTGGGTTCAAAGATACCCTTTGTCTTTGGGCCTCTTTCTTTTTCCAGTTATGCCAGAGTTTGATTGGAATTACCCTGCTGACAGTAATGGACTATTTGAGATTGACGCTGATGTAAGGATTGCAGAATTTGTTGTGTTAAAAGTAGAATTCTTTCCTTGTTTCTATTCACTCTCTTAAAACCATTGGCCTAAGCTCAGGAAAGATGTTCATTTAAACAGACCTCGGATATATAGTGAATAGAGGATTGACTGTGGCTTTGCAATACTTTAGTCTAATCTAATAAATGCTGGTTATTTGCTGGATTCTTGCAAGCTGTGTTTGCTTCCCAGCTCTAAGGAGTTTTAATAGCCACTCCAGTAATGCTGACTGCAGTACACTGTGGTGAACCTCAGAACACTGTATATGTCTGATTACATTTGCTTTCAATTACAGTTTTGTGGGTTTGAAAAATCAGAGCAGTTCAGGCTCATTTGGGAACCACCACAAAAAATCACTAGTAACCTGAGATACCTAGTGCTTGAAAATATAAAGGAAGAATAAAATGTCAGAAGTTGGGGACCAAAAAATGTCTATTTTGCTTTATGAGAAGTCAACCATTGCAACAGCTGTCGGGCTAGGATGGCTGGGGTACGATATCTAACAGATAAACCTTTTCCTTTCCCATCCAAGCGTGCTGGGAATGAAGTGTGAATGACTCATGCCAGAGACAGTGTTCATCAGAGACTTGAAGCCGACCTGGTTCACTCGTGAATTAGCAATGTTACTGTCTTTGCTGCTCCCCATTGGATAGGTCGGTGGTCCTTTTTCTAATTATTAGAACCTCAGTGTTGTCCTCGCTTGCTAGGGGAGCCGTATAGTTCTTGAGGATGCTAAGATTAAATTAATCTTATTTCCATCAAAATGCACTATTTTGTGGAGATGTTGATTATCCTCTAAACCTGGGTAAAAGAGGAGTTATCTTTTCATGAAAACATTTAACCAAAAATGAACCTCTCAGTTCCTGTTCCTACTGAGCAGCAGGATGGCTGTAGAGTGAACAGACTTGTACAGAGACATCTGGCGGAACGGCTTTGCAGGTGACCCCTTCTGCAGTGGTGCTCAGGTCTCTGGGGGCTGCGTGGTTGGGACTTGATCTGTGTGTCTGGTCCTGTCCACGTAATGCCTCACTCTTCCAGCAGGCAGCTCTGGAAGAGCATCAGCCGTGCAGCTGATCCCTTTCTCCTGTGCCAGCATCTGGCGAGCAAAAAAAGGGCTCATGAATGCACTCAAGAGCAAGCCCTGGTGCAACACTTGTTTGGGACATTATAAATGTTTGGTAAATAAAAGAGGAACAAGAAGGGTTTCACTGTGAAAAAGGCCAGCCACAGCACTGTGACAGTGGCAATGGTGCAGTGAATTTTCACCCCAAGTGAGGAAAACTATTTCAGCTATTCAGAACTTAGGAGCAAAAGGTGGGGTGTGTAAGGCTATCATCAACCACTTAAAATAAGGGCAAATGCAAACAAGGTGTGCAGACTGAGTAACTGGGGGCAGCTTTTACTCTTCTAGAGGAGACCAGTACATGTTACCAGTGTTCTACATTTCTTCCTACAGGGTGGGATGTTTTAGCAATACAGCTCCCAAATTTGTCAGGGCATATGGGTAACAAAACAGAGCTTTCCTTTCTGTGGTCCCAATAACAAGGTTCTTCAGCTTGCACTTAACCTCTGCAGACCTTGTAGCTGATAACCCAGATGCTAAGGCATCTTGCTGAGTCTGGATTAGTTCCTTCACCTCCGTACATATCTCAGTAGTGAAGCTAAGGGCCAGGGCACTAGAGGAACCCTACAAACAGCTTTAAGCTCTTACAGCAAGAGGTCAGTGGAAAGCTATCTTCTTGTTGGCCCCCGTCTCAATGCACAAAGCAGGGCTCTGTGGGACACGCACTTAACAGCGCTATTAATGCTCGTGATGCATCAGTGTCATCCCCTGGAGGGAGGAGGAGCCCCAGTGGCTGAACTGCATGGTCCATACCAGCTAATGAGATGCTGTTCTTGCCAGCCCTGACAAATAAGCTTCTGTTAATGTTCATTGTTATCATTCTCCTGCTCATCTGTGTGTTCAGGAGGGGGTTGTGTTACAGATGCTTGGCTGAGGGATGGCAGGGTGACCCGCAGTAGCGAGCCAGTGGGCTCCAAAGGTGAGCTGGGGTTTTAATAAGAGGCAGACGTTCAGCAGATGAGGAGAAAGCTTTGAATCCCTTCAATAAAGTAGTATGTTGGAGTGAGTAGTTGCAAGAAGCAGGAGTTCTGCAGGGAACAGAGATAAAAGGAGGCTTTCAGGCAGGAGAGAGGATTTCTGCCTTTTCCAGATGTAGCATTTGCATTTGGAGAAGGAGAACAGCCAAAAGGCCAGGCTGATGAAGGATGCTTTGTGGTGCTTCCAGCCTCTGAAAAAAATGCAGTCCTTTGAAAGTTAGGTGCTTTGGGATTATTAGGCAAGGGATGAAATAGGCATCATAAGAGGAGTCCCTTTCCCCCTTTCCTTATGGAAGGCTGATCTCCAGTGCTTTATATAATTACTACTTTTTTTTCCCTTTTTTGTCTGCTTTCTCTTAAGGCTTTTATTTCGAAGACAGTCTTGGCTCAGTCATTCAGCATCCTCATAAATCAGAAAATTTTGTCCTTGCAGATTTCTGACAAGTGGTTTATATTTAATTTTTTTGTTGACAGGCATATAAACTACTGAGCCCTGATTTATTGCCCAATACATCTCGATCCCTGGCAGGATAAGTGGTGTTTGAGAAAAGATTCAATTAATATCAGCAAACAGAGAATTTTGGGCTTGAACAAACAAATGTTGCTTACTGACATGATTTTTGTCTATTCTAATATATGTTCAGAAAATCTCCAATCTTATCTCCAGATTCATTCAGTTCAGATGTACTCTCATGCCATGGAACTATGTAAGTAGGATACATGACAATCAGTTTAAGAGAACACTTACCCAAAATAGACTATTTAACACCTTGGGGCTCTAATGGTCCTTTGCAAGTCTCCTGGAAAAGTTTTTTCAATCATGTCTGCTGCTTCTTTTAAGGCTTTATTTTCAAAACATCAAAGCAAATTCTTGATTTTGAATTAAGTAGGACACAGCCCAACAGAGACACATGCCCAGAACATTTCACCTCCAGAGTAATGCAGCTAGATAACACTAAATTTGCTGTCAGCCTCATCCTGAGAGCAGCCCTCCTCCTCCAGACATTTATGCATGTGGGTAGTTTTCTACACAGTGAATAACTGTATTGAATTCAACAGGAGCACATGTGCACCTGAAGTTATTTGTGTGTGTATTCATGTGTCTGTTTGCTTGATGGGAATGAGAAACTCTGGAGAGGACTGGGATACAAAGGAGGCTCATTCATCAGTAACCCCCTCTGCAATTCATGTTAACTCCTCTTTCTTGCCTGGAGATGGACAGGTATGGAGTATGTGCACACACAGGCTTTGGGCCCAGCACAACTTTAACTTGAACTAAGGCACCAGCTTTAAAGGGAGGAGGGCAGAAAACATCTGTTCTCAGAGACCCATAAACACAGATATCACATGGCAAAACCAACAGAAAGGCTTGACTGGCCTGACTGCTTAGAGATTTTATACAGCAGATAATTTGTGTGTGCTCTGGATGCTCTTTTTATGCATTCAGTTTTACAACTTTTTCATAAAAAAGAAAAAAACCCAAAACACTAAAAAGACCGTGAAAGCAAATAGGTGTGTATGTTCTCTGTATCTTTGAGAGGACTTTTTAATTGTGTAGCTGTAAAATCAATGAAGCATCAGTACAGTCTCCATGAGGGAATGCAGCCACTCTGAGAATAAGCAATAAGCACAGGGCTATATAGGATACCATTATGGGGCTGTACTTGCTGTAAAATCCTGTCAGATACCATTTTCACTGTGGTTTGTTTGCTTCAGCTAGTGCTTGCTCCACAATCAGAGGGAATTCAGCCACCAAACAGGGTTTGGCAGGTCTCATTCCAGTGTAACAGATTAGGTCATTGTAAGGTGTCTGGTGTGTGATGTAGGCAATGTACTGATTGTCTCCTATTTTACATACACACATAAATCTTCTACAGGACATTTTTACATTGTGCTTTGTTCTTATCTCTTGCTTTCTTTTTGAATTCTTACCTGACTGCTTTATCCCCGACTGCGTTAGCTTCTCTGCCTCGTATTGGCATATCTTTTCTTGTGTCATTTTTAACTATTTCTTGTGGGTTTTTTTCCATTATCCTTACATCCCTTGGATGTTGTTTTCTTCCTTCTCAATATGTTCTGTCCTGTTTCCCCCAGCATTGCTACACTCACTTCTATTTGTCCCACTGGTACTCTGTACATTGCGTTTATTTGCTCTCTGATGTATTTCTTCCATCTCTGTTTCCCTTTGCTATATCTTTTCATCCCCAATCCCACATAAGAGATAACAGAGGGATGATAGAAGTGTCCTGGACTCAGGTGAGACGCTGAGAGTAAGTGCACCCTTGCTGCCTTGCAGAAGTTGCCTCATTGCTGGATTAGCTGCTCATATAGAGAACAGCCAGGACAAGCCACTCTGGGGCCATCACAGAAACTGGGAGCAAGCCTGTGCCACACTTGTTGCACTTGGGGCAAGGGCCTACCCTCACCTGTGTTACTGGCCCTGACAACTGACCCTTAGCAATATGGGGAACCTGCTCCTTTGCCCCGCTAAAGGGAACTTCTTTTAGGAAGAAAAGAAGTGATGGAAACCTAATTTGGCAGAAATAAAATCAAGGTCTTGTGCTGGTTTGTAACATGTAATTTTTGTAGAAGTTGTCTCTGTGGTCTGCCAAACAGAAATTCATCATCACTGGCCTGAAGTTACTGGGTAATTAATCTTCTGCAGTGGATAAGGCGGGCTGGGTTTTCAGTCTGCAGGCATGGAGAGCTGTGAGCTAACCTGCAGCACTGCTGAGCCTGTTCTCTCTCCCCTGCTTCTCCATTTTCCCATGACCTTAGGAAAAAAAAGAAATCCCCACTTCATAGCTCTTTTTTTTTCTAAATCACACTTTATGGAACACAGTTTTAATACTGTATGGTGCGTGTTTAATGATGTCCATATGGGTTTGTGGGTACAGGAATTAAATACATAACAGTTCACGATGACATAACACGGAAATGCAACTCCCGCAGTGCTAGTGTGTAGGCTGTAAAGGGTTATTAATAAAAATGAAGGTTTTAAATAGAAAACAAGCTTAGCAGCACCGTTTTGGCCTCAGGCCCATCTCTGAGTGATGGAAAAAAAAAAGAGGCTGGAATATATGGTCTTTCCTCAATACATGAAAATAAATACATTTTACCACCATCCCATGTTAAACATTCAGAGAGAAAGCTGCAGGCCTGATGCGTGGCATCTCTCTTCAATCAGAGCCTAAGCTCAGGGAGGTCTGGAGGGGATATTTCAGCAGGGTGCAGAACACATCAAACAAATACTAAAGGGGAGATTGATGCCTTAGATTATTAAAACGGGGTAAGGCCACAATGTTTTGATTGGCAAAACCTTTCAACAGTTGGACATTAGTATTTCAGAAGAGCAAACCATTCTGTTTGTGGGTGAGCCAGGAAAATAACAACTCACACAGTTTGGGGGAATGATCTCAAGGAAATCCCATCCCATCTTGTAACTAGAGTTGATGCATCAGTAAGCCAAGGAAATTGCATAATGTGCCTATTAATATTATAGACAAAGAAAAGCAAATTTATTTCTCTGTGTTCAGCCTTGTTCTGTCTGTAGCTGCCCCAACATTTTGTTTTAAGTGTTCAGAAAAAATGAGACAGCAGTGGATGATGTGCTGAGCATCTCCCTCTCAATGCTGTGTCTGAGACATCTCTCACTGATTTCCCACTGATTCTTAGTGACAGGAACTGTATGGGCAGCACCAGCACAAATTGAATGTTGTCCTTCTGTTCTTTACCCAGTGTTTTTGCTGCTGTTTGAGCTGGTCCCAGAGCAAAACACATAGATCTAAATGCACACAAACTAACCCTAGAGTCTGTGGCTTGGAATTTTCCACATGGTGGACATGTCTAAATTACCTCCAAGTTGTAGTCCAGGACAAGGTTAATGCTTCATAGCAGTCATATAAGGTCAGGACCTGCCAGAACTAAAAGCGATCGTACCCTGTTTTCCATGTTGTTAAATCCCAGTACTCCCAGCTGTGTTCCCCTGCTCAATTTGCTCACATCCTTCAGCTTCAGCACAACACTCACCTCAGCCCATCCTCACACCTATGGATTCAAGTAGATGGCTTTCCCCAGCAAATGGCCATGGTGGATGCAGAGGGAATGCAGGAGGAATAAGACTTTCCTGCTTTAACTGGTGCTATCTGGGGCAAATTCCCACTGTATGCTAGTTCCTTGGTGCCTCCAGCTGTTGTTTGTTGTGAGGCACAGATGTTGTTAGCTCAGTGGCTTCTGTCCAACCACCAGATACTTCAGCAGAAGAGAACTCAGCCCATTATATGGAATTACTTTTCATGCTGAATAGATGGCATGGCATTTTTTCCCACCTGAATGTAGCCGGGACTGTGAACAGAAATGTGGGAACATGGCACAAAATACTCTCCCTGTGCTGCTGTGTTCACCCTTCAACCTCCTGGCTCAAAACCAAGATCCTCCTCTAAAAATTGGTCAGAAAAACTACTCCTGTTCTGACAGAAGAGATGGCTGGGCTCTGTCGAACAGGGCATGCTTCCATCAGCTGCTTCTGTACTCTGGGTCATCTCAGGCACAGCTACAGTTTCTGGAAAATTATATGTCTATTTTTCCAAATTTCTTTATGCTGACAGATGTCAGTTGTTTGTCTTCTGAAACTGGTCTTTTCAAAAATAGGTATTATGTCCCTTTAAATAGCACAAACCACATGGGAATGGGATTATTTTTGTCCCTAGCTGTGTATAATCTGTTTTACTTCTTTTTTTAGTGAACCTAAAATCTTCTCAGGGCTTGTTCCTAATAATAATACTGAAAAGAAAGCATCATGTGACTCATACAGGAGTAGCAATGGCAATAGAACTGCATTGCCCTTCTATAGAGCTATCTCACCATACACCTCGAAGTATGGTCCAAACATGAACCCTCTCTCTCAGCTTGACTGTGAATTATGGTTTTTATTTTAGAACTATGGAAGCAAAAGTATGAAAGTTTTGAAAGGTCACCAAGGATAGAACAGGAGCCAGAAGGTCTGGATTTTAGCTTCATGTTGTGACTCTCAGCATACTTTCTGTTTGCCTTTGCAAACACTGCTAGCGCACCAACAGTTTAACTTCTAGGATCTGCAGAATTGGGTCAAATTCCATATCAGTTTCTGGAAAACTCTATATTTGAGGAAAACATGCCAAAGAAGCATTGAACTAGTTTGACTTAGGTTACAGGGGCACTAGTCCTTAGATTCTCTGCTTCGACCACGGGCCTCTCAGTCCTCCAAATGAACACACACTCATCTCTTGCTCATAAGCATGTGAAGGAGGATCTTTAGCTCAAGATTGACCTCACTCAGTTGTCTTCCTACCCCAGACTGTGGTGAATTACCTGATTTAAAGTCACTCTCCTGAGATGAACAGCAGAAACCTCTGCAGAAGAGACATAAAGACCAGTTCATGCTTCTTCATACGCCAGGACAGCATGGAGAGCAGTGGGGGCTGTAGCTGTGATGTGGATAAAGCGCCTGCTTTTGTGCATGACTCTGCCCCATGGCAGTTTTGGAAAGAATCAGGGTGAGTGTAGGAGAAGGGAGGAGGGCTGATGATTCCCTAGGTCTCCCTCTTCTTTCTTAACCAAATCTCTGTAAGTACTGGGAGCACAGTCTGCTGTAGAAGATAAATTGCTCAGGAGCCTACACTCTCTTTCAGCTCATCAGTCCATGTGGGGCTGCAGGCTCTGGTCCCTGTGACACTTGGCTAGATCATTGCATTCACAATTCCTTGTCCAGAGTCAGTCCTGCTCTCTGCCTGCTTCACTGTCTGTCCTCTGTATCCTTTACTGCAGCCTTTGCTGCTGGTAGCTGGTGCTGGAGATACCCCCAGCCTATTGGGCTGGTTTTGCAAGGAGGTTTAACTGGGGTTATTCAAGCACTCAGACAGCTGTGTATTTTGGAGCTTGAGCAGAGCTTTCCTTCCCAAGCAGGTGGAAGTGTCAAAAGCGCATTGCCCACCCCCCTGGTTTTGTTCCCTCCCTGCCTTTCCTGTCCTGTTTCCTATTCCTACTTCTTGTGCCTGTTGACCTTTGAGCTAACACAAGCACATCCACCTTTCACAGACCTTTCTCTGCCTGACCTTCCTCGCAGGAGCTACTAAGACATTCACTTGGTGTGTACCCCATTTACCTAGGCCATCCTAGCCCTTGCTTCAACACATCTTTTCCTCCCATAGGACCCTTTACTGCTCTGTGCCTCCTCACTAATTTTGTTGTCACCAAATGTGTGGTCTTCCCAGCAGCTGACATGGTGCAGCATTCTGACCAGAGCCCCCCTTCTCTGTCCTCCTCTGTGGCTGCTGGTGCTGAAGATAGACCTTATCCTACGCAAAGCTGTCCCTGAGCGTGCCAGTGGGTGAGAGAATGCACCCTTGCATGTGGCTTTTGTTCTCGGGGCACAACCCACCTCCCAGAGCAGCAGATAAACACAAACAGCCTTATTCTGCAGTTTAATGAGCAAAGCAGAGCACTGCTTCTGAGCTGGTCCTTTAACAGCAAGGACATCATCGCATCCTGAGCCTTATGTAAGTAAATCTGTCATCAAGTTTTAGTCTTTCTTTTGTATAACTTTACATAGCAGCTCATCTTAAACTTGTAAAAACGTTTTGTGGGAAATTATGCGTGGGAGGGGGCAACTCCTTCCAGGTATTGCCAGCTAATCTGTGATGCTCTCCTTTATCCTAACAAATGAGGCAGGTTTCTCAAAAGCAGTATCTTGTGCTGTTCTTTTATCTCTTTCCTTTTGCTTTAAGTCTGGAGATGAAGTTTTATGCCCTGGACAAGGGCACAAAATGTGGAGCCAGGACTCCTAGCTTCTGTGTTGAGCACTGGATACTCACAGCTGTGCTAAATCCTGCTTGTGCAGTATCTTTGTAAACTGGAAGGGGCTGTAGGTGTTCAAAATACTGTGTTTAGCCCTGAATGTTATTAAATGTAAAGGAGGTAAAAAACCCCAGTGTCACAAAATGCCCCAAAAAACAGGAAACTGGAACTCTTTGAACTGTTTTGAACCTTGGGAAATAGAGGAACTTCTACATCCCAACAGTGCCTTTCTCTCCCACTATGCCAAAGGCATTTGTACTCAAAGCTCAAGGTTTTTACAGCTCCTTGGGACAAAATGTTTTGTACCCCCTGAAATCTGTCATCATTTCATATCTTTTCTCTTCTGTTGAGACATC
The DNA here is from genome assembly GCF_036250125.1 of Pseudopipra pipra. Lineage (NCBI taxonomy): Eukaryota > Metazoa > Chordata > Aves > Passeriformes > Pipridae > Pseudopipra > Pseudopipra pipra. Next base: position 24,967,398 of record NC_087556.1, on the reverse strand, counting down.
ACTTCATCCTCTAAACTGGTAGGTGGCACAGGATATATCACATCATCCCTGTGAAGAACACTTTGCATAAAAGAATCTTGGAATTTGGCAAAGCACAGGTCTCCTTCTGCAGCAGGGCTCATCTCCCCTTCAATGGAAATTAAGTGTCTAAATCTTTTTGTCTTTCCCTCTTTGTCAGTTTTACTCTGTGCTCTGGGGTGAAGTTTTGTCGTGCTACATTTATTTCTCCTCGCCAAGACCTTCTTTATGGCTTTGATTTAAACTAAGTCCAGTCAGACACGGTGGAAGGCCATCATGTTCCAGTGCTGGGAATGGGCTTTGGGAGCTGTTTATCTTTTTTTCCAAGGATAACAGCACATTTGTGTTTGTGTTGTGTGTATGTCTTGGGCTTACACAAAAACTTAAGGATCTGATTCTGGTGGGTCATGCTGGCAGGTATCCAAACCTATAAATCTGGTCACTGTGCTTTTCCAAATGTTTATTGTGCTGTTTAAGCTTTTATGGGCTCTTGTGCGTATTACATATGGTCTGAATAAATGTAACGCTGTATTACTGTGCTTAGCTGAGATGCAGAAGAGCCTCCAAGGGGATCATTAGAGCTGGGGCAGCCATTGCCAGCATTTGGAGATGAGTTTCTTGGTTGAGCTTTTGCAGGGTTGCAGGGGTCTTCAGCCCTGTTTTGTTGGTTTTTAAATGTCACTTGATCTGAGGTTGCAAAGGTGGAAATAAGAAGCAGGGAGTGGCAATTTTTTGGATTCAATCTGGGATTCTTGCAACAAATCTCCCCTTTCTGAAACACTAATAAGAAGGACTGGGCTTTGCGTGTATTTGCTGCATTTCCTGTGTGCTGCTGCTGTGGCAAGGTCTGCTCTGATGACAGTGGGACTCTGGACAAGACTTCAAGGAGTCAGTGGATGCATAGCAGGGCAAAAATCACCTGCATCACTCTAAGTAAAGAAACACCTACAGAGACTGTGTAAGAGTCAAGGCTGCATTGCTCCTTCAGACAGATGGCAAAGAGGATATTCCCTGCCCCTCTGAGCCTACAGCTTTGCTTTGATCCTGGAGATCAAACATGAGCCAGCCAGGCTCCAGCTGGTGGGAACAGGAGGAGGACTTGTGTTTGAAGGACAGCAGTGTGAAAGTGGTACCTGGCCCAGGCCACCTCTCCCTTTCGTGTCATAGTGCCAGCAGCAGGCAGGGAGCGTGCATGATGCTGGGAGAGCGCCATGGTCCTGCTGCTTCACATCCTTACTCTCTTCCATCCTGACTGGACTGAGGAAAGAAACTGCAGAGGAAAAACAGCCAGACTCTGGCCAGCCCTAACAGCCATAACAGCAGCCAGACCAAGACCTTGGGACCTTCAGGGAATGGCCTGCAGTTCAGCTGTGGGCTTCCCTTCACTGGGCCAGTTCGCCTTCTGCTCCAGGCAATCCTTCTAGCACTGTCACTTCACTTCCACCACTGACCCCACTGACCCCAGGAAGATACAGGCTTGCAGTCAAGCTTGCTGCCTTCTTCGGCTTGGGCTTTCTGCTCCCTCACCTCTGCCCTGTCTGGCTATTCAAATTGCAAGTTTGAGGCAGAAAAGGGTTTGTGTTTTCTGCAGCAGACATACAAGTCCCCATTAGGGTTGACCATTAGGGCTGATAGAACATATACTAGCAGTAATTGCTCTCTGCTGAAATAGTGGAAGCTTCAAGAGGCACAGGAGAGGGATGGAGGAGGTAGACAGAAAGATGGGAGGAGTGGGGGCAAGGCCAGAAGCACTAGGAATCTGAGTCATTCCTTTGCCTCTGGAGAGCTGAATTGACACTGCAAAACCTATTCTGATTGCTTTTTATTTCTTAGGGTTTTTTTAGTCCAGACTAAAAGTCAGATATCCTCTTTGTGTCAGCTCACATATTGCACCAGTGGAAAAATTGCTTAAAAAGAAAGAAGTAGAGAAAATATGTGTTTGCAGCTGGAGTGAGAGTGCTCCTGGCTGTAAAAATGGATGGTTTTCTCTTCCTTCCCTGTTGCTTCAGGCTGAGGATTAAAATGTGGGTTACTGCTGACTGTGTTGAGATAGGAGCAAAACCTCAGGTAACTACTGCAACAACATTTAGAGAATTGCTTTTGCTGGATGCCATGTGCAGGAGGAGGAGTGACAGCACGTGACTGCAACCCACTTGGGTGTGAAAGTGTTAATGTTTTAGAGTCTTATCCTTAGGAGCATGGGGACACTGAGTAATATCACAGTGTTTTGACACCTAAAAGGAGTAGGGCAAGGAAAGAAAGCATCTTTTGAGCCTCACAGAACCTTTTGAACCATTTTTCTCTGGATAGAGGTTTTTCTTATGACCTCTAGAACATGAACACTCTTGGTGCAAGGTCATTTACAGAAGAAATCTCTTCTGCTGCGCTCTCCTCTCTTTGACCTTGAGGCTGTTAACATATCTTGGGTCAAACAGCAACATGGGAAGGATAAATGTTAATTATGGGTAGCCTTAACACTCTGGTTGTGATGGGCTACAGTTTTCATTATACCAACAGCTTCACTTAGCCCTGTCTGATTGAATTGGGGGACTAATAATAGAAAATAATAGGAAAGTAATAATTCTGGCATGCAAACATCATGCCAAACCCAGCATGCACCTGAAGTTCTCCCTGTGCTGTGCTGCAAGGACTTACCTCAGGCTGCAATGAGGGAGGGACTGGAAACCACCTCCCCACAGGGCACCAGCAAAGTCCAGCACTTCGGCAAGATCCTGCAACAAACCTTCATTTCTTGCTGCAAGGGCGGCCACATGTTGTTTGGCACAGTGAGCAACCTCTTAGGGGTTGTGTAACATTACGAGGCAGACACCATGTGCAGTAACACTGTTGATGTCAGCTGAGTTACCCTGGGGATACATCAGTTCTTTCAGGATTTTTTTTGGAGTATGAGGTGGGGCAGTTTATTACTCACCTTTGCAACACACTGTGCATCCTGCTTCCTGCTGCTGCACTTCATGGTGGTGGTGCTGCTTTGACCTGCAGGAAGGGTTTGAACCTGCCTGTGCAGAACTCACAGAAACAGAGACATTGCAAAGTGCTGACTTGACAGCTCAGAAACATTCTCCCTCCCCTCATTCAATCCAGTGACTCCTCAGCAGGCTGTTCCCATTAAAAGCTATGATGCTGCTTCCACCACTGTGCTGCTACTTCCCCAAACCTGTGCTTGATCCTTTGTTTTCTGTAAGGAAAAAAAAGTGGTGACCATGGGCAGAGAGACTAAAGTCAATGTTACATAAATCTGACATGGGCTCAGGATAGGGAATAGCAGCAACAGATTTTGACAATGGAGCTGATATTTGAAAACATGTTTTAGGTAAACCCATTTATTGGGTTTATAGGTAGAGGAGACATGGGACAGAGAGGACTTTATGCTGGAATAACCCACTGGCTTTCCTTTCTCTGCCCCTTCATCAAACATGCTCAGTGTGTGATGCTGAAACCTGAACCTGGGAGGGACATGCTGCTGCTTCAGGCACATGAATTCCCATCAGTCCTGTGTGAAGGCAGGCATGAGGGCAGAGGGACTGAATGCAAGCATGCAGTGCCTTCCCTTAAGCCATTTCCAGTTGCTTGTTGGCTGTTTAAAGCTGTATATTCTTTTAATACCATTTGAAGAGCCACTTGTTTCTGCCCACTTCTTCCTTCCCTTTACTGGGGTTTCTCCCCTGACTGCCCACATGAGAAGAAATGGAAATGTTAATTTGCTGCTCTCCAGCGTGGAGAGGACAGGAGGGAGCATCAGGGGATGCAGAAAATCAGCTCTGGAGGTGGGTTGTGCTTGGAGAGGAGCTCTCAAAGCAGAGAGAAGCTTTTTTTGCCAGCAGAGTCCTGTGTCAAGCACGGGTAGCTCCAGGGCTCCCACCTCTTCCCCTCTATCGCTGGATGTTGAATCAGCTGTTTGTGCTGCCCTGCCACAGTGCTGGGGACAAACTCTCTGGCAGAAGGGTGGGGAAAGGGAATAAGTAAGGAGTGTATAGTGGGGATGGTTTGTTTGTTCACAGCCTGCAGCAGGCTTGTGCTCAGAAGTCAAACCAAACCCCTGGAGTGGCTCTTAGGCTTCCCTTCCTGTAAGCACAGTTCTGGGGGTGCTGGTGTTGGGGGCTGGCTAGGAAGACGGTGGCAGAAGCAGCCTGCTCCCATGTCCATTCTTCCTCTGCACATCCCAGGACTGCAACCTCCACAACCTGCAGGGAGAGGGGAGGGAGGTGAGAAATGTGGTGACAGGAACAAACTTCTTGCAGTGAAGCTGAGCTGAGGGATGGTTCTTACACAAGAAAACAGCCCTGTTGGGGGCAGCTGGAGAGGAGCCCATCCCACTTTTCCTGAGCCCACCACCCTGCTCGCCCTGCAGTTCACCCACAGTGCAGGAGCCTCACCAACTGGAACACACAACCCTGCCAACCTTGCCTGCAGATACTTGCACGTCTCAGAAAGACAGGGGCTCGTGGCTTGGCAATGCTGAGGGAAATGCCATCCAAGCCACATGAGACAGAGAGGCAAGTTAGCACCAGGCTGCCTGGGAGCACAGCTGCCTGTGAAGTGACTCCCAGTGCTGCAGGTATTGTGTTGGAAAAGCTGATCCTTGCCTGCCAGGGAACCCATCAGACTGTGCACTATGGTGAGCAGCTTTACCTCCTGCCTGGGCTCGGTCTGCTGCACATGGGCCAAGTTTCGGCTCATGGCAGCTTTTTGAGCAGGACCCTGCTCTTCTCCAAAAACCAACATGAGCCCAACATGTAGGGCTGACCCTGTTCAAATTTTTTCTCAGTCCACTTCAGTCCTCATTCATGTCTCCACTGCGAGAGATGAAAGGAGATGTCTCCACTGAAAGGAGATTGAGAGTAAGCATGTGTCTCTTCACACCCCTGCCCAAGGGGCTGGTTACATGGGAAGTGGAAAGAGAATTATGCTAAACTGGAAGTTCCTGCTGAAGGTGGAGCAGTCCCTCCACTCGTCCCATGTCGCTGGTCTAGGCATGGACTCTCAAAAGCCTCCTTAGCTCTGAAAGTGAAGCAGGGTGCTGCAGGTAGAGCATATAGGAGCAACCTCAGTATGAGTGTGGTGACACCTGGGCAAGAGAGTGATGATGCTGCCTATGTGTCGCTGCTCCCCAAGCCTCAGGAGCAATGGATCGTCCATAGGTCCTCTCCTCTGATCCTTACCAGCTGAAGATGGCTCTTGAATTCAAGGTCTGTAACATTTATTGAACTGATACTGCTTGAAGGCAAATGCTGTATTACTTAATGTGACTCAGCTGCTGCTGTTTCATCCCCCTTTGATGAACACCTTGTCTCTTCTATTGCCTTTTTTTATTGTCCCCTCATTCCAATAGTTATTCTTGTCATTGGTGACCAATAGACAATAGACCAAGTCTCATTTAGTCTCCCAGTAGATCCAGTGGAGGGCCACACATAGGCACAGCTTATCAGCCTGAAGTGTGGGTGGGATAACGTGTTCCCCAATGCTGGGAGAGGACTGATTTCATGAGTGCTGCTGCAGGGAGGACTCATGAGAAGAGCAGCATGAAAATCAAGTTCATGAAAGCTGTGTTCATGGAGACCATGTGCCAGGGGATGAATTGGACCCTTTATGTCAGCAGGAGGACTCACCAATAGGCAGGGAACAGCTTCCTTTCCAAGCCTTGCACAAGCTCTTTCAGTGTGTCCTGTCCTTCATTTTTACAGACCACATTGAGACTGCCATGAAATTGAGTTGGTGTCTAGTGTCTCACTCCCATTGCTGGCCTGTTTTACAAAGAGCCTCCCTGGGAGGGGCCACTCACTCTGACATCCCTCACTAGCAATAGCTGGTCCATCAAACAGCTCCCAGTGAGGTGGGCAGGGTTCCACCTGCCCAGTGTCTTTTCCTTTCCAGAAATCCAGGAGAGGGACTTCCTTAGCACATTTCATCATGATGGAGGGCAGCCAGGGACACTACCAGGCACATCCATCCCCTGTCCACAAAATGCTCTGTGTTCAATATTGCCCCAGAGGGCAGGGATTTCTGGCTAGTTTTCACAAAAAACTTAGCCAAAAGTCCATCATGTGTCAAAAGCTATGTGATGCAGGGAATAATATTTTGCTCTTTTGTGCATGTGTATATACATGTAGATGTGTACAGTCATTCTATCACAGCTGCAGTTCACCAACCCAATGTCTGGCAATGACTTAAATTTTTTAAGGTTTGCACTTGGTGTGTTTTGCAGAACTCTCCAACCCTCTTGCAAAGCCATATTTGTTGTACAGCTTGTAGCATCTGGTATAAATAGCTCCACTTGATGACAACGGTCGGGCATGGGAAGGCCCCAAGTTATGGATTCTGCAGGGAGCTACTGCCACATCGTGGAGAGATGATGTTTTACATGCATTTATTGTGCAGCAAAACCCACCAGCTGAGCTGGAAAAAAATGCCTTTGGTTTGGGTGGATGTTGGACATGGTGGTGTGTGTCTGTTCTGCTCTCTTGAGGGATGTGCCCTGCTTCACCCCCTTGCCATGCTCACCTGGTGAAGCTGACTTTCTCTTGGCTCTTGTACCTCAGAGAGAAGGAATTCCTCTAGACAACAGAGGGAAAGATGTGACATGTTGCTATGAACAGATATGAAATAGCTTTTCCACCTGGCTTCTTATTATGTGTTACAGCCCTATCTTTTTCCATTGGTCGTGTGATAGTAATTTTTTGGTATTTAATAACATTGCATCTAGGACTTGACGAGGGAATGGGAAAGAAGCAGACTTGCAGTCTTGGACATTAATACTAATGACTCCAGAACCGCACCTGGATCAGACATTTGTAAGCATATGGAAGAGATTGAAGATTATCTAATTGTCTCCTTAATACTCAGTACTAGACTGAATCATCTCCGCAGGCCTGGGAAGCTGTGCAGATCACCAGGCTCTCCTTGCTCCTTCTCCACTAAGCTGAAGAGCCAACTTGGAAAGGGAAACATTTCTCATCCCCAGCTTTGGCTGTGCTGGGGCACTCGGCAGGGTTTCAGTGTGGAAGGTGTCACTGGCTTGCTCGCGTTTTTGGCTGTGAAAGTCAGTGACAGCTCTTCTTATGGCCAGATTTTGTGTGTGATCCTGTTAGGGGAGTTGTCAGCACCTAATCTGGGTGTTTGCTGTCATCCAAATAGTATTGCCAGTGCATTGCATGTGCAGCCTGACACACTGTATATTAATCCGGGTTTTGGCTTGCTTGCTTGACCCAGGAAGGATTAAACCCCACCCCACATCTGCTGAGGCTCCCTTGGACTGCTGCCTTGTCACACTGGTGCACTTTAGCAAAGCTCAGAGAAGGTCTTTCCCTCCACAGCTTCGCAGGCACAGCTCTTCCCTAGGTGGCAAGGACCTGCTTGTCCTGTGTGTTTCCCATCCATCCATCCATGCATGCATGCATCCATCCGTCCATGCATGCATGCATCCATCCATCCCTCCATTCCTCCTTCCCTTTCCAGCACAGTGGTACCTGCAGACCGCAGCCAGTCTGGGGAATCTGTCAGCCAGCAGCTGATCACCTCTTAGCCAGGCCGAGTTATTCCCTGCCTGGCCCTGCTCCTGCCTTGCAGTAAGATGAACAGCTATCCTTGTTGCTCCTTTTAACCTGGAGCAGGGAGCAGGTTGGAACACAAAGCCTTTGAAAAATGATGGCACAAGGACAAATTTCCAATCAAAGTCCTCCAAATGCTGCTCTGAAGGAAAATTACTCTTCATTTGTGGGTGAAATGGAAGACTCGGTTCAAGGGCAGGAGTTGTGCAAAATAAAGATTTAGGTGATTGAGTAAAGGAAAGAATGACTGCTCCTGAGGGAAGGGGAGAGGGGCCTGGGACCTCACTAACCTGATTTAATCAAACAACTTCTGGTGTTTAACAATTGCAAGCAACCATCTGACCCAGCGCTGGGCAATTTGCAAGCCACAGAGTTATGAACTGTTGGTAAAATGGTCTGAAGAGGAAAATACATTTGCAATTATGAACTGAAAAATGTGAGCAATGGCACTCTACGTTTTGGAGGCTTGTCCAGCTGTTGTTGGGAGAGTTGGGGTCTCTGCGCCTTTCACAGCCTCCCACCTCCCACTTTCAGCAGCACCCAGAGCATTTCCCAACTGAGCCTTTGCAGGCAGCAGCCACCCTGGCCACAGGATGTCTCCTTGCAGGAGAGGAGCTAGGGCTGCACCTGGGCAAAGTGCTTCCTAACTCTGCACTGGTGGGTCAGTGTTCTAGGAAGGGAGGAAAAGCTGGGAACAGCTCCCAGCAATGGAGATGCTGACCTAGCCTGCGGAAGTGTGGGCTGACCAAGCTCTGATTTGAGCTGCCTGTTGTCCTGCAGACCTGGGAAGAGAAATTTCCTCAAAGCTTCTGAGAAGAGACATCAGTCTCAGTCCACTGACTTGAATCCCTTGAATTTATATTAACTGATTTGTCCTCACAAGTGCCGAGCATTCCCATCTGTGGCAGGGGTCCCCTTGTTGCAATGCTAGCTTCAAGTGGGATGTGCCTGGGCTAATTGTTTCTAGATTTGGTCAAGTGAGGGTTTCTTTCTTTTCTGGGAAACTGTCTGGTTTTTGTGCCTGTGGTATTTGCAGAGTGCTGACAATCCCCTCTTTCTTCGCAATACTGCCCTATCTGCTTAAGGTGGTGTTCCTTGGAGATGTGCTTTTTCCCTTTCAAGGCTTTTTATGTATTTTCCCATGTTAGAAAATTCAAAAAGGCAGCATGTGAAGCTGGCTCGGGCCAGAGAGTGTTGCTGGGGGCGGCAGCTTTGATCCTCAGTGGGAGCTTTGCAATAAACTTGATCATGCATTTTTCATCATTTTCTCTGTGTGTGTGTGTGTGTGTGTGTGCATGCCCTTGCAGGGGGTACAGGCACTAATCCTGAACCTGCACTCAGCACAGGGGTAAAACTCACTTTAGTTCATGGCTGATCCAAATCCTTCGCATCCCCAGGGTAACTCCACTTCGAGTTACCCTACATGAAATTTGACCCTGACATCTAATAGCTAGGGAGCTGCTCCTGTCTTTAATCTCTCTGACAGTGCCTAGTCAGGGCTTTTTGAAGAATTTTGTGGTCTTTTCTTCCACATAAGCACTAGTTGTTTTTTTTTTAATGTGGAGTTTTGTACTGCTATCTGACCCATTTACTTGGAAGCCTCTGAGGAGGGCTTAAGTTAGAAGAGAGCTGGGTTTGTGATCCAAGTATGATTCTTTCGCTGTTAATTGTATTAGCATTCATAATTGTATGCACATTTCTAAACTGTCATGATTGCTACATCCTTTTAAAACGTGGACAGGATATCAGAAGGGTTATGACTGCTCAGAGATTAGCAGAGAAGCAAGAAATTAAATTGCCTGATACCTCGAAAATGATGATGTGAGCTGTTTTGCCCCCATTATATCAAAACTGACATAGGAAAAATAACTCAGGAATTAGGCTTTTAAAGCTCATTAGCCTTCAAGATTTAATTAGTAGGAAACCGGCTGTTTGATGGAGGTTTGAGGTGTCCTGTGCCTGCTGTTGCTGTTGGGTGGGCAGACTCTGCGCAGTGGGAGCCTTCTTGGACAGGGCTGTGATAGGATTCATGGGATGAATGGAAGGAAAGGGTTGAGAATTCAGATTCTCTCTTTGTTGCAGATTTATTTTAAGGGATCAGCTTGGTCTCCTTGGCTTAGCCTGTGTTTTAGATCTCAAGCCAGCTCCTGGTACAGGTTACCTGTGCAAAACTTTTGGTTCTCAGAGTGCTTCCCACTCACTGAACTCATCGCACCTTGTATATGCTTTGTGCGCAGCGATGGATTGTGTTTCACAGAGGTGACAGCAGCAACTTCTTGGTCTCGGAGGGTGTTTCTCCACAGCCCACAGCCCAGCATCTTTCACATAATAAGCACTGTCACTTTTATTCTTTGTCTGTGTAAATCCTGGCAGAGAGGGTCTTGCTTCACGGACAGTGCCTGCACAGATGTTGTCACAATGCGTGCAGGAATTAATGGTTCCTGGCCTCCGTGGGAGCGAGGAGCATCCCGGCGGATGCAGGGCGCAGCCGGCAGATGGAGCGCGGCTCCTCCGCACGGCCGCGCCCGGCACAGCGGCCCCGCTCCCTTTTCCCTGGGCGCGCTGCTCCGTGGGAGCAGAGCAGTGCGATAACGGATTGTTTATTGTGGAAACATGCCACTTCTACTAGATTTACAGGCAGCTTTGTGGAGCTCCTGATCGCCCTGTATTTTTGTTTTTAGTCCGTTACTCATCTTGATGCATCGTCGGTACGTGTCTAACCAGAGCTGTAAAAGACGCTAGCGGGGACATGATGGGGCCAAAGCATGGGGGATAGAAGCAGCGGTCAGGCAGCATTTCTTCCTGGGGTTTGAGAAGTACCAGCAGGCTGTGTCGGCCCGGCAGTGACTGCTTCTCAGCAACTGACTTTACAGTCAGACTATTTTGTAGTTCCTTCAAGGCCCCGTGGTTTAGCAGCTGCACAGATGGCTGCAGTGAGTTCAGAGCAAAGCGAAATAACACCGGTTCCTTCCATCCTCTGCTGCTTCACCCTGAGAAATTAGCAGCCTCTTTTGGGACCTACTAGTCAAAATCCCAGATCCAAACACCTCCGGACTTTCAGCAAAGTTTGAAACCAGTTCAGGACTGAATTTCAACTCTCTTTTTCCTGTGCCAAAACCCATAGAGCTGAATACCTGGGAACTATGAAGGTGGGTTAAGTCACGGATGAAATAAGCTCTGAGCTTTTCATTGTCTACCTCTAATGCATCAGCTCTCCTAAAATAATATGTCTAGCATGGTTCATACCACAGTCACTGCCGTAATCACCACTGAAACCTAGATAGGTTAGAAATCCATATGTGGTTCTATGTCTGGGTTAATTTGGCAGACAAAAAGCAGTCCCCAAAAGGCAGTTTCTTCCTATCAAATCATCTGCCAATTTTAACAGTTTTGATTTATGCTTTTTGAAGTTGTTGATCTCTTTGCTGAAAGAGTTGAAGGCCATCTGCACTGGTGCTGTTATTGAATGAACCTCCTCAGGAGCAAGACTGGCTTCCAGATGACAGAGTAGCTGGGAGCTTGTATCTTTTACTAGTGAGGTTTCTCTGCCTGTCTCCTTGGTCTCCTGAACTTCCTTAACTTAAACAAGTGCTTCCAATTACAGAAAAGTATATATGACATACATCAGGCAGGTTTTGTACATTGTAGTTTTAAGGGAGGCACAAGTATTGCACTTGTACTTGCTCCTTTACCTGCTATTCCAACCGAGCGTAGAGAGGAAATGTGCCTTGTAGGTACGTAACCCCCCTGGTTTCTCTAATGAAACTTTGTTTTGGGGGTTAGTTTTTCTGTCTTTTTTTTATTTGTCCCCGAAAGAGGAAATTAATTAGCCCAGTTGGAAGTATACAAGGGCTGTTTTGTGTGGGGAAAACCAGGGCAGGTGGACAGTTCTTGGAACTGCTTGGACAGCAGACAGGAGCATGGAATAAGAGAACGACGAGAGGGTAGTTAGTTTAGCTAGAAAGACTGGCTGAGTGTAGCAGTCTGGAAAGTAGATCATCTTTCTGAAAGTCACAAAGAAGAAAAATAACGGCTCCAGATTCATCCCTTGTGTAAATCTTTTGAAGTTGGTGGCTTACACCAGGATGATTTAACCCCATTAATTTTAATGGGTCACTGCAGTGTCCGAAGAGTTGTTTTTTTACTGTGCTCTGTTCTGAGGCAGAGATAAAGCAGAGCCTTGGCGTCTAGGCTTCAGCCCAAGCTTGGTGTTCCCATGGGGCTGGCTTGGGCCTGTCCATGTTGTGGCTGACTCCAGTTGGAGAGGGAAGAGGATGCAGGAGATGATGATGTGTCTGACCCCATGTCCCGTGATGGCTGGGTGCTGCCAGGACTCCATTGTGAGCCATAACATGCCTGAAAAGGGATATCTGATCTGAAAAACAAGGATAGCCAGGCTAAGAGGGCATGCTGGAATCAACACCAACCCTCACTCTGCTATGGGTCTGCTGATCCAAAGTTATTAATAATTAACACATTAACCAGAGAAAAGGAGGTGTGGAGCAGTGTGGCAAAGAAAGGAGTCTGAAAGTGAGCAGAAATCGGCACCAGATGAATCCTGTTGGGACTCAGTGGGCAGAGAGGGAAGGTCAGTGCCCTTGACACACAATGGAGACTCAGGGGCTATGGCTGGGGACAGGGATAAAGCATGTTTACCACCTAGTGTTCCAAGCAAGCCGGTCATAGCAGGAGTCAGCCACGCATAGTTAAAAAGCCCATGTATCACAGCAGGGAAAATTTAATCTCCTGCCAGGAGGGGGGATACATCTTTGTCACCAGTTTTCAAACAGCTGAAAATGTGGTGGCAGGCACAGCTGTAGTGCTTGGGCAGAAATAGCAATCATGCCCCAACATCATCAGGCAGCAGCATATCATGAGCTGTGCTTGGCCCTTGCTCCTCGGGGACCTTGGAGCCTGCCTTGTGCCTCAGCTTTCCACTTTCTGCAGGCCTCTCCTCATGTGCCTTGTTCCTGGAGCCATTTGTATAAACGTGGGATTACAGTCCATTACTGAGGGTTGCACAGCTTTCCCCTGCCCCCTGTCCTTCGTTTTGCAAATGATTCAAATTGTGCTGAAATATTGACCAGAAAACAGGAAATGAGCCAAGAGGAACAGATGGACCATAATGAAGTGAAGCGATACATCTTAATGCAAATGTTCTGAATAATATGGAGGAGGGGAAAGCTGCCTTTGGTGAAGGCTGGGTGTAAAGTCAGCCCTAAGCAGCCTGCCTTGGTCAAGGCATCAGCTGCTCTTCACCATCTTGCAGAAAGAAGGGAAGATGAGCATCGCTGGCATTTATCTCTTGATAGACTTGATGTGACTGCGAAGTGGGTCCAGGGAGAGAGTCCAGACATGGGTCCCAGTGGGGAACAACATAAACATGCTGCAATAAAAGTTTCTCAGTAAACTTTGTGACTAAACTTCTAATACCTCCATTTAATCTCAGTAGTCTGTAGTCTTCTCCTAGTCACATATTGTCTGGCAAACTCTGTTGAATCACTCCATCTGGATTGGAAGCTCATCTATAAAATGCTTTATAAACCTTGTATCAGCAATAGTGTGGCCAGCAGGACCAGGGCAGTGATTGTGTGGCAGCGGTGAAGCTGCACCTTGAGTACTGTGTCCAGTTTTGGGCTTCTCACTATAAGAAGGATATTGAGGTGCTGGAGCAAGTCCAGAGAAGGACAACCGAGCTGGTGAAAGGGTCTGGAGCACAAGTCTTATGAGGAGCAGCTGAGGGAGTGGTCAGTGTTAAGCCTGGAGTAAAGGAGGCTCAGTGGAGACCTTATTGCTCTCTACAATGGCCTGAAAGGAGGTTGTAGGGAGGTCAATCTTCTCCCAAATAACAGGCGACAGGACAAGAGGAAAGGGCCAGGGAAGGTTTAGATTGGATATTAGGAAAAATTTTTTTCACCGAAAGGGTTATGGAGCATTGGAACAGGCTGCCCAGGGAAGGGGTAGAGCCACCATCCCTGGAGGTATTCAAAAGATGTGTAGATGTGGTACTTAAGGACGTGGTTTAGCGGTGGCTTGGCAGTGCTGGGTTAACAGTTGAATTTGATGATCTTAAAGGTCTTTCCCAACCTAAATGATTCTATGAATATCAAAAGTTGTTCTTGCAAGCATGTGAGCCTTGGAAGGACCATGTGTGCTGGTATCCAACATATCACAGTGTAATATTTACATGTGAATGCACCCAGTACATACGTCTTCCTATCTTTTGGAGGGAGAAGTGTCAGATGTAAAGGGTGAAACTTTATTTGCCTAAGCCCAAGATATGGTTGCAACTCACCCCAATGGCTGGAGCAAGTGCTGCTCTGCAGCGCTCGAGGAGAAAGAGGAATTTCAACCATGCCCATCCACAGACAGGTGGAAGAGTCCCAGCAAAGCCTCATTTCTGTGTCAGGTTATTTTAAGTAACTGCAGCAATTCCCTTTGCATCACACAGGGCTGCCTGCATGGTCCTTGTGCAGCCTCTTCAAGGGTAGCAGGGGCTGGCAGTGTGAGGGAGTCTGAGTGCCAGAGGATTCTCTGAGAAATTAACCCTTTTCCTTACTAAATGAAGTGACTGAAAAGTGCAGGTGCTGCTAAAATCCTGCCTGTATGTCCTGACCCGTGAGCACCATTGCCAGCCCACTACTACTGCAGTGAATTGTAGTTTGCTACCACACACACCTCTGAGCTCCTGCAGTCACATCCTCAGAGCATCCTACTTACGGACAATCTGGTTTATTTCCCCAGAATATGTAGCTAATATGGGGAACTCTGAAAAATTTGCAACCTTTATTAAACAAAGCAATACAAGAAAAATATTTGTTACTTCTCACATGCTCTGCACAATGTTGAAGGTGAACAGACCACAGCAGGTGTGAAGGGATGTGATACAGGCTTGGAAACTCTGGAGTGTTTTCAAGGGAAGGCCTGTGAGAAGAAGAGAAAAATGCAACATGATGATGAAATGCAAATATTTCTGCAACTGTGTTTAAGTGCGGGACCAGAGGCATCCAGCTGTCCCTGTGCTGCTTTTAGCCAAAAGGCAACAGAAGACAACGGATGATCTCACCCTGTCCCTCTTAAATCGAAAAATCTCCTCCACAGTTGCTTAAGTATCAGTTTTTCTCAGGTTATTCTTTGCCAGCTGTTTGGCAAAGCCTGATGTGGGCTGAACGTTTTCTTCTCTCCCCTCGCTGCTTCCTCATATGCAGGAGGCGGCTCGGGTGGTTCAGATGGCCGTGGCTGGGAGGTGGGACAGCCCGGACGTATTTCAGGGGGTTTGAAAGTGTGTCGGCAGAAAAACCCTCAGCGTGAGGTCTGCTTTTGGGAGGATAGTGCTGACGTATGGCTTGTGGGGATGAAAGCCCAGGAGAAGCTCAAACAGGGCTATCTTTGAAATGCTGGATTCTGCAGGTATAACGTGGTGGTTTTATCTGACCTGTGAAATCTGTGACAAGGCATCAGGTCATTAGTCTTCTGCTTGTTATTATAACATTTGCTGGAATGAAACACTAGCATTTTTAAATCACTGCTATCGAAGCGTATCATAAATTGTAAGCAGTTTCTTTTCCTTTGAGTATATCTCTGTGCCAAATCATTCAGTGCTCATATCTTCCAAATTGGGCGTGACATTACCGGTGAAGAGCTGTGACTGAGCATGAAATAATTATTTTTTAAAAAAGCAGAGCCGCAACAAAAGTATGTTTCCTACAGAAATGAATAGAAAGTGACCCTACTTCTTAAAACAGTTCTGCTTCCACCCTCTGAAAATAACAGTGTGTTTGACTCCTGAAGTGCTAAAAAGTCTGGTTCTGTAAAGTGGAATTTAAAAGACCGTTGCTCGAAACTGTATATATATATATATATATATGTATGTATGTATGTATGTATGTATATGCATACATACTGTGCACAACCTGATTTTTTTGCTTCCAAGACCTGTGACATATTTTTAAGAGGAGCAGTGTATTTTTAAACTCACCCTATGGCATAAGATGAAGGTCGGCCCACCTGAGCCTGAGTCTTTGAGGGATGGTGACATTAAAACCCAGCCTCCATTCTTCCTTTGAGACTTCGGGCCAGAAGCTCTTTGCTCAGCTTTTTTCCTGTGAAATGCTGTGGTATCTTGTCCCTGCTTCTGATGAGAGAGATCGACCCGAGCTCCTGGGTGCTCAGCTCTAAAGATAACATGACCATGGCTGCATTAGCAACTGGATGCTCTGAGGTCTTTCAAGCAGGGTCTGTTACCCAGCATTATCTGCAGCTTTCCTTCTGAGATGTTCCTGACTTTAAGCATTGAACAAAACTTCACCTGGAGACACATTTGGAGCTCTCTTGTCATCATTGCAGTTATTTTCAAGTCCTCTTTGGGAGACAGACTTTCTTTGGAGCTGGTAGTGAGCCACAGTCCCAGGACATGTGCATGATGTGCCTCATCTCTGTGCATGTCCTTCTGCCCATCCCTGTTTTCTGGGAGATCAGCTACTCTCATGGCTTCCTCACCTGCCCTTCCAAGACCCTCAAGGCAGGCGAAGAAAGGATTAGGGGCAGGGTGCAATGTTTGCATTTTGGACTGTTTCTCTGCTGATTAGAGCAGTTATGGGACCTGTTGGGCACTATATGACCTGCAGGCTACGAGGGAGTGGAGGCAGAGAGGTGGCCAAAAATCTCCGACCTTCCTTCTCATCACCCTCCCAGATTTGCTTGAGTACATAGGGCTCTAAGTTCTTCAAAATATTGTTTAAAAAATGTGTCTTCTTGGGCAAAATGAGAGCACTTTTCCCTTTTCTGTGTCTTTACTGAGAAAAGGGTCTTGGTAGTGTTACCACAGTAAATTAAGCAACTTACTACCTACTAAAAAACCTTGCATTCTTCAGCCTAAAATTAAAACATAAATAACCAGCACAGGAGATGTGCCTAGCCTCTACTGTGCATGGAGTTCACTCTTCCAGACCTTTGTTTTCCTCTGGACAGTGATATAGAAGGAAAAGCTTTTATCTAATCATGAGGTAGGTCTCTGCAGAGCTCCCCAGGTGCTGCTAATGGATGAGATGCACAGCAGAGCTTGAAGGCTTTTGATTCTGTCTGGGTAAGGCAGAGAGATGAGTTTTTGATGTTGCACATGCTATTACTGGGTAGGTCAGAGCTGGATTTTGTGCAGGGCCCAGGGTGTTTGTGTAGTGATCAGAGCCATTTTGCATTACAGTGAGGTGTCTGTTGTAGGGAGGGGAAGGAGGCAATCAGCTGCCAAGGAGACAACAGGTTGAGGCCAGAAGCAGCAAGGCAGGGACAGGTGGGTAGCTGGTGCTGGAGAGGAAGCGTAGGAAAAGCAGAAAGTTTCAGGAATTAGCTTCAGTCCCAGGGGGACTGAGGAAGAAATTGTTAATAAGTAGGTTATTGGCAGCAGGACACTCCGTTTCATGCTCTGATTCATAATCCCTACAGCTGCATCTCATGGCTGGTGTGCCTAGATCCTAGTTTTGAATCTCACAGTGTTTTACAGCAATGAGAGGTTATTCAAAATAGCACTGAATTTAGACTCACTACTGGAAGCTAAGAACAATGCAATTGGACACCTCAGTGTGGACTTCAGGATACACAAACTCCCCAGGACCTCAGCGATGCTCTTAGCATCCTGTGGTAGATGCTGCTCCATGGGAGGAGTTCACTGCCAGGCACAGCATGGCATGCCCTGATAGGAAAGGCAACGTTCCTGCTGAGAATGTGGTTTGTTATTGTCCAGCTTCTGGCATTTCAGGTAACAAATGGAGAAAATAGTGTACAAAAGCTGATTGCAGGGCATGACATTTGCAGAACCTCATTGATATTCCAAGCTTGTAAACTACTGAGCAAGCGAGATCAACAGCCTAAAAAGGAGGGGGTGTAATTCCTGACAATCAATGACATTTTCCCTTCGCCCACATGTGATATCTATGTATCAGATAACGTGAACAGTTAAGGCATTAATAAGCTGCCAGTGGCCATTTAGCTCTGCAAAACAGAGATTCTTCATGTTGCAGGCCAGAAATACCCCCCAAATCTGCATTCATTTTGAAGGAACGAGTAATTTCTCTTTTAGCTGAATTAAAAGGTCTGCTCCTATAACCAGCTGAATGGATGGAAATAATTAAATTCATTCATTATGCCTCTTCACTTTTATGAATGTAGACCATGGGAAAAGATATTGGAAATACCACACACACCCTTTGGAGATGTATGAGGTGAATTAGAAGTTAATGTCTGGATGGAGATTTGGACAGGAGTTACATAAAAAGAACAATGAGAAATTGACTGTTTTCTGCATGAACGGGTCTGAAAAACATCCAAATTTGTATCTGAACTGGTTTTTGGTCTATTCAGACATTGCACTGTTTCATGGTCTGTGCAATCTGCATATATTTTAAATGCATATAAAAATATTTTCTTCTATTTTCCAGAGTTATTTAATATTTAATGCTGGTCACCTTAAAAATTCAGTTGACGTGATTTGAGGTGTTTTGAGACAAATATACAATCATATATTTGAGGTTAACATGATTTTTTTTATTTGCCCTTTTAATTGAGTAAGGTTCAAAAGGAAGTATTAGAATGGATCCGTACATGTAATAGCAAAAACATCTTCTGCCTCTGCAAAGTGGGTTTTAAGGCTGAAATAGCTGTGCCATTTTCTTTGTTTCCTTCCTAAAATGAACAGAGCATTAACACTGAAACAGTCTCTTACATCATCTTGAAGTATAGTGCATTTTTTAATTTATTGTTTCATACTCTACTACAAAAAAAGAGTCTCCATTCACTCCTGTTCTCACTGAATCCTTTTTTAGTGGGTTTGATACTCCCAAGGGTGGAATACTTGGGAAACTTTGTGATGCCTCTTTGCAAGTGCCATGTAATTTAGCTCTTTAACCTTTTAGAGGGAATGAAGGAGTGGGACCTGCTATCAGAATTGGATATTTGAAAGGGGTTTGGTCATTACCTTGGAAAGTAACCCGAGTGTTTGAAAGGTTTTATCTTTGGGAAGTTGACTCTATTTTTTCTGCCTTAATTGGTGCCTGTCAGTGATAATTTGGAATCATTTAATGAATCCCAACAGTTATATTGGGCAAGACAAGTTCAAGACTTCTTTTTCCTTTCATGTTTTAGTCTCAGATTCACAGAGGGTGTTTTAAGACTGCCTGATGCTGGTAGGTAATCAGGGAAGACAAGTCTGCTTTTAGTAGCTGCCAATCCAGCAAAATTTACTGGATGCATTTACTAGCTATGTTTTGGAGTTTTACAGTGTCTGAAAAAGCTCAGTTCAAAGAACAGTGATTAGAAAAATTTCCTAGAGTTCATGAACTTGCAGTAGATCTTACATGCCGTGATTTATGTCTCTTGACTAGTAAATTAAAGAACCCGACAACTTGAAAGATTTTTCCATGTGTTGCTTTGTAGAAACAGGCAGAAAACAAATCCAACTAGTATAAAATTGGTATCTTATAGACAACTACACTACCATTTCCTATGCTGGAAAGACATTTGATGTTGCAAGACAATTAACTGAGGACATGCTGCTGAGGCAGATTTGGGAAGCATCCCTGTTTTAATCTCACTGTTCTAACTGAAGGAAATGTAATGAGGAAAGGAAAGACTACGGTCACCAGATGAAGAAGTTGGAGTTCATACTGTGGGCTTGATCTTGTCTTCCCACATGCATTGTAAGTTTTTACCTCTCTCGGAAATAATATTTACCATTCTTAGGGCCATGTGTGCAACAGATGATTTTAAAAAGTCCGGAGAGAGATCTCCCACTATAGGGGGATGTAAACTAGGTAGGGCAATAGGGTATTTAATAGTGCAAAGTAAGTGCAGATGCAATAGCCATCTGCTGTCTGTGCACACTGTGATCTTAATCTTCCAGGTCCTACTGCCCTTGGACAAGTAGCAGAGGCAGCAAGACAGAGACGTCCAAGCATTATATTGCTAAAAAGCCAGTTGAGTACACAGAACTGCCAGACACGAGAAGAACACCACTGGAAAAAAAAAAAAAAAGGCAAAATTGTACAACACCAAGCATCTGGCACACTCTCCTTTGTACTGGGAGCTCGGAGGTCTAGCAGGGCTGGGGCTATGTCTGGAAATGCCTGTAAATCATCTTTTACTTTGCCAAGTTAGAGCCTTTAAAATGTCAAAAATGCCAGTGACAGCCTGGGATTTCCCTATATGAGCCTCCAGCACATGGGCTGCTGCCAGCTCTTGCACCATGCACTGGGAGAGGCTGCAGAAAATCCCAGGAAGCGATGCCGAAACCCAGCACCCACCATGGCGTGGTTTTGAGGCTGATGTAGGGCAAAGGAGAGTGTTGAGAGGAGGCTGTGATTGGGTACCCTCATGTCTTGCAGTCAGGAGAAGGACAGACATGACATTCTTCTGCTTTGCCTTCCTTGTGGACTCCCTCAAGGGTCCTGGTCCTGTGGGTCTTCCATGAGCTTAGTGTCACCAGCCCCTGCAGATTCATCATGGGGAATTGTGCTCACAGGTGGGATGTGGCCAGTGAGGGTATATGGGTCAAGGGGAATTGCACGTTCCAAAGGCTTTCTTGCAAAAGCAGGAGGGGAGAACAGGAGGAAGGCAGCCCGGACCACTGTCATTTTGATCACTGCTCCTTTCTTTGGTCCCTCTGCCCCAAGATGAGGAGTGAGAAGAAATGGAGTGTTTCTTTACTCAGCAACACCATAAGCAAAGCAGCAGTGGCTGTAGCACTTACCACCACTAGCCATAGGCACTTTGCAATGGCTCCTGTCCTGCTAGCATCTGCCCCCTGGCTGAGAAGGGACCTGCTCTAACCTATGCCTGGGGCTCGTGGAATGCCACTGGCAGGTCAGGTCAGGCCATCAAAACATTTGGGTTCCTGTTGCACCCCTGGTTTGCTGCATGAGCTTGCTCAGTCACCTTTTCTATATTCCACATCTCTAAACATGTGAGGAGGTGACTCACTCTTATTGAATGCTTGCTCGATTTTATAAAATAGTCATCAACATGTTTCACATGCTCTGTATTAAAGAATTGCCTGCTTGTTTCCTTGACTATCTTCTGAAAACAGCTTGGATAAGCAGCTTAGACAAGGGAATCTCAGTACCCTTTACCAAAAAAAAAATAAAATCCTATAGGTTGCCTCTTTAAGTACTGGATGTGGCATGTGGGAGAATTGGGAATGATGAAGTATTCAATCAAATTGCTAGTTTCCGCTGCATTGAAGTCAGAGACACTGAAGGCACTGCAGCATTTATAACTGATTTCCTGAACAGTATAGCAAATAGAGATGAGAGCCCTTTTCTTGTAACTCACATGTGCAACAGAAATCACTTAGCTAACATAAATCAGGGCTAAATTGCTTTTAAAGGCTCACAAAACATTTCTGAAAGAGACAGGATGAGGAAACCATTTGCCACAGCAGAGTATGTCCCCATGATGAGTCCTAATAAAGCTTGATCAAAGAGCCTTATTGGCTTTTCATTAGAGCCTGGTTATGTATAGTTGAAATTCAGCAGTGATTTCAACAGAAGAAGCCCAGAAATGCACACAGGAGGTAAATTTAAGTAGGAACCTAGATCATCAAAGTACATGATTAAGGACAATTTAATGTGCTGAGTAATGCAGCGTGATTTGGATGTAATTTATCCTAATCCAGTCTGATCTTTTACAGGGGAATATATTATAAGGCCACAATTAGGTGAGACCAGGGCCCCATCTGGCCTCCTGTCTCCAATAGTGGCTTACAGCCAATACAAGAAACAAAGCAAATACAGAGTGAGTTTCCCTTGTGTATCCTTTCTGTTTCTGGCATTCAGCCGTTATGGGACTTTTTGGGTCAAGACATCCAGAGCACAGAGTACAATAGCCACCATTTATCCTTGCTTCATGAATTTATCTCACTGCTTTTTGAACCCGTGCCTAGTTTTGGTGATTACAGTGTCTAACACCAGTGAGTACCATGATTCAGCTGCGTTACATGCAGAAGGACTTCTCTTACTTTGATTTAAACTGCTGTGCTCCAACTATTCTTCCTATTTGTAGTAATTCAGTGTAGTAATTCAGTAATTCCTGGTGTAGTAATTCAGTGGCAAAAGTCTTTCTGGACGAGCTATGTCTGGACCTGGGGTTGAGGGTTGGAAATCTGTAACTTGCAAGTTTTCTTCTCTTCCCTCCTTCTCTCCATTTCCAAGGACTCTCTGGGATGAGAGGGGATGACAGTATTGGTCTTCATACACACTCCAGTGGAGGTGGTGGGGTCCTGCCTCCCATGAGCAGTCACAGCTTGGTGTGCCATGGGCGATGTTTCCTTTTGGGGAGGTTATCCATAGGGACAGTGCCACTGTGACATGGAGAAGACAGTGACCAGGCAACATACACATAACTCTGGGCAAAGTTAGTCTGAAACAGCAGAAGGAAGGTGTCCCTGGAGAGGAATGGCAAAGGGACTCTGCCTTTTCTTACCATCACCATTTGGACTCTAATTTAGAAACCCAAAAGGACCGTGTGGTTGCTAATCAGAGGTGGGACCCACATTTCCTACGGAAACCAGAGTTTGAGGCACCCACCCTCAAATCAGGAAGGGCTCAAAAAAATGAAGTAAAGATTCAAAGCCTGTACTGCCTTCTTGAGCTCTTAATCAGATTCGTATGATTTATATGCAAGCTCATCAGCCCGACTAGTTTATAAGGTACATTTGAATTTACGATTCTGATACTCAGTGCTTAATTTGTAACTATGATTAGATGCATCTTTTAAACATGTTGTATCTGCATGTAGATGTTTGTAATAAAATCCCAAAGTGAAAAGCACAACTGGAAAACCTGCATATGAGAATGATTAATTTTTATTAACTTGTTTTTATCACTCAGCATTTATGCTGTAAAGGCTATAATAAAGTGGCACATGCTTGGTCAGTGTAAGACAGAGATAAATTTGGCCTCCCCACAAGGGACAAGCAGGGTCAGTTTAGAGGAGATGAAGAACACCTCCACCCAGAGTTCTTGCTAAGGTAAATACATTTTTCTGTCCTGGGGAGAAATTTGCCATCTGTAAGAATAAACAAGGTAAAACAGAAACAGATGAGGATATGACTCTTAGGCAAGATCTTGTTTTTATACTTCTTTCCAGGAAAAACTTGCTATAAACATTTGTGTTGTCTTTTTCAAGGCCGCTGAAGCCTTGCAGTAGAGGATCATGTGGCGTTAGCTCATCGCCCCAGTGTTCTGCAGCCTGTGCTGAGCCATCTCCCCTCGTGCTGGAAAGGCTGGGCTTTGCTGTCAGATCACCCTGCCCCGTATCTCACAGCCTGGTGAAATGCTGAATGTGCACTTCCAAGGCCATGTCTTTCTCTAAGAGGATAATTCCATAATTAGAAAAATACGACTGTGAAAAATGCAAAAGGCTAATTCTGCATTTCTTCAGCCTGAGCCAAATACTAAAGTTGCACTCTGGAGCCAGGCAATCAACTTCACTGCTGAAGAATCTTGGGACAGAAATCTGTGGCATTCCTTAGTGATTTAGGGAAGGGGTTGGATGCTTTGAACCCATCTCTTGTCCTTCTAACACCCATTCTACACAAGAAAGAAATGGTGCCCCTGACCTCAAACACTCTGGGTCTGCGTGAGGCTGAGATGGCCTATCGGGATGTTGCTTGTCTTGGAGCTGCACCTTGGACTTGGTGGCAGAGCTCAAGTTGTGCTGTGCAGGACTAATCTCCAGGATCCTCTGAGTGCAAAACAGAGGATACTGCCTTTCCTTGTCCTGCACCTCTGCTTCATGATACAAATCCATGGATTCAGGTATAGGGAGCATTGCTGGAGAGAAGACAATGTCCATCTCCTTCCAACCTTGGCTTTTTTGTGCAAGCTAAGGTTACTGGTATAGGGGAGATCTCTTCTGTGCTTATAAATGAGTTTTCCAGTGTTGTGCTTGGAGTTTCACAGGGAAGTCAGAAGTCAGTACTTAATCAGGACCTCCAGCTGGGTCCTGGTGTGCCAAATTGGGCCACCATTGTTATATGTTGCAGAGAAAGTCACTGCAGCCTAACCAGAAGTATGTAGTATGTAAAGCAGTGCTGTTTGCTCTATGCCAGCATTACAGACATGCTGTGAAAACAATAGAAAGGTGGCAGGAAGGCAAAATTCTCTATTTTGTGTTGCCTCTGTTCTCTTAAGGAGCTCATTGCACAACAGTGGCTTACCCTTCTTAGCAGCAAGCAGAGGCCGCTTCCAGCTAGCAAGAAACTCCTGGGTTTGAAGTCAGGTCGCCAGATTTTCTTCTTGCCCCACAAGTCCATTTTGCTCGCAGCAAGGAATTCTGTAGTCTCGGGACCACCACAATGGGGCCTTTTCTCACAGGGCCGGAAAGCTCGACCTCTGCTCAGAAGGACAGATTCATGTTGGAGAGGGTTCCACAATGCAACGATTTATATGAGGAAATGAGCAGAATACATTCTAAAAAAAAGAAGAAGGAAAAAAGCCTTCATCTGTTTCTTTGGCTCGAGGAAGAGATCAGCTGTGGTTTTATGATTTCAGAGGATGGAATGCTGGAGGGGAAAAACATATAGCTGTATGCATCCATGTGTTTGAGTTTCTATTCCTGATGTATAACATATAGAGTTAATTTTGCTTAATTGCATGTCATATGGGTCTCAGAGCTCAGTGGGAATGGAGATGCTTTTGTGCACATGGTTAAACTTTTGCACTTTGAGTACTATGAAAGTGAATTTCAACCCTCCACTCTCCATATAGATCCTGTGTGTTTGGAGTTCAGGTGCTCCTCCAGCCATAGGCCTTGGTGACAGGCAGGTACCTAGTGCCAGTTTTCAGTCACACTTGGTTTTGTGCCTCGTCTCAAATAGAAAATGTCAGTCTGGCTGTTGAGGAAAATCAGGAGAGTTTCAAGATGCAAATATATTCTCAAGGCTCAGGTTTCTGTACATGTAAAGAGTAGTAGCAAAGTATTTTTGTATTGGTTTACTTTAAAAATAGTGTCACAGAATCTGATAGCAGTGCTAAGAAAAATAGTTTGTGAAAAAGCTGTCTTCATTACTGACTGCAAACTGTAAGGGTGTTGGGAAGGAGAGAGTGGACTTCCTTGTAAAAACATTTCTGTGCTTTTAATCTGCCTGGCAAATCATTGGCGATTAAATGATAAACTGAGTTGTTTGTTTGAAATGTCATACATCTCCACCGCAGCCTGCCCACGCCACTAGAGACTTTTAGGAATTAGGGAATATAGGAACATAAACATCCACAATGTATTTAAACGCGAATTAACAAAAGGCAACAAATACAGAACAATTTAATGCACATATTAAAATACTCTAGAGGATACATATTAACCTGCATTACTCAGGGTTTGTCACTGTCTCATCTCCTGTGGACAGCAAACACCGAGAAAGAGACAGAAAGATGATTTACTCTCCCTTTAGCTTCTGTCTCGTCTGGTGAAATGTCTGCTGTGCAGCTCTCCCGGATGTGCTGCTCCATGGGTCTGACAGCTCCTCATGCTTTGCAGGCACTGTTTTCTCTCATAGCTGAAACTCGCAGTTGTCTGAAATCTTTGCTAAACAAGTTGAAGCCGAGCTTTGCTTTACTGACAGGCAGAGACTCGGGGCTAAAAGGTGACGTATCTGAGAAAGGAGGAATCCCAGAGAGTGAGCTTTCTGGGTCTGCTGTCCCATGGCAAGGGGGAGAAGCTTTTAAAAGAGCCTTTGCATCATGGATACCACAAGGTTGAGGTCCCCTTGCTGAATACATCACCTCCGAGGGGGAGCTGTGCAGGAGCTAAGTTGCAGCCTTGCAGCCCCTCTATTGATGCAGTGTTGCTCTGCAAGCTCCCCTGGTTCCTGCAGGAGGCTTCTGCAGACTTGCCAGATCTCTATGAAAGATGCAGGAGAAACCTTCTGGGACAGATATAAATCAAACTGAATTAGAAGTACAGCTGAAGAGGTAGGCATAGCCTGTTGCCAGCACACCTAGTCACCTCCAGTCTTCTGCTCGCTTGGAACATTTCTTAGGCTCTATTGAACAAATGTCAGGATACTCGTCATTTTTAAACAACTTTCCAATTGGGCCACTGCTTGTTTGTGTATATATGTATGTATTTAGATAGATGGAAACACATACATGCACACATCAATGTTTATTAACTCTCACTGAATACAGCCCCAAAGTCAGTCCTTAAAGAAAAGACATGCCATAAAACTTTTCCATAACATCGTTAATATAAATTTCATATTTAAATTAGATTGAAAGTGACATATAAATTCAATGGCATAAGATACTTCTATGTTTCAGAAATTTCCAGACTGACTGTGGATAGCTTAGTGTGATAACAAGACAATCAGCTCTATCACAATGCTCACCGTCTTCCTTTCACATTCATTGCTAGATTTCAAATTAGTAATGCTATCCTGGGGTAATGCTGATGAGAAAGGAGATCCAGCTTCCCTCTTTTGTGTCATTAAATCAAAGTGTGTCCAGCTTGTGTGATGTGCTTGGCAGCAGTGATATTTTAATATTGTTAGGAGCGGGAAATATTTTCCTTGCCAGTAATGAGGTTCAGTGTCAGCTAAAGGTGGTGCCCCACAGGAAGATTTTAAACAGAATTACTATATTCTAATACAAAAGAGGCTAGAAATATGCTATTTTTGTGAAAGGCGTTCAGTATGGAGTGATCCTCGCTAATGAGGAAGGGACCTGCCAGAGCTATTTTTAGTTCCACCCGCTGGTTTCACTGCTATTCTTATAGCTATGGCTGGCAGTGAAATAGGATGGTGGTGTCTGTTCTCATCTAGAAATGGAAGAAGAATGGAAATATGTGCGTGTATAAAGATGAAAAGATAAAAAGAGCAAGAGCTGAAGAAAAAGTGAACTTCCCTATGTAGCTGCAGATGTGACATTCATTTTATCTTTCCTTGGAAGGGTTTTTCTTCTGCAAGGCCACATTTCTTGTCTGATCTAAGGGCTAGCAGTGTGCCAGGTGCAGTCTTGGGACTGCAAGTTTTACTTGGAAATTATTACAGTTAAGAGAAACCATTAAATAATTTCCTTTATTGTTTTGGAGACCTAAACCAATACTTCAGCTTTATACTAATGCTTCACTGAAACAGTGAGGCTGAGAGGTATTCACCTTATATATCATCACTTGGGAGAAGGAAAATACATCAATGAATCATATGCAGGATAGTAAAACATAAAAAAAAATAAACATGGAGTCAGGCAGGGCTCCTTGCTGCTGCTATTGCAAAGCAGCAGCACAGGCTTTTTCATTAGCAGCAAAGAGGAGAATAGTATATACACAAAGAACACTTTACACAGCCAGCATGATTATTTGCTATACCTGCTTTTCTTTCTATTTCAGCTGTGACTTTTTTTTTTCTGTCCTTCCTGGGAGGAACAAGTTTTAGATTTCAGAGTTTCACTAGGGAGATGAAGATTTTATTTCAAGCTCCATTTTATTTGATGAGGCTTTGTCCTGACTTTATGAGTGAAATGTGGATGTATAAAAAAGTGACAAGACAGGGAGACATGGGGAACCTGGACTTCAGGAACTCCAGAATCAGAATCCATAAAAGTTGACTTTAAAACTTACAGAAAGAATAAATGAAAAGATGAAAACTTGCTCAGTAGGTTGATTGGGTTTTCTTTTTTTTTTTTTTTTTCATTAAGATTCATGAGTGGGGGGGGCTGTGATTCAAATAACTATTTTATAATGATAATTTAATTTTTTCTGTAAGAATGGTCTTATGCTTAAGACTAGAACTAAGACTAGAATTTGAAGGTTCCGTTGCCATCAAGAATTTGACTGCACTCTGGATCCTCTGATGATGGTAGTTACCCCGCTGATCTCAAAGGGACATCACTGAGAGCTACTTGCTTCTGCATCCTCTTGTAGCTGCCCCTAAATTGCTCAGCTGTGCATTTTGCAGTGACAGTAGGGGGCTTTTTCCCCCTTCAAACCAACTTAAAGCTTTGTTTTAACCATGCACAAGCCATGAAAGAAGCAATGATGGGGTTTGCTGGACCAGAGCTCCTGGTCTGCATGAGCAGTTACTGCATCTGTTGGCACCAGGTTTGCTGTTGACCAGAAATGTGATTTGCTGCATCGTATTGAGGACAGTGCTCTGTGCTTGTGTAGTGGTGTGATGTGGAACATGTCAGCCTGCTGCAGGGTATGTGTGAGGAAACCAAAGGGCAAGTACACTTCCATAAATTATATGCTTTTGCTGTGGAAGAAATGCCAGACAGGTGAGGAATTGAACAGGAAAAAAATAATTCAAAAGTTTTTTTATGGAGTAATATATCTTGTCATCCCATGATCTGCATGTAGAAAGAAAAAAAAGGTTCAAACTTTTGTTGTTTTCTTAATTTCTACCTTCTTTAAAATGTGTGGATGAACCATACTTTAGAATTAAAAGAACAAACCTCATTTAAAACCTTACTGCAGTCACTCACAAAAGCCCTAAAACCAGCTAGAGATTAGTACTGTTGTACTGTGAGAGCACAGTTAAATCATCTACTACTACTATTTCTGAACTCAGGTACAAACTGTGACCTGATCTGGTGGACAAAGACATTCAACAACAGCTTTATCAAGTTTTAGTTGTTTATTAACCATATTAGTCCATCATTACCCCATTTCTAATTGTGTGAATTGGATGATTTTTTTTTAGAGGGGCAAAAGGAGCTGAGTTTTCTTTGGTAACTTTGACCAGGCTGAAGGCTCTTTTGTGTCTCTCTAATGTTGCTTGTCTTCACCCTTCTGTGCATGCTCTGACCTCTCTTAGTGTGCTTGTGGGGTGTCCCCAGCATGGCTGGCTGGCTGGAGATTGCCCTGGAAATGTTTGCTGAGGACCTTCTGGCAAAGACTGGAAGGAGGTTGTGTTTCTCCTCTAGGGATGGCACACAGCTACACCATCCTCCCAGGGTCCTCAGAGGTCCTAATCTTTGCAGCTTTTTTGCATGGCACAGAGGGAGGTGGGGACCCAACATGCTGCAGAGGGAAATCCCAGCTCCAAGCCATAATCCTGAGGAGGTCCAGGAGCTTCACTGCAAAAAGCCGAGACAGGTGGGAGGGATTGAGGTGATCATCAAGCATGTGCACAATGGAGAGAGATACTAGGTTAAACTAAATTATATGTGTGGATCTCAGCAGGGTTTGACCTTCTCACCATTTATCGCTGTTAAAGAGAGGCAGTTCAGAGCAGGACCAAACACAGACTTTCACATGCCAAGAGAACTGTACTGACAGCTCCACAAAGCTCCGGGCTGGCGTGGGAGCCTAGCTAGGGTAGAGTATGTTGTGCCTTCCCTGCCTTGTTCTGAGAGATCTCTGTTTCGGGCACCAAATAGCAGGAGTTATATTTGCATATGATATCACTTCTGTAGAAGAAGCGAGTTATTCATGAGCAGTAGCATCTTCACATCACATACAACTGCAGACATGATTGTGAAAACAACTGTTTAATTGAAGTAGAAATGACACTGGGAAATTAAAAGAGGCTGCAAAAACCTCCCAAGTAGTTATTACTCACTCAAAGCAAATCCTAGCTAGATATGTAAGGCATGGGATGCATACAAAGTTCTGGGAGAAATAGAATTTATGGGTAGACATACCTCTGCCCTCAAGACATGTGTTGTTTCTTCAGCTGGTCCCCCAAACTCTCTTTAAATAAATAGTTTGGGATAACTTTTCTCTGATTCTCTGGAGTACAGAGCATGCTGCAAGGGACAAAAACCCACACCCAACAGACTGGTGACTCAAAATATAGAGGCTACTGCCTGTCCCTCTGGTGGGGTTTCTGCGAAGACAACCTGCCTCTACAGTGGGTCCATCGGGTGATTCTTCTGACATTAACACCGCTGGGCACAGGGTGTGATGGTGCCACAGGCACTGTGCCTGCACAGCGATGCTGTCTCTGCCCGGGCTGTCACTGCCCAGGCTCCTGCCTGTGCAGACCATGTCAGAGCCAGGTCTGAGAGGCTCCAGAGAGCTCCGCAAAGAAGGACAGCCATAGTCAAGTATTTTTGTCCTCGGTTCTGCTTATCCTGAATCAGTTCTCCCAGCTTCTTTCTGTGATTTCTTTCCTTCTGTAGCAGCTGTCTGGGATTTCAGCTGTTCTGCATGAGCAGAGGTGCCAGCACCCTTTTTAAATCACTACAGAAAAGTAAGGGTGCATTTTCTATTGTGCGAGAAAGAAGGACAAAGTTTGGGGTTTGATTGTGGTTTTTTGGTTTTTGGGTTTTTTTGTTTTCCCCTTGTGCTTTCCAAGTGCTTGTCAGAGATAACTAGAGGAGGTCTGGAAGTTATTCACAAATTAATTAGCCTCTGAAACGCCAGAACTGGCAGCCACGGCAGCTCAGCCTGGAGCAGCCGCATCCCTGCAGCAATCAGTTCATATTCCCGTTGCTCTCCGGGGGAACGTTAAGGGTTAATTCAGTAGCTGTGCATTTAATAGCACAATTTAAAGGGGAAAAAATGACACCCTTCTCCCCTGCCTTGCTGGTTGCGGATGGTTCGCTCTGCCTGGCTGATCACATGCTCCCGAGCCCCCGGTGCTGCAGCAGCCCCAGCTGCTGCTGCTGATGGGTCGGTGCTGCCCGGGACGCCCCCGGCCCCCGCCTGCCCATGCCCGGCAGCCCTCACCTCCGCTTTAAGGGAGGGAGGGCGCAGGATGAGCCCTTGAGCATATGGGTGGAAATTTGGGAGGTACCCATTCTCTCACAACCGTTTCCAGCTCTAACCATGTCTATTTGTTGTTGCCTTTTTTTCAGGGACTATGGATCTTCAAAGAGAAAATCAGGTAAGACACCAGCCTTTTTTTTTTTTTTTTTTAATATATATGTACTGCATGATTATAGAGAAGACCTTGCCCCCTGCTTTCCCGTGTTAAACCTTCCATTTATTTTGTGTGGCATGAAATTGTATAGCAGTTTAACTTTTTATTACTGAATCCTGCTGGAGATAAGCATCAGGTTTTTTTCTTTTGCTGGAGAGAAGAAATCCACCTTATATAGTATTGCAGTTAAAATGACTGCTCTTCTCTGGTTGTATTTATATAGCTGTCTCAAATCTGAAAGGATAATCATATTAAATTTCTTTCTCTTTCATTACAAATGGTCAAAATGCAGACTCAGAGTTGGGGTTCTTTTCTGGAGGGGAAGGGAATCCTTTTCTGTTCTGGTTTGAATCTTTTATTTTGCTTTTCCAAGAGGCTCTGGTGAGGCTTCTGATGCAAAATGTTCTCAGTGTCTATGCCTGGATTTGGGTTGCCTCAAAGGCTCTAGCTCAGTGTTTTGTTTTTAAAATCCTGGATTGAAATGTCCTATGAAACTCTGATTTGAAACTATATAAATCTAATTTTTCCCCTTCCCATGTAGCTCTTAGTGATTTTTACAGATGTGTTTTCAATAGGGACGTGTAATTATGGGCCTCTGGGTTTGGCTGCTCTGAGCTGGATGTGTCAGGGCTTTCTATTTTTTTGGTTTTTAATTTTTTTTCTCCAAGCAGCATTGAGCACCTGCAACTCTCATTGACTTTGTTTGGAATCTTGGATGCTCCAAATTGCATTCAGGGAGAGGCCTTTCAAACCAACAGCAACTCCTGGAAAACTCTGACATGTGTGCAGGGGAGGGGAGGATTTTTTGATTCTTGCTTTTTAAGATGATAAAGAAACACTGCACTGGCTTAGTCTCTGGGAAGGAAGGGAAGATGAATGTAATGCACTGGACTGCAATGAAGATCACTGCATAGATTGATTTGTTGGTTAATTATTAGGGCTTTTAAGCTGTCATCCTGTAATAAGCTAAGTGATACACTTAAGTGAAGCTTTTAGTTAACCCTGATGGCCTCTGCATCAAATGGCAGTTTCCTTTGCAGGCCAATACTTTTAGTTCCTTTCCCTGAATGGCCCTGCAATGGGTTGTTGTAATGAAGAGGCAAGTGTGGTACAAGGTGCTGGTCCAACACAATAAACTAGGGCATGCTTTGTCTTCCTAATCTTCTAAAAAACTTCTATCTGGGTTGCACTTCTAGGACCTCCTAAATGTAATGTAAAAGTGTGTTTTTACAACAGCCTATGAATTAAGCAGCAGTGCTTTCTCCAAAGAGGTTGACCATAAATGCAAAGGTCCAAGTAACTTGGTGGAAGGCAGAGCTGAGGGTGGGAGTTCCTGGCTCAGTGCCACATCCTGAGCACTGGTGGCTTTTGGGCCATGTAAAGCCCATTGAAAAACATTGCTGAAGTCTCTGGGACAACCTGATTTAGCACTGACGAGAACAGCATTAGGAGACCAGGAGAGCTTTGAGCTCATTGCACCAGTTGACATGAAAGAGTATTGCAACTCATGTGCAAGAGATGCAAGGAACTGCTTGGGGAGTGGAAGGAAACTTCTGCATTTCCATTCCTGTGGCTCTGGCGGCAAGTTGGAGATGATTTGCCACGACACTGTGAAAAGAGCAATTAAGTTGAGTCAGTGTAGCTGAGATGCCATTTGTGGATGCTGGACTCTTTGGCCCCCTGACCTGAGCATCCCAAGTGACACGTTCGTCTATCCCTGTGAGGGACAGTCTGGTCAGCCTCCCTCCTTTGCCATATCTCCTTCTGGGACTGTTTCCTCTTCTCTGCTTCTTGGTGCTGGGCTGCTTGCACAGCTAAGGCTTGGAAAAAGTGGGGCTTAGGGATGCTTTTTCTCCACTTACCCTGTACAAAGAGGAATGCAAAGCAGCTCTTTGAACAAAGTGAACTGCATAAAGGGACTCTGTTCTTGGCCATCTTCTTGCTTGATTTTAGAGTGGCAGAGGAATGCTTCCTTCTGTTTGGAGCTGGATACTGTGGGAGTGTGTACACAATGAGCAAAAGAATATGCCAAGGGAGTTGGCAATTACAGCCTCTAACAAAGACCAGCTTTATGACACTTGAACAAGTGATGAGGTAAATAAGCACAGATTTTCAGGATTGCTGTGAGGGTCTTTTAAGACAAAAATTAGCTTTGAAATGTAGTTTCCTCTGTAGGTGCAGACGCTACTCCATCTTTAAGTGAAAGACAAATCTGCACTTTTAAATGCAAGCAACAAATGGGACCTGTGAACACATCTTCTGTCTTGACCAAAGATGTGCTGGAAGGAGGATTTTGGGTGTGAGCACAGCTGTCCCACACTGTCCAGCAGGAATCCCACAGCTGCTGTGTCTCAGGCATGTGCAGGCACGACACGAGCATGGCCAATTGCAGAAACATGTGGAGAATGCCTCTAACAGCCAGCGTCACCTCTACCCTGACCTCTGCCTTGCCAGAGTGAGTGTCTAGCTAGTCCTGTGCTTGCCCCTTAGAGAAGGGAGAAACTGGATAAGTTCAGAGTTTAACAGGAGTTATGGAAACATTTATCGCTGCAGCTAATACTGGTTGTAAACATTTGAGACCTCCTGAACCAAATGCAACAGCATGGCACATCCTTAGCTAAACAAAAGGGGGTCTTGCGCTGATCTGGGGCATCTTTGCGTGCCAGCCCTGAACCAGGCTTCCTCTTGTGCAAAGTGCTATGTAAACACACAGCCCTTTGCTTGGATGTGATCTAATCATAAATGCTTTAACCTGCAGTCAGCTTGAAGGCCTGGAGCTTCAATGGAAGCAACTGAGGCTCTGAAATCACGGGCGTTTGTGGTGGCCCGAATTGCAGTATGTGTTGATGTGCTGAGACCTTAAACCTGTGGGGCTTTATTTGACGTGCTGTGGAGATGCTTCCAAAAGCTCCTTTCATGTTTCCAGGCAATTGAATTGTTGCTCTGTGACCATCTGTCAGTGCTGAAGAGCCCTCAGCACAACCACTGAGGAGTGGTTACCATGGGCATATTCTGTATGCTCATAAGAAGTGGTCTCATCTTGGTCCATCCAAAGACCCTCTGTAGTAAAACCAGAAGGTATTACTTTTCAGACTCCAATTTGTTGATCCCATAAGCCAAGTGAACAGCTACTCATTTGTCACTCAAAATAGACATTATTCTATGCCGGCATCCATTGTGTGGTTTTTCTGTCCTCAAATCAAAATAAGGGTAGAATTGCTGCAAGTCTAATAATGGATATTTGCATGGTACATTACAAACCACAAATTAGGTTAATCCACTCTGCAAACCCTACCAGCTACCATCTGTGCATGGTGGACTAATTAACCCTTGAGATATCTGCTAATCCTGGTGTGGGTTGTAAAACTAATTGGAGTATGTTTATTCCCAAAGATGTCATTTTGTCCCCCACATATGCCTTGCTGGCTAGAGCAAGCTACAAACTCCTGGAGTTAAGATCATCTTGCCCTCTTGCCTTGCTGAGAATTTTTCTTGGCTGATTTCATACCGAAGCTGTCACTTCCCAGTCATGAAGCTGAAGCAAACATCCGGGACCTGGTGTTTGGTGGCAATGGGGAGTCAGTATGGGCTTTACAACTTTTCTGCACTGAGTCTCAGTGCTTCTCAACTATTGAGAGGATTCACTTTGCTAACTGTGGGGTCAGACCCAGCAAGAGAGATGCTACCTCACCGTG
Organism: Pseudopipra pipra; assembly: GCF_036250125.1. Taxonomy (NCBI): domain Eukaryota; kingdom Metazoa; phylum Chordata; class Aves; order Passeriformes; family Pipridae; genus Pseudopipra; species Pseudopipra pipra. Next base: position 24,933,265 of record NC_087556.1, on the reverse strand, counting down.
GCTTTCAAAGCAATGGTGTGGATCCTTGTCACCTGCCTGGTAAGTGACCAAGTCCTTGTGCTTACTACTTTGAGTGTGCACTAGCAGAAGCACAGCTGGCTGTGCTTCTGAAATCATAACGAAATCCCCACTGCTGACAGCCCAGCTTGCTGCTGGGGGCACAGCTGGCTTCAAGCCACTGCTCAGCAGCTTTCTCTGGCACCTTGTTGCGATGTGGTAGGATGCTCCTCCAGCTGAGGAGGAATAAGTCTTTAAAAAAATAGAAGTTATGGCTCCTTCAGTATGCAATGTCTCCTTTCCCTCGTTGTTCAGTTCCTGTCTGTGTCAAGTTGGCTGAGCTTTGGCTGACTCAGACAGCTGAAGTCTCTTTAAACAGCCCCTGTAATTGAGCACTTAGAATATTAACTTAACAACTTGGTCCAAGCCAATGTTACCTCAGTGAGGATGCTGATGAGACTTCCCTGCACGAGTGAACCATCTGGGTTCCCATGTCCAATTTTTGGGCTAGTAAGATTATGGCTACACACAGACAACAATCACTGCTTTCTTTCCCTCCTGTAATCTAAAACTAGGAAGGATGTATCCACTGGCAAGTAAATAAAAACTTCAGAGTCTGTTGGAAGCTACTTCATGAACTTTTTATAGAAACATCTGTAATGCTCTCTTTTCCCTCAATGGGGAAATTACTAAGTAGAGTTGAGAGAGTTGCAGCACTGACAGAAGCAGGGCCTCAAGTGAGAAACAAGCAGATCATGGTAACAACACCACGGGCCCTTGTGGCTGATCACTTTGTGGGATGCTGCTTTGGGATTATGGGTGGAGCTGATGTCAAAAGTTGTTTCTTCTTTACTAGGAAAACCATCTTCCTCACTCTCTTGCTGAGGATGTGTATTCTGTCAGCCTCGGGGAGTTGCCTTATGCTACTTTGTTATTAGGGATACTTTTTTCTTCTTCCTTTGTAATTACAGAGGGAAATGGCTCAACTTTTGGCTTTTTCTGCCTTTACAAGCTGAGCTATGCTCATTACTTCACAGCTTAACCTTTCTGGTCCTGTCACATTGCATGTGCCTAGCTTGCACTTACAGCTTCATGGCAAGTCTCGCTTTTTTGTTTTTTTTATAAATGAGCTTTATTTTCTTAACTTAGTTTGAACTGCCTCCTTTAAGATGACACAGAGAAAAGGAATAGTGTGTGCTAGCCCTTCTGTGCTTAATCATTCAACAGGGTCACAAATGTGTGAGCCACTAGCTGGATTGGTAGGGCTGTATGGCTGGAACTGTCTTTACCTATTGCAGGACTGAGGACCCTTGGGGCAAAGCTTGGTTGATGCAACTGAGTGTGGAGCTGCCTGCCAGCTTCATGGGCCTGTGGCAGGCCTGTGTAGCTATCTATGGGCACAGGGAGAGAAGGGAATGTGTGGCCTCCAGGCCTGGCAGGTATTTTATAATATTTGTGGGAGATGGCTGCATGGAGGGAGAAGGAAGGACCTCTCTCTCAGAGATGCAGTGTTGCCTTTCCTTTGCCTTAAGGTTGTTGCGATATTGATGGGATGTCATCTGGAGTGGTGGCAACCCTTTTAATATTAGAACTGTGGGCTAACTGCCTTAACTTACTCAGTTGACTGTGAAATCTGTCTCAGTTCTATCTTCTCAGTCAGAAGAACTCTAAGCCTTTTAAACGGGTTCTCAAAGGGGCCAAATCTGAGAACGTGTTACTAAAGAGGCTGAAAAATCCAATTAACTAACATGGTAAATCCCAGCATGAGGCAATGTATCTTCTGTCAGGGTGGTGACTGTAGCAGATGTCTTGGGGCTACCTGCATAGGGTGCCTGAGTAATGAAGCAGACAGTTGGCTATTGATTAGTGAATCTGAGCCCCAGTGATAGCAACAAAGCTAAAATGTGATTTTTAACTCAAATGTTACTTTGAGTCATTCTGCTCTCCTGGTGTTTGTCTCTGAAGTCTGTCTCCCTATACTCCATCTGAAGTGAAAGCTTTTGCTTGGAAGGTCAATTTTTTTTATCCCCCCCCTTTTTTTTTTTAAGGTGGTGAATGAGAATCTAAGTCTGTCTAAGTCCATGGCAAGGTCCCAGGAACATCTTAAACCCTGTAGCTTGGTCTTGGTGTCTTAATCCTTGTAAGAAATCTGTGGTATGACATGATCCCTGTAGACAAGGCACGTGCTCTTGTTTGTGTCCTGATGAATCACATGTGTGTACTGTGCTTCTTACATTGCTTTCTACAATTATGGCAGAAACAGTGATGGTGGACTGGCTCCTTGATGCCATTTAGCCTGTTGATGAGGATAGCTGGATGAGGTAGTTTGCCAGCCACTATTTTATAACTTCACAAGCATGTACTGACAAGATTGCTCTTGATCAGAAATCAGGATCTGTTCTCTCATCATACGATTAACCTTCTTGGCTGTACGTACTAATTACTGCATGGAATTTAAAAACAGCAGATTCTGGCAGAACATTTTGGTTCTCACATAGCTTTTGCTTTTTTTTTTTTAACAGGAAGATAAAGGATTTAGTAATAAAAGAAGGATAGAATAGCCAGAGGCATAGCAACCAAGGACCAAACAAACCTTAGCATTTAATTACTGTGGATATACATCTTGGGCCTGGTTCTGGAAGACATTAGTAGTTAACGATCTCAATGTGCATCTTGAGTTCAGTCCTTGATGACAGAGCTTCCTTTTCTCATGACAGAGAATTATTCTTTCTCAGGTAGTGAATTTGCTAAACTTCTGGTCATTTTATTGGCTTTTCCTTGATATAGTAATTCCCCAAACAGCTAATTTTCTGTTCTGATTTTCTAACAAGCCTCTAAATCTTTTCTTAACAAGTTCTTCATATAATTAGAGAAACATCCATTCTGTGGTTTTCTTTTTTTCCCAAAGCAGGACTATTGCTCTATGCTCAGGTGCACTGGCAGAGAGCAGGATTTGAGGAAGAGCTGCCGCTAAGTCAGGCAGATTTCATCTCCTTGCAGCATCTGTGTGTGTGACCCAATTCTGCATCTTCAGTCAAGATGTGAAGCTGTCCACTCCAATCCCACGCTCTAAATCCAGCCTGTGGTATTCTGGCAGGAGGAAGCTGATCTCACACTTCTCCTTGTACACCATATTTTTAAAGTCACTGCTTAAACTGAAATGCTTTGGACTTCTGCCTGAGGCTACTGAAGAGAAGAGCAGATAGGAGACTTTATTCTGTGCTGCTTCAGTTTTCTGCTAACAAGATGTGGCCCATTAGATGTATAGGATCACTGTCATCTTCTGGGTGGCCTATATGCCTGGGTGGGAGGAAGATGGGATAAGAGAGAAAGAGTTGTTTGTGTGTTGTGTGGGTTTTTTGTTTTGCTCCTTGACTTTTAAACTGAAGAGTGGGGACAGGGTACAGGATTAGGGAAAGGAATGTGTTTGTGTTCTTTGCTGTTCCCAGTTCAGCACTGATGATGCAGAGAACCCTGTCTCTAGGAGAGAGAGCAGGGAGTCTGGGCAGGCAGGGGAGGCCTGCAAATATGAGGTGTGGCTTAAGCACAGCCATGGCAGAACAGCATGCACCCTGCAAATGCCTCGGAGAGCCTCCAAGCTGAGCGCTGAAAAAGCGCGTGGTACCTTAGAGGATATATTGGCATTTTGCTTGCTTGTAAGGAGCTCTCTGTTCTCAATCTGCTCCCTTTCTGCCTCCCACTTCTGTCTGTTGGTGGCAGATGGTATTAGTGCTGCCTGCGTGGGTTTTTCCTCTCTTGCACAGAGAGTACTGGTCCTTTGGTTTTGGCACCCTAGATAAGGCAGGTGAGAAATGCACTTGGGAGCTGTAGTGGAGGGTGATGATCCTCTGCCACTGCAGGAATCCATATGCAGCACAGATGGGTCTGACTGGCTGAGAGGAGCAGACCTTCCTTGGGCATTTTGGGTAACTTAGTCTCAGGCAGAGGAGCACTTGAGTCTCTCTCATGAGTAGGAAACCTCGGTGTAGGTTGTATGTCCTTAGGCTATTGAGAGCACTCACCCCTAAAACAGCTCTCCCTAAGTGCCTCCAGCTTTGTGTGTGGCCTTTCACCTGCCTGGCCTGTGTCCAGGCTGCATGACAGGAAAAATCTTCTCCAATCCGCTGTGGATGGAATGGTTCACCTAACCCAAGAGGACTGGAAGCTTTACTTACAGAGGTATTCAGCAGGAATTATAACGTATGCATCGATTATTGGCCTTTCTGCCTGGACATGCCAATGCTGCCATACGTGTTCTGTGCTTGGCAGTGTGACTGCTTCACAGTTGGAATTTGACCCTTGCTCCTTTTTTTTTTTTTTTTTTTTTGAGCCACACCTGAATCCCAGCAAGTGTATGTACCTGTGAATTTTCAAGTGCAGTGTTAGGGGCTTCTCTGCCCTCTTCCTTGGCAGTGCTGGAAGCTGGTTTTTTTCCTCAGAGGGATGATGCTCTCAGTTTGTACAGCTGTAGATGTGGATTAACATTCAGATATTCTAGGCACTTCCCAGCCAAACTTGGAACTGCTACAAAACTGTATGTGCAGGGGCTGTACCACAGTGATCATGTGGGAAAGTCCTCACTTGCCATGTGGAAAGAGTTAATATGAGCTATGGCTGCCAGAACAAAAGCTAAACAGTCCTGGATACTTCAGGGTCTGCAAATGGGATTAAAATGGGCTTTTGAAAAAGTAAGCAGAGTGGAAAATTGGGACTAAGTTTTCTTTGCGTTTGTACTTTTAGAAAGGATGAAGGACTGTATGAGGCTATGAAATGCAGCTGGTGAGCGTGTCACTGTGCAGTTTGTCAAGCACAAAATCCTCTGGCCCCACTGCTCTGTTCCAGCTCAGGAAAGGGCTCTCTGGTTGTGGATTTCTCCCCTGCAGGAGTGAGTTATCCAGATGATGAATTTCTGAGGCATGCTCTAGTCACGTGAAGGCCAGATGTGAACATTTTCCAAGAAGCATGTGTGGGTCTAGTGTACGCCAGGCTACGTGGCAAGTGGACGTGGTCTGAGTTTGGTCTGCAGTGTGGTGCTGGGGAGGCAAGGAGCCACAGCAACTCCTGGGGTGGCCACTTCTGCCAGGGAGAGAGGAAGGTGCTGGCTGTCGTTGCAGCTCAGCACATCTCCCTTCAGCCCCCCGCACAAAGGCAGTGCCTCTTCCCAAGCACAAGCCCTGCACAGGCTGTTCATGATGGGGCTGAACTTGATGAATAAGACTAAAATTAAAGGCCTTATTTAAAGCCTGCTGCCAATCCTCTTACTCAGGCACTTTAGCTGGATTTGCATGTTTGATAATCTACTAGTCAAATATTTTTTCAAGATATAGCCCTCTTAAACAGATGGCATGGGGAGTGGAGGTGATGTTCAGCTTCAAGTGTATAGAGGAGGAGATACCTCTGCAAGGATGAGAGGTTTACTTTAAAATGCAGTCTCCTAGTGGGGGAAAAATTAATATATCTGTATTTCTCCAAAGACTGTCTTAAAACATTTGCTTTAAACGTGATGCATCAGCATCCCATGAAAAGCTTATTTAAGCTGTCCTGGTGAGGGACAGGGGTGACTGCTGCTTGCCCAGCAATTAGAGTAGCAAATAAATCTGTCACTGTGGTACCTAAGAAGTGTAATGGCTGACCAGGCACACCCTGGGTCAGGCACTGGGCACAAGCGTTGTTTTTGTTTAGGTCTTTTTGGAGCCTGGAGGGAGAAACATCAATGGTGCAGTTCAGTAGGGTGCCCTGAGCAGTAGTGCTTGAGATAGATGAAAACACTCACAACCTTTCTGTACCATCCTCCCATTTTTCTGACTGTCTGTTGTTCTCTGCCTAATTGAATGAGTTAATTGTGTGAGCCAAGAATGTGTGAAAATGGTTCCAGTTCAGATGAAGGCTCATCTGCATTTTTCTTCTTTCCAGGCTGTTTTACAGCCATGTTGCAAAGCTATGTGTAGACTCTGTATCAGAGTAATTCTCTGGTAAAAGTACTTCTGTTCCTGGGGTAGGTTAGCAACACCAAGTATTGCTCTCTCCCTCTCCTAGTCTAGTACTATTGCATCTTACTGCCTTCCCATTTAACCAAAGTGTCAAGCCCCAGCTGAAGGGGGAGGGGCTGGGGGAGAGAAACCCATAGCAGGCTGATGGAGGATGGTCAATGGGCCTGGGGGGTGAAGGTTTTGGAAATGGCTCACAAGGGTATGGGTGAACACACAGTTTTAGGGTTCCTCACTGAGCTTTCTGCTCTTGGTTGTACAGATGGCCAGCCTCACCTTTTCAGGAGGAGGAGGAGGATGTTGTTGGAAGCAAAATCCCAGCAAGAAGCTCTGTATTGAGTAGACTGAGCTTGGCTCTCTGCAGTTCCTTACCTGCTTGGGGCAGTAAGATGTCCCACCTGAGCTCCCAGGACAACACGGTGCTTCATTTATACTAACTCTTTAGCAGGCTTGTCTTCCAAAATGTAGATTGAAATACAGGCTTAATTTCTGTTTTCTGTTCCACCATACATCATGAACATTGCAGCAAGCATGGCTCTAGGCCAATTCTGGGAAGTGGACACTTCTAAGGAACAGCATGGTCAGCCTGCTGCTTGCTGACTTACCAAATACCACTGTTGGGATGAGGGCACCCTCATTTTTCAGAAGCAGCATTTATTTCCCCTAGCTCCAGGGGAGAAATAAAGAAGAATCACTGATTATATTGCCTTTTTCTTTTTTTTTTTTTCCAGACTTCTTTTCAACCTTCTAATTAAACCAGGAAGTATAGAAGTCAGGAAAATAAACCTGCAAAACAGTCAGCAGTGCTCACCACTTGTGGTGGTAACAGAGCCAGTAGTACCTTCTCATGGAGAGGACTAATGACCTACAGAATTGATCACTGTTGGAAAGCTGCAGTCTCTCAGATGTCAGCATCTCTTCAGCATGGTCACTTGTTCTTATAATTGTTTTCACGGTAATTTAAGGTGCACCTTAAGAGCTGGGAGATTTTAGTATTCCCAGCTGATGTTTAAGGTAGAGCTACCTTCATGAGAACAAAAGAGTTTTATTAATTAAATGGACTTAGGAATGTTATCTCCTATGGAAGGCAACTTCTATGGAACAGGTCATACCTGTGTAATTAAATTCTTTGCCCTCCAAAGCAAGGTAGCCACATCCAGATCACTTGTTGGGACCTGTCTTTGGCCCAAGCTAACTTCTCAACTATGCAAAGAAATCATTTGGGGCAAGGACTACACAGCCAGAACTACAATCACACTGAGACACATGATTAGTATGATCCCATTCCCTGGAATTACTGCAGAAGTGTTGGAAAATATGTAGCTTAACAGGCTGGACAGCCATACAGACATTAGTTTAAAAAAAAATTGTTATAAAGGTCCCTTATAGCCCCAGCAGCATTCAACCTGTGAATCTTTAGGAGAGTGTCCCTTCTGGCCTTGACAGCAGTATTAAATAATGGATCCTGGACTCAACATTGAACTAAACATTTTAGGCAGTTTATTAACAAAAGGGAACCTGCATCAGTAGCTGCTGCTAAAATGCCTGTGGAGGAGTTTCTCTGCACCTGCTGGAGCAGGAACCCAGCTGGATGTGCAATGCTGATATGAACCATGAATGTGGCATCTCCTGGATTTCGGTAGCATTGAGCTCATGCATTTGACTGTAGACTGGCTTCAGATTTTGTACGTTTTTCTGGAAGCTCATTCTGCTCTAACTGCACACAAGACAAATAGTCTGCTGCTAAAATGAGATGAGTGGGGCTGTATCACAAGCATAAAGCATTAGTCCCCAGCAGTCTGGCGCCTGTGCTCTTGCCAGTGGTGGGAGGAGCAGCAAACAAACCAGTCTCACTGGCAGCAGAAAAGCTTCTGGTGAAATCTAAAATAATCTGTTTCATGTTCACCACAGCAACCAACTAAATTTTGTCTTTAAAGCTTTTTTGCTCTTCCAACTTCTTCCTTTTCTTTCACACCTGAGGAACTCAGTCGATCTATCTGGGGCTTGCCCAACTCTGTGTTGGCAGCTTGGAAGCGATGGGGTGGGGGTTCAGCAGCTGCTTCCAGTGACACGCCTGCTCTGCTGCTATTTCTGTGCAGTGTGGCTCCACAGGAAAGCCTCCTCTGTGCACATCACAACTGCCTTGGCCCTGTGGCTTAGCAGTAATTTATGGATCCATGTTTCTTTTGAGCTTTTAAAAATAATTCCGATTGAAAGGGTTTGTTCTGACTCCAGCTGAAGTCGGCAACAACGGCTGTGGGGACTGGTGTCTGAAGCAGAATTGGGATGCCGTTGCCTTACTCAGGCAACTTTTACCTCCCTTCTAAATAGTGAGATTCCCCCTCACCTCCAAGTCATCTGAGACCAGCCAGTGCTCAGCTGTGTGGCAACAGGGGAGAGGAGTGGCAGGAAGCGAGGGTTTGTTCGTTTACCGTTACCAATCCCATTGGAAACCAGTTCCAAGCCCCATGCAGAATTCCAGTAAAACCCTGTCCTAAAGGGAAAACCCGGGGCCATTCAAAGCTTGTGTTTTGTTGGCTTGGGCACAGCATGCTTCTGGGGCCTTTGACCTCCTCCCCATACACTGGCTCCCGCCGCGGCTCTTCGTTTGAGCTCTCTGTGAAGTGGAATCTATCACTAATGTCTGATATTTTTATTATTTGTAGGGGGGACTCTTAAAAGCTGGTAGCAATTAGAGCTTAAACGTCTTGGAATAAAAAAAAAAAAAATCCCAAGAAGGAAGTTGAATGCTAAGCAGATGTGCAGGAGCAGCTGAAATATGCTGGCTGTCTTCTGCTTCAGAAGCAACCTCATCCACATCTAGCTGCTGTCGGGCTGGGGCAACTGAGAAGTGCTGCTGCTTTTATGCTGCTTCCTGGGCTGAGAAGCCCACATGGTGGACCTGTGGGATTGTTTACCAATTAATATTTATACTGCCCTTTTATTCTGGCTTAGTTTTGACAAGGAGAAAAAAATTACAATATTTTTTTATTATTATTTGATAATGGCTAACAGAGTTGGGTTTTTATAGTGAATTTGGTTCTTTGAAATCTCACATGGGATATCTGTAGATATGGCTACTGAGGATCTAGGTTTAAACTCCCTCTCTTCTTTGGCAGACAGATCTAGGGTAGCCCTAAGCTTGTGGTAAGTGCAGCTTAATACCTCTGTCTTTAATTATTGGGTGTTTCAGCCTTTTGCTGCCAGCTTGGATGGGGGCAAACTTTGACATCTTCCCAGTTGCTCCTACAATACATCATCTGCTTGATTTATCACTGCTGTACTCAGGTTCTTCTGTCTGGAAAAAGATCTGACAGCTGACTGAAGTTCGTAATCCTGTTCCCGAAGGCAGTGGAAGTCTATTCAAAAGCTAATAGACAAGTTGCTGACAACAACTCCTTCACACCCTTTTCTGTTCGTGCCCCAAGTCTGTAATAGAAACATGCTGTATATTCCCTCCATAAGCTACACCATAAGTTACTCTGCCAGATGATTTCCTGTTATACTCTACCAGTGCAGAGCCTTTTTCATTCTTTCTTAAATGGTAGTCCAAAGTAAATTATTGTAATTTACCACAGTTTTTGTAGTGTATTGTGACAGTGGAGTGCATGAGTTTGGGAGTTAGGTGGTTGAAAGACTTCAAATTTTTCTCAAGGCTGCCACTATAGAGAACTTATTGTAAAGTAAGCAAAATACTGAATCCATTTGACTTCCAGTTTTGTTCTACACAATGAAAATTGTGTCCCTGATCTAAAGAAAGAATTTCAAAACCTCACCATTCTCCTAGTGCTGAGGAAATGCAGCAATGTGTTTCTTGGACTTCTGGTTTCCATTGGGAAAGTTTGAGAGCTGTTTCTTAAGGTTTGTATCATGCTAGCAATTTCTCAGTTATATATGTACTAAAAATCTGTTCCTGATGTTTGACTGTCTTGGAGACATTCTGCAGTTCAGAAGACAGTAACAAGTCAAATAGACAAGGCCACCAGTATAGCTTGCCTCTCTCTCCAACTCATTGAAGGGTACATCTTCTCTGTTATTAAACTGATAGGTCCAGATCAGGGTTCCTCATTGCAAATAAGTTGTGGGTTTTTTTTTTTCAAATTTCATTTTGGAGTTGCTTATCAGATTTAGGAAAGTCTTAGAGTGTCATATAAACACCTCTTCTCCATCTCTTCTCCCATGCAATATGAGAGTAACAGCTGCCCTTCTGCTCCCTCATCCCACAGAAGGGGAATGCTTGCTAGTTCTTACTTAAAAAATGGGGGCAAACCTGCTAAGTTTTAAAACATGCGTCCAGTGCATTCAAGAAAAAAAGCAGCACTTAACATTAGAGGATTATCTCCAGAATCCCAAGCCAAGTGTTTACATCCCGTTTCACAGAGGGGGAGGAACATCTTTTGACCTTGTTGGTAGCAATTCCATTAACTTTCTCTTTAACCAAATATCTGTCTCAAACATTTGCTAAAAAGATGGAACTTCTAGTCATACTTTGAATGTACCTTTATTGGAGCTTTTACTCTTTTCCAGGGAGCATTATTTGTCTATTGTTATTTTCCTTAATGTTATTCCAGGGTAACAAGATGTTTGTAGAAACTTACATGTGTTTGCTAAGCTCAGTCTCTGCGAGTTGTCTGTTGGTCTTTTGGGGATCATTAACAGCTGCAAAGCTAAATAGTTTTGCAGATCTGAGGCTTAATAAGTCAAACTGTCTCTTGGTATGTGTTCCCTGTCCTATTGGGAATAAGCTCGGGGCATATCCTATTCTGAGATCTCAGAATTGGGTCACCTACAGATCAGTTTCCTAAGTTCTGCAAATCCCCTAAAACATAAAAATTAACTGGGTGGTTCTTATGACTTGACCTTCCTCTGAGTCCCCATCATGCCAACACTATTCTTAAGAAAAACTTAATGTATCTTTCAAAACTGTGTTTACTAACTCTCAGACTTTCTGATATGACTGTTTTTTGACTGTTTTCTTGTGTCTCTAATTACTTTCTGTTTTCATGGCTGCCCTATAATTGGATTTCAAGTTTGGATGTCCAGTTTGTCTGAGACTCCAAAAAAGAGCGTCACTCCAGGTAAATTCTTGCATCTTGGTGTTCTGCATGCTATTAAAAAGAGAATTCTGTAGTTCAAGCTGTGTGTGCTTTTTGGAGTTATCTTGAATGTGAGTCTCTGACAGTGGATACCAGGATGTGTTGTCTTGTCACAAAAATCGGTTTTTCATGATGCACGATTTCTCAAAAGGAAGAGCTTTGCTTTTCTGGTGACTACCTCACCTTGATGTTGCTGCTAGCAGTGGTTAGTAGTTTGCTGTGTTTTATTTTCCTTCCCCAACTCAAAGCCACAATCCAAGGCAGCTTCACCCAACCTCTTGTGGTGGGTTGACCCTGGCCCCAGCTAAGTTACCTGCACAGCTGTACTCTCACTATTCTGTGTGGGATGGAGGAGAAAAGAAGAGAAGCAAAACTGAGAAATCTTATGAGTCAAGACAAAGCAGAGAAACATGACTACATGCTCCCTATCCTTCTGAAATGCTCTTTTGCATTTCCACAGTAAGTAGAAAGGGTGTTACATGAATAAGATGAGACTCTGACAAAGTTGCAAAATTTTCAAGGGAGCATCAGTCTCCTTGGTGCAAGGAACTGGGAAGGAGGAGGGAGCAGGGGAACAACTTTTAGATGAGGTGTCAAGGTCTGGGGAGAAGTAGTCCCATACAAGGCAAAAACTAAGAGATAGACCCTGTGCCTGCACAGGATGCTGGGCTGGTCACCCTGTCAGTTAAGGCTACACATAGGTCTTGGGGCAAGGAAAGATGGAAACGCTCCTGCTGCTTTCCATACCACATTTGGTAAATATTCAAGTTCATGCCCTGTTCAAAGTATGTGAACAAAATCCCACCATCCTCAGCAGATGAGTGCTTACTCGCCTGGAGTTTTTAGTGAGTAATACTGCTATGATTCCAGAAATACTATCCTTGACAGAAGTTGAATATAACCTTGGGGGGGTGTGCTCTGCCTCATCTTAGCAGAATAGGTCTAATTTCAGGGTGGTAGCTGGATATAAAAGTGCAGAAATATCTGAAGTATTTAGTCACAGGAGCCAGAGCCACTGGGAAGTTGAGACAGAAACAGAACGAGACTGAGCAGGAGAGAAACATGTTGAGGAGGAGACAGAAGTGGTGTCCCATAAGAAAAATGACAATAACCCTTCAGATTACCTGGCTGGGGGGGGGTGAGGTAGTGTTTCTCTGACTCAATACATCTGTTGGGGCTGTTTCATTGTGTTTATATATAAAATGGCAAACTGAATGCCAAAGTTTTTAGCTTTCTTGAAGGGCAAGGAAGCAAAATCTTAAATAGATACGAATTTTTTCCCTTCTGCTGACTGCTTTTAGCTAAATGCATGTTGCTAGTTTAGCATAAAAAAAATCTGTGTGTGATGATAGTGCAAATATAAGTGATAAATTGCATTGCATGGTGCTTAAGAAGGTGAATGTTGATATATTGTGCTGCTCAGAAGTGTTATGTACATTTGGCAGGTTCTTAGCTCTCCACACTCTTCTAGTTCATGTGGCCTTTCAGTTTGCTTCTCATCCAAACGAATACCCAGCTTCCAAAGCAGCTATTCTTCAGTACAGATCTGCCATGGGCTGTACCCTGATGTGTTAAGCTGGCAAAGCAGGCTTGAATTTGGATATAATCTTTACCCATGTAGTAAAGATTCATATATGTGTTTTAGGCTGTGGCTTGGAGACAGTTTCATGCTGCCCAAGCTCTAGCTGAGGTCATGAACCTGCTCCATGAAGTGGAGAGTCTAACTGAGAATTGCAAGTCGTTTAATTTCCTACTCTGGAAAAAGATGGGTGCCATACAGCCACATCCAGAGAGGTGCTGTGGTGGGGCACTATATGGGTTACTCTGACTGCTGTTAAACTCCTTGGCTACTCTGCTTCATGCCATGTGTTGAACTACTGAGCAGGACTAGGGCAAATACTAGAGTATATAGGTGACTTCATCCTGGTGGAAGACTCAGTTTGGCAGCTGTGTGAAAATCTCCAAGCAGTTTAACAGATTTGTGTGCAAATACTTGAGTATTCTTAACTGTTGCTACCTGTAACCTAGTTGGTTGGAATCGCTGTTTGGAGAGCCAACTTTCCAAGAAGGAGTGGAAAGAGGACTCAACTTCTTACTTTCACCCTCCTGCCTCTAATTTTTCTTGGCTCAGTTTTAAAACCTAGCAGATCAAAAATAAAAAATAAAAATCCTGAGACTAATAGTCTCCAATTGGCAAAAGTCAGCACTGAATTTTTCAGGATTTCATTGGAAATGCTGCTGAGGACTGTGAAGAAAGAACTGAACTGGAGCACTTGCTTGAGAGTGTGCCTGCCATTTACCATGGGCCAAGCTCATTCCTGAGGCCCTCCCCTTAGGGGCTGTGTTTTGCTGCTGGTTTTAGCTGTGCGTCACACACACGCCAGTGCTGGAAGCCACGGTCTACCTTAAAGCTGCTACTTGTCCCAAACTCTTGAAACCTAGATCTTGGTTCTTCAAGTGCTAGAAAATACTACACGTGTCTTGTGCTGGGGAGTGAATCCAGGCATTGGGTTAATTTTCTGCTGCTGTAAATGGTGGTCATACTCTTTTCTTGGTGGCAATGAATGCTGTTGACGTGGGCCCCCTGTAATTGTTTGTAGCAGAAACGCAGGGGGCCAGGAGGGAGTTAATGCAGCTCATGGAGTTACCATCTAGACCAGATTTTGGCATGTTTACCCAAAAAGATAAGACCTACTGGAGTTTTGGCTACTCTGCAAAGAAGCTATTGCCCCATATACTGAAAGGCTTGCAGAGCACATGAGCACTGTGGAGTTGAGGAAGGTGGAAGGATGGATGCTCACTTAGGGAGAAAGTATGTTAATCATGGCTGCTAACCCAGGGTTAGAGGATTTGCGTGCTGACCTGGTCATCACTGGGTGTGTAGTGCTCAACCCTGTTTTATTCTTGGACATTCTTTGGGATTTGGACAAGGTTTTAGGCCAAACTTCTCTGGCTTTGGGTCTTCTGAATCACTTACAAGGTCAGATCAAAACCATTCCCTTTCTGCTTTCCACCCCATTTCTGTTAAATAGCAGGGTGTCACCCGCTTCTGAAATTACAGAAATGATAGTCTATTAATAACCCATTTGATAGACTTGCCCAAGTATTTATTTTCTTCTCTAATGTGGCAAAGGGGTTTTTGCCAGGACTCTTTTATAGCTAAGACTTTGAGACTGGACTTGTACTGAATTTCTGTAGTAACTGTGGGTGGTGATGAACTTTTGTCTCTGTCTCTAAAGCTTTGTGGCTCAGGTCTGCTATACCAAGAGCTGATGAGCTCTGAAGTTAAATACTAGGACTGGGGGGATAGCTGTCTGGTGGAATGGTTGGAGATGAATCCCCTTTACTATCGCTCTAAGATGTGAGTGGTCTTTTACCTCCAGGAATAATAGATGTGTAAATATATCCTTAATTTTGGTAAGTGGGAAGGGGGCTGAATAGTGATAGGCTGGAGTGCAGGAATATCCAGGATATGAGTCAAAGCCCCAGCTGCTTAGGGCACATTAAGAATATTAGAAGGACAAAAATCCAAAACACCAAAACAAAAACCCCTCACTGAATAGAAGAGATCCTAGATTGAGGAACACAGTTTTGATCTGAATCCATATTGTTCCCAAAAGAGATTTGTAGCAGGCTTCATCAGTCTCAGCCTACTGCTTACTCTAGGAATTGGTTATTTTAGGAACTCCTTTTCCAAGACCCCTGCGAGATCATGAACTTTTGTATACTCTTGTGTGCATTACATGGCAAACTCTGCTTTATCTTTTGTGCAATAGACACTTAACCCAATTTTTAGGCAGATCTAAGCTCTCTATCTTAAAATACTTTGGGATAAATCACTGGTGGAGGCTCAAGGAAAACATGTAATTTTAAGTATGTTTATTTATCATAGTCATGTGGTCCTTCTGATAAGAAAGAAAAGAGGTAAAGTTTTTAGGGGAAGCTGGGCAGATGATTGCTGTGAGGAATTAGACAGATTTGAGGATTTTAAGTAGGCTTGCTGCTATTCTGGGATTTTTTTTTTCTCTTCCTCCTTCCCCAAAAGGAGTTTTCCAGAGATTCATAAAGGTTTGCCCTTCAAGAACTGGCTTTAACAAGAAACCACAGCTCTAGATCCAAGCTACCAGTTACTCCTCGCTATGCGTGGAAAAGTGCAGAGCTCTGACACTGTCATATGGAATGCCGTGACACTTGGGGACATGTCTGCCAGACACCCCTGTGTGCAGACCCTGCACGTGTCCTCAGTTGTGCCCATGTCAGAAGAGCTGGACTACCTGCCAGTTGGTTGTTCAGCTGTGAGTCACCCTTATGGCATTCACTGACCGTTTCTGTGGTTTTGGCTGCCTCTGCAGAGCTTCCACTGACCAGCCCAGTACTAATTCATTTAGTCTCAATCTGTAAACACTTGATTGATAATCATGAAAGGGCAATATAAAAGCCTGTGTGCTGTATGGATTAAAAGAACAGACATGTTTATAGCCTGATAACAACAGAGTAATCTGGCAAAGATCATGAGTCTCAGATTTCCATATCCAGATGATTTTATTTTTGGAGTCCAGTTGGTGGTTTTAATTTTTGGCTATTGCAAAACCATCGTAGGTCTTAGCTGTTGCAACACAGGAGGAGGAGGATGATGTTGTTGGAAGGGGTACTGTGTGCACTTATTTAAGAGGCTTTCACAGTAGTTGCTGGTCTCCGAGTACAGCAGGAGGAATGATGCTCCCTCCTCGCTGCCTGGTGAGGGGGACACTGTGTCACTTAATAGTGCCAGCTCTGAAGGGCATGACGAGCTCCGATGACATTTCTGCTCAGCCCCAGGAAGAGACTCGCTGAGGTGAGGAGCGGGAGGATTGTAAAGTGGAGCCCTATGGAGAGGAGGAGGGGTATCCTCAAGACTTTAACCAGGAAACGGACTCGAGGCAAAAAGAAATGGAGAGGCAAGCAAACTCTTATTTCAGCCAGCAATCTGTCTTGTGCTCTGCTCTGGGGAGGGCTTGCAAGTTGAAGCTAAACCAAAACACTAATTCTGCTTTCTTGGAGGGAGAGGAGGGGGGACCTTTACCTGGCACGTCAGTCTTATCCTATCCTCTCCATTTCTCCTGCCTGGGCTGAAGATGCTTTTAAAAAAGTAGGGCTCTCATGTCAGGGCAGCATTGCAGCCTGCATGTGAGCTTGCTGGGGGACTTGCTCCACTCTGCATCCCTCTTCTCTGGTGTGCTCACACTGAGCCCGCTGTGTCCTGTGGTACAAATTAGACCTGAACTAATTGGAGGGATGCGGAAGCGCCCACGGCAGTGGGTGTAATTGGTGCTGTGCTCCCTGTGGTGTTGCCTGTCTTGTTCTTTTGAATCCCTTTTTGGGGGCAAGCCTGGAGTCTGACATAGTGTACCAGCAACGTTGTGGGCATCCTAAGTGTCATTGAGGAGTAATTCGTCTAAAGATGCTTGTGGGGGATGGAAGGCTGAGGAGGATTAAAGTCTTTTACCCTTCTGACTGTGCCTGAAGGGAATGTAGTAACAACCTAAACTAGGCTACCCAGAAAATGTTTAAAGCTTTTGATTACTGGAATGATCTATGTCCTCTTTCCTCCTCTTCTTTTTCCTTTCTTTGCTCTGTTACTGAAGTCTTCCCCAATGTGTAGTACCTAATCCTGGATGAGCATCACTCTGGGAGCCACAGGGACCCCACCCCTCAAAAGAAGGATATCCTCTAGGCATGATCTGCTGTACCTGTAAATAAGCAAGTTTGTTTGACATTGGTTACTTCCTAGACCAAGGAATTTATCACCCTGGTTTTTTGGTGCTAATAGGAGCCCTGTAGCACTTAAACAAGCTTCTGTTAAAACAATCTCTGAATTGTATACGTTCCTCCAGCCACTGTAGCGACAAAGAAATCCTCCTGCAGTGAGTAGCTTATCCAAGGCAGGACAGAGGAACGAGCATTTTAAAGTCTTGCTGGATTTCAGATATCTGTATGCAGATATGCAGATATAACCTGTCTTGCTGGACTGTTGTAAGTGGGTTGTGGCATGCTTTTTTGTTGTTTTTTGTTTGTTTGTTTTGTTGGTTGGTTGGTTTGGTTTTGTTTATTTTTATGTTGTTTAGTTTTGGTTTTGTTGTGGGTTGTTTTTTTTTAAGCCAGAGTTGTGGTGGATTTGGAGTGCAGATTCTCCATGTTTCCTGGCAAGGGCACTCCCCTGGCACACGGTTCCTGGCTTGGCCTCAGTGGCTGCCAGTGGGGTGTTTGCCAGCCTGCACTCCAGCCTCGTCTTCTCCTTGTTCCCAGCAGGGACACGTGCATCACTGTTCCTGCCACCAAGCCAGTGCTGTGTTTTGGATTTTTTTTTTTTTCTTATTCTACTCCCATGAAAACTGTCTAGGAGGTTAGAGGAAAGAAGGCATTTGGGTTGTGGGTTTAGCAATTACCTTTCTGCATGTCCCCTGCTCCCCTTGCCACTGTTTGGTCCCTCATTTTTCTTTTCCGCACGTGGAATTCTCTGCTGGTGCACATGCATAAACATAAAGCTGTGATGGCTTTTGTTTCCATTTCAAGAACTTGTATTCATCTAAAGAAGACTAAAATGAAGTAGGGGTTGTAGGTGTTACTTGTATAAATAGGTCAAAGGAAGATTATAATGCTGCCACATTTTGCACTGGATGAAGGACTGTGTGGGAAACAGTGTGAAACAGGGGAAAGCATCTTATTGCACTCTAGGCTACCCAACTAGCACTGGTTTAAACCAGAATGTATAAGTCGATTCATCATGAAGAGAAACATGATGCTTATTTGGAATGGACAGCTATGGTGAAAATTTTTAATATAAATTTCCATTTTGTCAGTTCATGGTCTTCTCCCCCTATCCCTACTACTGGCTGTGGTTCAACTATCTATATAAAAGCTAAATCTCTTAAACACAAACTTCTAGAGGAGATGACTCCTCTTTAAAGAAAATTAACTTATGTAACTTGAGGAGAGTCAGAGGCACGCTTAGGGAGCAAGGAAGTCTTCTAATTTTCTGGATTTCTTCAATCTGGTCCAAAGGGAGGCATTGTGATAGTGCTTCCTTTCAGGAAACAGTTGAATTAATTGCTTTTTGTTCTAGGATTTTCATTTCACAGGATGCTGCTTTAATGGCTGATGCATTCTTTACCTCTTTCTTGGCAGGGATGCTAATTACTTGTCTGTAGAATCACTTTACATCTCCAGCCCAAATGCATATGAACATCCTGGGTTTGGAAATACAGGGCCCAGCATCCTGTTCTTGGCTGTCAGTCCCTTGACTTTTCTGGTGGACAGTTTCAGACCATGCTGATTCCTTCCCGTCTCTTGTAGCCAATTTGTCATCAGAAGTCCAGGAGACCTGGAGTCTGCTCCTAGCTCTGCCCCTGTCACGTGAAATGGGACATTCAGCAAGTCATACATCTGCCTCTGCTTCCCCTTTCCGTCCGCATCTTAATCCAGAGCGACTGCCTCTTAATATGTAAAATATATAATGCTGGTGTCCCAAACTGCTGTAATTCAGGTAACCTGTAAAATAATTTTGCATTCAGGCACGTTGGCTCTTACTTTGTAAATTGTAAGTGCTTTTTGCTCTGGTATGACATTTTGAAGACTATAAAATGAGGGCAGGTTAAGAAACCCTGATGTCCAAAAGGTTTTTGTGGCTTTTCAAGGCAGTTTCCAGGCCGAGCACAATCAGTCTGTGCCTGGGCTTGGGAGTGCAGAGGCCCCATCTGCGCTGTTTATGTTGCATCCGAGAGCCGAGATGCGTCTCATACGGCGAGCAGAGGCACAAGGTCTCCCTCCACATCTGGCACAGTGGTGTGCCTGCCTCGTGACTCCATCTCGAAATGCATGATTTTGGTTTGGGGGTGAAAAAGTCAGAAATAAAAAAAAAAAAACCAAACCAAGAAGAAACATCAGCAGTATGGGGGAAGGGAGGAGAACGGTTATTTTGCACCTTTCTTGGCCCCTGTTTGTGTGAGAGCCTGCTCTCATTCATAAGTGGCTCTGACAGCCAAAAGCTGCTATGAAGAGAAACCGAACAACTGGGGAGGCTGGCTCCAAGAGCTCCAAAAAGGCACCGAGGGGCGATGGAGAGGGGGAGCAGGAGCTTGCTGTGCCCTTGTCCCGCTCGGGGCTGCTCTGCCGCGGGGAATGCGGAACTGCGGAGCTGGCGGGGGGCAGGCGGGGGGTGGCCGCGTTTGAGCAGGGATCTGGCGCTATAACTTTTTTTCTTCTTCTGTTTCAAGTAAACACTCTTCCCCGCCTTCTCCTCGCTCCCTCCACCCCACCTCCCTCTCTTTCAGTCCCGCTCATGTGTTTCTATTTAAGGGCTGCAGTGCAGACGAATATGATTGGCATCTACAGCCCCCTCTTGACTTTCAGCTCAAGCCTTTAGAGTGGAGAAGGAGCTGAGCCGCCAAGGGGAGAGCTGTTTTTTCTTTGGGTTTACTGGGGGGATGGCTCAACTGTGGATTTATACTGCTTCTGCCCAGGATTTTTCTCTTTGAATGGGAGCAAGGATTGTGGAAACCATGTTGGGAAGAGGTTTATTTTCAGAATCCATCATGAAACTGTACAACTAATTCACGTTTTTGGCTTCTTTTTATATTTTTTTTTCCTCCCCTTTTTTCTTCTTATTCTCTCCAATGTCCCTCTGTGCTGCTGGGTTGTGGGCCAGAGGAGGCTGTTTCTATATGGCCAGCCATTTGGGGATATGCTGCGAGCCAGGGTTGTTTGCTGATTCGCTTGGCTCTGGTGACAAGTTGGCCTGTTCTGAATCGGATGGACGGAGGTCGCTCTCAAGGAGCCATGGCTGGAAGCTGGCTTACGGCTTGCTTTTTCCCTTCCCCAGGTGCTGATGCTAGCTCTGAACCCATGATCCTGGAGCAATATGTGGTGGTGTCCAACTATGAGAAGCAGGAGAACTCTGAGATCAGCCTCCAGGCTGGAGAAGTAGTGGATGTCATAGAGAAAAATGAAAGCGGTAAGTGATATTTGCTGGTTTTCCCTCTTCCAATGGTTTGATTTTTGCATGTGTTCCTCTGCTTTCAGTTTCCTCATCACTACTTGTAGCTGTATGTTAGCTCCATCTGGTACAGTTACTATGTCTGGCAGTGGATGTTGAAGTTTCTCAATGTTGATTTGGGCTGGGGGCCAAATGTTGCCTTCTACTGTAAGAATGTTTCATAGGTTTTGTGTATTAATTAGCCAAGGTACACTAATGGAAAATGAAGGGGAAGGAGGGAAAGATCTGCACCTACTGAAGCTGATGTATAGTAGGCTGCTATAGTTGCCTTGCTGTCTCTTCAAGTTTCTGTCAGTATTTCCATTACTAACTCCCTTTTCGGAGGATTTATAGGATGAGTGTTTAAAAATTGCTTGGGATGAAACTTGGCTTGACAGCCTAGCCCATGGCCCAGAGCTCAGTAGGGAGGGGAGAGAATGTGCGTAGATAAATACGTGGCCGTGCACAGTTTCAAAACTTCTTGCAGAAGTGTTAATTGGGGAATTTTGAGGCAAGGAGGCAGAGGCTGTCATGTAAAAGCAAGATGAAATCCTTTCTTCTGCCATTTGTGGAACAACCAGCTTCCACTTGGAAAATGAGACTTTTGGCAAGTGTTTGTATAGATGTCTTTTGTATGCTTTAACTCTTGGATGCCTTGTAGCTTGGAGCTGGGCAGAACAGATGCAGGAGACTGTGTACGTGTGAGTGGTTGTAGTTGGTTAGCAGCTGGTTTGAATAACTGCCTGTCTTTGGCAGCTCCCCCTCCTTCCCTCCAGCACTCCTTGTGTATTAATCCAGAGCTGTTGTCCAGGACTGATTTCCAGCCCACTCGTGACTTGTGTGTCCTCATCCAGAGGAGCTGCTGACATTTGGAGCGGTCCAAGCAAACGCTCACATTGTGGTACCTCCACATGCAGGGCTCTCACAACCGGCTGGCTCTGGAGCGTGCTGGGCACGCCAGAGCTTGGGGAAACTAGGACACCCTGATCTGAGATTCAAATCCAGCTTCCAGAGCTTTGAGCCAGGTTATCCACAAAGATGACCATGCATTGTATTTTTTTTTTTCCTTCTTTTAATGGAGTGGTAATTTCTCTCCTGTATGAGAGCCTCATGCTTGTTTGGCTCAAAGTGATGCAGTCATTTGCTGGCTGGTGATTTAGTGTGGTGTCCAAAAGGATAGTGTGTGGAAATGCACTGGCTAGTGTGCACAGAAATGCCTGTCTCCTGGGTGCTGGCTATATCACTTGCAAAACTAATAGAAACCAAACTGTTTATCTGCCCCACTTTAAAACAATAGTTATGATTGAAGGGGGAAAAATGTCTTAGCTTTTTAAACAGTGTCTGGGCTAGTGAACAAGCATCCTCCCTTCCAAGCCTGGGGCTCCTCATTGTCAGTAGTGGGTGTTACTGCCATCAGAGCAAGCCTGGTTATATTCTGGCAATTTATATTCATGATATCCCTGTCTTGGCTAATGACTTATGGAGCCATGGGAATTGGGTTGTTAAATAATGCAAGAAGTGTCTGAATTCCAGTTACAGTTCCTTTGTGTTTTCTTTTAATGTGGCCTCTCTGACTTGCATAGTTCACACCATATTGTATTGAACCACATGGTATGGGGAGAGAGATAGAAAAGGAGAATGTCAGGATTTGAATTTAATTAGTGGGTCCAGAAATGTGACTCTTCTAAGGGAACATCTTTGAACTTGGATTACACTTCTTAAAACCATATTCTAATACTTGGCAGTCAGATTTCCTAATGTCCGTGTAAACAAGGAGGGAAATCTGAAGCCTGGAACTCCATGCTGTGATCTTGCTCTTTATATTCATATATGTGTAAGATAAATATATGCATATCTTAAAAAAAAAAAAAGAAAAAGGTAAATAAACACATAAGTCACAGATTGGTGATGGAGAGAGCATCACTTGCTTGGATCCTGTTGAAACTGTTCTGGTAGGGAAATCATGGTTTTGTTGTTCCAAGAACAGGACTCCAAACATACTCTTACTCTCTCCTACGTTAGGGGTACCACACAAATGACTTCAATAATATGACTTCTTGTCTCTTCAGCTATAGCTGAAGAGATGAATGGCATGTAATTAAACTAGAAAAAGTTTTGCAAGTGTCAACTTCCTAAACTGCTTAGTGTAAGCAAGCAAACCTAGGAGATGAGATTACGACTTCTAAGAACATAAGGATACACTTTTCAAAAAAACATGATTATTTGACTGTGCACATGTGTAGTAATTAATCTGACTGATTGTTATGGTGGCTTGAAAGTGTTGTGAAACTATAGCTGTGATGTATAAATTAGGGTGCTTCTTCTGATCCAGACAAAGGTGATGTAAGGTGTTATGGATGTCACCTGCAGCAGGGGCAGTTCCTTCTGTGAAAGGAAGGCAGAATGGCTGGATACCTTGTTAGCTCATCACTGATAAGTCCCATCAGATTGGGCAGTATATGTTGGATGTGCTGCTGGGCCAAAATCTCAAACTTCATTGTGTGTATATACATGCATATAGCATATCATATGTCTCCTTTGGGTGTTTCTTTAACTGTACTTTGGGGTAGTTAGATATGAAAAGGCACAGATGACTGCTTGATTTTAAAACCTTGCCTGAACAGGTTTGTCTGCTGGGGCTGAGAGACACTTAAATGGTTCTTTTTGTTTTCTGCAGCGGGAAATACCTAAATTTGGCTTTGTTGCATGGTTTCATAGGGAAGAAACACCTTCTCTTTACTGGTCAAATGTCCCTATGCTTTTTAATCAAGGAACCTCAAAACTAGTTTCCAAACAATGGTGCATGTTTCATGTCCTGCTGGATGTCTTCTGCACACTTCTAGAGCCTGAGCTAGAGCTACCATCTTTTCAGATGTTTGCCTCCAAATTGTGTGCACTCCTGAAAGGAAGTAAACTGGGCTTTTTCAAAGGCCAGTGTATAGGGCAGAGGTAGAATGGGGAAAAAAATCTGATATTTAATTTATTGAAGTCTTATCTGGTTTTCATCAAGCTACTTTAACTTCCTCTCAAGTCAGTGTGTTGCACTTACAGTATAGTATTACTCTGTTACTTTTCCCATATAAGAGGCAGTATTTAAGATATCTCACAAACTGATATACACAAACCCATTTGGTAGGGTCTTGTCTCATTGGTTTTCTCTTTCACTGAAATAGTTGGATAAATTGTCTTCATTATTGTGCCAATAAAAGTTATGACTTGGACATCATTTGAAGTTGAAAGTTCTGTCCCATATTATGACTTAAAAGCAAGGTCACTGTAGCATACGTGGTGAATAATTTCCAAACCCCTTCATCTGGGTCACGAAGCCTTTGGGTCACTGTAACCTGTTTTTTGCTGCAACCGCCATGAAAGAAAACCTTGCTAGACTGAAGTATTTCTGTACTTCAGAGCGAGATATTCAATCACGTACCAGCTCTCAGGCTTCAGCATTTGATTTTTACTGCAAGTACCTATCTTGGCTCAAAAAAATTGTCCTTTAGACCTTAATTCTGATTATAAGAGACCCAGAATGCATTTGTATCTCATGAATATTTATCCCTTTCTTTTTTCCTTAGCTGGGGAGGAAAATCTGCATGTAGCAATAGTCACAAATGTATCAGGAGAAAAAAGGAGGTTTACAGTCTCTACAGATGTTGTCTGTGAAGTCTGTAGTTACACGGCTTGTGTTTCTTGCTAGAAGTGACTGTGATTTGTTTAAAGGCATGGTGTAAGCAACCTGCCTGGTC
The DNA here is from genome assembly GCF_036250125.1 of Pseudopipra pipra. Lineage (NCBI taxonomy): Eukaryota > Metazoa > Chordata > Aves > Passeriformes > Pipridae > Pseudopipra > Pseudopipra pipra. The sequence goes on along the minus strand of NC_087556.1, from coordinate 24,909,429 downwards.
CAACGCTATCTAAACATTTCTGAGTTGTTTCAGAATAACTGTGAATAGTTGACGTAAGTCTTGTCTGTCAAGTACATAGGCTTCTTTTAAACCTTAACCAAAAAAGCCTTGTGGAGTGACTTAAAAAATGTATTTCTGCTGCAGAAACGAAATGTTGTGACTTTAAAGCAGGAATCTGACAGATTTCTTTAAGGTGGAAGGGGGAGGGACTGAGCCGGAGCAGCTCCCTCTCTGCCAAGTTTTGCATGGATGTGGCTTGAAATGGTCAAGCTATAAACTGTGGCGGCAGTGTTTGCAATGGAAAACCTGACAGACAGTGAAGCATAAGCATAATCCTGAGCAGCTCTGCCTCTGCTGCTGCTCTGCTTGCAGGCAGGATGGGTGCTCTTTCCTTGCAGCCCCTGGGAGCTGTGTCTGTGGTGGAGGCGTCGTGGGATGGTGTTTTCAGCTGGGCTGAGCAGGACCAGAGCCATTTCCTTTGCAATTCCATAACTGCAGACCAATTTTCAGTATTATAGTACATGTAATACGTAAAACAAAGCTATTATGGCTAGTGTAGCCTTTTCAGGACCCAAAGGGATCTCTGGGAAGGGAGGCTGTTCTTCACTCTTTATCTGGGATGTGGGACATGTACTAAAGTATCACCATAAGGAAGGTCTCTGCTTGTCTGGGAGTCCTGGCTTAGGGGTCTTGGGACCTTCTGGTTCTCTACAAAGTGTCAGGAGACTAGTGTGTGCCTGGCAATATCCTCTGCTGCCCCATTTGGTTTCCCTTCTGCTGCTCACTGCCTGCAGTCATGATGTAGGAAAGGGACATAGAGAAGCCTCAGCTCTCTTGACTCCTGGGGATGCACTGGCTTCCCTATTGCAAACTCCCTCTTCTTGGGCTGGGGGCTTTTTGAGTTAGGCTTCTGACTCTTCATGGAGAACATAGCACCCTTTATACAAAACTGTAGCTTTCCAGGGTTAAGTAAGTGGATTTATTTGGTACCAAATAGGGCCAAGAGTGCTTTCATGATTGACTACTGCATCTTGGCTAAAGGTGCACCCTTAAAGGGTTCCAGGTAGAAACAGAGAAACATGGTTTCTTGCAACTCATGGATCAATCTTGCATCCTTATATCCCCTCTGCCATGCCTGTTTTTGCAAGTACCATTGATTTTTAGTCCCCTTTCTTTAGTGTAGGTGGGGCTTTTGTTTTAAATTTTGTAAAGATCACTGTTTCTGTCTTGCAACTGCTTTTTTCTACTCGACCTCTTTCTCTAGGTTCTTGTCTTCATGATCTCCCCCCCCACCACCTTTATACACAGGGGGTAGCGTGGCACTGTGTGCACTGCTAGCAAATGTGTCTGAGCATTAGTATTATCTTGCAAAAGCTGGCCAAACCCCAGTACACTTCTGTTTATTCTAACAGATAAGTGACAGTCTAGCAGTTTTCTAGGCTTCGAATGTGGCTGTAGCTCTACACCAAATTGCAAATGCAGTTTCCTAGTTTGCTTATGAATTGTCAATAGCTTTGCATCCACTGTTCAGATGTGTTGCTAGACAGTACGTTTAATTGCCAACATCAAGCTTTATTTCAGGTGCAATTGTGCATGTTGGCTTTCTTTAAAAAGTACCTTTTTTGTTTACATAGCTTCTCAAGAGTGTGGTTCATCAGATATGAAAAAGGACTTGATTTCTGTTTGTACACACAGCCCAGCCCTGCCCTGCTGGTTGCTCTGAGAAAGCTACTTCAGTTCTCTGTTTCCATTTCTCCCCAGTGTGGCTGTGTATTTGAATTTTAAACCTTGTAAGAGACCAAGGTCATGATGTAACAAGTAAATACTCCCTCATATAGTAGCCCCTTCTCTTGGTCAGTCCTTGAGCTGTGCCTGGAATTTGAGGAGGAGAAACAAACACGTAGGTTAAAGACCTTTCCTCTAGCACTGTTGGCTTTATCCCAGGGGACAGGTTTAGGTGAGTGGCCACCACTAAATACTGGGGATAGCTTGACTAGCTACTTCTGTACGTACCAGTGCTCGTAATTCTAACAAGCAGAGCCAAGCTTAAGGAAGGACCACCCCAAGCCCCTTCTTCGAAAACAGGTCTGTAGCCTTCAGTGTCCTATTCTGAATGGACATGACAGGGCTGCCTTGCCATGTGTCCTGCCTTTCTGGGCCTGTCACCAGCCCAGCAGCAGAGGATACTTGATCCACTTATGATTCAGTTCCTGTTCTGCTGCAGTTTTCTGCCCAATGTATGTACTAAGGCAGACAAACACAGGCTGTCTGAGGAGGCAGGGTGGGTGATTTGGAATTTTTGGCTAGGAGTTACTGGAAAGTTGTTTTTAATGTCATAAAAAACAGTGTTTGTAGAAGTTTTCTCTCCAAACAGGGACAATGCTGGCAAAGCAGAGATGCTTTTCTCCTTCAAATGCTTGCAGCTCAAGGGCTGGAGAAAGCCCTGTCTGGGCAGGCGGAGGTTCAGAGATGTTTGTGTTGAGGGTAAGGATGCTCAATGGCACTCGCTTGTCTCACTGCAGCAGTGTCTTTGTCTTCAGGCTTTTAGGAGACAGTGATCAAGGCTCGTTCTTCTCTTGCATTGTTCTGCAACAGTATAAGCAAAACATCCTGTTGATGCATCTAGTTGCAAAGGGTGGGTTTTATTTTAAACTTCAACTGCCTTGGAAGCTGCTCTCTGGAGGGAGCCTGGGTACTGGTTTTAAAGTAGTCAATGGAAACATAGTATTGATAGGATGGACAGGGTCGTTTAGACTAATCCAGGCTCCATGCTGGCTTCAGGAAAAGTCTGTGGCAAGCTTAGAGCAGAGAGGTAAAACTGGATGTGATTACTTGCTTCTAGCCAAGTTTTTGCTGGAAATCAGCTCCTTTCTGGGAATACAGTGCCTGACCAACCCTGCAAACACTGAAAACAGGCACTCCCTCTTCCAGTGGCCTGTTTGCAAAATGTTGAGTTGATGGAGAGAATTTACTCTCACACCAGAAACAGCCGGGTCAGCAGGAGATGAGGAGGAGCCCTCCTTCCTCTGCTCTTGCCCCTGGGAGCCCAAGGGTGGGGTGACACTATCTAATGACTCTAGCAGATGTACTAAGCTGGAAGCAGCCCTTGACAGCATACCCTGACCTCTCTGGTGATTGTTTTGTAAGCTATTTTCTGACCCCCTTTTTTCTTGCCTTTTTTCCTAATTTGATTAAATTTTTAACTCTGTGCCTCTGAAAGGCTAAGGAGGATGGTAGCTGCTTTCTTTTTCTGACTGTTTTACTTTCAGCAGTCAAAGGATGTTGGTATGGCTGAAGTCCTCCTTAGATTTTTCCAGAATTTAGCTTGTATTTACTGTGCCCAGAGGGGAATCATGCCACAACATTTCTGAAGTAGTTACATCTGAGCTGCTGTTCAAGGCTGCCCTGTACATAGGTTTGAAGATAAGCTATTTGGGACTGAAGTTTCTTGACCTGTCTATTGCTTGAGCATCACCACACCAATGCATCAGCTGAGCTGGGGATGTTGCTGCATAAAGCAAAATGCTTGAATTAGGAATATGTTATAATATTTGTTCCTATATTGTGATGTGTAAATGGCTCTCCTCTGCCCCAGTTGGTAACTTACATGGCAATTGACATCTGTTTCTATGTTTAAGAGCTTGAAATGTAGTTTCCTGTGTTGGAACCAAAGGAGGATTGGTTTTTTTCTGGTTTTTTTGTAGTTGTCCTCTATCACTGTGGCAGATGAGGTTGTTCTCCATTGCCACTTTTGAAATGCATGTTGTTTTGTGACTGTGCAAAGGGATTAAGGTGGGCTCCTGCTTTTCTGCTGGAAAAGGTTGTTCCAACCCTGTGACAAAGGGATAGTGTCCCATTAATTGTGCTGTGACATTTCTGTCACTTCTGGGAAGCTCTTCTGCATTTCAAAGACATCCTTGCTTGGTTTTCCTTTGCCCAGCTTTGAATTGCAGTTGGTACTTGCTCTGACTTCTTGATGACAAGCTCATTAAGAACCCTTGAAATATGGCTGTCTGCTAACACTCTGCCCTTTGCAGTGCCTGGCTCTGCTGAAGCTTTCCTGGGACACCTCCAGGCTGTTCTGGAGCTCTGCTAGTTGGGGATGTTTTGCTTGTTGAGATGGAGTTGCTGATTGTGGCTTGTGTTATTTGGTCCCACATGGATTGGGAGCAGTTGAATGTCATACTAAAGTGATCTTCAGTGCATTTATAAAGCCTTGCAAAAGTTAACTAGTAATGATGTTCCCTCAGGTTCATAATTGAAGTTTTAAGTGTAGTAAGAAACAAATTACTATTTTCTAGGCAACACTGCCTCATTTCATATCCCTATAGAGGCTAAAGAACAACTAGCAAGTAATAGGGACACAGGATGTCATGTGTTCATATTCCTCTAAAGCACTCTCCTATTTAATAGTACCTATCAGATCCCTTTTATGTAGTGCTTGCTTTTAACTTGTTTTAAAGAAATGTCTTTCCAGATTGATGAAACAACTTCCAGTTTGAAATTGTCCCTCTCGAACATATTTTCTCAAATGTTTTCAGCTATAGTGTGTGGTTTGTGTTAATTTTTCTAGTCCTACTTCCATTGTTTTTCTTAATCTTGGGTAACTGGTGTTCTGACAGGGCTAGCTCAGTTATGTGGGGGTTTTTTTCCATTTTATGGAGACATCTCAAATCCAATCACTTTGACTTTTGCATTCATTTGCCTTTTTTTTAGCTGATGTCATGCCTCTGTGGGACAACTCTCCCACAGAGGGAGAGTTAGGTGATTGCTGTGAATAAGAAGTTTCCAGATATATTAAATATTTACCTCCAGGGCTGAGTTTTTTCCATGCTGTCATCTAAGCATCCCACTGAAGTAAACAGATTCCTTTTTTAGGCTTCCCTCCACCTGGCTTGATGTGGAACAAAATACTACCCATTTAACTGTAGTTGGATCTCCAATCTCTCTATAGATTAGGGAACATCTACGTTTCTCTAATTTCTCAAGAAATAGGAATGGGAGCCCAGCGAAAGGAATTCCCCTCACAAAACCCAGTGGAGCAAGCACACTTGCCAGGCAAAGCCTTCACACAGGCAGGACTGAAGGAGGTTCCATATGGTTGCCAGGTCAGCATACAAGGAGTCTTTTCTTGTCTCCAAACCACAAGAAATGTAGTTCAAAGGAGGGGAAAAAAAAAACAGTGTCAGTTCTTGCAAAGATTGTTTCTTATCTGCATCTGTTTTGGTTTCCCTGTATCTGAGGCACTGAGACCCTGAAGACTCCCTCTAAGAGCAAGAGAAGGACCAAGCCTGTCTGGACTTCATATTGCTAGCTGTAGGCATAAAATCTGTTCCACGACTTCTGAGACTACCCTGTTAGTCTGTCTGCTGGGGACAGGGTGGGATGTGACCACCAAAACCATAGACTCGAAGACTTAGTTGTGTGTAAAGGCAATTTGGCCTCAGAGGAACAGAACACATCATAAGCATGGCTTGTACCATAAGGTACAAGCACTGCTACCTTTAAGTTTGCCATATAACACATCCAGGTACTCCTGAACAGTAGGATTTCTATCAGGCCTCTGAAAACTTCAATTCCAAAATTTCCAGCTGCCCGAAAGTTTCTTCCTCTTTCCCTTCTCTTTCAATCCTATGTGCTGAAACTTTATGCTTAGGCAGATAGTTAAATTCTGTGTTTCTCCTGCATACCCTGTTTGGAGCCTAGGATGGCAGGCTGGAAAGGAAAAAAAATTGACACAGCATCCCTGCTTGAAGCGTTTACTCATTACCTCCTTTGTTTATGCAGTCACTGCCAGTTTTGGGACCCTGAAACCTGCCCCAAGGAAATGTTTCCAAGGAAAATCTGCTTTTAATATTAGAATACATAAACTTGGTAATGATTGAGTGTCCTGTATCAGCCAAATAGGTCACCAACTCAGCACTTCTGCAAGAAACTACCTGGGGCCAAGAAGATACAAGTATGTTGTTGAGGCCTTCCAATGAGCCCTGTAGTTACCCTGTGAGCTACATTCCTTCAGATGTGACTGCTTTTAAAAAAACAACCAACCAATCAAAAAAAAAATTTAAAAAGCAATTACTTAAAATTATTTCAGTTTTTTTGTTTATACTAAAGTTTCTTTTAAGAAAGAAACTTTAAGTCAGTGAAATGGCTTTAAATAAGCCCCCCAAATACTAAACTTAATGCATAATGACTGACATTTTCTGCCCTTTGTTCTAGTTAATCAAGACAGCAATTATACACAAAGACTTTGCCTCTTGTGGTGACTTTCGGGCCTGTTTTTCAAAGTAAGCAAAAGACTGATGGTGCAGTTTTGTTGTGTCAGATGAGGACAAGATTAATAATGGATGGAAGAGATTTTTTTTTTCCCAAGCTGCACAGCAAATAAGCAGTTCCAATAATACTTTGGCAGCAAAATGGAAGCTGTAATCATTAGCAGACATGTTTCAGTTATGACCAGCAACACAACACCATGCTTTTGGTTTTCATGTTAAAAAGAGTTCAGTTTCCCCACAAACCAGTTTCTTGTCCGTCTTCAGATTTAGCAAAACCTATAGAAGTAATTGCCTTGCTTAGGAGTTTCAGAATGCAATCAGATTTAGGAGGTGGCTTGACAAAGGGGTGTAATGTTGGCTCTTCCTATCCACCCCTCAGGCTGGGACATCAGATTTCCCAGCATTCTTGATGGAGAATTTAATTATTTTTCTGGTAGAAAGATGTTGGCTCATGGTTGGATTAACTGAAGCAGTTCTGGAAGAGGCAAGGGATGAGATGGGCTCTCTTGAATCTCTGTTTTACTGGCTGGCTTCTCATTACTATTTTTATTGGCCGGTTCAGTTTTTTGTATCTTGATACTGTGTAACTTCATCTGAAAGTTTCACGTGCAATGGGACATTACTTTATTTCAAATGAAACTGAACTGCAGTTTTATTGGCAACGTAGTCAAACTTCAGCTTGGTGATCATGGCAAGTATTTCCCAGACCTCACTGGAGTCTGTATCTCCTATTTCTCCCTGCAATGTGAATGTGTGTTGGAAAGCCCTAACCTGTTGCTTTGAAAAGTTGTTATAATTCTGTTTGCAGAACCACCTCCTGCTTATCTCTTCCTCTCTCCCATCACACACGCACACCCCTTCTGGCATGCTGGTGAGATGGGATTTAATGCAAGCCTATCTCCCAGTGACTGGAGCACCAGGGCAGTGCTGGGTGCACTTGTGCTGCAGACACCTTTGCTTTGTTTGCTTTGCTCCTATATTAATACAGCTGCCATATGTTTGCTTAAGAATCTCAGACTGGTTTGGAACTTGGATAAAAGAGAAAGTAAGTTGCTACTTTTACATGATTAGCAGCAGCTTGACTAGCTAGACTAATGCTGACAGGCACACATGTGTGCTGACAAGTGTAAGATAACACCTTCATGATTTGATGTCCAAGTCTTGAGGCACTGTGCTGGCTTTCAAACAGTGACCGTATGTGCAGGTGACATGTATCCTTCTTAAGGATGAGAGCTCTTAGGGACAAAACCTGGCAGTTGGAATAACAAATTCCAGCGTGCTGAAACTGAAATGAAGCTAAGGAAGCCCTGAACATGATCCCTGCTCAAACACAATGGAGGTGATGGCAGGGTGCAGGGTAAATTTCCATGCAGTGGTGATCCTAAGCCTGGAAGAAGAGCATCTTTTATTAAACCTGAGTCATTGACTTGTGCACTGGTAAATTCAAAAATAGCACTTTAATCTCCCTTTTATACCATTTGGACGTTATTGGAGGCCTCCCTGCATGAGCAGAAATAGAGCTGCTTAGAGACACTTGACCGATTTGTCTTACCAAGTATAGCTGAGATTCAGGATGGGTAGTGTGAACCTGGGAAGATCCATCACGGATCATTTGAAACCCCAGAATTAAACTCAAGGCCAGTTTATTCAGTATCTTGGAAACCACTTTGAAAAATCTGCATTTCTGAGTGTTGGCAAGGAGAAGACTGCACACACTGACTCATGGGAGAGAAGGTGAAGCTTACTTCTGTGCTTCAAAACAGGGCCAGGAGTCCAAGAGACAGTTTCTTTGTTTTGTTCTTAATCTTGACTAAAATTCGTTACCGTTACCTAGAAGGACGCTCTCTGCAGAGTCAAAGAATCAAAATTATGAGATGGCTGTACACTCAGGATGAGCTTGCAAATTGTTCCCTTGTTTCAAGTAGACCTCTGACCAAAATGTCCTTGAATAAACATAGAATGAACAGAAATGGGATTCTGTTTTCATTGCCAGGCAAATGGGATTAACTGAGTCCTACAGAAAATGCCTCTTTTGCTCCTCCTGAGCACAGCAAGCAGAACTGGTGCCTGTACCAGCTACAAGTTAAATTACACACTGGTCATTCCAGATGTCTGTATTTTTAGAGCTGACTATACACTTCCTGGACTGTTAGCCTGTTGGTTTTAAAATAAGAAGTGAGCTTGTGGGGTTGGCGTGTGAACCCTTCCACTCAACTGAGAACTGGGAAGTTAAATATCTCTTTTACAGAAGTATCCAGGTTTGAGAGCCAGCCACATGAAAGGGTGTTGCGTTCTCTATGCCACCCCAGAGTCCCCCTTGCAAACAATCCTGAACAGAAACCAACATCCCACAATAAGGACACTGCCTGCAGCATGTGGGATATTGGAGACCTGATGGTTCTGGGGATGGTTTGCAAGATCCTTGCTGACACTGATTTAAATTTAGCTCTGGTTACCAGGAATTGTTGTGTAGAGACATTTGATGGAAAACGCTGGTGGTTTCAGAGAAACTCCTATTATAGATGAGACGTAGCCACCCTTTGTAATGCTGTGACAGATGCCAGTGTTGGGACCCCCTTGCACGCTGCGCTTGGGTTGCACAAGGGCCTTTTTTCCACCAATTAATGAGTAGACACAGCAGAGGCTGAGTGCCTGGGCATGCACTTGCCCTTGACAAGTGTGTCTTGGGGGCATTGCAGCAACAGGATTAGAAATAGTGACTGGACCAAACTCATCTGCAACTTATTGATGGCTGCAGGCTGCCAGATGAGCTACTCTAGCTTCTGTAAACAAACAGAGCCAGGTCCTTGATACATCAGGAAAACCATCTGTTACAGCTGAAACTTGCCTAAAGTAGTAATACTTCTCCATATTGCCAAATCATATAATCCTTCCTCTATTTCTTCTTTACCTCTCATTTAAGCAGACTCCTGAGTAGACCATTTGACTGATCCCAGGTAAATTTGGTGGAAACTTAAGTGCATGCAGGAGGGAAGACCTGCAAGAAGATAACTGAGTGCAGGTGGAGACTAGCAACTTCCTTCCTGGGTATCCTTTATTCTTCTGTGTTTCTAGTTCCTTTTCACTGATCTCTCATACTTTCTGTGGAGAATCCCATGTGATTAATACTTTTTTGTCTTTTGCCAAAGCTAAATCCTCTGCTAATTTGTCCTGTCAAGAGCACGTTCTGATCTAAGGAAATATAACACAACATGTTCCTCAGTTTAAGGAAATCAAAATCCTATGTTTCTGTGGGACTGAAGTTTTACCTTGACAACATGATGCTGAGGCATTTTTCTGTAGCTGTCTTAAAGCTGTGCCTTTATCAAGTCTTGGTGGGTGGACTAGAAATGCACTTATAAGGTAGAGCTCTGGAGTCAGACCATTCATTGGTACTTAGTGTTTTTCTTGCAAGTGAGTTGGCAGAAAAGAGCCTCAGTTGCTGTAGTTGAGCCTGCCCTAGATTGGTAAAAACAACCATCACTTAATAAAGCAAATTTCACAGCTGTAGTCACCCCTGTTTAACTGGGGCTGTGGCTGAGGTCAGAACTGCTTATCTTGGACTTCTGAAGCTGAACAATACCTCTTTCTGGGAGACAGTGAACTAGTAAAGGCAGGTTCCACTGAGTGCTCACCTATGACCAACTCACACATGAGACAGACTGCTTCTGTCAGTGATACAACAAACAACCATAGAAAGAATGGCAGAAGACAGGACAATGTAAAGTAACTTGTGAGCTTTTATTTTGGTGCTACGTATTGTTTTGGAATGTATCTGTAGCCTTAGCAATATCCAATTTGTAACAAGTCTTTTGCATGTTTTTGGAGAGTGAAGAGAGAAAATCAGTTATGAGCAAGCCACTGTTTTCTTCCTTTTGAGATTTTAAAGTGGGATAAAAAAAGAAAGATATAGGAATGATTCATCCCACAGGCTGTAGTGTTAATCCCATGAAGTTTATGTGAGCAGCATGTGGCCAGCATCCTTGAAAATGGTCCAGGTGCAGTAGTTATGGGAGGTGCCTTGTGGCCTGAAAGGCAAAGGAACGTTAAAATCAGTTTCTTTCTTGGCGTCTGCACTCAGATGTCATGCCCTCTGTCATGCCCTCTTCTCTAGTCCTTAATTTTTGCCTCCTGTGCTGTCTGCTGCCTGTGCTAGCTTCTAGTATGGAGGAGAAAAATGAGTTGCATTACTGGTCATGTTTTCCATCCATCTTTCTCTGCTTTCCATTCAGGGATGCCAACACTGAGGCAGCGATCAGCTGATTGATTGGACAGTTTTGCCAGTGAATGAGTCTGAATATCAGCTTTGTTCAAGTCAACAAGTAGCTCCTGATCATTCTAGTTCTTACAACTGGGTGCCTAACAGGGCATGATATTTGAGTGCACCTCTCCATCTCTCAGTATGGGCCATATCAGTTTTTTGTTTAGTTGGGTGTGTACAGGTTCATAATCTTCCCTGAAATGACTGAACTGTGCCTCCTGTCCCATTGTACTGTCACGGCACATGGTGACCCAGCAGTTCAAAGCCAGTGGGCACACAGGTGGGCTGAGCTCTGTTTGACAGCTCATGATATTCATAATGCAGCGGTAGCCAGGAAGATCCTGAGTGTGTAGGAGGCTGACCACTGTTACACAGTTATCCTGTTTTGTTTGGTTTGTCTCTCTGCTGTACGGGGCCAGAGAACTTGGAAGTGGGTGCTGGCAGAAGTGAAACCTTCTCACAAGACTCCTACTCTGTGTTTGGAGGGGTGAAGTCACATTGTGAGGTCTAAATCCATAGTGGAATTTGATGTTGCTTTAAGGGATCCAAGAGCCATGGTAGAAAAATTATTTAAAAAATAAAAATGTAAGGTGTTTACTAGTCAAAGACCGCTGAGACACTACAAGAGTCTTTTGAGCAGGTGCTTTCAATTTGTATTTGGATGTTTGTCTGTCCTCTTTATTTCAAAGCCCAGTAGTATTTTGTTGGTGGAATTTTGCCCAAAAGTGTTCAGAAATTACCATTTGCAGGCTGGTAGGAGGGAATCAAGAGGCAGAGGACTTTACAGTGTGACCAAGAAGGGGCTGAAGAACTGGCAGCAGTGCAACCTCGTCATTTCTAAGACTGGTTTCTGAGTAGGTGGCAGCCACTCTGGAAAATCCAAGTGCAGTTTATCATGAGAATGAAGAGCAGGTCTGGGATGAGGTGGTGGCAGAATACCCAGACTCCCTTTGAAAAACTGGAGTTTTCAAGCTCTCAACTTGTCACAAAGTTGTCATTTCCCAAAACCACATCTCTTCTGTGCAGCAGAAGGTCCTTGGTGGGCAGCAGTGGTGTGAATATGATCAGTGTGTGCTTGAGTTTACTCTGCATTGCATTTTGTAGTCAATTTTGCTGATGATTCTCACTCTTCTATCAGCTTTCTATAGCATTCAAAGAAATAAACTGTAAATGTCATATGGCTCCTGAACTACAATTAAACAGGTACACATGGGTTCAAGATGACAGATTAAGTTTCCAATCCAGACTTTCCCAAAATAGGAATGTGGACTGTGTTCTGTATAGTGTTTTGGTTTGGATAAGAGGCTTTTGGTTAATGTCAGTCTTGGAGGAGAGGAAAACTGTCAGATGTCACAGGATCTCAAATGATCTTTGTGGAGTGGCTATGGCCAAAGACACTGGAATGTTTGGTTTCTGCTGAATTTGAGTGACTTCTCAATCATGTGATGGCAGCATCAGGGTTTCCTGGCTATAAAAATGGATAGTAAGCAAAAGCTTATGTGTCCTAATAGTAATTTGCAGAAACAAATAGCATTTCCCAAGATGCATGCAGATATTGGAAAATTAACTTGTGACTGTCCTTCAACTTTCAGCTTCCAAATCCTTGCTGAAAACCTGAATTTCCATTGGAGTTTTGAGGATGCAAATCATTCCCATCAGCTTCTTCCTTTTGCTTTTTGCAGTGTTTCTACTACTTTAGCCCGTAGTAATCCGTCTTGAACATCATCAGGGGTTTGCTGCCTTCCTGTGGAATATGACAATAGACTTGCTTGTGTCCTTAGTCCCCAAGGCTGGCTGAACAGCCTGATGGCTGTTTGGGTAGGAGCAGTACAGGCACAGGTTGGGTGTCTCTGTGGGGAAGGGAAGTAGCCCCTTCTCCCTGAAGCTGAACAATCAGAGGTGTGTCCCCTCATGGAGGGGAGCTTACTATTAAGTGACTTCTCATCCTGTGGCATGTATCCAAGCCACTGTGGAAAATCCAGGCTTTTCTACTGCTGGCTTTGGCATGCCAAGAGTGAAATTATTTGGGCTCAGAATCTTCCTCTTCCTCCCCATCCTCTTCAAAGACTGCAAAATTTAGGAAAAAAAAAAAGTCCAAAACAAGATTCATGAATGGGGATAGGTATTATTTTCTGGTTCGTTTCCTGTAACTAGGATATACAATTTTATGTAAACAAAATAGTCTTTCTCCTAACCCATTTCATATGACATGACAGCTCTACTCCCTCAAAAATCTGATTGCTTGATGTAATTGGCTGAAATTTCCCTTGTATGACAAGCTGGACTCAAGTTATTCTTCTATGATGCCCTCTTTGAAGCTCCCCAAAAAAGAGTGAGTAGCTGTGTGCTGGCATCCTCCTCACAGCTGCAGCTCTGAACCCAAGGAGCAAGTTTGCAGTACCTCATCTGGATGGTCTGCCTGCAGCAAGTACGACTTGAGCAACAACCTCCAGTCTACAGCCTTGCTGTGGTTATGCTGTTGGACTACACAGCCAGAGAAACAGCAAGATCCTAATGGAAAACTTCTTGGAAGACTGAAACTACTTCTGCACATCTGTCCTCCTTTGGAGAAGGTATTACATACTGAAGTTATGAAATACTGTAGGAGAGTAAAGTCCTCTCTGCTCTCCAAAAGTCCAAGAGCTTCTAAGTGAATGTACATGGGTCAGCTGTGAATTGCAGAGTTTGAGGAGCCAAATACCATATTCTCCACCTGTGCAGAGAACTCAGGAGGATGACTTTGCCAAAGACAGTAAGTTGATACCTGCTGACTAGGAGTTGGTATCACTGCCCAAACCTCATCTAATTTCATATTAGTGTGAAAAACAAAGATTTATTCAGACTCAGTGTGCCTGGTCTCACAGAATGAGGTGAAGACATTTGATACAGTGTACAGCTCTCCGTAGCACAAGTTTATGTGCACTTCCAATTAATTTATTTTCGTAGATGTTATGTACCCATTTGGAATCCTCCTCTGTTCGTATTTAAAATTTGATTGTATTGTTAAAGCACTGAAAACTTCAGGGGTTTTGGGGAGAGTTTTTGTACTGACTAGCCTAGCTTTAATGTACTTGCCAAACATCTGTGTGCTTTCTATATATTTTCTCCCTGCCTTTAGAAAAAGGGTGGTTGCATTTATTTGTGGATGAAATGCTTTACTAGGAATGACTGTAAATCTGAAGAGCTGAAAATTGTCAAGTGAGCTCATAGACAATAGTAACAGAGAATAAGGAATTAAACCTGGTATGCAGTCTGGAAAAATTAAAATTCTTCAGAATATTTTTCTTTTTTTTTTTTTGTTCTCTGCTGTCATGGGGATATCTAGAAATTGAAAATCCAGCAAAGCTTCTGATTTGGTAACTTGAGACCACTGCAAAGTGTGAACGTTGTGGTGAGACTAGCACAGGGAGGACTGGAAGGTGCTGGAGTCAGGCTGTGCTACATGGACAAGAGCTCCCTGCTGTTAGAGGTGCCTGTTCTCTTAAGTCTGCTGGTGACCCATCAAATAACCTCTGATTTACATAAGCAGTGATGTAACTTGTACTAACTAATTACTAATGTTAAACTGGACATTCAGCTGAAAGTTTTACTGCTAGATCCATGAAAAAGCTATGATGTATAAACCCAAAAGCCTGGTACATTTCATTGGGGTTTGGCCCTTCTACTTTGATTCAGTGTAAATTTTCATACCTTCTTCGTGGACCAATTATAAACTGACTAAAGAAGTGCTGATATTTAATGAAATGGATAATAAGGGAACTCCATATTGTATTTTTTTTAATTTTCTCATTAGATGATACCATCACTTTAATAGCAATTTATAATATTTCTGTTCCCTTAAAAAACCCAACCAAATCTTTTAAAAACAAATTTAAAACCACAAAAAAATCTCTTGAAAAATGGGCTATTTGCTGCCCTGCGTCTCTCAAGAGCACAGACTCTCTAGAGAGTTACTGTAGCAACAGCTTGATTCCAGATGCACAACATGATTGAAGTATTGGACTTTGAGGCAGTAACTGGACTTGGACATATAGTTGTATCTGTAGATTTGAGTAGACTTCTTAGGATGCTTGTGACACTGATGGCCAAGGAGTGTCTTTGCTTGCAGCTGGCTTTTTGTAAATCCAGCCTCTTATTAGAGCATTTAATTTTGATTCAGAGTAAGGATGCTTTTGGCATTTTTTCCACACTGGGATTAGATAATCTGAGTGAGAATATCAACCTGTCAGGGCTGTTTCACAAGTCTCATTCTCAGGCATCTCCATCTGCCAGCGTGGGGAGCTGCTGGAAATGCTGTATCAGTGCTCCAGAGGTATGTCACTGGTGCTTGTAGTGGTGCTCAACAAGCATCAGCTCAGCCAAGGAATGTGCCCTTAATATAGCCAGGGTGCCCCAGATGTATTTCATGTATGGGTACAAAGAAGAGCTGTCTAATCTGCTGTGAGTCTCTCCAGCCACGCATGTGTTTGGCTTGGACACCATCAACCCTGCTCTCAGAGCTGGAGTGTGTGTTGGCAGCAGGGAATCGTTGTCACGAAGTAATTTCAAGCACAGAGGAGTCGAACCAAAGTTCATTTTGTTCCTTTTCTTCAAACTTACAGCTTGCTTGAGCAGGCAAGGGGTGTGTCAGATCCTTTTCTCTTTAATCAATACCTCATCTCTTTCATGAGAAGTGTTTTGCTAAAGCTGAATGAAATGCCATGCTCCTGAGACTTCTGGCTCTGGTTAAAGACAGGCATCTCACTTGCAAAGTAGGGCTTTTGACTGATCTTGTATTAAATGATATAGCTACAGGCACAGGATCTTGGGTCACCCTTTGCTCACTCTTCTGCATATTTATTTCTGTTTCAGAAATAAAGGAAAATCACTGAAGTAGTTTGCCCGAATGATACTTCTCAGAAGCTAAAGACTAAAAGTATTCTTAAGACCTAGTGCAGCACTTAACTGTGCAGCAATGAGACATATACCCTGAGGTATGCTAGCAGTGCTTGAGGGCAGGATTGTCGGGGTCCTTGATGCTTGACTTCTCTTGCTGCTTGTTAAGTTCACAACTGGATAGGATTACCAATGTTTCATCAAAGGTACAGTGACTTTAAGCAGCAGATATAAAATCCCTTGAACTCTCCAGCATGAAAACAGTCTCTGACCTTTAGCCTAGTGTTTAAGCTGGGTAGGTAAGGTATATTTTAAATTTCTTTGGACTGGAAATGGCCTTTGTAATTTCTTTACCAATCTTAAAGGATTCACCTGACTTCTTTTTCTTTTCTTTTTTCATACTTGTTATGCAATACCTGTGTCCTTTGCACATTCTCACTGAGTTTGGAGAGGAAGCAAATGCAGTGGTCTTACTATGCTGTATTGAAGCCTGTGTAGCTGATTTCTAGGACCTCATCTGGAGAAGCTGCTTTTCTTTGCTGGCTCTGGCTCACAATTTGAAAACTGAGCTGAGAATAAATAAGCAAATAGGCTCATTGAAAGGCCTGAGGCATAGTTGGATGGAAAAAGCAAGGAAGGCTGGAACTGACAATGCAAAGCTGTGATGAGTTAAAGGCCTGATAGCACCATGATGAAGCAGCAAGTGGCTCCTCGCAGATGGGGGTTTTATCTCTTAAATATGGTGCTCACTGCTTGGCTCTGCTCCTCAGCTGAGCAAAGTGCTTAAGCCTACAGTTGACTAGAACATGGGGTTTGGGGCGTTTCGTTATTTTCATACTAAATACCTTTATTGAATAGGAGACTACAGCCTACTCAGATAATCCAAGTCCAAAAAAAAGTTTCCTGTTTTTATAAATAAGTAAACTGCTGTGTGAACCTTTTTACAATTGCAAAAATAGAGATGGAAATAGCATGAATGATGAGTAACTCCATTCCTTTGTGCTGATGGGGAAGCAGTTCTGGAAAGGATAGAACTGACTCTGAACAGAAGACAGGTTAGAAACAAAGAGAGAGACTCTGCTTGAAGATAGATTCAGCTTCCACTGACTCTTATGTTGTAGGGGCCTGCTCTGCTGATGGAGAGGCAAAAGTGGCAAGAAAGTGAAGTCAAGTGGTTAATGGTTTTGCCTATCCTATTTTCTATGGAAAAGAGATACCAAGAAGAAAAGGAATGTGGGTGTGAGGTTTCTGCATCTTCTGGGGTAAGGAGCAGGGAGACAGCTCCTGGAAGTAAGTCATAGCCATACTGACATCTGTAAGCCACATCAGCAAATGTGTCAAATGTCATACTGACCTTTACTGGTTACTGTAATGAGTATTATCTTCTTCTTAGAGCTCACAATTTAAAAGAAACAAACGTTTAATCGCTTTTTGCGGTGAGAAGGTGCTCTTGAAGGTCCTTCTGTCACACCTCATTCATTGCATTCAAGTAGAAGCAGATCACATCTTCTCATAGATTTATATATTCTCAGGCTTTAAGAGAATATGAAAATACAGATTCACGTTTTACTCAAACTAGAAAGCAGGTCTTGAAGACAAACCATACTCCGAAATTTCAGTGGTTGTGATGCTCAGGCCTTTGCTTTGGTCCTCTAACCTTGCTGATGTGATAGGCTGGCAGGAATATCTGAGCTTTTCTCTGAATCATTTTTTAAGTTTTTTTTTCTGACTTCTGGAAGGTAACTCTAGAGACTGAAGTGGAAAGGAAAAACTGGAAAAAAGGAAAATTAAAATCTAATTAGATAAATGTTACAGGGTTGGTTCTTTCCACCTTCCTGTTACATAAATCTTCAAGTACCTTGAGAAGCAGGTCTGTATGATAATTCTTCAGATATTGATGGTCAGTGCCTGTGTTTCTAGAATAGACTCCATATGTAACTTCAGCTATGGAAAAAAAAACCCATGCTCTTCAAAATGAGTAGCCCAGTAAAGGTCACAGTGTTGGTTTGCCAGGTGATGTAGCATTAATGGTCTGTGAGATGCAAGAGGACAGATGCTGAATCTCCTTTGAATCTTCACTTTTCCTCAGTCTCATGTGTGGACTAGCAAGTAGGTGCATTAGTTTAGTGTTGAGATAGTACATGCTGGCAGATGACCAACAACCCTAACCCTTGTGTAGGACAGAGAGTTAAGCCTTAATTTTAGCACCATGCAAAGCTGCCTTCCAAATTTTGTTAAAACAGTTCTTATTATTGTTTGGCATCTGGATGAACTCAGTCATTAGCAGGGCAGATTGGGAAGGCTGAGTGTGTTGATACTAGGCAACCCCACTCACTCGTGTTAGCAATTGGTGACAAATAGGTCAGCTGAAGAAAGCATGACCTCCATGAAAATGGCTTGTGAGCACAAAAGAGCTGAACTACAACTTAACATGGGAGGGAGGAACATGAGAAGGCAGTTTTTAAACCTTCAGGTGGTGTCATTTACTAGCCAGAATATTCCAAGAAATTAATCACTTTACACCGATGTTAAGAATCTGTGGATAAGTGGAAGTGATGGTTGTCCTTCCCAAAAATGTGTGGTCTTGGTTGCCTTCTGCAGGCTCTGTTGCATGGGATTTTGGAGTCTGAGAATTTGGGGTGGGGGGTGGGAGGGTGTCAAACAGCCTATGCAAACAAGGGAGGGGGGTAGATGTCCCTGAAATGCAATGGGAAAACCTGTTCCCTGGTAGGGATTTAATGGCTACAGGAATATGCACTTTTCTTTCTACTGAAGTTGGGTTCTTTCCACTCTGTAATCCTTACCTACAGCCCTTGGGAGGGAAGTGTGCCAAGGAAACGTCAATTCATTAGTCACTTTAAAATGTGCTAGTAATCTACTTGCTCTTACTGGAGATGCAGTGTTGCATATACTTCACATTAGTATTGCAGTGAACTTCAACTCCCTTTCCAAATGCACACATAATCACTAAATGGGATGTTTTGGAATACATTTTCAGGCCATACAAGCTTTTGTTAAACCGTAGCATTCCAACATCATAATTAGTACATGAGCTAACAGACCTATTCAAAGACTTATTTACTATCTGGGCTGTTTTACATTGCAAGAGCCATGCTTCTGTGATCTGTTTGTTTTTTATGGCAGTGCCTAAGGCCCAGCTGAAGTCAGGGTCCTGTTGTGCTAGACACTTAGGCCCTGTCTCCAGAGAATGGAAGTCTACATAGGGAATAGACAAAGGAAACGCTGTTCAGATCTGGGTGGTGGAGGAGGGGAAGGGAAGTAACTAAGACTTTGGAAACTGAGGAGGGAAAAACTCCCGTGAAAAGAATTGGTATGGTTCTCAGTTCTCTTACAGTGAGCTCCCAGCTCCTCAGCAGCAGAACCATCTTCTTTCTCAGTTTGCAGTGAACGTGCAGCCTCTGTGCTCCATCACTGAGCTTTTCTAAAATAAAAAGGGGAAATCAGTGTGTTTTGGGAGAAGGGGAAAGAAAATTAAAAAAAACCCAAAAAAACCAACAAAACACACCAAACAGAAACCCCTCAAAATAAACAAACGAAAAACCCCAGCCCAACAAAAAAAGTCCATCAATCTGCCAAGAGTGAGATCTTGAAAAGTACAAGGTTTCAAAATGCCTGAACTGAAGGTTTTCTGTTGAAGGTTTTCAGAGTGACTGAGGAATAGCAGGAGGTGGATGAAAGTGTAGCTCTTGCAGCAGGCTCTGGGCAGGGGTAGTTAAAGGCAGTACAGCATTTCCTCTTTTGGTAGCCTTGTTACTTGGGAGAGGGAAAGGTTTAATCTAGCATGCACTCATAGGGTAAGCTTAAGTGACTCCCTGTTGAAAAGATAAACACTGCACCTCTAGATCATCTGTCTAACAGGTTTAGGTAATCCCTTACTGTGCTGCTTATTTACTTTAAATGGTGCTGTATTGTATAATGCATGTGTGTTTGTAATGGAGGGTCTGCAAATCAGAGCTTTTTGCTCAAGGACAGCATTACTCTTGCCCTTGTTTCACGGTTGATTTATTCCTAATGGAAAGGAATAAGCCTCACAATGATCTATTTGTCTTCTCTCAGCTCTGTGAAATGTATGGAGATTGACAGCTTTTCTGTATCTCACATCATTAATTTGCCTTGCTAACCTCTATTTAGCATCAAAAGATCAGCTTTCCTGATTATGGCCAGCAAATCTGTGTTTAGTGCCTGCTCTATCTCTGTTTAAGCTTTGAGAGACAAAAACGAGAGTCAGAAAATGAAAATGTTTATGTATTGGGACTTTGACTTATTGTGCACTTAACAGTACCTTCCTGCAGGCAGAGCAGCATCTGAGGCTGCTGCAATGCAACCTTTCTCTATGGATAAGGTGTTAATAGAAATGTTGCTCTTGATGTTCACACAGAGCAAGGCTCATTCAGTGAGCTGTTCCTGGTCTCTCAAGGCAGTGATTTTCTGCTCTGAGTCTAGACTGCCTTTCAGTCTGTAAGGAGCAACCAAAGGCTAAATATCAGCCTTTAAACTAAACATCCCAGATGAGGCAACCAAGCAAGCTGCAGGGAAAACACATGCTTACTACCATGTAGCCAAAGCCCTGCAAAGATGCTTGAGTAAAGTGTGTAGCCTTTGTATTCAGAGGCTAAGCTAGAATGAGTAAAAACAAGTGCTTAGTTACTTGGCTGTGTGCAGAGTATTTTCTGCAATATAAGAGGAGTGGTCTTTTGCTGGGGGAGGGAGGAGAAATGGCTATCCTACCAGAGTTTTTTGACTCAGTAACTTTCCTATATTCATGTTCTTTTCTTATGCTGCTGATGCACCTTTTTGTTAGAGCTGATGGAACAGATAACCCAGTAATTCCTGCTTGCTTTTTCAAAATCTGCATGGATGATCTCATATATCCCTTTCATAAAGGTCAGTGTCTCCTGTTTCACCTGCATAGCCTGTCCTTGTTGTCTGGGTCTTCGTGATGAATAAAGATAAAAGACAAATATTTTTCTCTTTTCTTTTTTTCTTTTAGTTTTCTGTAATCTGCTCCAAATAGGACCAGTTCTGAACAAGATATAGTAACAAGTCTACAAGTTTCTACATTTTAGAGAAGCCTGGAGAAACCCTTCAGAAAATACTGAATTGGGGTTTTAGTCTCTTTCTGGCAGTGCCACTGATACTATTACCCATGTATGTCCTTGCTCAGTACAATGTAGGTCACTAGTTGGCAGCCTACTAATGCACTGGCTGCTCTTGTAGCAGGCTATTCATCACTGGTGCTCACTTCCAAAGCTGTCATTTCCTGCAGCCGTGTGCAGGCAGGTCTTTGAGGCTCAGCTCCCAGGGTCACTGCAGAAACACGGCTTGAGTGGAGCTCAGGAGAAAGGCGATGAAGCGGTGTCAGAGAGAGAGCAGCGCATTCGACTTGGCTTATGTCACTGTTTGTGATAACATACCATCTGGGCTACGATCTCGCCAGATCTAGCTCATAAATAGAGCTGGTCAGAAGTTGTATTTGGACAGCAGAGCTTCAAGGAACAGCCAGGATATGGAAATGGCCATTTGTGAGATGGTTATCTGAGCGCTGCAGAGCAGAGCTGCTCTGCACACTCTGCTGGGCACCAGCAAACCAAGGTGTCTGTTCCTTTAGCAGGAGTATTGTGGTTCAGAAGGATCCCACCAAAACTGTTTGTAAAAGGCAGCATTTTTAACCTGGTGACTCAGGTCTGCTTCAGACTGAACTAATATCACTGTTTGGTTGCTTTATCCTAAGATTTCTGCTGGATGTACTGTAGCCTTTGTTCATTGCTTCAAGCCTTTGTGTAGTGTTGCTCGGTTCTGTCCTGACATAACAGAAGTGCGCCTCAGAGGCGGCAGATGTGTTTTCAAATGAAATATGGAATTCCTGTACAACTTTGACTCTAGCACCTGCAGTGCTGTTTGGTACTCTGCTAGGTTTTGTTCCTAGTCCTCAGAGTCTCTTTTTCCTAATTCTGTGTGGTTTTTAGGATTTCCCAGTAAGCAACTGACGCCATGTTCTCTATAGACTTCAGAATAAGAAATTAAAACAAAAGCGACTTTTGTCAATCTGTACAGGAAGTAAATATTGGCCATTCTCTGCTGCCTGTGAAGGCCATTTCCTATCAGCTGGAGCTGGGGGTCTGTAACTTTTTAAACCACTAGGAAGTAATTTGTAATCTTTGGACAAGATTACTATGAGACCCATTTGAAAGCTTATTCATGTTTTCCTAAAGAAAGCTTGGACACAAAATGTGTTTGCTTTAAGATTAAGTCCTGTGAATGTAAAGGAAATTGCTTGTGAGCTCGACTGTTACACCCCGTTGGCTGACCACTGAAAACACAACCCCACAACTGGTCATGACTAATAGAGTCTCCGTTGGCTCCTAGGGCTGAGCTCCCATGCCCCGTGGGGTGGAAAGCCATCTGTTTGCATGCCTTTACTGTAATCAGTTGTTCATGGCTCTGGAAAATCCACTGCAGGAGCTGACTGCACTGGAGTAGCCTTTCTGAAGGCAGTGGGTTATTTGTTGCTGCCATGGGCTGGGTTTGCCCACCCAATTTCTGTGTATTCTGCACTGTGTGCTGGAGTCCTCCTCTGTCTGTGCCCTCACCAAACCCACTTGTGGTTGGGAGCTCTTGTAAATTATTAATTATGGTGATAGCAGCATCACTTTGAAAGGTTTATTAAAACCTCAGATATATAGATTTCAACCTTTTAAATGATGGGCTGCTGGAGAGAAGATAGGGGGGGAAGACCTTAAGGAGGGTGGGAGGTGGATTTATTGCTTAACTTTCCTACTTGAGCAACATCTTCCTAACAGTAAAAAGACTAAAGGAGGTATGGGACAGAGGTCCTTCTGGAATAGAAAATGAATGGTTCTGAGCTGTAATTGAAGATGGAGGAAGGAAAATGCCCCATGAACTTCCCATTATCAGGGAAATGGTCAACTTCTGGGATGTACTAAAGTGAAGAAAACTTTGGGGGAAGGGAAAGAAAGGAAAGTACTCTCTGGTACCACTTGTTGCCCATAGAGACTTAAAGTAGAACTCTTTGTACTGCCTGTTCAGTCTCTGTGCCCTCTAGGAACCTTACTTTGCCTTGTGGTTACTGAAATCACAAAGACTTCATCTTTCAACGATCAATGTAAATCTGTCACTTTCCAAGAGAAAAAAAATTCAAGAAAAGTTGAAAATAGATGTGTAGTGTGACCAGAACTTGCAGTCAGATAGGAAATCCAGTATTCAAGCAGATCAGATGGAAAAAAAAAAAAAGAAAATCTGTGATCAGAAAACAGATATTTTCTGTATTAGCTGAGTTGGTACTGTGGGTTGGATGTGTGCAAACACATTGGGCTATGTGAAATGCAGCTGATGTTGCACAGACAGTAACATCATTAGGTGTTCATGAAATCAAATAAAGCAGGAAGGGAAAGGTTGTTTTAAATTAATTTTTAGAAGGCATTAGGACGTTTGAGCCTTGGAAAACTTTTTGTTGGGTTTGTTTTTTGGTTTGTTTGGTTGGTTTGTTTTTCAACTTTTTGGGTGCTGACTGACTTGTAGAACTGGCTGACTCTGACTTTATAGCTCTGTGGGTCCCCTAATTTGAGTGGTCTGGGAATGCTGGCCAGCACCTTGGGCATGTTGGCTCTGTGTGTTTTGGAGTTGGTCATGAGCAGGCTTAGGAAATGGTGCATTCATCTGCTTCTGTCTTGTAGAGCCCAGAGTACTTGACAGTTTAGGAGAAGCCGGTGACCTGGAGTGTGATGGGACTTGATCTGGGATTTACAGGCAATGTCCAAGACTTTTCCATATCTGTTAATGTAATAGGTAGTGCATTTATTCCCTTGCTTTAACAACACAATGTTTAATTTGTACTGGATTAGATGATGGCTTCGTGAATGTACAGGCCAATTCTAGAAAACGTGTTTGGCAGATTCCTTTATTCCAGCTGTGTCAATACACGAATCTGAGGCTCTTTTTTTAAATAGGGAGGGGAAGCCCCTGGGTAACACTTGGGCCATAGCAAATAGCTGCAGATACAGCACTTGGAGTCTGTAACTATCAGTTTGTATTATCAGAACCCAGAGATAAACTGTGTGCTGTACTTGAACAACTCCCTACACAGATAGACCCAAGAAGTCACAACTGTAATGAGAGATAAATATATGTGTTTATTTGAATGTGCACCTTTGAAAGGTTTGTTGCCTACTAGCTTGTAAGATTTGAATAAATACAGTAATGTGGTATTTCCTAGTTGTCTAATACTCAGAATATCCAATGTCTCTACTAGTGATGTAACCCATAAAGTATTAGAGCTGAGTTGTATATTATCCAGTTTTCTGTTTTCCCATGAACTTTTCCCATGTTGTGATCACTTCTGCTTTTTCCAAAAGTACAAGGAAACACAATAGAAGACTAGGGTAATATGTATTTGAGTGCAGAGATCAGGGTGTGAATTTCCACATATATACATATGTATTTATGCACATAATGTGATGTGAAACAAATCCAAGTAAGCTAGATATTTCAGCCAGAATCTGCGATGCACTTTGGGACTCTGTATCAAGCACTTATGTACACACCTAGTCAGCTGTCTTTGGTCCAGGAAAAACCTGTATGGCAGCAATAACTGGGATATTTATTCACATGTAGTGGGCTCTCCATGCTAGCCAACTCTGCAACTGGAGTACAGCAGCAATGGGATTTGCTAACAGCACAGCTGAGAAGTCTCTATCTACAAATGTCACAAGATTGTTAGTAGAAGTGTAAGAAGACAGACTGGAAGGATTAGGATAGCAAATCCAAGTAGTTACCTTAATAACCAGTCGTTGCAGGAAGAACATGTTACAGCCCTCCACTGGGATTCACTTCTATTTTCCTTGAACTCAGTAACACCAAAAGCAGTGCAAGGACTTCAATTCCCTCAGCTGCTGCTGAGTCCTAAGCATTTGCAGTTACAGTCAAGTATTGGTGGAGAACAGCAAACTGTGGTCTCAGCTCTTGGTCTCTAGTCCAACTTTTAGCTTCATAAGGCAAAATGCTGCTGTGTTAATAGCCAAAAAATGATATCAACAGAGTCCAACCTTCCAGAAGTCCCCACCTCCTCCTGCTCCCCATCATCTCTCTCTCCTCAGAAAGCCCTCAAGTGTTGTTTCAATCACCAAATTAAGCAAAAACTGCTGCAGCCTGTACTCTGATAAGAACACAACTCAGCTTTCAGGCCCTCCCTAAGGAGGGAAAGAAAAGTGTTTCCAGGGGCACTCCATATGTGCATTGGGTTGTCAGGGTTCCAAAGTGATGCTCTTGAGGTTAGGTTCCTATTATGTTTTTGTAGGGACACCTGTAAATTTTCAGTTGAACACTGGAGCAAGGCACAGGAGTGTGCAGCCTCTCAACCACCTTCAATGTGTTCTCTCTTCCCTAAATGTTAAAACTATTGCTCATTTTTAAATATTGAGGGTAGCTTACTGGGCAGAACGTAGTCTGTGGCTGTGTGACCACTGTTGAACAGCGATCAGGTGTGTGGTTTCTAAAGTATGTCCTTCAGATGTTCTTGGTACTGGGAACAAAATGTTTGCTTATTACATTTTAGATGCTTTTTATTTTTTTTTTTGAGAAAACCAAAATTTATGTGGTTATAATTCTTCATTCAGTTTTTTTAATGCTCTGGAAGAAGGCCTGTTTCATAACCCATATAGAAGATCAAATTTTCTGTGCTGGGTTACCAGGAAAGTAGTGACAACTGAGATCCTTTTTTCTCTTTTCTCTTATGTGAAAAAGCCAACAACTCTGCCCTATCACAGCGCTGTGGCCTCTTGGGTTATTTCCTCAGCAAATTGAAAAACCTCTTGGAGTTAAGCAGTAACTTGGGCTGATAAGTTTTGTTCCTGAGTTCCTAAAGCAGTACTTTGTGCACCCACAGTAGTTGCAAGGTAACAACCTTCACTCTTGACTGTCAAGCACAGACATTTGGGGTTGCAATACTTCCTCTGGGAGGTGGAGTTTCCCTGATGAACCATGCTCCCAGCCTGTAGCTCTAGGGCGTGAACTGGATGGAAGGATCATGTGGTTGATCTGGAATCCTAACATATGGCCCAGTCTGCTTTGGGCATGGCACATAAAAGGCTGTGAACCTGTGCTGTGGATCTTAATTGTGTTCAAGTAGGATGTCTACCACAAGCACATCTTTCTTCCTTGAGCATGTCTCTGAGCCCCACTTTCATCTTTAAAAGTAGACAAACATTGCTTCACTGTTGAGTAGTGGTTGCAGTGAAGTCTGCAGTGTACACAGGCTGGAAAACATTATGTGTTTTGAGGTGAAAGCTGCCTTTAATATTTCACCAGCTTTAATAATTCATCTTGAGAAGACAACCTTAGTCCGCCTTGCAGTGACTCATGCACGGACTTCTGTACCCTAAACTGAAGTCAGCTCTATGCTAGAAAGACCTCTTGCATGTATCTCCATATTTAAAAGAAAGATGCCTCTTCTGTGAATTGTAAGGATAAAATTCTCAGAAATTGAACACTGGCCTTCATATGAATTCAGTGGTTTCAATCTAGTGCCTTTGCCAAGTGTGTGGGACTGAAATAGCCCTTTACAGCGAGCAGAGTCAGTATGGACAGTAGTGTCTAACAGCATACAGGCACAGAAGTGGGTGTGAGCATAATCTTACTGCAGAAAAATCCGTCTTGTAGAATGCCACTCCTGGTGCCTTTCTGTTTCCACTTCTACGCATTCTTTAGAGGTCTGGCAGAGGCAATTATGATTGGCTGCCCTATGTTTATCAAATATATATGTATGGTGTCGGACAAGCTCTAGGGGGTGGAAAAAGCAAGTGCCTTGAGCCGTGCAGCAATACTCTTACCTTAGCTATTTTCTAATGAAGCAGATCATATCTCTGAAGGGAAGTAATCAGCTGCTGGCACGAAAAAGTCTGTGTGACAGGTCTGGAAAAGACTTAATTGCATCTAGTATTGCTTTGTAGGACAGTTTATGTTGTTGGATTAAAAAAAGTCTCTTGAGATAGTTCCAAGGCAGAAGGACTTAAAAAAGCATCTCTCTGAAGCCCAAAGAGCGCATGTCAAATGTACCAGACTGCTGCTTGTGTGGGATTTTTTCAAGACTCTTGAGAGATGGAGTGTTATTTAAGTATTTGTTTAGAGGAATGTGTACTCCTGCAGGAGAAATATCCATGCCCAACAGTGTTGCTATCAGTCTTGTTTACTTTACTTGAGCTCATAAAATCTATAGAGAAAGTAGTGGCTGAGGAGAGAATTAGAAACTAATGTTCAGCATTATCCTGCAATTTAATGTATTTATTTCTTAAAGTGATTTGTAGCATCTTATGATCAGGCAGGCTTCAATGGGAATAGCTGATTCCCTGTTGGCGTGAAGAAAGGGACAATACTGAAGAATTGCTGGATAAGGATACATGTAAAGATAAGCAAAACTTGCCTAAAATGTAATCCTTTAACTAAGTTCCAGTAGTTTCCCATGGTGCATGTTGTGGTTAACATTTGCTTAATTCTTTTGCTTTTGTAAAAGCCTTTTGAGAAGAGGATTGGGAATAAAATTAAAAGCAAGAACATGATTTTTTAGAATCAAAGTCTTTTTGTCATTTAGTCATTCTGCAGTATGACCAATCCATTTTGCAATCATCAACTTGCCATATGTATGTATATCAAGTGAAACTGGTAATTTCTCAGTAAATGCTTGAGAGTTATCTGAGCTTCCGTGGACTCTGTGGGTGTGGAGACATCTTGCCGGTTGCAGCAAGGGATGCTGACAGATGCCAACCAAAGCGGCAACATATGTGGGGAGAAAATTGCACTCCTACCTTAAAAATTTGTATTCTGAGGTTAGTGTTCAGGCTGTTGGAGTAATGCAGCAAAGCTCAAGTTGAGCTTGGTCTGGTCACAGTGGCTACAACTCCTTATGTGCCTTCTGTGAGGCTCAGACTCCCTTTAAATCCTCTTCAGAGATGAGAGCTGATGAGTCTCAGTCTAAATATCCATGCCACATCACCTTTAGAGTTGTGTTTTGATGCCTGAGAGACAGGGGCATCTGTAAGGGTTAACTCAAGCTGTAAAGCACTGCCTAATTTTTACAGATGGTGTGAGTGCAAGAGAGAACCTCAGACTGGCTTGGCAGTGCACAGAGATAACTTTACATAATTCCCTGCAGATGTTGCTGCAGAATGGTTTTAATAATGAATTGTGAAGTCAAGCTCAACTCCAGCATAGAGGGAGAACTCAAAATAAATGCAGTTTTGTTCTGTGTTTCAAAAGCAAGTTTTCTAACAATATTTCTATGGTGCTCTGGGTTGGGAAAGATGGCCAGGGAGGGGACAAGAGATTGTTTGCAGGAAGCCAGGGCTATAATGGTGCAAACTAAGACCAATCTGGCAAATTTGTCTGCAAATCATGAACACCTATGAACCTGGGGGGGGGGGGAAGGAGTGGTGGTACCAAATGGCAGCTGCCCAAAGCTTCTAATGAGAGGATGGCACAGAGCAAGTACTTCATGATCAGCTGGGCAGAGTTCTGCAGTTTGTGGATGCCGTGCAGGGGCTGTGTTGAGGAACTGCTGCCATTTTCTGCTAGGAGTCAATTCTTGCAATATGCTGTAGTTTCCTTTCTGGAAGGTTATGGCTTGGATGTGCCATCATAATTCAGGTTTTGGTCTCATAAGGGATGTGCTGCCTTTGCAGTGTCTGCTCAGCTGCTCTAAGACCTTGCACATCTTGCTTGTGAGTATCCATTTGTGACTTCTCTGTTGCCAGGGTGTGTTGCTGAAAGTTTCTCAGTCTTCTCAGTTGTTTGGGTTGTTTAAGTAAAACACACCTTTTTTCTGTAGATGTGCTATTTCAACGAGCTACATTAGAGCCTTTCTTTTGTCTTTTTGAGAAACAAGCTTGAAATGGGAGAAGAGAATTTCAGAGTTGGGGCTGTTTTTTCCTGAACTTGGACAGATGCTGCTGATTTCTCAGTAGTTGTGGAGATCTCTCATTTATGCTTTATCCTTGCACAGAGTTTATAAAGGAAACCTTTAGAAAGAAATGATAACTTTCATGAGTTCTGTGGTAATTAGAAGCTTTAGCCTTAGTCATTGCTTGAAGAATCAAAGCAGCTTAAAACCTCAGCTGGACTCTTATATGCTCTGTCTGCACATGGCACTGGATTTGGTTGAGTTACTTGTCTGTAACGTTGCTCAAATGTGACTTGATCTCCAGCTGTTACACTGGAGCCTGTTCACAAGATCAGAGTCATGAGTTTTCCTTGCTGAGGTCTTTCAGGAGTAGGAATGGCAGTAGGGAGGCATGGTGATGTGAGGGAGGCATATGCGCAAGTGCATACCTAGGCATGAGGGCGAGGGGTATTCTCTTGGCAGGGAGCCCTTTTGGATGGAGGCTCAGCTACTCTGTGGCCCCAAACACAAGACCTAAACTCAGCTCTGAGGCCACTGTGCAGCTCAAGGAGCCAAACCAGAGGAGCTGTATTGTGAAATGGGCTAGCACTGGGTTGGCGTCAAGCAAGTGTGATCCAGCTCTCCGAAGAAGTTTTTACCATGGTTTGAATTTGGCCCAAAGGTACATTTTTTAAGTTAGGCAAGTCTTTTCTGCGATTGTGCTTAATTTCTTTCTGAGGAAGAGTTTACGTAAACTATTCCAGGCTAATTGATATCAGCTGAAAGCCAACTTCTCACATTTTGTGCCTAATTATAACTGTATGTTAAACTGTGTTTGCTACCCGTGTCGATACGTTAGTAGTGAAATAAGGAACAACCACGAAGACGTGTTTTTGAAACGATCTGGCAGATCCTGCATGTTCGCTGCTGTGGGCTTCGTGGCAGGAGAATCCACCTCCTGCTGAGGGAGAATAACTAAATTTAAACTTTCCAACCATGAGCCTTGTGAAGCAAAGTTTCCAAACCTCTGCTGGGCCAGAAGATGGAAATCCATGTCTGAGTTTGGAGAGTAAATAAATAGAGCTGCCTAGGAGCTGCATGGAGGCAAGTGAGGGGTTATTGTTTGGGGCACATTATCTCCCACCCACATGCCCCAGGGAGCAAAACAGGATTTGTAACTACTGTTCTCTGGTAAAATCTTCCATGACAGGATTTGGCATGAACTTGGGTGATTTTTAGCATGAATACTTGAGCATTGTTTCAGGAGGGTGGTTTTTTTCTTTAAAGACAGTTGCATGTGGCATGGCAGCAGAGCCCAGCCCAGGACCTTCTCTTCCCTCTCTCTGGGCTCAGGCTGTGGCATCCCAGCTGTGGGAGAGCTGTGTGGCTATCACCCAGCTCGGGGCTTTGCCCCTCCATAAACTAACCAGTGTTCATGCCCATCTATTCACAGACCAAGATGGTGCCTTTGCTTATCACAGGCAGGCTTGGGAGTCTTCTGTGAAATTTGGTGTGTTTATGACAGCCATTAAAGTCTTTAAACTGTTTTGAGGTACATGTACAGAAATAGCTGTTTTCCCAACTCCCTTTGGGGAGTCTGGAAGACTGGTATTGGACAAAAGTTTGCATTGTCCTGACAAAGCAGCTTGTGTTTTTGGAGGGAAACTGGGAGATTACAGAAAACAACAGAAGTGGTTTGCTTACCTGTTAGACTTTTTATTGTCCTGTTATCTTAACCTGGACCTTATCTGAATGGAGGAGAATCTAGTTGTGTTCATATCTGAGAGCAGGAAGTTCTTGGCTGAGTGAGTCTACATCAAAAGTAGCAGAGGATTCCATAAATCAGTGTAACCAAGCAAGAAAAGAGGCAAGGATAGTTGTGGTTGGAATGTATTTAGTCTGAAGTTGGTTTGCCTATAATTTTATTCATCCATCCACAGATATGACTGAAAGGTTATATCCCTATAGCTGGTGAATACTTAACATTTTTATAGATAGTGGTAAAAATTTGGATGTACAGGTGGGAAGACAAATAACTGGCACTCATTACCTGAAATCACATTTCAGTTAGCTTTTTCTCTCCTATTTCTGTTCTGTGCAGTACTTTCCAGCTTCCCAAGGCATTGAATTCAGGTCATGTTTTTTAAACACCAGCTGTGGTTGCAAGTGCTCTTGAAGCACTTTTGTATCCTGTTCTGAAATCTCTGCCCTTCTACTAAAGTGTTTCCTATTTCCATCATTTGACTTCTGTAATGCTTCGTATTAGGATTTGGGCAGCATTTGTGCTGTTTCAGGTACGTTCACACATACATATATTCACATACGAAGTGGTTTGATACTGTAGATGTACGTGTACATGTGGCAAGACCAGCTTGGAAAAACTGAATTACAGAACTTGAATCAAAGTTGTTGTGGTTGGACTTTGAATTTCTTAAAATAAATTGTCATTTGCTCTGTTGCACCCATTTTTTACCACTGGGAGAGTATCTGATAGAAATGGTACAATAGGACTAAACCCCTTCTCATTCTAGGAAGCTGCGGAATAACTCAAACCTGCACTGAAGCTGCTGACACTGCCATCTTCTTGGTAGCAATTTACTGTTCTTGCTCCTCCTAATGTTGACTTCTTTATTTTCTTTTTGTAGGTTGGTGGTTTGTAAGCACAGCAGAGGAGCAGGGATGGGTCCCTGCTACATACCTGGAATCCCAAAATGGAACCAGAGATGACTCTGACATCAACACATCTAAATTTGGGGAAGGTATGGAAAGCTTTTTGTTATCAAGGAGAAATAGATATTCACTTGCTCTATGCTTTTTTCCCTCAGAGGAAAACTTGGAAAACTCTTGCTGCCACTTATGACTGTTAATCCAGTGCAGTAACCTCTTCTCCCATCTTGTATCAGTAAATAAATTGTTGCAGAAGAAATTGGAATGAAGTATTATGTCTGTAATCTCTTTGTGACCAGCTTGGACAATGAGTGTGACGAAAGGTTCAAAAGATGAAATGATGCTCATTATAATACCCTTAAAAAGTAGACAAACAACTTATTTGCAAGTCCAAGCAGTTTGTTCTGGTAGTGTCCATGGAAGGAGAGAACTTGCATGGCTTGTTTGCAGAAATTACACAAGCGAGAGCTTCTAATTGGAAGAAGATGCATGATAGAGCCACAGACCATTGAAAGGAGTGAGATTTAACTTCAATTGTTCCTTCTCGTAACTTTTCTTTTTTTTTAATTAATCTTTGAAACTAGTTTTACTGCTGTTTGCTGTGGTCTGTGGTTGTGTGGAAAGGTAATTTTATTTGGTGTGGTCTCATTCTGTTAAAAGTGAGATGCCATTTGTCATGATACGTATTTAGCTGCACTGTTTTTTTTTTTTTCTTTTTACTAAATATGCTTAATTCAGGTTCCAGAGATGGAATAGTACAGCCTCACATATTCCTTAGTTCCATTATGAAAGACTAACCACATCTTAACGGAATTCTCATGTAGCAACTGTGTACAAAGGACACTTTTATTATTATTTACTCTATTCTAATGAATGTCTTGCTAAATCTAGGTGCTCTTGACGTTACACTTATGTAAAATGTATGTGGAAACTCAGCTGACCTTTCCTTAGCACAGGCAGGAGGCTTAGAGATGTGTTGGGGTGACCATCTGCCCATTAAGAGAGCACACAGGCAAAACATAACTGTGCTGGGCCCCAGGGGTGACATCTGTGGCTTATTGAAATCTCTTTCTCTGTAACTCATTTTTTCCTGCTCAAATCTACCCATATCCTGGGTCACTTAGGGTTTAGAGACAGACTGGCTGTAGACTGGTAGGTCAGGAACCAGTCTGGTATGATGCAACATCTCAGCGGATGCAAAAGCAGTTAGTAAAGTTTCCTTGTTAGTAAAGAACAAAAACTTGCTGCTCTCGTCTGCAAGCATTGAAGAATGCCTCATCTGTTGGTCTGTAGCTTCCTCCCTTTTCCTGACTCTTAAACAAGGTGCATGCTTGACAGCTTTATTGCTTAAACTGCTTTTATTTCAAGCTCTCCTTCACCTTTCGTGTTGCCCTCTGGAGTGTACTCTGCACAGGGATGTTACCACAGAGCAGTCTATCCTGGATAGTGGCAAATCCATCAAATGTTCCTTATCTCTTTCCTCTCGGTCTCTTTTAATCCGTTACACTGCTCTCTTCAACTGTGGTCAGCAGTCCTGCTCCCTGCCTTACTCCAAATCCAGATATGCTGAAACCCGAGACTGTTCTTCCCTTTCTGTTCAGTTCCACCTCAGTGACAAATCTAATTGCATTACCTCCACAGCTGCCTTGATGTGCCTCAGGTTTTGCTTGCTTTGCAGTAACTTTACTTGCTTTGCAGTAATATAAACTGAGACTTCTTGTGTTCATTGTTTTTCCCCCTCCAGTTCTTCTTTGCTTGGGCTATTCTTCTCATATAATTGTTTCATAAGCAAGGAAAGAATGACTCAGGTTCACTCTCTTTAAGAAAGTTATAAAAGTGAACCTACTTAGACAGAAAACTTGCCAGCTCTCTCTCAGTAGGCAGGAGAAATGGGCTCTGATATAACTGAGGAGGAAGGCACTTTAAGTGGATTAAGTGCCCTAGCCCCTAAATTTAGAGTTCACACAAGTTTCAGAGTGACTTTGAAAGGGCAGCAACACTCATGTAGGAGCTTTCTGTATCAGACTCTTGGTCCTCCCCGTTTGCACGGGCAGGCCTGGAACAAGACCACAATCCAGGCAGACCCAGAATTCTGCTCTGCTGTGGCAGGCACTTGTACAGATAAGGAGGTGCTGAACACAGATTATTAATAATTCTGCCTCTACATAGCAGTAATATTTTCATATGTCCCTGTTTAAATAATCTGTTCCCTGAGAAAGACAGAAGTGTTTCCTCCCTGCATCTGAGCCTGCACAACATCTTTTGTCAGGATGAAGGCAGACAGCTGACTGCTACCTGGGCCAGTGTTTAGACCAACACCATCTTGCAAGGGTTGGAAAACATTCAGAAAGCAATCTAAAGAAACTTTCAGCAGCTACAGGAGCTGATAAAGTAAACATGTTAAAATACTCTCTGGAAAGGTTTAGACACTTGTTGATAAACAACCTTTTTGGTGACTAACTGTGGCATGACCAACCAAGTCTAAGTCTGGGATCAAATGGCAAAATTCAATATCATTGAGGAGTAAAAAACTCTGACTTGTACAAAAGCATCATTGTGATATGAGGGCTGTCATTGGGGATAGTTGTATGTTATGAGGACACAGTGTGGTGGATCTGTGTGACCCACTGTTTTTAAGGGGTGCTCCTGGATGACCAAATCCTCTGAAGTCCCAGTGTGAGCAATTAGCGAGGTGACTGCTCTATGCTGACATCTGCAGCTAGTTTCTACACCTTCTGGACCCCTCCTTTCTGCAAGCTTTTATGTTCAATATCTTTCATCTCCTCCTTTCTCGTTCAGAAATCTCCTACTGCTGGCAGCCTTACTGTGAAGTTAACTTCTCTCTCTGCTATAATCTGTGTGTCTAGTGAGGTGTCCTGTGTTGCCTCTTGTGTAGAATGTGTGTAACTGGCAGTCTAATGTCCTGTTGATTTGGAGAAAGTCACCAGGTTAAACCCTCTCATCTTCTGTCCCACCATGGGCTTCCGAGAGGATCACCGATTTCCATTAGCCAAAACCACAGCAATCTATGAACTTGATATTCAGCTCCTCTGAAAATTTGTGGTTGTTTCTTGACAACATAGGACTAAAGGGGAAGTACAGAGTACACAAACTAGATATTGTGTCTGTTCAACACTGCACCTCTGCTTAGGGTGACATGGAGAGGTTTAGGCCTTACAGCAAAGACGAGAAATTGAGGAGAGTGAGCTGGGTGCAGAGGTCTGTCTAAGCCCCTGACAGAGGGGCTTATCCCCTGATAAAGGACAGAAAGTCAAAAGCCACTTTTTGGTAAAGTTTGGGGTTTTTTTGTTTGGTTGGGTTTTGGTTGTTTTTTTGTTTTTTTTTTTTTTTGTTCAGCTAATGACTCCCCAGTCAATTTTGCTGTGCCTGAGTGTCTACAGAACATAGTTCTAGAAGACAAAACATAGTTCTAGAAGACAATGGTGTCTACTCCATGATGAGACAATTAAGAAAAATGGGGGCAAACATTTTACACAATGGTGTTTAGAAGACTAGGGTTCTACTCCAGTGTAATGGTATATTCCCTAAATAAGTGCACATAAGAAGAATTGAGTGATATCAGAATTTATGAACAGCTTCCCAGCATCACTAGTAAAATGATTGTGTTTGGACTTCAACTGTCGCTGATGTGCAATATTTTGCATTGCTTTGTGGCAGCATCAAGCACCCCTGCAGTAGTTGCCAAATTAGCATGGAAACCCTTGAGTGGAAAACCAGAAGTGTTTGTCTATGTCTCTGTGCCAGTCCAATGGGTCCTGTACAGGCAGAAGAAGAAACTGAGTACAGATCTAAATAAGCAGTCCAGAAAACAAGTGGTGTCCTCTGTGCACAGCTGCTCTCACAATGCCATTTCCATAAGTGTTTCGTCTTTGTTTATAGTTTAAGCATAAATTATTGTTTCAGTGTGTAGCTAATACTCAGTCCTGGCTTGTTAGCTTCTTGAGCCTGCTTGATAATTACAAGGTTAGGATTTTCCTCACATTTGTAATCTGTATATTAGAAGTTTTAATCATGAGAATTAGCTGTGGCAGTGATTGCGAGTCACGTCTTGCAAGCAAGGTGACATCACACACTTTTCCCTTGGGTTCCATTCCTGAGTGCTGCTGTTCTAAGGGAACTCACATAAGAAAAGCTTTTTATTTTTTCTTTTTGGATTTGTTTATGGTGTGATGATTTTGCTTAGAGAGGATTAGAACCCTGTTGGATTTGATGTTGTATGCAATAGAGTGAATTCCCCAGAGATAATGCAGCCAAATTAGGAGATGCAACTGCCACTGCACCCTCCTTGGACAAGTTGTATAGTTGTTTTGCGGGGTGTATATGTTTTTTGGGTTTTCCGGGCTTCGTTTTTGAGAAAAGCCAATAGCAAGAGTTGCAATTTGTTACAGTTCTGCATGGTTCATGTTACTCAGGCTCAAGAAGATAACTTGTTCCACTGTACTGTATAAACTAAAAACATCTGCATCCTGCCTAATCCATTTCCACTAACAAGACCAGTGCTTGTTAATGCCATGTTTTGTTTTTATTCCTCATCCCTCCATTTTTTCTTTTTTTTTTTTCCTTTGTTTTGTCTCCATCCATGTTCCAAACTAGTTTCTAAGCGACGCAAGGCTCACCTGAGACGCCTGGACCGGCGATGGACGCTGGGCGGGATAGTCAACAGGCAGCAGAGTCGAGGTGAATTAATAGTTTCCTATGGCACCAGCCACTGAGGGTGCTCCAAAAGCCATACTGCAGCTTTCGCTGTTGTGTGTTGGAATCTGCATATTTGGCACTCTGGTAGAGAGAAGCTCCAGAGTTCAGATGTGGATTTCAGCTTGAGGGTATCTTGGAGCCAGGATTAGGCACCCTGGGAGCTGGAGGCCTAAGTAGCCAAGGGTAACTCTGCAGTCTGATTCTTCATTCTGTTGGGAAGCTCACATCTGTTGTGGTTTAACTTTGGGCATATTTGTACTCAGTCTTTCCTACCTCAATAAGCACAAGTGGTACTTTCAGGGACATTAAAATGGGTCGAATGCCAAAAAGCCATGGTAAGAGATGTGTGCGCTGGAAAAGTGCGTAGTGGTGTGGAAAGATGAAAATCATTCCAGTTTTAGTCCCCTCTCTTCCTTGCAAGCAGTCCTTGATACTAAAGAGAGAGTTCAGAACTTTTGGGAGGTTTTGATGTTTCTAGGTGTTCTGAATACTATCAGTAGCAGCATTTTAAATTTTTTTTTTTCTAACTTTCACTGATCTAACAGTGAGCATGGCAGGGTGGGGGGAACACCTTGTCTTTAGGTGAAGCTGTGTTTGTAAAGCCTTCCAAACCAAGGACTTCTCCAGTGCATGTGAGTCATCTTTCCCAGAGTAAAGGAGGGTACCCCTTTCTATCTCCCCCTCTACTTGCAAAAGGATCCAAATGTAGTATTTGTTGCGCTTTAAAAAGAAAAGGTGCAGGACAAAGCACATTCACACCTCTGTGTAACTTTCAGATGACGTTCCTGAGGGCATGGATCCAAATGTAAGCACCAGAGATAATTCCCAGTTGAGGAAAAGGTGCCTTTTCCTGTTAAGGAGAGAATGTACTTTTAAAGTAGGAAATTTACCTTCTGGATTTGATGATGGTTCTACGTGCAGTCTCATATGTCTCAAGCGCACACAGCTTTTCAGTGACCCTTTAACTTTGTTTCAAATTATTATTGAGGAAACCAAAACAACAAGAGCAGTGTTCTTCCTACCGTAGCTTGACCCTGCAGCAACTGGAACTACCTTCAAAAGATGAAGTCTTGCTTCTCAGCCACCAAATACACCCTGAAGGCACCAAAAAAACCCTCATAAGCACACATGCTGGCTTATGAAAAAGAAGTTGTGCTTATTTCTGTACCCCAAGAGTTTGGGAGCTACTTATTTTGCTTTGTCAAACTCTGCCAGATGCTTCCTGGCAGTTTATCTGGGATAATTTGTGGGAATCAGTTTTCTAAACAATTTGTTTACTGGTGTCAACAAATACATCCTTTCATATTCATACAATATTGCAAACAAAGCTCCATAAAATATTGAGACAGCATGACCAGTCCCTTAGCATAGTCTGCTGGTAAGACTCAAGAACCTAAGTTGCATTCCCAAGTTTTCACTCTTGCATTCTGATGCCCACCATCTGTGTGCAACTTCTCCAGACCTGCCCTCTGACCAGTGTCAGTGTCTTCCTTGGCAGTTTTCCTCGCCACAGGCTCCCCTAATCTCTTCCATTCCTGCTTTTTTCTTGCTTCATAACAGTTTCTTCCCTATTAGGCCCAAAAAGTGCTGGGGTTTTTTGAGTGTGTTGGAGAATATGTGCTTTAACTCAAACTAAATCTTAGCACTTGAACTTGTCACAAACTGTGGCATTCTATGATTCCGTCCAAGGTTTGGGGCACCCTCTTTGGCTGAGCTGCTTCTATAAGGTCTCTTCAATGCATTTCAGCCACAAATAGCCAGGCTGGCTAAAAGTAAGTTGTTTAATCTCACCAGAAATAGTAGGTTAGGGAGCTCTTACAAGAGCAGGCTCATTGGGAGTAAAGAAAGTGATTTGAATGTTTGGGCACAGGTTGGAGACAGTGGCTTCGTCCTCTGGCATAGCTGTAGCCTGTACAGACATCTATGCCTTTCAAACTGCAGTTGTTGAAAGTATGAGTCTCTCTGGGTGTCCAGCCTGCTGTTTCCTAACAGAGCACAGTTTATATGAGGTCAGGAGATATTTTCTCCCTTCTTTCCCTCCCATTCCAGCCCAAAAGACTTCCAACAAGGCCAAATTTGGGTGGGTTTGCAGGGAAATGACAGAATGCATGAAGTGTATGCACTCACCCCCCTGCCAACCTTCAAGTCCCTGCTCCGAAGTGCAGAAGAACTAGAGCTGTTAGAACAAGAGGTTGCCAGAATTCTTTAATACAAGCAAAACAGCTTCCCCTCCCCCACTTGGCCTCTTCCTTGGAAATAAACTCAATTAAACATTTTGGCTGAAATTCTTCCCACCCAGCGATATTCTGCTTGAGATAGTCCCTGGGTTAGTTCCGAGAGTTCACTGGAGTTTAAAAGCAAGCTGTAAAGGATGCTTCCCTTTATATTTACACTTGGGTACCACTAATTAGCACTTTTATCAACTAGGTCTGTGATAGAATCATTTTAAGGCCAGAACTGAAGGAATTAAGCGTTGTTTCTGAAGGCCAGGATTTTCTAAGTAACTTGGTTATTAAAAACACTGGAAAAGCCTGAATGCAGAAAGGAAGGATGTTTGCTTCCCTGTTACAGACCGCCTAATGGAGGAGAATTACTAGGGGTAGCATATGACTTATTTATTTCTGTTCTTTACAAAGTCATTTGAAGAGGCTAAGCACCCCTGAACTTCAGATATTTGGAAGCAATGTTACTGGGTCTGTGAATAAGAAACATGAAAGACAAATTATTGAATATCATGGTAGTACTCCTTTTTTTTAAAGCTAAAAAAAACTGCAAAGAGAACAGCTGTAGTCTGTTTCTACAAAGAGAAACAGATGACTTTTGTTGCTGAACTTTTCTCTTTAAAATGGTCTGTGGTGTGCCCAGATCTAAGAGATTACATTGGTTTATGTTTCTTATGTAGTTGCAAAGCTTGCATTTTTTTTATGATAAATGTTTTTAAATGTGGTACATTTTCTAAACTTTTTCCTATACATTATGTGAAACTCCAGTAATACAAATACAGGTTGTGAGAAGCCTGAAAGTTTATAGTTTTCCTCAGTCTTGACACTCGTTAGACCTGGAAGCTGCAGAGTTCATGTTTTGTACTGGGTTAAATAGTAATTCTAAATATGGATTTTTTTTGGAACTTCCCCTGGCAGGGAACTTGGGATTTTTTTACAGGCTAATTTAATGGAAAGTCATTTGTGCTTTTACAGTTTGATTGGTAAAACTGGGGATTTTACATGCCTGTCTTTTATGACAGATATCTGACATAAGTTTTTGCTGCTCTGTTTTGTGCCCATCCCGTTACAATGCAGGAAAGTACTTTAAATTATTCATACCAACAATATAGCAACTTATGGGCTGAATTTTCTGCCAAATGAGCCTATTATTTAAGAGTAGCTCCTAGTACAAGGAATAAACTATTCATTGAAAGAGTTAAAGTTAGAACTTGGAACCTATAGCTCTTCTAACTGCTTGCCTATCTTAGGGAGAGCAGGACCTTGATGGAGAGAGCTGGACACTGTGTAAAGAGTAGGCAGCCATGTAACCCAGTGGTTTTGATAATTGAACCCTATCTTGAGTTGGTCTTGATACTGAAACCTCATGTCCTAGCCCAGGTGGGTGGTTCTGCAGCCAATTTCAGATCTGTGGAAAGAGCACTTGATCAGTACTGGTAATCCAACCTGCCTTGGTCTGCTTGTACACTCTTACCCTTTCCTGCATCTCACAAGAGCTGTTCTGCCCTCTTTGACAGCCCCCTCATTACCCATGGGACTTCTCCCTTTGTTTTCACTCTTTTCCTGTTTGTCCTTGATGCTGATGAAACGTTTCTCACTCACAGAAAGGCTGTGAGTGACACTGCTGTGTTAAATCAAACCAGCACAGAGCAGCTTCAGACT
Organism: Pseudopipra pipra; assembly: GCF_036250125.1. Lineage (NCBI taxonomy): Eukaryota > Metazoa > Chordata > Aves > Passeriformes > Pipridae > Pseudopipra > Pseudopipra pipra. The sequence continues at coordinate 24,869,844 of NC_087556.1, read as the reverse complement.
TAGTTTGTTCTTTCCTTTGGTTGTTTTTTTTCTCCCTCTGTTCTCCAAGGAAAGTAGTAAATGTTTATTGCCTCTTGCTGGTTGAAGAAAGAGCACGCGCAATACTAAACTGTTTAAAAGAAATGTCATTATTGTTCTTTTCTATCTGTTGACATAAGGTTTTCTGTTATTTCAAACAAAAAAGGGGGGGGGGGGGGAAGGACAAAGGCTGAAGAGCTCCTGTCTGCAGATGAACAGATTTGATAACTGTGGACAGTTATTTTCTCTGCTGCATATTTAGGCAAGTGAAACAAAGACCATGTTGAATTAATGCTCTCTGGAACAGGGAGACTTTTTCCAGAAGCAGGTCTGACAAAGGGGGGGTGGAGCGGAGGAGTGGGGGAGGGCGAGTGCAGACTGCTGACTGAGGGGAAAGTATTTTGAAAGAAAATTCTTCTGTGGTTTGGAAGATGTAGGTTTGGGGCTGTTGCATTTTGCTGAGAAATCATTAATTGGCTAATTTCTAGACCAGTTCCCCCCTACCCCCACCCCTGCTGGCATATCAAACAAGGATGGGGTCATGGAAAGTTGGGGGCATGTACAAGCACCAGCTGAGCAAAGGAAATTACTCCCTTATTTGGTTGGTTCCTGAAGTGCTGCAGATAACTTCTACACTTTTTAGTGGAGGCAGAAAAGAGCAAATGTACAAAAAAGAGGTGAAGGAGAGGCATGTGAAATGGGGTGCTCAGAATGTGGAAGCAGAAATGTATGAGCACTGGCCATTTGCCTGGGAAAGATGACACTGATTATGCAGGGCTGGAAATGTGCATGGTATTTAAGCTGTTTCAAGACAAGGTTCCTGTCCCAGATAGTTTACAGCCTAAACAAAGAGAAGGAGATCTGTGTATCAAAGGAACCTGGGCAAGTGGCAATTTGGCACGCATCTTATTGCGACCAAAGGGGTTTTCACAGTGAAAAATGATACTTATTTAGTATTTTTAAAAGCTTTCAGAGAAGGACTAAAACTAAGCTTGTTTGGTAAGGCAGGAAATCAGGGTAGGTAAGTCTTATTTTAGGAAAGATTTTGGAGTTTCAGGTTATTTGATACCACTGAGGAAGGAGCCTGCTCAGGCTGATGAGGCATCATAAGAAAGGCATGAGGCTGAGTGGGAAAAGATCACAGAATTTGGAGGAGTGGGAAATCTACATGAACATGTGAGTGTGTGCAGTAGGATATTAAAGCACGGTACAGCACATAGGCTTGAAACTTCAAGATGGGACAGCTGAACTAGGTGTGCACTTGGTAGGAGCCTGGTTGAAGTGCCAGAGCACTGCTGTGCCAAGAGCCTTCAGCAAGAGCAGCGTACTGAAAGGCTGAGAAGGGAGCAGAGGAGGGAGGAGGTGGCTAAAGTGGCTGTGCAAAAAGGGTTGAAGGGATGGATTAGGGCTCTGGCAGTGAGGAGCAGCAACGGTAGAGGACTTTGAAAATGTTGGGGCAAGTCTATTACCTTGGTGATAGAGTAGGAGGAATCTGAAATAATCAGTGCCAAGGGAATCTGGAGGATTGAATAAGGAAGATTTGGAAAGCGCTACTGAAACTCTATGTTACAACTTGAACAGTAAAACCGTAGTTCTGCTTTCCTTGACCTGACAGTGAGTATAAATCCAGACAGCCAGAGGAGGGACCAAGTTGTCTTTTCAAGACACCTCATAACTTTCATGTGTAGTGTGTGTGTGCGCAAGTACACGTGTAAGATATGAAATTCTGGTTTGACAGTTGGGATTGGACAAGCCCCACGGGCTGTCAAGTTCAGTGTCTTGCTTTGTTAGTCAAGTAGGTACAATTTCTTCAGAAGCAAATGGAGCTTCATCTTAGCTCTCCTGAAGTTTCTCCTGTGAGAGAACTCTTAAACTATCCTAGCCAGGTTTTAGATCCAGTTGCCTTGATTCTGTTTCCAGCAGTCTCAGAAATAGGACTCTTTCCTCAAAATTAAGTGAAGCTGCATAGAAACTGGCCTGCCTTGGTATAGAGAAGAGTTTTGCGCAGCATTTGTGTAACCACTGAAAGAACCGGCCTCATCATTCCCAGCATTTTCCCTTTTTCACTGCAGATCTGCAATGAACCAAACCAGACTTAGGGTCATACCAACTTTTTCTTGGCTAGGTTGGCTTCACATTCATCTCATAAAAGAGACGTGAACTGTGCAAACAGAGGTGACAGGTGCAAGGCAGGATGACAGAAGGAAACTGGAATGGTCTCTGCTACTGCAGCACTAGGCATGCATTCAAAAACTGTTTTCAAAGTGACTTTTTACTTTTAAAGCTATTGCTATTTGTGTATAGGAAAGGCCTCAGCTTGGCAGAACGGTGTAATGTTGCTGGAGGAACACAAAATGGTTGTATTGTTGGTTTGGTGGGTTTCAGTCATTTTTTGGTTTTCTTTTTTTTTCTATTCCGTTTTCTTCTTTTGTCTTCTAGTAGTTATAATACCAGTGACTTCCTTGTACCAGGCCTGTTGTGTACATCTGTACAGAACACACTGAGTATGTGGCTGTAATGCAGGGCATTGTGCAGCTCAATTCTTTTGTCCTGTTCATGTGCACACCTTCCAGCTGGACAGCCAGATCTGTGCTATATTTTCTGGAGGAAATCTTTGTTGCTAGTAAAAGCCCTCTCTGTAGTATTGTGGTCTGTTCCAAGGACATGAGTGCTGTCCTCTGCTGTCCACACTGTTTTCCCAGTGATCTACCAAAATCTGTCCCTGTATTTTGACCCCAAACCTCTACTGCATTTCTTCTGGAGATTTTAGGTAGAACCAGAGTGAAATAGAAGCTTGCCTTTACTTGGGAAGGAGGAAAAGAAAGAGTAGAAAGATTGATAGAGAAGTGAGGCTTTGGAATAACTAGTGAACTGAGCACTGGGCTGCCGTGGTGTCTGGGAGGCACAGCTACAGCAGTGTGGTATGAGTTGGGTAGTACAAATAGTGCAAGAATTCTTGCTGTGCATATTTTAAATAGTGTCTGTGTCTGGGTAGGAAGGAAAATGACACATACTAATCCTTTCCTTCCAACCCAAGTAGGTTCCAGTTGGATAATGCATGATGTGACAGACCTGTATTGTAGCTGTTTGCCAAACAGGCTTTGCTTCTTCATTTGTGCCTTGTTCAGATTTACTAGTGCAGCTGAATTTCCAGCAGAGGAACCTCCATCACTTCAGCTGGGGAAGATGTCTTTGACCTGCAAATTAGCGGTAAAGAAATATAAGTGAAGTTTGCTAATTGACCTGTTAATACATCCCTGGATGTCACTCACTGAACAGAGGTGCCTCCTTGCCATTTTCTCCTTGAAGGGGGAATAGAACTTTCATCCCATTACTTCAAAAGTGCAGCCTCTAAGCTGGTGTGTGTGCTTTGTAGCATGTAGTAAAGTTTATTCTGCCCACTTGACTTCAACAAGTTGATGTAACAGAAGCTGCAGCTGGGGAATACAAATTATACTTTTGATAGCCTTTTTTATTTTTCCCCTGGTAATTCTTAGGTCAAAACTTAATGAACCAAAATTATACACTATTTTATTCTCTGTAGATCTGGGCATATAACTTTAATAGTAGGTCTGGGATGGTTCACTGGCTTGTATTTTATACTATTGCCTGTCACAGAAGCTGAATGAAACAAGCTTGTTATATCAGATTTGTCAGTATAACTTAGAGCAGTGTCGTTCTGCTGTCTGATGCTCTTCTGATTCTCTCATGAAACCATTTATCTGTGTTAAGTCTTTACAGTAACTTTACGTGTCAGTCACGAAGCATGAAATATCTTAAAGACTTTTGAATAAGAACCTGATACATTGAATTCTGTATCAGTCCTCTTAAGTGACACATCTACTGAAAGCTCTCCTGCTCCCTTCAGCAAATATTGATTTATACCGAATGTCCACTGGCTAGAGATAATCTTTGAGAAACAAAACGCAATTTACACTTTGATTAAAAGAGGAGCTGTATCTCCAGAATACTGTTTAAGTTACAAACCTCATGTATGTTTGAGGTACCACCAGCAGCACTGACAGAAACCAAATGTGTAATCCTGCAAATGGCTGTAATTTTTGCTGTGGAAGTACTTTGCGAGGGGAAATTGTAATGGTGGCTTCTTGGTTTTGATCTGTAGGCTTGAAAATAGAGCTGCTAAACAAAAACATTGTAGGACCTCCTTTTCTAAGTGGATTTTTAGCACTTTTGATTGTCTTGCTTCACAGAAGATCCCTTCTCTTCCCTCCCTACTTCCATGCACTCTCTTTTTTCGACTTCCTCTGTATAGGGAGGAGTCACCTGAAGGCCTTTCCTCTCGAAGAGCAGTGGGTTTGAGTTGAAAGCCACAGGACAGAAGATGTAAGCAATGGTGCTCATAGACAGGATAAGACAGTGGCAGTTCAGAAGAGCCTTACCTGTGCATCCCAGTGCCCGGGTATTTGGATGAGGCTCCATCCTCCTCAATAACTCAGTGTTTGAATTTCTAGAGTGGATCATTCAGAGCCTCTGATGGGCGATATCACATGTGATGTGTGCAAGGCAGCAAGGTGAGAGCAGCAACAGGCAAAGCGGGAATCTCAGTACTGGGGGTAGAGTGCTGTGCTAGAGCAGAGTCTCTCCTCAGTAAAACCTAGGCAATAGTGAAAATCTTGGGAAAGAGGCTGCAGCTCTCTCAGCTGGGGATGCAGCTGGTAGCCACTTTTTCAATGTGCCACCTCAGTAGCATGGTCAGTCCTTCCCGGCCAGTTGTAGCCAGAATAAGAGGAGTTGGAGGATACCTCTGCTCTTCTGCCTTACCTTTAAACTAAATTGGAAGGGAAGTCCAGAGTTGGCGTCTGCCTTCCTCCCAGCCAGTAATGAACAGGTAGAGTGCTGATACGTACCCACAAGCATAGCTGCAGGCCCAGAAGTTGTGTTTGTGGTTGCAGTTGTAGGTGATTGCATCCTAATTTGCAAAGGACCCTTACCCACACCTTTGATTTCTTGAGCGATCAGACTCAAATGCTTTTGGTTTTGAAGCGTGACTGCTGTCTCAATTCCTCAGGAGAAGGAGAAGTCCTGCTGGAGCAGGAATTTGGAGAGTTGTGTTGAAAGCTAGGAATGATCCCTCACTCATGGCCTCCTACCCTGTCATCAGCAGAAGAGGGGAAGTCACATCCCTGAAGAGTGAGACCACTTTGTGCAGCAAGAGGAGCTGAATAGCTGTCTTTAGCTGCAGCAGAGACTGGTGTTTGTGTGGAGGAAAAATAGAATAAACACAAACTTCTGCAGTAGTTGTAGCAGGAAGAGTGAACTCTGATAGCCTGGGTTATAAAGCAGCTTTGGTATGGAAGAAAGAAAAAACAGGGCTTTCTTCCAAGGCCTAGCAAATATATGCTTAGCTCTTTATTACTGTCCTAGAAACATCCCTGGAAGTGTCTAAGCAACATGTATCTGGACAGTGCAGCTCTGAACTTTCCCTTGGCCCTTTCAGGGACAAGATCTAGCTGCCCAGGGATCTTCTGCAGTTCAAGTTAGTGCTCAGGGCTTTGCAGAAACCAGACATGTAGCTACTTCTGCAGCAGTGACTTGAAAAAGAGGAAAAATTGTGTCCAATTTTACCATGCAGGGTGGAAACCCAGCTAGGAAAATTGTCCTGTGACTTGGAAGCGGGGTTTCATTAGCCAGGTTTCATTCGTCAGGCCCCATCTTGTAGTGGAGTATTTCTGTGTGGAAGGTGTCATATCCTGATGGTGAATTACAAACTAACTGGAATTTCTTACCAGTGATGAGACAGTTAAGCAGCCCTCCTAGGGGAAAGCAGTAAAGAGCGTTTTCCTCTTGGTGGCAAAAGTTTTGACAGATTTTGCCCCATCAGAATTAGAAGGATCTGACTGTCAAGGGAACTTGACTTCAGAGATGTAGCTCTGCTGAATTCTCTGCCATCAGACGCTCTGTCAACATTATTTCCCGCTTTCTGAGGTATTATTACTTACTTTGTCTCAGTAAGGGTTTGTTGGGGTTTTTTATTAAGGTTTGCAGGCTTCCCCCAGAAACAAAATACAGTTGAGCCACAAAAGCAAATAGTCAATTGGGTCTGATTTGCTCTCTTGAAGAGTGTTTCCTTCAAGTTGCTGCAACCTTTTCATAGCTCCTTTGTTCTGCAGTGATCAGGAGCTCTGGATTCACTTAATTTCCTGCCAGTTCCTGTGCACTGACAGCCCTCTATTTGTTTTCTCCCATGCTTTATTGTGCCTTGTTGTGACTGCCAGTAGAAAGTGCTAGGAAGGCCAGCTGAGGTGCACTTTATTGCTTGCCTTCCCTGCCTTTAATCTAGCTATAGAAACTCATGCTGTTACCTGCACTGTAGTTTGGGTTGAGGAGAGAGTCTTGGTGGCCATTTGTGTCTGCTGCTGCAGAGGAAGGCTGGTAGTTCAAGTTTTCAATGCCAGTTGTAATTTTTTAAGATCCAGAGGAAAGGGTTGACCTTAAGTGTGATAGAAGTGCTGCAGTAAATGTCTCCTGGTGGGTGGAGGAAGATGCTGACAAGTGTCTGTTCTGCTCTGCTCTGCTCCTTCGTTTGTTCTCAGCAAGTCTGCTTGCTTACCTCTGCCTGGCAGAGAAGGGGATAGATGCTGGAGACGAATAGGGATGCTAAATTTTTGGCTCAAACACTGTACTTGAAATCCAGTCTTTGCTTTTGAAGTACATGTCTTAGTTCTGGCCCTCCTTTACCCAAGCCACACATGCATTTCTCTGGAGTGAAGCCTAGCAAAAGCATGTTTGTGAAACACTTCACAACCCATGAATGCAAATGCTGTCAAATGCAAACCTCTTTTATTCTTTTGTCACATTTTTTAATGTTGTTTCAAGCTCATTGCTGTAGACCTATGCTGCTTGGGAGGTGCAAGGAGAGCAGCATGAGGGCCAGCCCCTCTGAGCTGGGGAGATCTGTCCCGCTCGGGTTTCAGTAACACAATGCTTTGTGCAGCCATGTGCATGCACAAAGAGCCAACTGGCTGGAGCTCCTGTGGTGACGCTTGGCTGATTTGGCAGCCGGATTGATTCTGTCAAGTTACAGTATGGGAGTTAAGTCCAGCTTCAAATCCTCTCCCTTACCCGCTCAAGAAACTTGGAGGGGGGAGGAGAGGGAAGCAGGGGGGAAAGCTCTCTGGAGACTTTGTGTCATTATTGGCATGGAAACGTTTTGTGATTATCAGCAGCAGGGTAGTGGCAAGAGGCTGATTATCTATCATGTCGTCAGCATAAATAACCAGTGGGCCCCTGAGCAGGGCTCCGCCTTTTGTAATGGCTTCACGTAATCACTGCATAACAGTTTAAAAGCAAGCAGTACAGAAAAACAGCTGGACTGATTCTGACCCTAACTGATGTTACCTTTTCTCCCCTCACTAGAAGAGAAATATGTCACTATCCAGCCGTACGCCAGCCAGGGGAAGGATGAGATTGGGTTCGAGAAAGGGGTCACCGTGGAGGTCATCCAAAAGAACCTGGAAGGATGGTGGTACATAAGGTAAAGAAGCTCTGCAGCCTGATTGTTACAGAAACTGTGACAATGAGCTTTTCTGATCATTCACTTAATGTTAGAGTTTAAATACTTCTGTAGCTGGGCAAGGAAGCCCAAATTGTTCATAATGCCTCTTGAAGAAACATGAAGTCTAAGGCGATACAATGGTGATTAAAGTAACACTACAGTGTCTGCAAAGGCTGTGGACTGTTCCAGTGAGGAAATGCCTTAACTTCTAGTTTTAGAGGGTTTTTTTCTTGCTTCAAGTTAAAAGCCCATATCTGAGTTAAGATCTGTGAGACCTAACAAGGCTTTCTGTTGTGTGTGATTTCAATGTGTTTCCAGTATAAGAGTTATTCTGCAACATGTTTAAATCTATTTATAGTAATGCTGAAAGACTGATTGTGATCGCTTGAGCTGTTTGGGGCAGGTAAGTGCTACTTTCAGGGATATAAGAGATCAGTTTGCTGGCTACAGCCCTCTTCCAAACTTACCAATGGTTTCAATTAATTTGCCTTGACTTCTACCTGTCAAAATTAGATATTCCTAATGTAGAGGGATTATATTCCAAAAGCAGGTAAAGTTGTTATTGGGTATCAAACTTTGTTATGTATTTGGAACAGTAGTCTTAGCAGAGAGTTTTGACTTAAAAATCTCCTTTTTAAATGCTTATGGGGAAGAGTGTAGGTTAGATGCTGTCTCAGTGATGTAAGGTGTCAGGGTAAGTACTTAATGAGAACTTTCTTCATCTGGGTTCACACAGCATTTAGGTTTTAGTGCTCTTTCATGATTCTGCTCCTTGTCTTGTATCTTAGTGTGAATCTGGCAGTGCTGTGATATCCCATTTCTCTTTAAACAAGATGTGATACAATAGGTAGCTAAAAAATGAAGGTTTATCTCTCAGCACTGCAAAACATCTCTAGTCATCTTTTTCCATTCAACTTGTAATTACAGTGATTATTTTTTCCCCTTTCCCTCCCTAAGTCATAACTTGCTTTTGTTTGAATTCTGCTTAATTTATTGACTATGAATGAGGACTATGAAAATGCTGACTGAAGCAATGTTGTTGTTTTTCTTGATTTCCCTTACTTAGAAAGCTGATTTTTTTCTTCTATTTAATGGTCCCATAGAGCGAATAAGCTAATAAAGATAGCAGTGGAGCCAGGAAGGCACTCTAGATAGGAGGAACTCAAAAATGCCTGGGTTTGGTCAGGTCACATTTTTTTCTCCTTTAATCATCCACAGAAGTGGAATCCAAAGTTGCAGATAGGGGAATTGAGCACATAGGTTTTCTGAGGGGAGAACCATTGCAAGACATCTCTAGGTTTTTTTTTTATTCTCTTTCTGAAATGTAGCCTGGTTACTACTGTAAGTTTCCCTTTGATGTGTTAACACTTCTACAATAAGCAGAATTTTTTGTCCCTGTTTTCTCACACACTCTTTTGGGCCAACCCAAAAGACACATATTTGTATAGCAGAAGTGCCTTCTGCAGGATGGAGGCACTTGCTGCAGTGATTTACATGGCACCTTCATTCATGGCAATCTGCTAGAAGGACAGTGGATGCCCCAGCCACCCCATGATACTTGAGGAATGCAGCATGTGCTTGGCTTTTTTGTAAGAGACCTCAACTCGATTTTGAGTTGACAAACCCCTCTTCTTGTCGAAAAAATTGATTAGGTGCTCCCCATATGTGTGACAAGTATGTGGGGTGTCAACTATCATCCTCTCTGCTGCTCTGGAGCATTACACTACACTCTTGCTGGAGGATTAAACTCTTAGAAAAAGGGGGTTTTTTTCATGGGCAGCACTTCTGGAAACACTGATGTGATCCATCCCTGCAGGCTGGTCCTTTGCAGCCTGGGTAGCTGATCTTCAACTTCTTGTGCTGTTCATTGTATGTAAACTGCCCTGAGTACTGTAAGGTACCCCTCAGAGAAGGATTCCATTTCTGCAGAAATTCACTTTTCTGAGTACTGAGTGCCTTAGAAGGACCAACTCCTCCTGTCATGAGTGTGAGGGGAGAGGGAGCAGGAAGAGAATGCAGTTGACTCCTGCTGACTGGATAACAGACTGAGTACACTTCAATGTGTAGAAGTAAAAACAAATCCAGTAGTTTGCAATGGAATCCACCTTAAAGACATTAGCTTGTTCCACCTTAAATACGTAATTTCTCCAAATTCTTGGCCATGTGCTGATCCTCATTTCCTGTCCTTATTTTTTTCTTTTCTTTTCTTTTTTTTTTCCTTTTTTTCCCCTAGTTTGCTTCCCTCTGGAGTAATTCCAGTGCTCTGGAGCTGGAAAGCAGATGTGACTCTCAGACTTACAGAGGCACTTCTGACTTTTTTTAACATTCCTATGGTTTTAATCCATTTTTTCCTTCATGTAAGATAAACAGGGAGGATTTTAGAATCAAGAAGGAACCAAATCACTGCACCTAATTCTGAAACCCCGTAGAAGCTAGAAGAAATATTGGTGTCTGTCTTTATTTTTTCCTGTGTGCAATATGACTCTTTAAAAAAAAAAAATCAGGACTCTGGGGAAATGAAAGAAAGGCTCTGACCTGGGATCCTTCTCACTGTTCTATTGCATGCAGTAGGTCTGCTTCCTGGTGTGCCCAAAGCTGGCATTAACATCCATCATTTAGATCTAACTTTGTATCTATTTCTGTCACCTGGAGGTAGTCTCATGGTGCCCAAGTGGACTTGACTGCAGGGCAAATAAGTACCAATATGCTGAGTATGGCTTTTGTTATTTGCCTGTATCTTCATTTTGTGGTTATTCTGAGCCTCAGCCCATGTGAATGAAGTGCAGCTGGGAGGTGTTAGCAGCACTGAAACGAGGAGGAATCTAGGATGGGGTTTGAAACATTTCCAGTAGCTTGTGAATATAAATGAAGGAAGGATGATTGTGTTTCAACTCTTAGATATGAAATGAAGATCATTACCAGTCCAGAACTTCTCTGAAGCTGATTATGAGTTGCTTTAGTTCTTTCACCTATAAAATAAGGAGATACAGTAGTCTTCTAAGCTTATGTTTGCAAAGAGCTTTAGGATTACCAAATTCAAGGACTAAAGTAAAAAATGTAAGCCTATTTGACTTACATAAATAGCTTTTATTTGTGATGTTGTAGAAATAAACTGGCAGTTGCTGGCAACTTCTGCTCAGCATTCACTCCAGGTTGTATTGACTAACTCCAGGGAAGTAATAGCCCGCAAACAGCCTCCCTACTGAGGATATGTTGCTCAGTTATTAACTGTCCAGCTATTGCTGCTAATATTCATTGGGAGAAACTATGTGGGATCAGAGGTGTTTGAGGCAGTGGGGTTATACAGGCTGATCCAAATACATACAGTTGGCAGGAGAACTGACAAGCCAGAACAGAACCTGCCTGTGGCTGCCTTTCTGATCTTAAACACGTTAAGTCTCCCACAAACTAAGATGGATGTAAACTGTTTTTTCTTGCTGATTTTGCACAATCAAGCTCTGTTGAAAGTAACCTTTGGAACTGGACATTCCACAGCACATTTGTGAATCCACAGTGCATTGGCCACTGTGGCTTTCTCACAGATGAAGACCTTTACATCTATAGGTCATGTAAACTTATAAAATGTCCTTTAAAAAAAAACTTTCTTGATGCACAGAAAGCATTGGTCAGTAGCTCTGCAAAAGAACTATCGACTGCAAAAGGGAATGAAGCCAAAAGTCTTCAGGGCTGGAAAATGGCACTAAGAGATGCCTTGCCACAACAGGAAACGTTAGCACATGTTGAGGCCTTTCTTCCTTTTCTTTTTTGGCTTGGTATAAGGCTTAGCAGAAAAAACTCAAAAAGGACAGGATTGAATAGATCCAAATTGCATCTTGACATAGTATCACACAGTGGATGCTGTGTATCTGTTTGAAATCAAATCAAGTCATTACCATTTTGCTACTTCTTGTTAGTCTCCATGTGTCAAACAAAGCTCAGAGCTGTTGGGATGCTTTCCACCCCTCCAGAATCCTTGGAAAAACTTGTCACTAAACTCCCTGAGCAGGGGAGATCCCATATCTTTGCCTTCATGTGTGACAGAAGGCAGGTATCTAGGGAGAAGCAGCATCTCTAGTATCCTGGCTCATCTAGGGGACTGGGGAGGAAAAGGCAGGATTTTGGACAGAAAAGTCCTTGTAGTCATTGCTAGGAATACAGCATTTATATTTGCTTTTGTACAGGAACAGTAATGAAGTCTAGGGAATCAAATCTAAACTGTGTTTTCCTGTTCTCCCCATAAAGTCCCAGTGCCATTCAAGTGTCTGGATATGGTGAGTGAGGCCAGGATGTGACTTGATGAAGAAATCTCACCACAAACCTCAGAATCCACGTATTGTCATAACAAAGATGCTCACCTGCCAAGGAATGATTTGCTCATATCCCACATGCCCCGGTTCCTTCCTCTGCTGTCTAATGAGGTTCCATTTTCATTAAAGAGCCTTAAAGTCCTACTGTTTTAACCTTTGTATTTCCTGCAGATTTCCTGAGCACCAGAATTTTAATGGTGCCTGGTTTCCCACTTTCAGCTCAAGCGCCTGCTTTGGGTATCTTGAGAGATTAAAGAGAGAAAGGTTTCAGTGACTCACTCTGTAGCAAGTTAGGATTTCATTAGGGAAAGCAGAGTTCATCCACGTGGTCCTCCCTGGAGTCTGATTGTAATCTGAAATCCCTGCTGAGGTGTTAGGAATGGCAGGAGTTAGAAAAAACATCTTCCCCAAAGCCAAGTTGTGGAAGAATGACTTCAGTTTGAAGTGGAGCATGATCAGCTCAGTCTGGTGTTTCGGGAACACATACTGGATTCAGGTGTCTGTTCAGATTTCCCAGTTTATTTCTTCAAATAGCCTCTAGCTTGTTCAGGAAAATGAATCTCCATTGAAGCCTTTTTCCCTTAGTCAAATTGTTTCTTGATCTTGCAGTGCTAGAAGAAGCTATAGTACTTTAAGGGTCCCATGTTCTCCATAAGAGAAAGCTGGTCATACAGAACAGGGAGTTATGGAAGGAGGGGCAGTGTCCATTATAATTGCAAGGAGGGAGGCTTGCACAAGGGTTTTATAAACTGCAGGCACCGAGTCTCTCTACTGGGCTCTGTACACCCTTTTTTAGCCTTTTCCATTTTGAGTTGCTATTAGGAAGTATAAAAACTATTAAAATATTTTACTCACTAGTTTGCTTTTTTGCAGTATGGGAAAATACTGAGTTTACCTAGTCTTGTCAAAGAGGGGCATAAAACAAACTGGTGAAGGACTTTACCTTGTGAGTAACTGTATTTCTTGTCCAGAAAGACTCCTTCCTTAGTGTGATTAGTGGCTTTTAACTCCACAGTTCACTACTAGCTCAGCTGACTTTGACATGTCCAATCTATAGGTAATAAATTGAGACCACAAAAATCTTATTTGAGAACTGCAAATTTTGTTTGTTATCATCCATCACTTTTGCTTTAGCTGTTCTACCTGAAATGCGTCAGAAGGCTGCGTTTGATGTGGTGATGTTTCCTTTTGCATCTGCAGGTATCTAGGCAAAGAGGGCTGGGCCCCAGCTTCATATCTGAAGAAGGCTAAAGATGATCTTCCATCTAGAAAAAAGAACTTAACTGGGCCAGTGGAAATCATAGGAAATATCATGGAGATCAGTAACCTGCTGAACAAGAAATCATCCACTGACAAGGAAGCTCAAGTAGAAAATGAGACTGCAGAAACACATATCACCAAGAAGGAAATCAGTTTGCCCATCCTGTGCAATGACTCTAATGGCAATGCCATGATGACCTCAGACAAGCAGGTTTCCAGACTGGCCCAGGGATCCCCAGCCATAGCAAGGATAGCACCACAAAGAGCTCAAATAAGTAAGGCAGAAAAGTAGTCTGGGTTTTCATGGGCTTGCAATGAATTTCATTCTCTACCTTTCAGGGCTGGCATTGCCTGCTAAGGTCCCACATGTCCTGGCCTTATAGCCAAGTCCACACAAGCAGACCTTTGCACTGTCTATAGATCTATCTACAGGGACTCCAGAATGTGGTCCTTCAATCGTAGCGATAAAATTTGACTTCATTTTATACAAGGGCTGGATGGTGGCTCTTTAACTTACCCTGCATGTGTTTACTTCGTTATTTTTTCCCAGAGAAGACTTTTTGTTCCTTTTGAACACTCTAAAATGTGCTCCTACCCCAGAAATGCAGATGATGTGATGGTGTATTCAAGTCAAGGAAACAACCTGTGTCTTCTCTTGTATTTGTTCTGCTGTTTTTCTGGGGGCAAGTTGCTATAATGTTTTTACTACTTCATCTGCAAAATGCAGATGCTGACACTAGTCTGTGCAAGGAATGGCTAAATACTATGATAGAGGACAGTGTGAGTGTTATTAATTTACTGGATTATTTTTACTGCTGGGGGGGAAAACTAGGTATTAAGCCAGTTCTTTGCTGGCCAGTCTCCAATGGAGCTGGTCAGTTCCAGCAGAAAATACAATCCACTACTTTCTGGCAGTGATTTCCTCGTAAATTTACTGGCTTAGCTGAGATGAATAGCTAAGCTACCCTGGTATTTCTAATATACCCTCATAGTTTCCTATCTTGTTTCATAGAGATGCCTTAAATATTGCAAATACTGACTTCTAATATTCTCAAACTGTGTAACAGCAGAGAGCTGCTGGAAAATGTGCTTAGCAGTACTTTCAAAGCTAAATAAACTCTCCTTTTTGCCCTTTCCTGCTCAGGTTCTCCAAATCTAAGAACGAGACCGCCCCCACGAAGAGAATCCAGTCTGGTTTGTATTGGTTTATGGTATATGTTAGCAGTGGGGTAGGTGTCTGGGTGCTTTGTGAGACTTTCTGCATCTCTACAGGGTGTGGGGGGTGTCTGAGAGATCCCTTATTTGCATGCCTGTTCATTTAATTGTTTAAGTATTGAGCAAAACTCTCATCAAAATGTTGATTGGGGATTTCTGTTATTCAAAATGCTGCCCCAAATAATCAGATCTGAAGGGAGAACTTACTAAGGCTCATGTTCTGTACATGGGCATTAAAGCTTGTTTGGCTGACTCAGAAGGTTTTAAGTTCCTCCTAGTGTCTTTGGTCCAGACTGATTTTTTTGACATTTTCTTGTCTTAAGCAACTGGGAATGTATCCCCCTCTTCCCATTGCTACCGTCTTTGAGGTGGCTAAGATTCACTCTTGTGTGTGTGTTTAAAGTGCTTAGAATCTTATGGAAGGATGTATGCTATAGTAATGAGACCTCCTATGATTTCTTATCCTCCAAGATGGAATTCTGGAGGTTTGTACTAATTGGAGATTAGAACTGTCATCTTCAGATAGGAGCTACTCAGTGTATTTGCACAGAAGTCATGCTAATAGCTTGTTTATCTAGGCAGTACATAGTGTTTAATCTTTGCTGTACCCTTTATGAGCAGTATGTGACTTGTAATTTTTCTGTGTCATCTCAAATGCTTCTTAAACTAGATGAATAGCATATTAGCTATTTTTCTTTGCATTATTTTCAATTAGATTTGTTTTGGTGAGACTACGACACTTAATCCCATGCTAAAAGTAACAGTGGTATTATATGTGAAACTCTGAACATATCTGCTGTTTCCAATTATCTTCATTTAATCCAAACCATCCTATTATCTGAAGGCATTTTATTATAGTGTGCTTCTGCTGTATTTCAGCATTTATAGTGCAGAAACATCCAATTATAACATTGTTAGACACGGTTCCTAAGGTGCAGAGATGCATTCTCTGAGAAATGCTACATGCTGTGCGTGATGAAACATCAACTGTTAGTTACAAGGGTATCTTAGAAATGGAGGAGCATGAGAATAAAGCACAGTGTGCAGCTCGCCTTTCTCCAGTTAACGTCTTAGGATTATTTTGTGTCTTTGGCAATCCTGTGTCTGTGGATGCTCTGACCTGTGGTCAGGAGATGCTGACGCAACTGCAGTTCTTTCATAGAACTCCAAGCAGTCAAGTGTTGAAGCTGTGAAGCTTCACCATCTAGTTGTCCTGTAGATGAGCCCTATGCACTGAAAAGCTTTCAATATTGAAATTACTGAAAGGACTTTTATCCCATTTATCACCTTAAAAATAATTGTAGCAAACTCTAAAATGTAACAGCTTAATGTAAAAGCTTTTAGAGTCTGGTATGCTGCCAGAATGGCTGTAAATAGCAGTGTCCCACTTCTCATAGAGCCTTTATGAGCCTCTATGTGTTGGGACTGAATAGAGGTTCTGGGTCTGTAACAGGGAAGAAGTGGATCCTATAGTAGAGTCCTTCCCTTCTTCTAGCACTCTAGCTGAGCAAAGCTCTTCATAGGGGTCTATGATATTATCCTTGTTTCTTGATACAATAGGTGTCCATTAGCTCATATCACTGACTAATTCAGATTGTTTAAAAATCCAGCAGCAGATTAAGAGCAATAATTTATTGGGATTACATTTAATGATAGGCAGAATCTGTTAGCAGCCCATTGCAATGCAATTTTCTGCAGCTGTGCAAGTTATCCAGAGCTGAGTCTTTCTGGACAAAAATCTCAGCATAAAAGGGCTGCTGTTACTGTGAGTGGAATGGCTGCTCACACTTTATGGCCCATGAGTAAAATGTTTTACTATTCAGGTAAAGATTATCACAGTTTTAATAGCTGGTGAAAGTGGCATGAACAGTGCATATGTTGAACAGCTTCTCTCTTGCGACCCATATCAATACATCAGCTTCTGCTCTGGAGAACTGGGAAGTTATAATTAGGAAGTAGCACAGGAAGAAGGGAGAGTTTTAATGAATAAAGGCAATTATTTTCATACTGCTGTTCAGCTTACTGTTTCTTTGGTTTAATTGAACAAAATGTCCTATTTGCCCTAGGGTTTTCAGTTACCCAAGCCACCAGAGCCACCCTCTGTGGAAGTGGAATATTACACCATTGCAGAGTTCCAGTCATGTATCTCTGATGGCATAAGCTTTCGTGGAGGACAAAAAGCAGAGGTGAGCCTTAACAGTGGAAAAATTTTAATATTTGGCTATTGCATGGGACTGGATTGAAAGAGGAGGAGTTTCCACAGCAATTGGTTGAGATTTTTGTCTAAGTAACATGTTCTTTGTCACCTCTTAGGTTATAGAAAAGAATTCTGGTGGCTGGTGGTATGTGCAGATTGGAGAGAAGGAAGGATGGGCTCCAGCATCTTACATTGACAAGAGGAAGAAGCCGAATTTAAACAGAAGAACCAGTACTTTAACCCGCCCAAAGGTTCCTCCCCCAGCACCTCCCAGTAAACCGAAAGACTCTGAAGAAGGAACAACTTCTGGAGCAGTTTCTTCAGGAGATGCCCAGGAATCTCCCCACAAGCTGAAATATGAAGAACCTGAGTATGATGTGCCCGCTTTTGGCTTTGACTCGGAGTGTGAAGTGAGTGAAAGTCATCATGAAGAGGGCACTCCTGAAAAACGACTGTTTCAGCCCCTCAAGCCCTCACCTGTATCATCACTTCAGAAAGCAAAGTTCAAAGTAGAAGAGTCTTCAGAAGAAGCTGCTCATGAAGAAGAGACCATCTATGAGAACGAGGGATTCAGACGTTACGTGGAAGATGCTTTGTCCAATAAGGAATCTAGTGGAGATTCCGATTCTCAGAAAAGCTCCTCTCTGTCCTTGATCCAAAGGAATTCTCCATGTTCCAGCTCTCCTAAATCATCGCTCATGAAGCTCAAGACAGACAAAAACATCCAGCCCGACCTTGGAAAATGTCACTATTCCAGGAGCGAGGAGACAAAACCAAGGTCAGCTTCAGACGTTGGCTTACGTAGCATGTCAAGAACGGGCATGAAGAAGGAGCCTGAGCAGAGTCCTTCCATTAGAGCAAAGCCAATTGTTAGGCCCAAACCCTTTCTGAACAAGGCAGATTCTCAGAGCCAAGAAAAGATGGATATTAGCACTTTAAGGCGTCAGTTGAGGCCAACCGGGCAGCTCAGAGGTGGACTTAAAGGTTCAAGAAGTGAAGAGTCTGCAAGCCCCCCACGCACAGCTTCTGAGAACCAAGATGACCCTGTTAGGAGAGGCTCAGCTGATCTCATCACAGCTCCTTCCCGTGGCATTTTCTGCTCCAGCCATACAGCCAAAACTGAGCAAGAAAATGATTCCAGATGTTTCTATGTGACCACTGACTCATACCAAAAGGTACAGGATTCTGAAATTTGCTTCCCAGCCGGAGTAGAAGTGGAAGTGCTGGAAAAGCAAGCCAGTGGATGGTGGTACCTGAAGTACGGAGACATGGAAGGCTGGGCTCCGTCCCATTATTTGGCTCTCCCTGATAACCAACGAGAAACCACATCAGCAGACGCTGATTCCTCGTTTGCCAGGAACAGGAAAAATGAAAACAAGTCAAACAGTTTGGAGAAGATAGAGAAGAGGGTTCAGGCTTTGAACACCATCAACCAGAGCAAACGTGCAACACCACCCATCCCAAGCAAACCTCCCGGTGGCTTTTCAAAAGCATCAGGGCCAGTTAAAATGAGGAATGGTGTGAGGCAGCTTGCTGTCCGTCCACAGTCAGTGTTTGTGTCTCCGCCACCAAAGGATAACAACCTGTCATGCTCCTTGCGCAGAAATGAGTCTTTAACAGCTACAGACCAACTTAGGGCCGTCCGTCGGAATTCCTCCTTCAGCAATGCATGGTCACAGCCTGGTGACACAAAGGGAAAGCAACCTGAGCAGCTGGGTACACAGAGCTCTGAGACCACCTCCAACCTCCCTATGCAGAGGAATGGGATCCCTGTGTCCACAGTCAGGCCAAAACCCATTGAGAAGTCCCAGTTTATCCACAACAATCTCAAGGACATCTATGTTTCCATTGCAGACTATGAAGGAGATGAGGAGACTGCGGGGTTTCAGGAAGGTGTCTGCATGGAGGTCCTCGAAAGGAACCCAAATGGCTGGTGGTACTGCCAGATCATGAATGGTGTGAAGCCATTCAAAGGCTGGGTGCCCTCAAATTATTTGGAAAAAAAGAACTAATATTGCAATATCTTTAACCTCCCTAATTTATACTGTTCCTGCTGTGTACATGTGGAAAAAACAATTGCTACACAAAAAGACGTTTCCCTGTGCTCCAGTTTGTACAAAGGAGTCTATACTGAGGACAAATCTGCCGTGTTCTGGAGAGGTTTGTGGGGTTTACATGTTGTAAGCAACTATGAGGAAGATGCAGCATAGTCAAATGCCTTTTTGTGAAGTTGTTAATAATCTTGTATGTGTAACAGGGTATGACATCCCATCCTTCCCATTATTGATAGGAAACCAAATGTGTGCCTTTTGTGAGAGAGAAATACACATGTATCTACTTGGGGAGTTCTGTGCCAAACTCTGTTTCACAATCTTGGCTCCCTTTCTCCTCATTCTTGTCCATATGTGGAATACCCAAGAATTTTGAATGCTTTTCCACAACTGACAGTGAGAAGCAAATGAAAGTTTCTGAAACAGAGGGACTCTAATCCTTTGGAGATGCTCACTTTTTTTTCTTTTTTTTTTTTACTAAACAGTTGGTAGGTCCAGAGTTGGAGCCTTTTCACCGCGGAGAGATTTGGTCTCTGACTTCAGTGTTGTTACTGCTAACTCACCAGAAAAGGCAACCAAGTGATGTGGGTTGGGGGCTTTTTGTTTCCTTTTGTTCTGTCTTGTTCTTTGAGTTGGGATTTCAGGTGTTCTAGGGCAGTGATGCCTACTGGTGCTTGTAAAAACAAACCTACAAACCCCATGCTTAAGCACGTTGATTACTTTGTAGGCTCCATGTTTAGTTCTGTGCCTGACTCCCACCAGGTGATCCTGGTTGATTCTCTTCCCAGAGTTGGGTTTATCAAAACTTGTCATAATATCAAAGTGTACAAAAGTCCCTTAGGACACTGAAGACAAACCTGTCAAATGTGTTAATTCCTGTTTTGCCCTCTCGTCCGAATCCAAGGGTGCTGACTGCTGGCAGGGCCCACCAGGGTATTAGTGAGAAATATCTGTAACCTTCTGCAACATCAGTGTTTACAGTGAGTAGGGAAAAAAAAAAAAGCCATCAAACTCAGTCTGCACATCCTTAATTTGTATATTTTTGGGGAATTGTTTTTGTGTTTTGTTTTTGTCTTTTCTGTGCATTCTGGGTTTACTTTATTTTCTCTGTGTGTGTGTGTGTGTGTGTGTGTCTGGTTTTACCAGAAGAGACTTAAAACTGAAGTAGGAGCCAAATATGTGTTTCTGTTCCCACTTGAATCCAAAAAGTACATTTGTACTGGAAAGTGTGCCTGGGCTTCTCAGGCTCAGAGATTTAATATCAAAGCAATTAGATCTACAATGCATCTAATCAGGAAGCTGCCTCCTCTAGTTCCAGTTCTGTTTGCCTTACTTAACTCATGCTTTGAAACGTGGCACACGGATGTGGGAAATGGAAGAGCTGTCCATTGGAAAAGGCTAGGAATATGGAGTTATTTTAGAGGTAGCCTCGTACTGTAAACATAATTGACTGAATCCCTACTGTACTTAAGGAAGTCATGCTTTTTCTTTTTTTGTACAGCCTTGTTAATCACTCAAGATCAATATCTAGTTCCTTTAAATAACATGCAGCCTTGTAAATCTGTTTTAAGGGGGAGGGGCAGACCATTTCACTACTGCTTTACACAAAAAATTACATGTGCTCTTTTTCCACCAGAGTTTCGTATTGATTTGGCTCAGAAGTTAAAGGTTATAAAGGCTTCAAAATAACTGGGATCAAGGGGCTGAGTAAAATAGCACAAAAATATCATGTTACTGGGGATGTTTCACTGCCAAAAAAAAAGAAAAAGAAAAAAATTAGGCAATTTATATGTTGTTCTTGTCTTTTTTTCCTAATTTTCCCCTCTTTTCTTCTTTTTTATTTTTTTTTTGGGGGGTGGGAGTGTTGCTTTGGGGGGTTTATTAATTTCCGTGGTATCATTTAGAGAGTTGCCTACAGCTAATGTGACTGATGTCCTTTTGGTAGCTGAAGCAACATCCAGGTGCCACAACTGGCTACAAACAGTGCTGTGGTTTGAGCAGCTCTCCGCATGCAAGTGGGGAGGGGAGGCTGTTTGTTTGGGATCCCTTTACATTGTGGTGGCAGGAGAAGGAGGTGTAACTGCACAACAGCTCGTATCACAGTGTGCAGGGTCCTCTTTGTACCTTGATGTCTTACTATATGATACATAAGCGTATATCCAGTTAGCTGCATCCTACTGGATGTGTATCTGAGACATTGTGGCCCTGTCTCCCATACTCCTCCCCATTTTTAGTTGTAGTAATATGGTAGCAGCCATAAAAGACTGCTGGAGCTGTTGTGAGATTATAATAGAAGTATTATATTCTTCTGCTGGACAGTATTAAATAGAGCAATACATAGAGTTATCTGCTAGATTGCAGTACTAATAGTAGTGACTTAGTGATTCATATTAATGTTATGATTTATTTTAACAATAATGATGCGGAAGTGGTTCATTATTTTGAATTAATGCACTTTAACAATAAAAGAAACCAAAATGGAAGCCAATGCAGAGAACTAAGTGCATTATTTAAAGGTGCAGTATATAATTATCATTTTCTTGAAGTACATATTTATTAAGAATTAACTTATTTTTTAAAATATTCTAAAGTTTTGTTTAAAGACATTCCCACTAGGTCATCTCTTTGGGGGGATATAAAGCACAGCTCCCAGATCTTCTGCATTGAGCCACTGAATTCTCTGAGTACAGTGTGGCCCCTACCCAGGGAGAGGAGAGCAGCATGCAGGCAGGAGAGCCTGGGCTACTGTAAATATTCGCGTTTGCATCCAGTAAAACCGAGCCCAGGGCACCTCTGAACTGCAGGAGTCCTTGCAGTGTTTGGGGAGTCAAAGCTGGTTTTGGCAGACAGTTCCAGTGCCTGGCTGCTATGTGCCTTGCATGAGGCTGGTCCACAGTGGATGTGAGTTCACTGTGAGGCTCAGGTCCAAGGGCTTCAGGACCTGCCTGTGACAGCTCTGTCACAGACATCAGTCTGTCCCACGGCTCCCATTCCATCCTGCTGACTCACTTCTCCAGCTCTGGCTTTTGCAGGGAGATGGTTTGCAGAGCTCCAAGCAGTGTAGGGTGACACAGAATAAGGGTGCCTGCAGTACTGCCAGGGTTCTTTCAAACAGCAGCTCAGTGCCCTACGGCTCAATTGCTCCTTTATCCCATCTCAAAGGCTTCATGGCCCTCTGAGGAGGGGCCAGAACCTGTAGATGGGCTGCAAAGCCACAGTCATGGCCTCCCTCTCCTTCTGTCCTCACCTGTACCAGCAAAAAGGATGGAGTGCAAATGACCTAATTGATGCTAGAAATGAATGTGGGCCACCTAGCACGCTGGCTTCCAGCCTGGTGGAAAGCTTCAGTTTGGGCTTCCCTTTACGTGGTGGCTCTTTGGCTGCTTGTGTTTAAAAGGGCACTTTGAAAGCAAATACCCCCAAATGCAGTTTTTCCCCCTCCCATTTTACCATTTTCATAGCATCTCTCACTGATCTCTTTTTCTGATTCTTTCAACTGAGAGATATCAGGAAAATAATTTTTTCCATTGGTGAGCAGCTAATTTTGGTCAGTTCTACTTACACCTGAAATACTGAAATACCCTTCACACTGTTAGCTGTGAAACAGAGGGAAAGGCCTTAAGCTACATTAGAAAGGCTGACTGCAGGGCAGGAAAATGTGGCAGGGTGCTCGGAGGACAGTGTAGTGCTAGAAGTGTTTTAGTTCTTTTCTAAAAATGTTGATGTCGCCTTTTATTTACTAAATTTGTCAGAACTGACACTGGATCAAGAGCAATATTTAAATGTAATGTACACCTCAGTGAACACTCAATGCAGAAATCAATAGTACTGTTTAAATTTCTCTTTCTGATTTATTCCTCAACCAGATTGTTAAGAGGAAGAGCTCTGCAGGGCTTGAGCAAAGCCATTTGCAGGTGAAGGGGGCCCTCCTCTGGGTGGAGAGGTGGCTGCTCTCGCAATCTTGCTCTCAGCCACTCTCCATGCTTTCCAAAGAGTCTTAAATTTGGACCAGCAGAAATTCCAAACTCCAATGCCAGAGAACAAAATTAAAGAATGTGAAAATTGTGTCTTGCTGTATACTGCAACTTTAATAATAATGAGCACTTCTGAGTTCGTTATTGAGGTTTATATAATGCCTGAAAAGTTTAATTGCTGGTTTCCCTTGTCTTCCCTTTCAAAACACTTTCTTGCAACAGCAAGAGTCATGTATTTTTGTTAGGAGTCCTTCCCTGTGGGAGGCAATTCCTATTCATTGTTTTAGCTGTCACACTGTGCAGTGGGTGAGTGTAGTCATATGTACTAGTCCTTTGCAAGCCAAACTTTTCAAGATAAAAGGATGATGGGCACGTGTCGGGATATTTAACTGATGTGTCAACAGGAAGTTTTTAAATCAATGTATACAATAATAGTAAATACACAATAGAGAGATTGAAATTGCCTTGCAGCTAAACTCTTCAAAATGGAATTTCACATCTGCATGGGTATAGCTAAAAAATGGATTTGGCCCTTGTGGATATGCACCCCAAAGACTCCTTCCATTATGATGCTATAAAGTTTGACGAAGGCATTATATAATTGTTTTCATCACTTTCAGATCTTAATGAATCATATTTTATTGTAATATATATTCATTGCTTTCCTCAGTTAAAAAGAAAGTTACTGCTTTTATCTTATATGAAAAACAAGGGAATTTGATAAAGCATTCATTATTTTCATATTACTAGTATTAACAGAATAGAACTAGTACTATTTAATTTTAGATCTTCATAGCTAGCTTGTTAATAACTCATATTTTCCTGTGTTGTATCCTACTATTTTTTCTATTTTTTTTTTCCCAAATACTCTTCGTTCTTGAGAAAAAGCAAATCCAATGAGTGGATAAGTGCAATATTCATAGAATAAACAGGCCCCTCATCCAGGACTTGGAGTGGAACGTGCAGTGTGAAATGTTTGTAATTCTCTATTCATGCACTCTTAGGGGAAGGGGGCTGCTGGATGAAAACAGGGCCTTTAGGTAGGTAGAGATTGACAGCTGGGGTAGTTTGGCTTGGGAATGGCTGCTTTTCACAATAAAGTATCACCTGTTCATGAAAGTGTAAGGATTATGCAGCATGTTGCCAGGATTATGGATAGAATGTGCATTGACATCCTTGTCAATACAGGACTTCTGAGCTATGCTTGAAACACTCTTTATGTCATCCATGCATGATACTGTCTTCTGGTATGTCTCTGCTGGTTGCATCCTCTGTTGCGCTTCAGAATTGATGATAACTTCAAAAGGGAAAATAATTCTGCTGGTGCAGTCCTGAATTTTGATACTGTATTATGACTTGTATTTATTGCAAGAGCTATGGAAATATTTTTACAGGTTCTTATTTCTTTTCTTTCCTTATTGTTAACTTAAGAAAAGTCCCCATTTTATCTGGGTTAATTCTCACCTGCAGAATTTCACAGATGATGTGGATATTGATTTCATATTACTTGGCTTGCAAAGGTGGATCTTTTAGGTCCTAAATAAAGTTGGGCAGAAACTTCACTCTTCAAAAGAGGTTTTGTCTTAAATTCTATTTGAATGGAAGGAGACCTTCCATCTGTCAAAAATAATGTGACTTTCCAGGTAGCAGCAAAATCTACTACCTTTGTAAAACTGGACTGTTTCTGTAAAGTGCAAGAGAAATGTGAAAGCCAGAGCACTTGATTCTCTGAGCTTTGGGAAGTACATCTCCTGTGGCTCTAGTTCATGTCTCTGGAGAGGGAGTGTACCTCAGTTTTCTGCTTAGTTTTTGTCCTGCTGTTCTCAAGTTTGTCAAAAAAACCTTAATATTGCCAGAGATGTTTGCATTCAAACAGGAAAATGGAATTCTGCAGCTGTACTGAAATAGTATCAATCACACGATTTTGGAAAACCTCTGTTACTTTACAAAGTACTAATCTGGTTTTGAGGAGCCAACTTAATTCTTTCACATGCTCTTGTCTAAATTGGCAAGAAGCCCATGAGCATCAGTAGACTTACACTGACAGAAGACCCTTGTGGGTGCTCAGCATGGACCGTTCTCAGCAAAAGCAAGCTCTGCGCACTCTGTTCCTACACCTCTGAAGGGTGCATAGGACTGCTGAGCCTTGGTGCTGCCCTGCCATGGATCCACTGTGCTGCAGATCTTGCAGCTTTTTAAAACCAGCTGGAGCTTTGCTGCTATTTGCTGGTGGTTTCCCATCACTAGCGGCTCCTTCTCTGTCAACTTCAGATGCTATTTAGCCACACGTCAAAGTGCTTTGTGCCAGTGCAGTGTTTGATAGCTGCCAGCAGTACCAACGTGATGGGCTGAGAGCATATGTTTGTCTAAGTTATTTTATTTCCATTTGCTTTTAGTTGCTTGCTTGAAGCAGGGACCACCAATGCGATGATGCATGGGAAATGTGTCTGCACACTTGAACTGTTTGATGGCCTCTGCTAGTGCTGCCCAGTGCTTGTGTTTCTCTTTTTCTCCCTCTGTGCTGCTCAGTAGTCATGTCTGTTGTGTGTGTCTGTAATTTTCAAATAAAGTACTGTATGTAAGGCCGGATCCAGAAGCCCCCAGTCAGCTGACTTCGGGTTGGGATGTAGGTTGCTGTTGCTGCTTTTCCTCCTCCATCTTAGCCTCAACTTGGAGCAAAGCACAGATGTCTGTAAAGAGTCACCCATAACTCTGCTTTGGGGTGTCAGTTTTGTGGGGTGTGCATGCATTGCCAAGAGTGGAGCGAGGAGATCTTTTTTCTTGGGTGCCCTCACATCAGGGACTCTGCAGCAATTCCTGGAGCAAAAGCTGCACCGCGCTGCATGCAGGCATGATAGGCATAGGCAGAACAAATTAGTTTCTCCCATTTTGTATTGTCAGGGCTGGGCTGGTCCCATCAACAATGTTGTTCATTTGTTCTTGCATCAAGGTAGCATTGATTTTTAGTCGGAGAGTGCAATTTTGTTTTGTCTTTGGTTTTTTTTATAAATAAATTTGGTTTAAAGCTTCACACTGGCGTTTTACAGACCTTTTCTTGTCAGCATAAGCCACTACTGTCCTGAGTTGAGACTCCTGTTTGTTGTTGAATGAAAATTATGGGAATTATATTGATAATTTGGAAAGAAATCAGAAAAGAAATTAAAGGTAACTATATTGGCAGGGGAGAGATAGATAAAATATGAGGAAAAATGTTTCCAATAAGGCCATAAATTATTTGGTCTGACACTGCAGGTGCTTTCTCTGTATAGATAGTTTAAATACATCACTGCTCTGTGTTATGATTTTTCATTATTGAGAAAAGTTGAGTTTTTTCACTCCATAATTTACTATGACAATCTTATTCCGAAGCCACTGATCCACCAAAGGAAGACAAACATGGGTTACATGCTTGTTGTAGTTGAGGCAGTTTCTGTGTCTCAGAGTTTCATATACCAATGTTCAGCTGGTGAAGTGGGCAAGAGTGGCTATTCTAGACCTGTCCATGTTGGCTGTCTGTGAAACAACCCTGTGCTAGTGGTGCTTCTGGAAAAACATTGGGTTTAATGACCTTTCCCTGATGCTCAGGGTTATTTGGTTACAATGGTACCTGTCTTTCATGGTCCCTGTTAGGTGAAGGAGAAAAACAGATGGGAGGGAGAATCACTTGGCACTGTAAAAGAATTTTAAAAATATAACATTTAATATTTAGATAAATATTTCAGGCTTCTCTAGATATTCCCCATGAGAGCTGTTATTGACTCTGTATTTGATGACTGAAAGGTAAGCAACATGGCAGCTTTCTCTGTGCAAACAGTTCTTTTGTGGTTTGAGCTTGTTCTTGAACTGCTTCTGGGTCACCAGGGAAGAAGTAATAAATAAACAAAATCCCATCATCACCCTTGGGTTATAGACTGGGGGGATATCAGATTCTGTTCTGACTCTGGGTCCCCCAGAGCATGCAGATTGGGTTTGTTTCTGTCCCCTATTTCCTGTCTTTAATTTTCAGGGAGGAGGGGAAGTTATAATTGTTTCCAGTCTCTAGGAGGAATTTTTCTGCATCATGATGAATAGGCTTGCTGAAAAGACTTGCTCATTACTTGTGATAAGTTCAAACCTGAAATATTGCAAAAGCAAAGTGAGTGTAGCATTACAATGACTTTTTTGTACCGAGGGTCCGAAGTGAATATTGTGGGGTCAGTAGTGCACAGAGTAAGTGCATTTCTGCTGTCTGGCTAACTTGCCCAAGACAGCAGTGCTGATCTGTTATTGCAGATTTAATTGCAGACACTCGTTACTCTGCTTGCAATGTTTGGGGAGAATCATGCAGATGAGCTTCCTCAGTTAAGACTCAATATCAAATTTCATGTCAGGAGAAGTCCTGCCAGCAGTTTGATTGATTGCTGCTTAGGCTAAAGGTGAGATGCAGATAACTCAAGGTGGGTGTTGAAAGCAGGTCAGCTGGCTGTGTGTACATCTGTAGCTGTTTCCAGAGCTGTTAAGTAGCCCAGTTTATCTCTGGAAATTGTGAGTAGTCGGTTCTTGCGAGCCTAAACCTGTTGTTGAATGAAGGCTGAAATCTGTTTGAGCTGTTGTGTTCCCCTGCTTTAGCAGAGCAATTGCACATGTCTGGACTGGAAACTCCTACAGGGTTTGCTGTCCCAAAGTTGTAGTTGACCAAAAAGAAATATGGATCTAGGCCTGGTCTAAGTGAAGTTTTGCAGTGGGTTTCCTGGGTGGTTGATGTTATTGATGTGACTTTGAATACAAGATGCTGTTGTCATTTCTGTGTTGGTGTAGAGCTCCATCTTTTAGTGGTTAGGTGGTGGGAATGTACCTGGTGGGAGCTTGGGATTTTGGGAGAGTATGTCGGCGACCAGAGATAGAGAAATGTGTGGCTGGTCTTAGTGTGTGTGTAGTCAGGTTGGTGATAGATTTTTGTCTTTTTTTGTTTGTTTTTAATATGGGAACCATTTTGTCTGTTCTGCTTGGGAAAAAGTCTAGAAGTTGATGTGGTTTCTGTTGCAGTAAATATGAGAAGGAATAGCTGAGCGCTGCTTTTTTTTTTTTTTTTTTGTCATTTTAAGAGAGTTATGGGCAGGAGACCATTTAGTTTGTTTTGGGTTGCAAGTTAAGCCAAGAGAGGAAGAAAATGAGTCTGGGGAAACCCTTTTTTGTGGCAACAGCTTTGGACCATATTTTCTTGTGGCTTTTGATCCAGCTCCACTGAAGGTAGTGGAGTGAATATTGTTCATCATGTTAGAGCTTTTGGTCATGAATTAATTCTTAGAGAGCTGACAGGTATTTTGACATTCACAGAATGTCCTATAACAAATGTGAGCTAGAGACAGAAATAATAACTGTAGTGTCATGCATTGTCCAGTTCTTGTTTAGTGAACTCAAGATGGTGACCACTTGGATAAAACTGTTTGTACAATGAACAGCTCTTGCAAGAGTCCAGATGTGCTTGGGTCTCTGAGAGGCTTTCCTAGGAAAGGAAATCATGTGCATGATAAAAGGATTTTTGCCTTTCTCAGTCATCCCAGTAAAACTGAACTCCAGGAAAATTACACTTTTTTACACTTAACAGTATCTTTTGCCATTGATGGGAAGAGTTATTGTTAATGAGGGATTAGATGCCCCAATCTGTCCGAACTGGCACAAGACAGAAGATCATTTTTAAAACCAGTCCCTGAGTCTGTGTGTAAATGGTAGATCTGATGCAAATTAGAGTACTAGTTAACAAAATGAGCAACTTTGCTATGGGCCAACACAAAAGATGTGTTATCAGTGGGGAAAACATAGCTCTCCTTTTTGCTAAACAACCCTGTAGAAATGTCCCTCAGGCTTTAGCTCTAATCAGCTGCGAACCTGTGAGAATTTGGCTGATACATATGGTATTGGGGGCCTGGTTCTGTGACTGCAACAATAGTAATGTGTCTTTGTCCCAGCAAGAATTAATGAAATCATCATAACACAATGTTTTTGTTTGCTCTGGATATGACAGTAGTGGGGGGGAAACGTTGTGCAAAGCATTATCTCCCCCTTAATGCAGATTTGCAGACTTTACTTGACTGTAGTGCCCAGTCCAGAACTGGTTTCAGAACTGTCCTCATGGTTATGTTGTAGGATCAGCATGTGTCTCCTCATGCCAAAGGCATGGGTGGCTGGGTCAGGATGTTGGTGCCCTGTGAGAGACAGGGACTGCACACAGAGGGAACTGCCCTCCTCTCTGAACCATGCCCAGGTGCAGCTCGGAGAACTGCAAAACAATGTAAAGCAACTGAGGTTTGGGATTTTTCCCTAGAGCAGCATGTTCTGAAGCAGTGAAGTGAAAACAAATGTTTGTTTGGGGAATTTTAATCGTGTCTGTAAAGGTAAAAATTCTGTATGGATCTCTCAGCAGGGAATGAGAAACACCAATTGTCCTGGGAAATTGTGCATGTGAAGGTACAGAGCAAAAACTTCAGATTACTGTGCCTAAAAGTAGATCTCAGCATTTCTCTTTAGGCATTTATTAGAACTGGTGTTATCTTGGAATTGAGCAGCATTTAATAATGGTTAATTAAGACTGCTCAAAGACTCCTGCAGGAAAGGAAAAGACAATTTGAGTTCTGGACATCTGTAGAAGAGGGAGTTGCAATAAAAATAAAATACTACCAGGTGCTTTATGAACTTAATTTCTCTCCTAGGATTGTCACAGGTCCTTGTGACTGTATCTGGGCCTCCACTAGTGCTGTGGCACAGCAATTGATCAGTGACACCTCTGCAAAAACTCCTCATAACCGTGCATCTGTGATAGGCATGTGCATCTTGGAAAAGATGAGCCTAAAAAGGCCTTGGAGTAAATGACACTTGATAAAAGAACTCCTGATTTGCATGTCCCAGGTATGCTGAAATAACTCGCACTGAAGCAATTTCAGCTACTTCCAGGCATCTGCCATCATACACCCTGGCAGCACACAGGTGCTGCAGTCTGCTAGGTGGTGGATGGTGGCAAATGTTAGTGGAAAGGGAAATTCAGGATGCACGCTGTCACTGCCCTTCCTGTTTGTCATCCATGCGTCAAGTCAGAGCTTTGCTGGGCCAAAGCAGGATCAGACCCTTGGCACAGTGTTTGCCATGTCTCACAGGGCTCTGCCAAGTGTTCTGAGATGTTTGCTGATGCTGTGTGCTCCTGCCCAGCCAGGACACTCCCCTCTCCGTGTGTGCAGGACCCTGGAGGATTGTGAGGGACTGCCAGAGTTTGAGGGCTGTTTTCTCAGAGTTATTACAACTTCTTGCAATGTGAACCTCTAATATTTTCAAAGACTCAGGCAGAGAAAGGACTTACTAAGCAAACTGTACCTGTCATCTCCCAGTTCATTGATTGCTTGGACCAAAGGTGGTGCTAAATCTAATCTTTGTAATATTTATATTTTGTTGGATTTTTTTTTTTAAGTGTTTGATAAAACACGTGCAGTGTCCTTCTTACATGAGAAATTTAGTCCCAGCTTGGGACATGGCAAAACTCACTGGACCTTCAGGGTCCAGGATTGTTGCCTGTTAACATTTGAGCAGGCTTGCAGTGTTCAGGGGGAGGTGGGAAAAGGGTACTCTATCTTCAAATGCTTGCAGACTGTAAGAATTGACTTGTGATTTGTTTGTTTGTTGTTATTTTGTTTACATCGCCTCTTACACCCTAAGGAAAATAAATTTTTGACCTTTTTAATTGTGATCCAGTTGGTTTGTTTTGTTGTTTTGGGGTTTGTTTTTCTAATTTTTTCAGCACTGTTTTGATTCCACCTATGTTTGTCAAACCACTGAATTTATCTTTCCCAGAATACCTTACAACTTATGTGTTTGTGCAATTGCAAATTTCAGCTTAGGCTAAATGGATAATGGAGCTTGTCTTGTTCCCTGGCCCTGAGTTGTTACTGTATGCTGTATTTTTGTCTCTTTTCTATTCTACAAAGTTTATGGACTGGTCACCTCAGCCCTCAAACACTAAGAACTTTTTGTCTGTGTTGAGCAAGTTTGTAAGGTATTCAGTCAGGATGTTTTTTTGGAGAAGGATATGGCATCAGATTCAAAATAAGAAGAGAAGTGTACTTTTACAAAAGTGGTCCTTTGGTTCTGTGATAAACAGGTTGCTCTGCAAAGTGGGATGAGCCCTTACCCCTGTGTGCAGGCTGCAGAGCAAACGATGCTTGAACATGGGATATTAAGGTGTGATCCTGCAAGGTTGCTGGGCACTGCTGACTCCTCTTACCCAGCTTTGAAGGTCGTAGGCCCAAATAGCTCAATAAGTAGAAGTTCTTTCCTGTGTGAAGCTGCAGACAGGTAAAACGGAGGTTTCTGTTAATGGATCCCCTCTCCTTATGTAGGATGTCTCTTGGGGATGCTGAAGGCAGTGGATTAGGGGATATAATGAAGGGAGATGGTTATAACAAGGTATGTAATAGTAGAGAAGAAGCGGGGTTATTTTTTAGCACTTCAGTTCCCAACTTGATTATAGGAGATATTTCTCCATGCTGGCAAGTAGGTGGATGCTGCACAAGGAGTCTTGTTCAAGCACCCCAGCTCTCTGAAGGATGCCAGAAATTAGATTTGACACAGCACACAGTCCTGGGCATTTTAAGGTACAAACTTAGTGGCAAATGTGCCTGAGAACTGTGCCCTCTCTTCCCATTGTGCCGAGTGAGCCAGCCAGCTTGGGTTTGAAAGGGTTTTTCTGGGCTGGTGCAATCACCATATACTAATGTATCCCCTTGTGCTCTGTAACTCACTGTTAATTGCTCCCCTCTTGCCCATTTTTTTTCTGAGGGCTCCTACCAGAGTTGTGCTGCGCTCAAGACTAAATTTTTCTGGTCCTACTTACATATATTTGTAATGTTTGTGAAAAGGAGTAAATCGATCTCAGAAGGAGCTCTGTGCCGGGCCGGGCATTGAGCACCAGGTGGCGATGCTGGACCAGCGCTGCAGCTCCTGGACCACTTTCGGAGCATCCTCCCTCATGTTCCTCCACCTCCTCCTCGCCCCTCCATGGACTCAGAGCCCGCGGCCGGGACACCCCGGGGATGGCCCTGCCTGAAGCAGCGGTCGGGCTGCGGTGCTGAGGATACCCTGTCGCTGGGGAAGGTCAGTGCTGCACCACAGTTGGTCTTGGTGGAGAATAGTTTGGGAGCAATGGTGAAATTGCAGCTCTGGTTTGGATTTGGTAAGGTGAAGGTGATGACCTGGGGAGGGAGGTCAGGGCAGGGTGACTCCAGCGATGCTCAGCAGATGAGGATGCAGAGCTCACTGGGGCTGTTGCATGTAGCAGCTGCAGGAGGGAATGCACAGACTGAGGCTGTCAGAGGAGAAACTTGGGGGACCTGCCATGGTTCTTGCTGATGCCAGGGGAGGGCAAGATTTGAGTTTGACTCAGTGTTAGCTCTTCACTTGTTTTAATCTCTGGCAGTGCTTGGGCACAGCATGTCTTGCAGGTCAGTGTCCCTCTTTTCTAGGGGCAACCTATGTTGTGCAAGTCTGTCCCTTGCTCCTGAGGGGATGATAAGCCTTTCTAGACCCACTAGAGGTCCTCCTGTCCACGGGAAAGCAACAGCTGGGAACAGCTCTTGGAGGGCAGCACATGTGTATGCAGTCTTGCAGCTAGGATCTCCTCAGGCTGGTGTTGGAGAAAGCTGGGTTGTAGAAGTGGTTTTGCTTTACCCAACCTGGAATGTTTTAGGCCACTGGGGAAGTATTAGATGGGAATGGTTTCCGCTGGAGAGGCTGAGGACACCTCTCCTGGGATGTCTCTGTCCCTTGGCAGATGGAGCACCCACTCTGAGGGAGAAGATGTGAACTCAAATATGTCCTGTGACAAGAGAGTGATCCAGCTAGTCTCTCATCTGCTGAATAGTGAAACTAAAGGATGAGGGGAAAATCTCACATGGCTGTGTTGTAGGTGTGCTCCTGAGCAGATACCTGCAGCAGAGGAGCTACTGGGTTTTGAGGGAACTGGCATCACCTTTGGAGAACCCAAATTCCCTTTGGGTCCTTGTGTCCCTTGCTTATATGCTCAGGAACCATCTGCATCTTAGCGTCTCCCTTGGCCAGACCACAGATTGTCAGTGGGCCTTCTCAACATGTTCAGGGCAGGGATGCTACTGCTCTGCCTCGTCTTCAGCCATCTTACCTGGCTCCTATAAGGCTGAGCATGTTCTGAGGTTCCTCACAACATGGTTTTTCTTGTGTTGGTGGAGGGTGGTATTTTTTGTGACAGGCACTCAGGAGAGACTTTAAACAAAGCAGTAGGAGTAGAGAAGCTTTGGCTTCTCTCTGGGGAGGCTATGAAGAGGCTCAGGAGCGTGGGGCTTAAGCTTTCAGGAATGCTGTTAGCCCTCACTTCAACTTCTGTGGCTTCCTTTATTCCTTACATTTGTATGGTGTCCATCGAGGGGATATTCATTATCCATTTTCCAATGCCCTCTCATCCTCAAGCACTAAGGGAAAGCCTGAGATCTCTCTACCCAGCTCCCTCTAAGGAAGAGCTTCTCATGCCACTTTTGCTCTTCCCTCAGCCTCTCACTGTGCTACTCATCATGTTTTGCTGTGCTGATGGAAGTGGTAAGTACTCAGTCACCCATGCTGCTGCAGGATATCTAAATCAACTTTATTCACGATCACAGTTATCCAATTTTTCACAATGAGTTATTCTTCTCTTTAAACAGAACACAAAACATCTTAAAGTAAAGCAATGAAATGCAAATGACACAAGAACACAGAGGTACATGGGAACCTACACCAGTCAAACAAAACAAAAGATTAGGATTGTTGTTACTTTTACTGGTTTTGCTGGTTGTTTTGGTTTTTTTTTTCTCCCTGGAGAGAGCCTTGTTCTCCTTCCTACTTAACAGCTGGAGGCCAGCTGATGTGGGAGCAGGACTTAACCCCAATTTTTGAGCTCAGATGCTGGGGGAGCTTTCAGCTTCTACTAACTCCTAGAGTTTGGTCCACAGTAAAACAAACACAGTTAATATATTAAAACACTCTCAATTCAAAAGGTGAAAAGGGAATTCACACCACTGCACTGGTACTCATGGATGGACTTTCTTCAAAAATAAAGTTTACCCCTTGGCTTGCCCTACACGGAGGGAAACTGGTCCCACTGGTGCGGTGAAGGCTCAGGAGGCTGCTTATTGCACGTTTCCCCACATCCACTATTTAATCAACACCTTCCTGCCCCTTGGGTTCTTCCTTTCTGAAATCCTTGCACTGGAGTTTGTGTAACTACTGAAACAGGCTTCCTGTGTGCACCGGTCACAGCTCTGTCCCCAGGCAAGCTGGAGGCTGGCTGCCTGCCTGCGGACCAGCCCTGCTCCTGGCATGGCTGCTCTGACTTCCCCCACACTTGTGCCAACTGGCTCTCCTGCATGAGAGCCATGATGCTCTGGAGCTTTCGACAGCTGGTCCAGGGGACAGGGCTGGGTTGGGGTTGTACATCAGAGGTATGCAAAGAAATAACACAAATCCCTGTAACCCAGAGTATCAGCGTTCAAGTTAGTGCTGCCCGCTGGGCAGGCTGGGGGCAGCTGCAGACCCCCTGGTAGGCTGCAGTGATGGTGGCACCTTCAGAGAAAGGCTCTACAATGTGCTCCTCAGTGAGTAGTCTCTTTTTTCATCTCCTCAAGAAGACAGAGCAAGGATATGTTTTCCAGGCAGTTTTAGGAGCAGCCTCTGCCAGTGTTCTTTCACCCACCTCCTGCCATGTGGGACATGATGTCCCCTGCAGCAAGCAACTGTGTACGTTAGATGCTGTTATCCCTTCACCATCCTTTTCCCCTCTCTCCCATCAATGGCCATATGCTGGTGTGCAAGAAGAGCTCAGCAGGAAGGGTGCAAGTCCATGGCCTTCCCTGGTCTGGCCAGATGGGCAACATGGTGGGACAAACTCCACTGCTGTGGTGCTCCAGCCCTGATCTCCCCTCAGGACCCAGACACAGTCTCTCCCTCCTCTGCAGCCCTGGAAGGCAGCAGGATGGTCAGGAGGGGACACAGGCAGCTCCTAATGCTGCCAAGCCACCCAGCTCAGGTGGGTCAGGCCCACAGCCATGGCAGACCAGCAGCTGTTTACACAGAAACCATGGGGGCTGCCGTTCTCCCTGCTGGGGACAGGGTGTTCCCAAATGGAGGAGGGAAGGGGATTTGTTTTAATAAACCAAAGCAAACCAAACCCCTCAAGTTGTTTTACATAAGGACAGCCATGTCCTGCCGGTGTGGCTGTGAAGGGCTGAGTACCACCTGGCTGGTTTTGTCTTAAAGCACAGTGATAAAGTTACCAGTAAAGGAAACCCACAGACGTGGGCTTATACATTCTTCTGAGGTGAGGTTGGAGGTTTTCCTCACAAGTGCTGTCTGGATGGTAGTGGGAGAAAAGGTGAGGGAGATATGTCTCCCTCTCCCACAGGCCCGTGGGAACAGAGATGCTGCTGAATCCCTTGTGCTGTGTGGAGACCACACACAAATTGGTAGTGGTGGGGTTTGAGAGCCACTCATCATGCAAGGGGATGGTGATAGGAGGTGGCTGGATGCTGCTGGGAGGGAGCAAGGCTGTTGCCATTATTGGGTTGCCAAACCTACCACGAATGCCTCTGTCAGGGAGGAGGTGGGGACAGCCCCCAAGGGGCTGCCGTGGGTTTTGCTTCACAAATCTTGGGTTCTTTTCTGCACAGCCTTTCTTCTGTGAGTGTGCTCACTGCACCTCCCTCACTGTTTCAAAGCTTGCCTTGCTCCGTCCTTCCTAAGGAGCCTCCTATGGTCAGGCTGGCTGTACACAGAAACATGTTGCTTGTTTCTTCTCTTCTGCTGTCTCTGCACGTGGGGTGCCTCTAGAAGGAGATGTGTAGCACTGAACCTTTTACCACATGCTGCTATACAGTGGAGACTCCCCTGTGCTGTGCATGGTGTAGAAAAGGGACGATTGCACCAGCTGGCTTTTTTTGAGATAAAGTTGAAAATCCACAAGGGAGAGTAGTCCATCACAACTTTCCTGACACTGGAGTTCAGCCCCAGGGCTTGCTTGGAGGGTATAAGAGCAGCATCTAAGCTTGTCTCATCTGTTGTCCATTGAAGAGGGGATCAGGGTGATGATGAGTGACAGTTTTTGAATCTCCTGGATGACAAATAGAGACCAAGACCTGTGTTGTTTCACGGCCTCCTCCCTACCCTGCCCAGTCCCCACCACGGCATCTGCTGTTGCTCTAAGTGCTGCGGTATGTTTTGATGATATCTTTGATGGCCCGTCTGCAAATGGGGCAGCAAGCATTGGCCATCTTCTTGAGCTTCAGCCCACATGAATAGCAGAGACACATGTGTCCACAGGAGTAAATGACTGTGTCTACCATGTTCTCATAGCAGATGGTGCATTCATCTCCCCAGGGCCCTGAGACGGATGGGGAAATGGGTGATTCAGGCAAGCTGCTTGGAGAGTTGGGAGCTGTGCCTGTAACACAAAAAACAGGGTCACTCACGTTGCTTCCTGACATCCCAAAGTAATTTCTGCCCTGAAGCCAGCTGCAGAGAACCATGTCCTAGCAGAAATGGATGCTCCAGGATCATGGTTCCTTCCTGTGACCTACTGTCCCACTCACTGAGTCCTGGTTTACATGCCAATGCTCAAGGCAGCAGAAAGGCAACATCTACTGGGGTCTGCTGCCCACGCAGAGCAAACCAAGAGACAGCTGTTATGTATCTCACCATCAATGCCTTGGGATCATGCAGGTGCTTGGGAGTTTTAAAAGTGCTGCAGAACAGCCTATCCTTTTCTACTGCATGTACATTTATCTAAATATCACTGTACTTCATTGGCATGTTAGAAATAGCAACACTGCATCTTACTGAAGAGGGTACTGAAGGTATGTGGAGAGGTCTGTAGACAGACCCTGTAGACCATGTAGACAGCTCCAGTCTAAGCTAGCAACATGTCACTGCCATACAGCTCTCCAGAAGAAGTTCTGCGTCACAGGGCCATGCACGTAGCAGAAAATCCACTGCTTCCCTTGGGACCTTTCATGATGAAAAGGGTTGGAGAAATACTGCTGTCTAGGCATCTAAGCAGCTTCCACGTAAAACAGACTGAAAATAGCCTTTGCAGAGGCTCTCCCTTCCTCCCCAGGGGAGCTGACAGGATAATAATAATAATAATAGTCTGTTGATTATTGTGGTTTTAGAATCCTTCTGGGAGACAAGTGTGAGACTGTGAAAGGAGGCAGTGGGGAGGCAAAGAACAGGCAAGCAGGGGATCCCACCACACTTACCACTGATAGAGCTGCAGAGGGGGCCAGAGCCACATGTAGACAATAAGGGACCAGAGACACCACTGCAGAGGACGGTGGGGGAACTCGGTGTTGATGTGGGCGAGCTTGGTGTGGACAATCCCAGCCGCTCTGCTAATATGGTGGAACCTGCATCGTGAGAAAAGAAACCTACAGTTATTTTTAAAAATCGAGGCTGACAGGGCACTGGGGATACGTGGCAGGGGATGCAGCTCTCAGTGCTTGTCAGGATTAGTCTCATCAGCACGAGAATCCTCATATGCCATTTTTAATGCTAGCGGCTGGTCCTGAACAGACATCAAACTCCCACAATCGCTGAAATTTACTGGAGCTCTCTTAGCCATCATAACCCTTTGTTTCTGCCCTGAAATGTGTCCCAAGTCATTTAGTGCAGTTATTTCCCATGTGGTTTCCTGCTCATATGTGCCCTTAGCACTATAGCCAGCCATGGGTTTGTAGCAGTAGAGGACATAGCCTGCAGAAGGGTGGGCAGGATTCCGGCACAAGAAGTGTCAAAGCATCACCTTGTCAAAGTGTTCTTTGCTAACCTAGTGCAAAACTGCATCATTCCAGGCTCTGATAAATACATACAGTCACTCAAGGACTTTCCAGAGACAAACATGAGGGGTTGGCAATCAGGAAACCTTAGCTATGCTCACTGCTCTGCTTCTTTGGTAGGGTGGCTTTTGTCAGAGGCAGGGATAAGTCACCAAAGTGCATTTGGCTCTGGGATGAAGGAGACCTCTTCCCCCTATTCAGGAATGTTTTCTCCACTCCCTGCAAGTCTGGATGTGATGGCTCAAGAGTGCAGAGCCTCTTCAAGCCTCTCCTACGTGTACCCAGCTCCATTATCTTCTGCTCTCACTGCCCACCATCACCTCCATGGTAATGTGCTGCCTGCCAGAAAAGCCAGCTCTGTTCCACAGCCTGTCTGCCACCCTCCCTCAGTCTCAGGCTCTTTATTCTGCTGTTTTAACAACAAATATCTTAAAGCCCCTTCCAGAAGGGAAAAATATTGGGAATGCTTAACACTCTACCTGCTGCAAAGAATTTGTAGGGGATTTTTATTGTTATTGATGCAGCCTGGTCTTCACTAAGCAAGTGGTGAGACAGCAGCAAATGTGCATGAACCAAAGGATGGTTTCCTGATGGTAAGAACTAGCTTGCCTATAGTTTTAAAGTTTCTAGTTCCCCAGCTGAGAAGACAACCAGGGTAACTCCAAATCAGAACTAGAATGCTCAGACTTCTTCATGTTACCATATAAGGAGCCAGAGACACAGAGGTTTGGGATCCACAGTGTCCTCAATGAGTTGGAGGCTACTCTCCAGGGAAAAAGCAGCTGTGGGAGGTCAGGAAAACCCCATGCACCAGAAAGATCCTTCAGTTCTTATTTGCAGGGAGACTACTGAGCCAAGAAAGACCAAATCTGAGAAGCAGGGACTACAAGTGGCAGCTGTGGATTGTGCAAAACAGCAAAAGCAGAGTTCTCCTGCCCTTTTCAGCAGAACAAGACTGAGCAGTAAAGTGGAGCACGGGGATTGAGGAGGGGTGATATTTGACTCAAAATCTGTTCTGAGGACTACGTATTAGAGAGGAAGCAATTAGACTTAGCCTTCAATTCCTCAGTTTTACCCCTCTCCAAAAAAGGAGTGCTCTACTTCCAGGCAGAAGCTGAAATTAAATTAGACTCCTAAAGGGCTTTGGAGCTCTCACACTTGAGATACTGTAGAGAGGTACCTCCTTTACCACACAGATGGGAGCTGAGGCTGGAGTTTAGCTCAGTAAATATGCAAAGAGAATGATGCAGCCTCTAATGACAGCCACTAGCAATAGCCCTTCCCCTCCAGTCTGACAGATGACCTTAGCAGAAAACTTGCCCTGTGGTAACACACACTGAAAACAGGCCCAGCAGGGGCACAGGGTTCAGCTAGTTCACTGCACACACAACAAATATGAACATTGAGCAGCTGAACAAGTTTTTCAAGTCTTCCCTCTCCTCCCTGCAGCCTGGAGACATTTCTTCCACTCGGCTGACACACAGCACATTGCATTTCTAGCACCAACCTGGTCATTTCATTAAAGGCAAAATAAAGACTGTTAGGAGCATTTCTCTTCCTGTACTAATAGGAGAATTTGGAGGTGCCCCAAGTATCACAGAGTATGAGCTGATGAAGCATGCTGGCAGAAGGGCAAATGGCCTTTCCACAGTGCAAGGAGAGCTCATCAGTGTAGCAACCACAGTTTTCTCTGGTTGGAGCTGGTCTGAGTCCCAAAATGGCCTTACCCAAGACCCAAGGGCCAGTAGATACCTTGCCAATTCTTTCTCCTAATACAAGGCGCAGCTCTTGACTTTTCTCCAGCATAAGTATAGAGCTTTGTTTAAAACAATCTGAATTCCCTACCAGACAAGACACATTTCTCCCTTGGTGACAGAATAATCAACATAAGACACGTTACTCACGCTGTTAATATATTGCTGGATGGTGTGCAGATACCATGACAAGGAGCATGGAATGAGATCATGTGCAGAGTGGAATGAGTGTGGCCAGCCTGGCTTAACTAAAACCAGATACATGTGCTCAAGGCCAAACATGCTCATTGTGTGCAAAGAGTTCCCACCAAGAGCCAGCTTCCAAATCATAATTTTGAAAAACTAAATAATTCTAAATAAATCAGTTTAAACATTCTTTCTCTCTCTAAATCCTCCAGATCAATTGTCTCTGCTGCTAACTTGTCTCATGCTTGATCTCAAACATGCTGAACACACTGGAATCACCTTTAAATAGATCTTGAATCAATTCCATTTGCTTTTTTATCTTTACAGAGTCCATTATTAGCAAAGTCCAAGGCAGACTGAAGCTTTCTCTGCACTTCTGTCATTGCTCTGACAGAGGTGCAAATAAATGAACCTATAGGTCCACCCACAAAAGGAAAGAGAATATTTTATTTTCAGAAGAGAGTTTTACCATGGAATGTACAGGCAACATCATGCCAGGAAAGGCTGCTAGTATGCTAAAGGTTTGTAATTCAAAATGGTCTTGCCAAACTGGAAATAGGATCAGAAGTAAATGGGATGGTATTCAATGTGATCAAATGCAAAACGCAGCACTTAAGCAGAGATAATCAGCTACCCAAATACAGGACAGGGAATTAGTCCGTTCAATTAGAAATACAGCTGTCCTACAGAAAAAGGCCTGGGAATTGCTGGAAGTCACCAGATGATCATAAATCAACAACACCATCCTGTTATGACAAGACTGGGCCAATCCAGGGTTATATGAGGCTGGTTAAGGACTGGAACAGGAGCCTGGAGCCACTGTGGTATCTCTGTCCCTGGAAACACTCAAAACTTGATGGGACATAGTCTTGTGCTACCTTGGAAGTTAGCCCTGCTTTGAGCAGGAGGTTGGATTAGGTAATTCCCTGGGGTCCCTTGTGACCTAAAATGTTGTAAGATTCTATGATTTTTAGATGGCAACAGTTTTCTGCTGCTAAAAGGGGTAAAGAAATAATCTGTTCTTCATGAATGTTCTATATAAGATGAGAAATCATGGATTTGCACTCCTAAGGTATTCAGGCTAGACATTATGTAGATAGTGAAGCACTGTAAAGCAATCAGACTTCCCAGAGAGATTATGGCATGTCCATCATTAGAGCTTTTTCAGGACAGGAAGGTGAAGTAGGCAGTCTCTTGGGATCCCATCCAGCATTTACAATTTTTATGAGAGTAGCTATCTGTATCCATAATTGCCTTTTTATAAAATGTAGTAACCGTGACCAAAATACAGCAGCTGTGACTGCTGGAGATGCTTTTGATTCTCTGTGTCTATTGTGGTGAACAGGGTGGTTTTCCAGAACATTGCAATCCACTCTCCACAGTATCTATGAAGCCGTCCCAACATTTAAGCATCTCTCTTAACGGCAGCTGTGTGGGGAGATCTGTGCTGCCCAAGGCTTTACAATGGTAAGAAG
This sequence comes from Pseudopipra pipra, assembly GCF_036250125.1. Lineage (NCBI taxonomy): Eukaryota > Metazoa > Chordata > Aves > Passeriformes > Pipridae > Pseudopipra > Pseudopipra pipra. The sequence continues at coordinate 24,829,036 of NC_087556.1, read as the reverse complement.
ACCAGTTACAGTCAATGCTCCCAAAAATACAGAGAATTTTCAATTAACTGTCCCCCTTAATTAATTCATAGAAGTATTATTTCTACATTTCTTTCTCAAAACAAAGTGATTATGTTGACCTGCTTGTTCCTGCGTAGGCCCAAGACAGAATTGGAAAACAACTCCAACAACAAAACCAGGTGGGAAGAACAATGTGCTGCCTGCATTCTCCTGAATACGCTTAGGGGCATTTGCTATTATGCAAATAAATACCCAAGGTATCTCTGTGGCCTAGAGCAGGGAGTAGCTGCCATGAATCTGTTCTGCAGCTATTCCCAACCCATTGCTAGCAAGAAGTATATTAATGCTCCCAGATTCAAACTACACAAACTACAGCTGAGGTGGAAAGAAAAGTAATGCCAAAGAATATGTTGCTTTCTTATTACTATTGACTTTGGATAACTGAAGGTTGGAAAACTGCTAGTTTAAGGCGTTCATAACACATTTCTTAATCTGGTGTCTATTCCTGAGAGGGGTGATAGAAGGGCAGGGCCATTCCTGGGAGTCAGATAATAACAACAGAACAACAAGAACTTCATCAGATTATGAAAAACATCCATCAATCAGTGAAAGGTACACAATAACTTCTTAGGATTTGACCCAGGAATTCCTCATACTGTCCCAGTGTGGGGAGGAGTGTTCATGGTCCCAAGGACACAAAAGCAAGACGCAAACCATTTTACCAAATCTCTGTCTCCCTCTCTTATACCTTTCCCCCTCATAATTAAATTCAACATTATACAGCCCCATTGCACTTTTTCAGATCTTAACCTAAAAGGCCTGCAAGCACAGTGTCAGAGCACTGGGACTGTGCTTGTGGAAGTCTTGCAGAAACCAGGCTCCACAGGCTGAAAATGTCTGCTACTTTGAAGTGGAAATGTAGTATCGCATAGTCTGAAGACTTCACTTTCAAAGTGGAGAAGAAACAAATGAGCAATACTCAGTGTTTGCTGGCTGCAAACAGGAAAGCATATAATGATTTCTGCCCCCCCAATGTTTTCTGGCAATGCCACTAAGTCAGCTGTTTCATTCACCTTCTATTTACATTACTTGTCCTAGGCTCTTAATGACTATTTCACAGGCACTATAAAAATAATGCATAACCCATTGATCTGCACTCCAGTTTATCCTTTTTCTGCCCTTTGAACCCATCCCACTTAAACTTTGTTTGTCCTGGCTTATAGGATGTGGTCAGTAAATGTCCACTACTGTCCAACTCACAATTCACATAGTTTGACCATCGTCACTTTTTTTATGGGCTTTCTTTACCCATAACCATCATAACAACTATGTCAGGAGCTTACCTAAACTTCGTACCTAAAAGAAAAAATATGGGAGCCTCCTGCCATAGTTTCTAAGGAAGACAAAGTCTTATGCAACATAGTAACTTGCCCAATATGGTATCATGTGAAGCACATTTTCAGCCTCTTCGCTTTTGTAACACATTTGCTGCATAAATAGGACAGCTAATAAAGATCATGTAATTACCAAGAGTAATCACAAATTTCTGTGTTGTTCCATCTATCTGCAGGTCCCAAGGCTTCCAGCACATGGTGGAAAAGATTAGTACAGCTGCTGAAGTCTGGCTGCAGCCATTAACTAGCACATTTAAGGGGGCTCAAGAGATCTGTGCACTTCTCATAAGTTTCGGTCTAGCGGGCATTGGGCACCTACATTTAGATGCCTTTCAAAACTCTTAACTTGATTCCTTTTGTTAGGAGCCAGATTTTTTCAGCATGCCAGCTAAAATAATTACCCTATGTCAAAAACGGCTCAATATCCATTCTCATATTTAACACTCTCAGTGTATCCGGGCCATTGATTTTGTTATCTAAACAGATCAAGGTTCTTTCAAAAATCTGATACAATTGTGGGTACTGAGCTCATGGGAACATCTGCCTTAGGTCTGTCCCATAACACGTGAGCTCCTGCAGTGTGAGTGGGCTGTGACATTACTGAGAGTGAATACTGCATCCACATTCATTTCTGCACATTATTGGATTTTCTTGCTTCTGGCTGAGGTTGCAGGAGAGCTGTTCTGTCCCCCAGGGCCACCCAGGTCTTGCCCAACAGTGACTTTTGAATCCATCATGCTAAAACAAAAGAACAAAGCACCTGTTGCTGCCGGGATACATGGTAGTTAAAGATCAACTATAATGTTAGGGAGGGATATAAGCATATCCATCACTTCTGAATGCCATAAAATACATGTATTTACACATCCATTTGTTATGTTCCCACGGCAATGGGAACAATACTGCATTGACCAGAAACCAGAGCTTTCTTCCCCTTCGGCTCAATGTTTTTTTGGCCAACCATGCTCTCAGAGCCCAGCCTCTGTGCTGCAGCTCATCTCTGCCTCTCAGGTGACTGACATCAGTTGATGATCCGTGGGCTTTTTTTTTTGAATTCAAGTATTTCCCAAAGGATTTAAAAACTGTTCCTATAGAAAAATAATACATCTTGTCCTTTACAAGCCCATGAAAACATAAGGGATTTTGCATTATGCTACAGAAATGTCCAGAAATAGGTCAAAAAGCAGCCTGGCAGATTTTGCATGCAAAACCGTAAGGTCTGTGTTTGCAGACGGGGATCAGACCACCACTGTTTGAGGAAGTAAAAGTTAGATCCAAACCACATGGAAAACAACAGCTCAGACTTCCCTGAGGATCAGAAAAGGAGTGTACTTTATGGCTTTACTGGAGCCTTGCTGTCTGCTGAGTCCAGAAGGGCAGCAGGGCACCAGCACATCTATTACCCTCCTGCAGTCACAGGCACACTCCAGCTAAGCAGGGGAAACATGAAAGCTCCAGACACCACAGACATTTTTGATTCAGCAGTTCTCACAGCCCAAACCCAATGTGCTGCCTGAAAGCAAAGAGCACACAGAAAATTTACTTTCTTGACCTGACAGGTGAAGTTGAGTGGTTAGTCAGCACTTAGATCCTGCAAAATCCTGAGGGCATGGACACCATGCAATGAACATACAGCTGAACTGAAGTAAAAGAGTTATAGAGTTGGAGCTCTATCTCGCAACTTGAGAAATATTAAACCAACAACACACCCAGGCAGGTGCTTAGTTCAAGAAGAGATGAAAAAAGAAGCCTGGATTAAGTAGCTGAACCATGAAAAATGAGAATAGGAGCTTTCATCTTGTTTAAGAAAAATAAATCAAAAAGCCCTCTAAAAGATCACAGATGTTAATTACCAATAATTTCTGTTCATAAATAGCACCTTTTACAGATCCATCTCAAAAAAAGGCCATTTGGCTGAGAGTATTTGGGAGGCCACAGCAAGGATAGTTCTATGAGCAAAAGGAAAATTGCTGACTAACCCAGCACCTCCAAGCTCTGTGCTTCTCCAGGAGGGGCATGTATGAATATGGTGGCAGATGCATACAGGAAACAAATACTTTTTCTTGGCCAGCACTACTCTGGATTTCTATGGACACTGCTGGATGAAAAAGGATCTGACAAAGAAGCAAAGAAAGAGTTCAGTCTGCTATGTGAATCTCACAATATCAGAATAACTAATTCATTCCAGTGTTATTTCACAGAATAGCCAGATTTTATCTCTCCTGAGACAACCTGCAATGCAAAGAGGCTGGTATATGATCCCTTATCCTGTATATTTACTGTAGACAGGCAAAGGTGTTATAAAGGAGATCTATACATTACTTACTATGACAATCTCACTACAGCCAGGGATAGTTGATTATACTAGTGATGATAACAGTTTCTGCAGAGAGTTTCTGGAGAGCCCTGTGCAGTGCTAGAGTTAAGCCCAGCAGTTATGGACACAATAGCTCTTGTGCAGCTATTACAACTTAACACCAGTAATGTGTTACTTCATTTGGAATGAAAGCTAAACCCATGCATGATAGGAGTGTTTATGATGAGGCATCAATTAACACAAGTGGATTGCCTTCCAAGAGGCACTGAATATCAACTCTCTTTCTTCTCCCTGGTCTCTAACACCATAAAATAACCTCTACCCTGCAGTGCATAGGAACTCCAGGCCATTAAGTGCCGTAGAACACAGGCCTGTTTGATCCCAATCAGCTTAAATTAGGCCATTTTCCATACAAATCAAAACTCAAATAAACATGAAAGATAGAACTCTGGGGCACATCTAATTGAAAGTCTGTTAAAGGAAGACATTCATTACGTGCATTTCTGTGCAACGCTGGGCACTTACCAAGCTTCCCTTGTGCTGTGTTTAATTCAACAATTTCCACATCACTGGAATGAAGCAAGGTGGAGAAGGATCAAGCTTCCAAATGGGTAATGTACTGGACACCTCTGAGATCAGAGATTAGGGTGTGTGACTTGCTACTGCAATGAACTATCTTCTCTCAAGCAGGAGAAGCTTATAAATTCAGAGCTGGAGAACCAAGATCCTAGATGCCCCTTGCCTGTGTGAGATACTTTTCTACAAACTTACCTACTGTCTGTGCTATGGGCAGTGTGTATAACAACTGTACAGACCAATTACCATTTATATATTTTGCATGCTCACTGTGGTAATTTTATGTGCAAAGTAAGTATAGAACTGCACCCAGAGAGAAGTTTTTTGGAAGGGACAGACACTCTGTCATGAGATGCTGAAGTCCTGGGACAGCCAGGGAGCTACCACAGGCTAAGAAACCTGTTTACACAGGAATAGACAAAAGGCTGGGAACAGAGGGGGTAAGATGGGAACATCTCCCAAAAAGTCCTACAGATTCTTAGAAGGATCAGGCCAGACAAGTGCCACAGCAGAGACAAGAGAAAAGAGGAGAAGGTCTCCCTTGGAGATAAACTGGAGACAGTAATTGCAGGAACTGTATAAGCAAGGTAAATGAGGAATTTTGGGACACAGAGGAAAAGTTCTGGCTAGAAAAGAGAGGGCAGTCTCCAAGGTTCAGATATGGCCTGTGAATCACTAGTGCTCTTTGGTGAGCCAGTCACTCACCTAGGATGGAGCTCAAGTCAAGGAAGACCAAACGGGGCAGCATGATGAACTTCACAGAAGTAATTCCCCCTGGTAAATCATTGCTCTGTGACACCTAAGCAAAACACTACTCTGTTCACTCATGAAACTTCAAGTCTTTCCAGCTGTTTTCTCAGGATAAGGGCTGCACATGGACAGCAATACCAGGGCTGCTAAGCTTGACCACAGGGAAGAGTCATAATGGGCACAGCTTTCCTGGACACAGCTTTGCATAAGCCTGCCTGTACCTGCCTGTAATGGGACTGACTGCAGTTGGCATTCTTGCAGACTGGCACTGAGGTCACTTCAGATTAAATTTCACTGTTGACTTAAAGAGCCCTTTGCCGGCAACTTGTGTCCCACAGTACTCTGCTGAACTAATTCCCAATTTGGTCCTTTGCCAAGTGCTGTTGTCAGAAATCCCGAGTAACCAAGGATTCATATTTTTTCTGTCTGCAAGTCTCACATCAGATCTTTCCTCCTCACCACCTGTTTTGAGCACATTGACCAATTTCAAGAAAGTGGGAAGAAGGATGCAAACCTCAGCAACAATTGGTTTCTAAATATTTTGCGATGGGCAGCTAAGTAGGAGCCCCAACTCATCTGTCCATGGTAAAGGACGCAGGAGAGGGTAGCCCACACACTTTGTATATATCCAGCATGGATGTGAATACAGACTTACCCACACCAAATGCTGGCTCTGGTGTTGTTTTTTTCAGGCCCAGTGCTGGCTCCTGGCCAGCATTAGGAGACATCCAGAGAGCTACTATATTGTGCAGCTGTTCTGGTGGGGCTGGAGCTATTGATGTGCATGGAAAGAAAGGACACAGAGAAGTTGGCAACTCAGCTTCATTAGTGTGACTGTTGATGGAACATGTTATTTCATTGCTCAAAAGAAAACTTTAATATTACTGGAAAGAATGAAATTCACAAGGGAAACCACACACAAAAAAAAAAAAAAGAGATGAAGGAAGATGGTTTACATGCTGGTGATTCACTCTGAGACAAAAGAAAATGAAAGAATATTCCCAACCATTTGGATCCCCAAACACTAAACATATAAACTTATTGCTGCGATAGCTCCTCCAGACATGAGTCATACATTTTAAAACCTTATGGGGTCAATCAATTTAACTTCATAAATGAATTACACCACCAAAACCTGACCAAAACCAGACCACTGCATCCAAACTGGCTCATTTCAGCCTTTCAGAGATGTCGATAAAACTGTGTGTGAGCTGAAATGCTTACCAGCAAAAGCTGAGAGCAGTAAATCAAATTTAATTGTCTGGTTTTGTTGACTGTACAGGAATGATGCCTGAAAAAAAACAACCCGAGCCTGAACTAATGAAATTCCTAAAGGATACACAAAGATTGTTTCATTTCAACATACCTAATGATCTGGGTTTCTCTTAGTTTGTTTTTATGTGCATAATCCACAGAATTTCTAAATTAAGACCACCACTTAACATATAAAATATTTAGAAGGGCTTCCCTGACAAAAAAGATCTATTGCCTCCCTCAACAGCTGGTTCCTATAGTTAATTACTCTCATTTATGTTTAATTTAAATTTGTGTCCCTTCATTTTCCAGAAGCTTGATATTTTTTATGCTATTATCTGCTACATTAAAGTGCACTCCTCTTTCATTTATCTTTCCTCCATGTGGTCAAGTTGCCTTTTAAACTTTTCTTTGCAACAAACTGACATTCTTCCACCACCCCACTTCCACTAGGGATGACTGTGACATCTCACTGTGCTATAGTGGGGCTTGGGTTTAATTAATTTGCATTTTCTGGGATAGCATGAAGAAAAATAGTGTTTCCAACCTCATCTTTATTTTCTACTCTTTAATTTCTCCTACAGCAAATATATTGCCAGTATAAGCCAAATTGATAAGATGAAAACAGAAGTCAGAATTCTTTACTATTGAACTAACCCCACACTGCCTTTCTCTCCTACAGAGTCCTATAAGATCACCAGCCTGAGCAGAGATGGATTATTTATTTCCCGATTAGGAAATAAATGTTGTATCCCCAGCATCGTGGAATAAGTGCAGTCAGCAAATGCCAGCTTCTATGGCAAAGCCACAAGCCAGCAGAGACCTGAGCTTGATCTTGCTCTGCATCAGGGCCAAATAACTTATCTCCAGGCATGAAATACAGTATCCAGTTATCAGTACCCTGAGTCATCTTGTTCTCCAGTCAAAAATAAACCTTCTCTAGGTCCAAGAGTAGCTCTCCATCCTCCAAATGAAACTGAAAAGTTGGAGAAGAAGCAAATCCATCAACTTTAATTTCATTTTATAGTCAGCTGAAGTGCTGAAGTCCACTTAACACTGTATAATGTTGCTTTGGTTAATCTCAGAAAGGTGTGCCCCAGAAATACAATGACTTCTGCTATTTAGGATAGGTTTTGTACAACTGTGCCTTTTGCAGTATTTGTGTCTCATTTCTTTCAAGGATATGGAACATCACTTTTTTTATTACATCTAGAAAAAGATGACTATAAATTCTTCTGCTGTGATATAAAGCTCAAACTACAAAAGACCTCACAAAATTACTCGTTTGCATTCTGAAGATGGAACTTGTCATTAGGAAGATGAACACTTTACATTCTTCTTACATTTTCTAGTATTATAATGACAGATATTATGGCAAGTACCATAATCTGTTCCACTGCAGTGCAAACAGTTCACATCACCTCCCTAATAACATTGCACAAGCTAGAGATGGGAGTTCATTATTTTCTTTGCCTTCTGCCAGGATATTGCTGATCCATATAATTACTGCAGTTGCAGATGCATGCAGTGTTGGGACAGCATCTTTTCTCTGGGCAGTTGCACTGCACTGATATTGTACTGATACTGGGACTGTACTGCTCCCAGCATTGTTATACTGGAAATACAGGTATGAAAAGCTCTAACATATATTTTAATACCTGTTAAAAATTGCAGGTAGCCTCCAGTTTTGCATCTTGTAACTTGGAGATAGCATCTTGCTGCCCAAGCTAACGTGGATAAAGCTGTACACTCAGCAGGGTTCTACCCTTTCCTTAAGAGATGCAAGGTCAGAAAGTCCAGTTCTTTTCACTTACACCTCATTTAAGAACAACAGCCCATTTTTAGGTTCTCTTCCAGTGACTTAGGCCAGAAAAGTCTGTCATGTGGTCACAAATACAAATAGTGAGGAGTTTTCAAGCTCTACAGATTTCATTTCATGCATCCAAATGTACATTTATCTAAAACGTGCGCTGGGAATGTACTGTTTTGGGCTGAACTTGTGATCAGGCAGGGAGGACACCCACAGGGTATGTGCAGCAGGAGGCCTGTGTTAAAGTCCCCGCTCTGCCGAATTCAGTGTGAGGACATGATTCTGTCCCTCTGGCAAGACACATCCCTACTGCCCTGTTTCAGAACCCACTGCAAGCAAGCTGTTTGGTCTGTGCCAAACTGCCAGAATTAGTGATCTCATATGAAAGGAAGCACTGGTCAATAATGTAGTTTTACCAGCAGCTCAATAGCCTGAGGATGTTTTCCTTCTAACATACATAGGAGCACTTAATCTCTGACTTTATTGGGATCTGTTTGATTTCACCTACCAGTATCACAGTGACATGCTGGTGGAGAGCAGAGCTAGCCATGGATTACGTTCAGTACCCACAACAAATGTAATCAGGCTGAATTAGCAGGGATTGAGTCTCAGGCTCCTGGAAATAAATTGTGGTATTACATTTGTCATCTGTGAGCCTTTAACAGCCACAAAACCCTCACAGCACAGGCCTATGGTCAACTTCAAGCAAATTATACAAGGCATTTCATACTGTGATTAAGGTGAACTGGACCCTGCAGACAGATGCGTGTGTGTTCACCACAATTTACCTTCAAAGACTCTATAATTCCTATAAAAGGAGGTGTTGGTTGGCTTTTGGGTTTGTTTTAATTTTTTTTCACCTGTTAGGTAAGAGGGAAATTTGAAGAAAGGATTTGAAGCAAAATGGAATAAAAGTATACTTAAAGACATATGAATACAACAGTATAAACAGAAAGGAGTATTTTAAAATCATCTCCGGTTAGAGGGGTTCCAGGAATTACATCATGTTCTCAGAATCCATCATTTGCTCTCTGACACTGACACCAGCAGAACCACGACATGGTACAAATTTATGGCCAAACACATCCTACATTTAGTCTAATACACATATACACACACACATACAAAAGTAAATCTGATCCTGAGCTGATGCAAAGCTTTTCCCTCGATACCTTTGAAATATGACTTGCAGCATTTAAATGAAGTACTTCAGCTAACAGAGCTTAAAAACAGAGCAAAAATACCAAGAGGAAGAGGCCAGTTCTTCATAGATCAATTAATTGCCTTAAACTGGGCTAGAGGAAACTCTTCTCCTGTTGAGATGGTCAGTGCCAAGCTTTGTGCATGAGGCACAAGGTTTCCTCTCTGCTTGCTAGCCCGTCTCTTGCATGCAAACCTGTAGAAAGGAGTCTTTTGGGAATTGGTCAGGTCAGATAGCTAACACACAGAAAAGGGCATCAGATCTCATTTTTCCTGCTGGCTATGCCCTGTATTAGCTCAGCTCAAAGCACCCTCACCTTCCTGGCTTCTCCTAGGTCAGTGGTGACTCATCTATACTTTAATCAAGGTCTCTGAGACTTAAATCATTATCTGAAAAGAGCTTTGAGACCATCACGTGAAGGATGCTACAAAAGTGCAAAGGGGCTAAGTCTTGTAACTCTTACCCATATGCTATGTATGTGCCTTTGTGTATTTTTATAAAACCAAAATTTCCACCTGATCCTAGAGCAGGGAGGGAGTCATTTATTCCATCTCCTCCTCATCCATGATGTATCCCCCCTTGCTTCCTTGTGCATGAGGTTTGGAAAAAGGGGGTCCAACATACCCAGCAATCGAATTTGCATGATTGCGCCGTGTAAAACGAAGAACATCCAGAGGGGCTGGGAACAGTCTGCGCAGACCTGCATGCCAATGCCGGCACCGTTGTGACTCAAGTGCAGCTCACCATCTGAATTCACCATAAATCCCAGGATGTCTCCACTCTGGAGAGGCACCACCACTCGGCAGATGGCCCAGAACTCCTTTCGGTCAACCAGAGACTCGGGGTTATAGGGGAGGTCACTGGGGCGCAAGGTGCTGGGGTCACAGGACGTCACCCCGTAGGAGAGCGTCCCTGTGCGCACAGCGTTGGACTTGTTGATTTTGACGAAAATGGTTTCGTTGATCCGAAGGGGCCTGCTGGTGAAAACCAAAGTCCTCTCCTCCCGGGCGTGCTCCAGACGGGCCACAGTTTGGTCATCGAGGATTTTGACATGGGGTCCCCGGAGGTGGTGGAAGCGGAGGTCGCTTTCTAGCTGGGAGGGGAGGAGGTGGGAGTGCTGGGAGTTGAGTGAGTTCTGTGGGATAGGACACGTGGTGGCTGTCACATGGAAGGTCTCCTCCTGCAGGTTGAGGTCACACAGGCTGACCGAGAGACGCGTGTCCTCCGTCTCCCGCCGCAGTGAGGGACGGCGGATGGCAGTGAAGGAGCGGGGCCGCAGGCAGTCAGGAGGGATGATTTCACTGTCTGTGGGGAGAAAGAAGACAAGAAAGGGGTCACTTTCTGAGAAAATGAAAATGTTCAGGAGTTTGCTAATCACTATGGGTTTGATTGATATGTTTAAAAGGGAAAATCAGAGACCTGCTGCCATTAATAAGTTTTCCCCTTTGAAATATAGAAGCAGAGTATCATAAAATGTATTTGCAATCAATTGCTGTTCTTGTACTTTCCCCACCAGCATCAACAGTTTCAGCTTCTGAGCAGGCAGACTCAAAATCGATGACAAGAACTGCCCAGGGGAAGCTTCCTTGGAGAGGGGAAGCAGAAGATAAATATCCAAAACACACCCTGAACATACCAATCAATATATATACAGGCTCCAAGTTTTCATGCCCACTTTACTGTCTACAGTAATTCTCACAGACCTTTGAAATAAATATCTAACTACACACTGTTTTATTTAAAAGAAATTGCTATGTTCAGTTCTAAATTATTTATCTCCATATGAAATTTAATTAATTTTTTCTAAATATAACTAATCATTAGTGTTCTGGTGCTCACTGCAAAGCAGTACAGATATTAACTTTACATGCAGATTTTGGGAATATGCAGTTTTCTATAAATAAAATACAATCATTTATTATCTCCAAGCCAAATAATTAAAAATCAAATCCACGTATATATTACAAAGATGAAAAGATGATGCTCAGACAATTCACCAATAGAAACAAAATTGTGCCTTATCATCTGTCACTCTCACCTGCTGCTTCAAGAACTAACCAATTTGATACTTTTTCCAAGACGAACATAATCACCTATCTTTAATGCTGAAATTATTTATGTTTAATACATCCTTAGCTATACTGTTACCATAGAAATTTTAAAGAACAATATACTAAGAAAAAAAATTATTAAAAAAATTATAAAGTAAGCTGAGATAATGCAAACATTTATTCTTATGTCCAATTTTCTGAACTCTGAGAACGTTGTAGCATGAGAAGACTATTCATCGTGCAAAAATTGAGCATGTGGGTAACTCTCTGCAAATGTTGTAAGAAGTTGTGACCGATACAGACTGTGCCTCTGTGGGAGCCGTGCCTGAAGGCTGCCATGGCTCTGAGCCCGGGTCCAAACAGTATCAGGTGGGACCACCACATACAACACAAGCCCCCCCGAGGTGGTACAAAACAACACACCAGGCCCAAGTGCCACAAACACAAACAGTGGAACAACAAGAGGAGACAGAGCCACTCCTAACCCACGTGCTAGGCCCTCACAGTGGACATCTCTTCCAGCCACATATCCTTGGGATTTTCTTTCAAAACAACAAAAGAGCAGGACCTCAGGTTATCTGAGAATTTTCTGGTGTACTCTCTCCCAGTACACCAGAGTAGTAGCTCTGTACTGGTATGCCAACAAATAATGCCAGCTACTAAGTAACCAACAACTCCTGCAATATCTGAGGTCTGACTAACAGCCTTTCCTGTCCTCCTCTTCTGGGAGCCCTGACAAGAGCACACCCACACACAGTTTGGCTTCAGTAAGAGCTCTTTGCTTTGCTTAAACTGGATTATTCCAGGCTCCTCTTTAAATAAGCTGCTATTACAAGGGAAGCACAGTCTCAAAATAAAAATGGGCTTTGTTTCTCATATTTGATTTTCTGTATACCGATATTTCAGCTTCTCTTCCCAGAGGTTAATTAAAGGAGGAATAAATAAAATCGGAAATTACCCCAAGTAATCTAGAAGTGGGTTGCATTAATGCTTCGTAATATATGGGCTAGCATTTGCATTGCAAGTGCTCCTGCTGGATAGCATTAGACTTATTTTACCCTCCTTTGGCTGGAAACCTACATAGGAGAACAAATTAATAGTGGCAGCTGACGACGATCCTTTTGTGAAGGTGAATGGGTAGAGACCTTTCTGAATAGGAACAGAAGGTCCTCTCTATTTTATTCCCTGTAACTATGCATGTGCAGCCTGCCTGACAACTGTGATGTGTGGGTAGCTTGCAGCCAGGGTTTTGAAACAGCTTGTTTTCCACCAGGATGCTTGCATTTCCCTTTGGCTGCTGGACAGAATATCTTTTTCCATCTGAAAAGAGGTTAAGAGAGATGGAGTTCTGCAGACAAGACACACAGCAGTGACAGCAAAACAGAGTTACATATCAAATTGTATTATTTAAATCCCTCAGTAGCTCAGATGCGTGGCCACCTAAGGAATAAGATGTCTCAAGCATATAGGATTGACTGTGAGAATTCTTAGTTCATTAATGTTTGCAAATACCCATGGAAGAAAGGATTGCAGTTTACTGGCTTCTGAAGTGTGTTTGTGAAAATTTAGAGAGATGAGTCTCTAAAAGATGCTGGCCTGTATCACAAAATATCCAGCCAAAGGAAAAAAAAAGTCCCATTGACTATAAATCACAACAAAAGTGGGATTCATCTTTTGGGGTGGTAGGTAGGTTGGAAGAGAAGTGGAATGCCATTTACCCAGAATAACTGATAACAGCCAAGGGCTATGAAACAACAATTCTGGTGAAATGTGGAACAAATTAGGTGACTTTGACCACTTTCTTTCAGCAGAAGATGCCCAGGAATGAGTTGTTTTCTTTCTCTAAAGCTTCAGTTGTCACTTTTTAAACCAAGCTGTTCAGGCTGAATACAGATGAAGCTGTTCACGCTGGAGCGGCCCATAACACAGCCTTACTACTGCAGAACATTTACAAGTGATCTTTAAGGAGAGACTCCTTTGCTCAGAACATTTATATTTGCAGAGACAAATCTGGAGCACAGATGAAAAAGATGGAATGACTTTATGCGACGAGACTGTAAGATACAAAATGGGTCCAACAGCCCACTACGGAGGATCACCCGGCTTCAGCCAAAAGAATTTAGAAACCATCCATTCCTTCTTATTAAATGTTCAAGGTTATAAAATTTCCTATATGAGGCCATTGGCAGTGTTTCTTCAGGAAAAGTCAACTGATAAGAGATCTCCTTAGGTGAGAATAGATGGACTTTTGAGTGAAGACCACAGCTGTCACCAAGCCACCAGAGCAAGCATTTAACCAAGCGGTTGGAATATCACCAGCAAGCTGGCCATGACCATGGCAGCTCAATACAGGCTGGCTGCCCAGGTAGCTTTCCAGAAAGGCTTTGCTGAGCTCTGCATCAGTGCAGTTATGATGTTATTTCTGGATTTAGAGACTTCAAGTTTCCGGTAGCAGTACAGACAGAGCCAAAGTGGAAAACATTTCTACTAAATATAGATTTTCTGCTCCTCAGCTGGACAATCTGAGACACTGAAATTAAAGGATGCCTGTCTCCACAAATACCTTTGTATCTTTTTCTAGCTTTGTTTAAGAAAGAAAAGGAGGAGTAATTCATTTATTTAAGTAGAAATAAAGGGCACCTGAGCAGTTCAGCCATCTTCTCTTTTCTTCTCTTTAGTGAGGTCTATCTGCAAAATTTAGATCCTCAGCAGGTGATTCCTTACACTTGAAGTATCTTTCTCAGACCAGAAGCTTCAAAGCTTTCAATTTTTCTGCTCAGAGGGCACGGAAGAGCTTCCCACTTTGTGCAGGCTCAATGAGACTGCAGTAACACTTCAAAAAAAAGCATTTACAAGGAGCTGGTGAGCAGACAGATGCAGTTGTAATCACTGCACTCAGAAGTATTTCACTACCACCTTTCTTCTGAACTACTGCCAAATGTTGTCTTCTTAAAATAATCTATTTCCTTAAGCATGTTTATATGTAGACATATTTATTACAGAGATCAAATACATGCACACTCTGAATACAGCTACATGCACATCCAAACACAAAAGCATTTCTAACCACCAGCAGGCACAGATCATCTCAGCCCCACACCAGCCTGAAGGGGGTGTGTTGCTGTCAGACTGTCAAATCATCATTTCCTTCCCCTTTTTCTTTTTCAGTACTGTCTGTCACTGCCTAAAGGCCTGATTTTCCAAGGTCACGAGCAGCCAGTATTCATAAACCTGTAAAGGATCTGAGAAAGCAGAGCAAACTCAGCATGGCTGCACATGCTGGAAACTCAGGCAGTCCAGTGTTTAACTGCAAGCTCTAGGGACACAGATCTTCTCTTGATCAGTTTTCTGAGTGTGGTGCAATCCTACAGCCTCATATGAATTGTAATTCTTCGGAGTCTGAGGTCTGCAACCAGTCTCCAGAAGGAGCTATGGAACACCTAGTATAAATAAACCAATCTTGAGAGTTACTACTACAGAAAATAACTTAAAATTTGGGGAATCAGAATGAGAACCTAAGAACATATCTCATTTCTAATGATCCTCCCTCTGAGAAGAGAGAAATGCTGAGAAGTCAAGGAACAATCTGGAGAACATTTCTGTTCTCATCTACTAAGCAAAGACTAAAAAACTGTTAAGACCAGAACTTTGCTAGTATGCTGCCTCCTTTCCCTTGCAAAGACTCATGTTTTTCCTTCTTTCTGGTCTTTGCTTTACTTCTTTACAAGGGCAATTTTCTTTTCTTAATCCCTTACTTCACTGGGTAATGGTATTTCCAGTGAGTACTGGTGTGCTCACGGTACAATTTCCATAACCTCAGAGGTGCTAAGCTACCAATAGACACATCAAAGTCAGTGGCCTCTACAAGAATATTCTATGTAAACGTGCAACTGCAAAAATATGTATACTGCATTATTCCCACCACACTGGAGGGGCTCCATTCCCACTCAGGAATGCAGATGAAGGCTGCTTTTCCCACTGTCAGCACTACCTGTCACAAGGGGCTACACAGGGAGGACAGCTGGCCTTCCAACACCTGTAATCCTGCACTAGCTCCTCCACGGTCTACAGCAGAATTATGTACCAAACAGTCTATCTGGCAAGACTTTGACGTTGCAGGGGGAGGTGTTTGAAATATGAGGCAGATGTATCATTCTGTAAAATAACATCGCACTCAAAAGGCAATTGGGAAAAGCCATCAGTCGTAAAACAAGAAACAAACCTGTGCTTGTGGAAACCTTCTGTCACTCACAGCCTCATACTCCCCATCATGTGAGTGCACGTATCAATCCCAGCTCAGCTGCCTGTCTTGCAAACTCTGCCCATGTCGTGCTGTGGCAGTCTTTGTTCCCTTGCTGACTTAGTCCTAGTGAGCTGTTGTTACTGCTGGGGAACTGCCACACTTCAGTGCAGAAGCAGGCAGAACAATTTCTCTATGTTGTTTACAGCTCAACCTGTCATGCACTTTAAGGTGACAGAGGACTGAAAATACAATAAAATCGAAACAACTTATATTCTCATTTATCCCTCCTAAAATAAGGATGAAGATCACTGTGACTGGTGGCAAGGTGTAATACCTGTCCTCAAACCCCTTCGGTTGCCAGCTTGCCGAATGTGTGTACAGCACCCAGTCCACAGCATCAGCTCCAGTGGAAAGAAGAAAAGCAGCTGTGACTGGGTCTGGGAACAGAAAGACTATTGTGTAGCCCTGGGTTCAAAATTCACCCAAATTAATTGGTGACTGGAAGCAGATCTTCATGCAGCCTGTTATACTCGTGGTGTAAAGATGTTCTCATCACTGAGATGCTCTGTTCGAGGCTATCTCAGTCTCTGCCATGTGTATCTTAACTGCTTTATTGTACCAGAAAGACCTGTGCAAACAAGAGAGTGAAAATTGTCCTTACTTAAAATAAACACAGGAAAAAAACTGAGAAGCAAAGAATGCTGAGGCCCCGCTCACAGTTATTAAGAGGTAAAGCTCCTCTCACAGAGCATGTCCAAAGTGCTTTCCCCTGCTGGCCATGTGTCTGAGCAGATACTTGTAAAACTATTTGTTTTTCTGCGAACTAGTACTCTCCATGTGAGGTCTGCAGAGGAGACTGGGATCTGCCACGCTCAGCATAGTGCTGCAGAGACCCACTCTCCCAGCCAGATCCTTCTGCTCTGATGCTGCACACAGGTTCTCCCCTTACTGCTTGTTACTGTTAAATCATGAATTTATATGACCCGAGACCACTCCATTGTGTTTATTTCTCATAAACCATCAGGCGCCAGAATGCAGCTTCTCGGACCATACAATGAAGCCACTTTCAGAGCATTATTGTAGCATGTGGGAGGCAAATGTTTAAAATCCCTCAAAGGAATGATTCAGACTAAAAACCTTCTCTTCTATATACTTAGGAATTCATTCTACAAAGTACATTTCCCTTTATGAACAACTGAGAAATCAAACTGTCTGAGTTACTGCCTCAGATCAACCATTCCTTCTTGAAAACACCCACATCAAATCAAGGGCATCAGTTAATACCTACTTATACAAAACCCTGCTGTGTGCAAGTCGCTATTTCATTGACACTATAAATATCCTATTTCAAATGAAGCTGCTCCCTTCTGCTCTCACTGCCCTGGCTCCTCTTTTTGCAAAACTACAGCCAACAGACAATGCCACTCGTATCAGCTATTTATGTAAGATGCCAGGCTGCTCTCTAAGAGACAAATACAAAAGTAAAATCTGCTTTGGGGCAAACTACATCTGAGATCAGATCTCAGCTGTCAGGTTCTGCAGCAGAAGACACTCCTCACCATGTAAACAGAGAGGATATATAAAAGGTGAGTGGGAGGCAGGAAGAATTAATGTTTGTATTTTACACTAGAAACTGGGGGATGGATTGAGCTGTCCAAGGGGATAGAGGCTCCTCCATCAGAGCTCTTAAGTGAAACTTCTAGGGATTTAGCTCAGTGCACAACAAAACCATCTTGTTTTCCACAGTACACTCTCTCATTTCCTAATTCTTCATCACTGCATTATTTTCTACCTGCTGTTTCTCTGATTCCATGTGCAGATTGCTCTTCTCACCTCAAAAGGCAACCTACTCATGACTCCTAATCCATTATGGATCCCAGTGGTCAGCTTGGAAACCATTATTCAGCAATTTCTCCTTCCCCAACACACCAATTTGGTATCACCACATGGTCAACGGAGGGCAAACATACGTTTCATGTGCAGGAGTTAAGCGGGAGTTAATTGCTACATGCAAATTTTGGCTTCAACCTGGAAGGCAAGATAACTGGTATTTCATAACAGCCATTTTCATTGCAGGAATGGCAGATATTTTAATCAACTGAGTCCATTTGTTTGCCTGAGACCAACACAGTCCAAATTAGCTTTCGAGATACTCACATGTTTTTGCAATATTGCTGGAAGCGTTTGAAAGAATTTCTACAACAACCAAGGTGCAGAAGTCAAAGCTCAAGCCAATGGTTACAAAGAGCCCAAAGACAAAGTTCATCCATGGGAGAAATAATTCATATTTACACTAAAAATTGTCACCAGATTTTAAAGCTGGATTACAAAAGAAAGCAGACCATTGACTCTGTGGAACCAATTGCTAGGCTACAAACATCTGCCACTTTAACAGAAATAACTGGAAATCAACAGTGCTTAAGTTCATCTCCCCGGACTCATTTTTGCTTTGTGTTTGCATTTGCTTGCATAAAAATCAGCATTTTTTTTACAGGCATTTGGGGAGAGATTGAGCACTAAAACTATTTGGTTTGCATGATTCAGTTTTGGAGAGGTGATAAAAAATGGGAGGGAAGACAATAAACCTAGTCTTTTAGCTGTTACCAACTGCTAGGTGTTTGATAACTTTATCATACAAATCTGTTGGCTTCCTGTGACCCTTTAGCACCAAATCATGCATTACGGGAACGTGTCTTTGTACCATCAGGCAGCTAGTGTCCTGCCAGGTGAAGCTCAGGAGACCCTTGGGATCTGTTCAGAGTACTTTTCTAAGAATATAAATATGTTCCCTTGGTTTACAGTGATTACCAATGATTTCTTGTCAATGCTGTACAATAGTTCAGATAAAATATCATAGCAAAACAAATCAGAAACAAACAAACAAATCTAGATTATAAAAGGATGTGACCTCATGTACTGCCAATTTCCAAGCTGAAATATTCAGAAAGGAGAAATACAAACCCCTGAGCTTCAGAGAATTCCAGCTGTTTTTAAGCCAGAATGAACAATTGCAGTTCCCAGGCCAGCTTAGTAATTGAATTGATCATCTGCATACTTTTCAATAAAATCTAAGCAAAGAAAGCATACAGCATGAACTGATGAATTTTAGTTTTGGTGCATGTATTATCTAATAAAGTGCTCTGAACCAGTCCGGTTTATAACAAACATTCATACAATTCTGCCTAACATCTGTAGGCATGTCAAATTGATTTGCACATGTGAAATGGCACAAAGAGTATAACTAGCCTCATAAAATTGAAATGAATTACTGTTCTGTTTAGTAAATATGAATGTTCTGAAAGAGTCTGACAGTAGATTATGA
The DNA here is from genome assembly GCF_036250125.1 of Pseudopipra pipra. Lineage (NCBI taxonomy): Eukaryota > Metazoa > Chordata > Aves > Passeriformes > Pipridae > Pseudopipra > Pseudopipra pipra. Next base: position 24,810,118 of record NC_087556.1, on the reverse strand, counting down.
AGAACAAACTTGCGTGTGCGTGTTACAGTTATGCATTTGTTTTCTTTTCCATAAAAGCTGATGCTCAGAGAGTCTTCAGAGTGCCGGTAACATCTGTGTTACAAACAACATATCTTGGGTTTTGTTCAGGGAGACTTTTCATTCAGGGTAAACTCATCATCCCCAGCCAGCAGGTCTGAAAACTGACAGACATCCTTCAACCTGAAGATGTGCTTATTCACTGCCATCTCTGGATATTGGCACCTCCTTATCTGATTCCCTTTGTTGCATTCATGTGTTTTCTAACTCCCCATAAAGTCACAGAAATATGGTTTGCGCAGAAACCATGTGCCTTGGGTTTTATGGAGAAAACCTAACCCCTGCTATTCACTCCTTAATCTATCTCCTACTCATACACAGGAAGTCTCTGAACTTTACTCTCACATTAATCAATGATTTTCATCTCCATTGGCCCAGGTCTCCTAGATTCCATAATGATCTATATTATCACTCTTGAAAACCACAGCAAAATAATCATCCCTTATTATGGTATCAGTACCTTATCAGTCCTGCCTCTCTCTGCAGGGCACCCCACTTTTTCTCTCCATTTCATTTTATGCTTTCTACAGCTTTCTACTATTACTCATTTTAATTACCTGTACAAGACCTAGTTCTTCCAGGAGATTGTCAATTGTCACTTTTTCTGATGTTTCCTAATCTTTAAGATGTAAATTTCTCTATAGAAAAGTTCTGTTTGTTTTTTTATTTTTCCCTTCTTCATGGAAAATTAGGGCAATAATTGCAACTCCTGATTGTCTAATAACTTTATAGAGCTGTCTTCTCATAACCAGTGACTCCATTGCCTACCCCTGACACTATCATCCCTTTTACCCTCCTTTCCCCTTAGGAATGTTGATCCTCTTACCTCACCTATTCGGGTAAGACAGTAGTTCACCATCACATGCAGTGCTAAGCCCACAACTTCACCTTCACATGCTCTGCTGCAGATTGCTATGGGCCCTCCACAACCCTATTTCCAACCCTTTTTACAATACCATGCAAACGTTTCCATGGCATCTCAGTGCTCACAATTTCCAAGCTACATCAGACATGTTCCTTCACCCCCTGAATCATACAACAGCAATTTTCTTCAAAACAAGCACTTTATTCCTTCTTCCAATCTATCATCCTCCCTCCCATGGTATTTATGTGTCCTGCATTTAAAGATCACAGAATCACAGAATATTCTGAGTTGGAAGGGACCCACAAGGATTATCAAGTCCAACTCCTAAGTGAATGGCCCCTATGGGGAATTTTATCCTTCTTCACTTGCTTTCATTTACTCCTCTGCCTTCATGCAGGCATGGATATGATGACTCCTTCCTCAGTGTCTCCCCACATTTCCCAGTGAAAGGCTCCTGCCATCACTGACAGTGGTTGAGGGAAAATTCAACCCACCAACAACCACCTTGTACTTGCCAAGTTCTCCTCAAGGGCCAGCATTTTACCCAGCACCATTGCTTATTGAACTGATTTAATGCCATTGGAGGAAGACTCAATTCCTTAGGAATTCCAGAAACACTGCTGGTGATCAGCTTCCTGGGCTCACTGCAAACCTGTTTGGTTTGGCAGAGCTGCCCAGAAGCACTGCTAAATCATAAACTGTTTGGACATCACAAGGATTTTGCTGCCCCACAGCTACCTCACTAAACAGAGCTAAAAGCACATCTTCTAGTGAAGATACAAGCTATGAAAGCCAGTGGTAATACATAACATTTCAGTCAAATGACTGAAGAAAAAATAAATTATGAAGATAGAGTATTTCAGGCTAACCTGAAACAAACTGTTCAGTTTATCTTTCTTCCTTTTATAAAAGCAAATGAATACCGGACCAAGAAATTCTCCAGTTGATTTCTGGGGCTTGTTTGGAAATCGCTGTTGACAGTGATTTTTCAAGATTAAAACATTATTTCAAGACTCAACATTGAAATATAGAATTATGAAAACAGTGAAAGAAAACAGCTAAAGTTTGCCAAAAGTGCTTCAATTTTTCAACCATGACTAAGTTCACAGATCATCTCTCCTCCTCCAAGCTGGTTCCTCACCTAAAGATCCAACAACTATATTTCTGAAAAAATGCACATAATGCTATTTGTCTAGAATATTTTCTTTGTGTCAATTCCTTTTAATCTCTCTTTCTTGGAGAATTTCCACCCCACAATCCAGCATGAAGACACTCTCGAAAAATTTCTGACTTATTTTCCACACATACAAAATGACAGTACAGTCATTACACCCCATCCACCCCACTCCTATTCCAGAGCTGGTACAGTCTGCAGGATGCACTCTCATAGTTATGCATGGAAGCAGTAAATCAAGGCTCTGTTTGATGATTGAGCTTGTTTTAAAATAGCACAATTATTGCTGTCTGCACCAATTCAGGAAAGTTCTGTACATGTTTAAGTATGTTCCATATAATGACAGTATTTAAATATTCACTTCATCTAAAAAAGTACTTATATCCCACTGAAGGCAATGGGATGTACACATAAGCATACCAGTAGTCCCAAATCCAGGGCACAGGGTAAGGTTTAAAAACTACATTCCGCATAACAAAAAAATACATTCCAATAACAAAAAAACCACCACTGTCCATCTGTCCCAGAGGAATGAACAGCAAATGAGATTTCCTGAAACTAACCCTAGATCATCCACTCTAGCTGTCACTGCTAGACAAAATTAGAGGGGAACCAGAGAGAGTCAATGCTCACTTCCACCAAGGTACATAAACTGAAAAGATCTTCTCTTCAATAAATTCTTCATATATTTTGTCATGGCAAATGCCCATTAGGCTTGTGATTTCTTTGTGAATTATTTTGATAACCTGATGTAAAAGAACTAAAGAGCTAAATCTTGCCACCAGAGCTTCCGCCAACTCCTTAACAAGCAAAAGACAAATTTCACTCTCACCTACCTCAAGGAAAAGCTTTAACACCTTGCCTATCAGTAAAGTTAATCTGAATGAACAGATCACAGGATGTGGTCTCAGAAGGTTTAGACAGAAAGACAGGAGGCTCTTCTGAAGCTCCAAATTGAGAGTATAAACAAGAATCAGCCAGAGGATCACAGTTTGCTGCCAGTCAGGGCACTGCAACCTTGCTGAAGCCACAGGATTCACACAGAGAAAAAGGTCCAGCATATACTGTTGGATGCTAACTGCAGCTGCAGCCCCTGTAGCCAAACATTCCTCAACCCCATGAAGAAGGGGACCTGAGCCATTGGTTCCCAAAGTTTCCTGCTCTCCCCACATCCCATCTTCCCATAAGACTGCTTTTCTTCTTCTTCCCCCTCATCTTTCTCCCTTCCCCATCTGACATTCTAGTCAAAGTCGGTCCTGCTAGGATCCTGGGGATGAGACAGAGAATAGTCTTTCAGGGAAACTGGATCCTAAAAATGGGACACAGCCACTGTGGTTGACAAAGCTGGACTGTCTGAAGGCACTCAGGCACTGACTTTAGGCAATGACCACCTCACAGCTTCCCCAGCAGAGACACTGCATCAGTAAAGCACCAGCTATAAGCCATGGCACTGCAGAGATGCCTGACTTTGCAACTGCATTGTGCTATTACTGGTCCCTGAGATTTTTTGAGGAGGGGTCAGGAGGCACCTAAAAATGCAGCGAGTTTTTTTTGGCTCTCTTTACTTTACGCAGGGTGATTTTCCTTTTCTTCTTTGACCTCTCATTAAAGTCCCAGGACAGGTGTCTGTCATTCCTCAGCAGCTTTCTTTTGCCACATAATGCCTTGTTGTAGTATCAATGCATTTTCACTAGGATTTAACATTTTAACTTAAGCCAGAGGTTGCTTTATCTCTGCCTTACCTGACGATAATATCCTGGTTTTGCACCAGTTTGGCTAGAAACAGGTACTGTTGTTCGTGCATCCACTTGTCCAGTTTCAATCTATTAACCAATCTGGTAACCAATACAGAGGTGACTATCCTAAACCCAAGGATTTCTCATCTTATTAACAGACTCATCTCTCTTCAAATTCTGCCTCCTCCAGTACCAAAGTTTAAAGCAATATTTGGTGAGAATGTTATGTAAACCTTTCTACATCTTCTCTGAACTGTTGTAAGAAACTATCAAACCCTTGCTACACAATAATAGAAATTGCACCTTACATCAACTGAAATGTCATCACCAGCACCAGTCTTGCTCAAAGGAATCTGGGACTGATCCCAGGTCTGTCTGGGACCTGGTTATTAGAGCAAGAAGGTTCCTCTCCACCCCGTGCTTATTACAGTCCCACTGTTCCTGGTACTGTAACAGCTATGATTTTAAAATGTCTTTGTTTCCAAGCACGGATATAGTCCAGCAATCAGAGCCAAAGCCTGGATAATTCACAGCAGCATTCATTCCTACCCGCCACAGGATGGTACTGGGAAGGCACATAGTTAAAGTCCTTACATTTCTGAAAGCTAGATGAGCAGAAAAAGGACAGGATGTGCTCAAATTATCCTAGCATATAAAAGAGAGAAGAAAGGGCTACTACTGGCTGTATTTCTGTTTTGTAAGTCTTTTACATGAAGTAAACAAGGGGGTGGGGGGTAGGGGGAAGAAAAAGTCCCAAAGAGGCACGTAAATGACTTATGCTCAGGAAGAATTCGATGGATACGTGCAGAAAGGGCCCCACAAAGCTGTGCACACTCTGCTCCAGCCTGGGTAAAGCCATGTCACCTGCCTTTGCTCTGTGTCCATAGAAGACACAAAGCACCCAGACAGCAGTTGCCATGGCCACCCCTTTATGTTCCAGGGTCAAGTTTCCCTCTGCACAGAGAGATTATTTATAAGGTGGCTTAGGTGTGCCTTGCGGCGGACAGTTAAAAATGGGAAGTCCCATCCCAGGGGAGCTTATGGCCCAAATTAGACATAACACAGTAAGAAGGTACAATAAACACAGGGAAGAGAGTCAGGGTAAGATGGTGAGATGCTGCATATATGCCCTGTCAGCTCTTTTATTCTTCCTATTAAACCCTGCCAGGGCTCTGCATCCCTGAGCACTTTTTAAAGTGTCCTGTTGGTCTGTTACATTGCAGCCACTTGGGAATGGCACAGATCTGGCTGGGATGGGTTCCATAGCCTCTCCAGGCCAAGATGAACCCTCCACCCTGGAGCTAACAGACCTCTTGAGGAGTTGCCAAGCCCATGAAATCCCTCCTGGTCAAGTATCCCTCCCTCCACTAGGCCATGGGGTTACACAGGCAGGTCCTGCTCCATGCTGCCATGCTGTCGACAATAGGCTGCTCCTGGCAGTCCAACCATTTCCAAAAGGGCCTGGCACATAGTGGGAAATGGGGACAGCATTTAGTCCCTGAACTGGCATGGAGAAATCATGGGACTCATCAGGACTGCTGGAGTAGGCATGAGTTTGTCCTGAGAGCAACAGAACTTAACAGCAAAGAGACACCTGAGTTAAGCAGACTCTGAGTTTCTGCAGCCTTCTCCCTACACCCAAAACACCACAGTCTCTGTCTACTGGCTTGCTGACAGCCACAGCAGTACATCCTGAAATGCTATATCGCACTGGGGAAGAGGTGAGGGTCACCCTCCCATGTCACTGTCTCTGCCCCCTGGCTCTGCCACATTGGCTCTGCCTTGCTGGTTGCCTCACAGTTGAAAGAAGAGCCCACAGCAGAAAAACTGCCCAGTCTGCACAGAAATGAACAGACTGCCACCATGGCACAAATTTGCGAGAATGGTGACAAATGACAACTTTGCTATCCACTGCATTTCACTAATTCATCCTGTCAGAAGCATTTCACTCAGGTCTGTTGAAGCTGCTGCAGTTGCACGTCCTCTCACAGGCTCAGGTGATGGCTCAGGCAACTCTTTCCTGAGTGAGTTTTGCAGTACTTTGAAAATTCACATTTATGATCAATATGAAGCAAACAACATTTAGTAAGGAAACAAATAACAGGTTGGTTGCTGGGTTCACTTTTACATCTACAACAAACAAAACATCTGTGGGGTTAGCAGAGTTTTTAATCACAGGTGAAGCTGCTGCACAGCTAAAGGTGCTGTTTCAGGGCTACACGGCGGCTTCGCCTGGGGCCCAGACACTGGCAGCACCTATGGGTGCAAGTTAGAGGGACAGCGTGGCTTGTGTACCTGCTTCACACTGCCCACTGCTACAGGAACCCTGCAAGAAGTTCACTAAAGGCTGCTGATTAGAAGGCATCATCCTTCAGCTCTCTCCCCAGGAGGACAGTCACCTCTACACTCATGTCATCCTGTCAATAGCTGCCCATGCCCCAGAGCCCAGTTCTAGGACCTGAGTCCCAGCTCTGGGTGTCAGGGTAGTCCTTTCTAGAGGCATCAGTGCTGTGACAGGGTTCATGGTCCATTTGAAATTAGCCATCCCAAAGAAACCTCCAGAGTCTACTTTCTCCACCTCTCTGCCCTCTGGGAAACCCTCTTCGCCCCAGAAATTTGACATTTCTTAATCTTGGCTTGTTTTCCAGGTCAGCAGCCTTGTTCCCCAGCACTCCCAGCCATTCAGCAAAGGCGTGTCAAATGCTGTCACTGTCTCTGTGCCTTCACCATCCTGCTGAGCGTGCCTGCTCCATGGGTGGCTGGAGGCAGAGCCGTGGGAGCCAGCTCCTTCCACAACAGCTACACATGCACTTAGAGTATGCTCTGCTGCTGTGGTACCTGCCAAACCACCTCAAAGCCATCACCAGCGCACATATTGCTGGCACCAGAAATTGGAAGGAGGGGAATGATTCAGACAGAGACCAGCAAGAGAGGCATGGCCAGGATTAGCCATAGAGACCTGCAGGCTCCACCTGCTTACCTCCTGGGCCATCCCGGTGCCATGCCTGTGGCCATTCATTGCCTGCCTGTCTGCACTGCACAGCCACCTCTGCTTTGCTGGGGCTTGCAGCCCCCACAGCACCACCAAGAAGAAGGATCGGGATGGTGCCATACAACACACACTACAAAAACTGACACTGCTGCAATGAGAATACCCAAACCTCAACCTCCTGGATCAGGGGTAGGGCTGCTCCTGGATTGACTGCTATCTCAAAACTGCAAAAATAGTTAATTTGCCCTAAATTAACTGTAGTTAGCACTGGCACCATTAGCCCAGGCAAATCTCGTGGTGTCAAGTCAGGTCACCTAACTCTGCCCTGCTATAGACCAAGGGCACTCTCCTGCCCCTAAAACAAGGTCCTTCTTGGTGGACATGTTGGGTAATTAAATAAGGGTCACTTTTTCCCAAAAAAGAACAAGGCACATGTGAGCACATGTGCCTGAGCACATGTGCCTAAGCACCTCCCATCATCAAATTTCATTTCAACCCTAGACTGAAAGCTCAGCTTAGGCTGCAATTTAAAGCAAGGACCATTTTTGTCTTCCAGCAGCTCAGCAGCATCATCAGTTTTCCCCACGTACACGTGAGTGTAAATGCTCATAACTATTCAGCTGGTTCTGTGGTTTTACATTGAAAATATGTTGCTATGGAGAGCACAGCACGGGAACATGCAGCCACCACAAGGCACCATGACACAAGCAGCCCACAGCTTCTGCTGATATTTCCAGGCTCTCCGCTGCCATCCACTCAAAGGCTGAAAATAGACTTAAAGCTCAAATGAAGCATCTGTAATACTTCATTTCTGCCTGTCCCTCCCCAAGGCACTGAGACTTCTCACAAAAATCCTACCAAGCATCCCACATACGCTCTGACGTCACCTTGCCGATTTCTAATTCCTCGCTGCACACATGCCTTGAAAAGGAAATTCCCTCCAGCCCCATTTTCATTGTATGTCCTATGTCTGGGAAGTAGGTTTCCCTCTAGAGCCACCCTTCTGTCAGTACCCAGAGGTGCTGCTCAGTCCTTATTGCATTTTAGGCACAACATAAGGCAAATCTTTCATGCTGCTCCACCTTGCTGCTCTGCTGACTGGGAAGGATTTGATTTCTGTAATTTATAGCTGACCTTGGCAAAGGTCATTCAGCAGAAGCAAACTGATCTGCAAATACCTATTCAGTGCAGGAGAAACTTGCCTGTGCCATTTAACCCCCAGCCTTCACACTCTCCAGAATGAATGGGCTGGGTCCTGAAAGATGCCGAGCATTTCCTGATCTCACTGACTTGACACGACGTGGGAGAGCTCAGCCAAGGCAGTGCAGACTTGAGCCCACAGCACCGTGACTGAAGAATCCCTCTGGGGTTTTTCTTTCCTATGAATTTTTAAAATATCTGAAATACTGTTTGTTTTCTTTCTCATATTCTGGAGGAATTGATAAATCCTCAACTACACCATAAACACGCAGCCATCAGCCCTTGATTTCTAAAAATGTGTTTGTATTAAGCTATGAAATTATTTACAGTGGCCATAAACATCCTCCCAGCGTCTGGCAGCTGGGAGAGGGCCTTGGAACTCACTAATTTACTTACTTTGTAAACCACTTTCTAATAAATAAATAAGCTCTTAATATCTCACCCACAAGAAGAGGCACATTGCGTACAATACTATATTTAGGGGTCCTTTGGAGGTTAAGGATTCAGCAGCTGACTTTCTCCGAGGACCTTTCTTTGGTGACTGTATATTTATGCCCAAATGAATTGTCGGCTAAATGTCTTTATTTTGAAATTGGTTTAAAATTCTCACATTGCCTAAATGTTGGAGAAGCAGCTGCTTGTTTCTTGTTTTGCCTGAACCAGGGTCAGATTTTGATCTAAGGGGCCCAAAGGGGCACTAAAAAACCCAAGTAAATATTTGCTGATTCTTTAGCAGTGACTTTCCTGAGAGGGCCTACTGAGCCTCCAAGGCTGGTTCCTGGGGTGGTGATGCTCTTCAGGCCAGGAGAATGACCAATGCCAGAGCCCATGAAGAAAGGAGAAGGCCATGTAGCGTTGCAAAGAGGTGCAAAATGCTGTGCTGTGTTAACACTGCATTTGGGTTTCACTGCAGAGGGGCAGTCGAGACATCCTCCCTCCAAGCTCAGTATCCATAGCTCTGCCACTGCTTGCCAGGTGATACAGAGGTGGGAGAAGGGAAAACAAGTATCTCACACATCCCATTGGCTCCTGCGCAAAGGAAGAGCCATGTCAGGGCCCTTACCGGCTGCAGAGAGTATTTGATGGAAATATGATTTTCAACGACTATGAAATCCATCGTGGTGCCCTTGAGGACAAAGGAGAGTGAGTGGTTCAAAGCAATCCTGGATTGAAAACAATATTGCCTGATCAAACTTGTTCCAAAATTTGTGTTTGGCAAAGAATAGTAACAAAACCTAAGGTAAACAAGGATTGTTTTCACATGCTGCTTCACTTAAATAAAAATCAAAATCAGAATCAAACTCTCCCCTAATTTCAACCAGTGCTGGTTAAATGAAAAAGTTAACTGGTAAATATGAGGAAAAAAAATGTTTCATTCACTCTCCCTGCCCCAGACATGGAAGAGAAGAAAGAATAAATCAACTATTAAAATCAGTCATGTTTTAATCACGTGAGGTTGTACTCACAGACAGCCAGAGATTTGAATGAAGAATTTTAAAACAGGAACCCCAGTGTAACCAGGTCCTACTGTATCACCAGTGTTCTGCGGACCAGCTTCATGTGAGGGTCTAGTTACTCCATTTATCCACCTTTGCAGAGGGCTTCAGAGACCTCTGACTAACTGAAGAGCAGAAGAGCCCCCTCTCCTCTCTTCCCTGCAGCCCCCAATCTGCTCTGTTGGAAAAGATGAAGCTGCACCAAGACAAAAATGGACCATGTAGAGTCCCCCACTGCACATAGCACGGGCCCTTGGCAACCCCCAGGATGCCCTGAAGAAGCTGTTCCTGAGCAGAGTCATGACAGGCCCTTTCATCCAGGGGTGAAAGGAGCAGGTCATCAGGATGCTGGTCGCAACCTCAGTGGGCCATAAAGACATAACTGGAATGCAAAATTGCTTCTCCTGATCCTACTCCAGTTTCTGTGAGTTGTCTCCCATGTATGTCCCCCTGTTCAGTCAGTGCAGAAGCTCTGCAGAAATTCTCAAACACAGTAAGCCACATCTGCTATGTTTTTTTTATAGATAATAATTTCCAGGCAGTAACAGACTATTTCAGTAAAACTAAGCAGAATCCACTATTTTCTTAAGAAAGATAAATAAAAAGCAAATGGATTGCTGCTGGGATTTTACATATCCTTATTGCAATAGCTGAAGTAGCCCAGAATGCTTATTGCTGATCCAATAGGTCTCAGGGGACATGGAATGAAAGCACTGCTCTGTGCCATCAGGGGCAATGGCCTGTTCACTCCTGTTGTAACACTGCTTCCTTCACCCCAAACAGGAACTTAGCCCTACAGTTTTGAAACTATGCATGGACAGCATGAATAAATCTCATCACCGAAGGCTTCCTGACATTCCTGCTGAATATCCAGTCCTATTAGTCAATGTCAGGCCCTGGGCAACATGAAAAACTGCAGAAATCCATCCTGGCTGTCACTGGAAATCAAAGGTCAATCTCAAAAACTGAGAGACTCCTTCCAGACTTGGAAGGCATTCACATTTCAAGATTACAAAGTGCAATTGTCAAAGCTCTGCACGTTCATGTGAAACAGGAAGGAAAAATAAGATCCCGGACAATAGGACCCTGGTGGAGTGCTGGAGGAATCAGGGTTTTCCCAGGAAGCCATTTGCCAAAATGTTAAAATAGAAGCTATTTACACAATAGATTGGAAAAAGTTAACAGCCAAAACCATGTTAGACAACAGGATTTCAGATTACAAACACTGGACAGGTTGTCTCATGAGGGTGCTCTAAAAAAATGTATATATTCTCCAAACTAAGCAAAAAAGTATTTTCTGTAATGGCCCTTTTGCTGGGGTTTCTACCTCTGCTTTCGCTGTTCAGGTTCCCTGCACTCCATACCCACAATCCCCTGCCTCTGTCTCATCCCATTCTCCAGTCTCTCACTCTTCTTGATCCCACTCCTGTCCAAAGCTTCCCTTCCGCTACTCTCCCACCACATCTACAGTCATCTACTGCACCACGTGACCAGGCTGTGATTTAGCTGTGCTTGAGAACAACAGGCAGAAAATCAGACTTCCAAGTTTCTATTCCCGTCCCTCGTCCTCCCTGAAGGCCCTTCAGGAGGTCATTTAATCTATGATCTGTGACCCAAGTTCGCCTCCTGCAAGCAGCTTGTGATGATGCCCTGAATACCCCCAGGTGTCTGCAGGGAGTGAGTTCTGAGAGCCCTTGATGACAGATCCCACACTTGCCTTGTTAAATGTTGAAACATTTTAGGTGTTAAAAAAGACCCTTTTAAGCATTTCTCCAGGGAGCAGTTGGCCAGCAGCTGACCTTCTCCTGGAAATCTATGTAGTTTTAAGTGGGAAACACAGCCTATGAAACTTTAAATAAATCTATTGTAGTCTGTGTAGTAACCAGGGGCAGTCACTTACAATCCACCCTGTCCTTGTCGTTTCCACAGCCTTCCTGTTGCTGAGCATGAAGTGCTTTCAACATACCTGTGAGCCTTCCCAGGGCAGCAGGGGACTCTAATCCCTACTTCTGGAGGAAATGCTGGGATCAACTCTCCATCTCCAGCCAGCTCTCTGCTTTGAAGCTTCCACAATGGCTAAATTTGTCATCACCATCCAGTGTCAAAGTAAAATAATTAGACTTCATTTCTGATGACTCAAATCCTCAGACCTGAGTTTCAGCTGTCAGCAAAGGTATCTCCTGGCTCCCCAAACAGAAACATAAAGCAATGCCTTAAACACATTGCTGCTCAGGGAAGATGATGCTGACAGACAGAGAAGGAGACACTTGGCATAGCATTTAAGTGCTTCTTCATTAAGGGCATCTGTCATCCTATACTGCAATGCTGCAAATGTGCTTCCCAACATTCCCAACCTGAATGTTTTCCTGGTAGATCAGTTAGCAAGAGGTGATGGACTTCATGCTGGCAGGCAGGTGCTTCCCCACATTAAAAGTAAACAAAGTAGCTGTGATCTACAAAACTCTAAATGCCTAAAATTCAAGCACATCACATCCTGCTCTGATTCCTACACCCTGCATTGCATGTGTTCAACTGAAAAGGTTTCATCGTATGCCTGAAGGTGAGCAGGGTAAAGAGAGAACATAGTCTGTAAGATGTTTGTCTTCACACTTGCTGTAAGAGTCACCCAGGTGGGAAGAGCCTGAATATTTCCATTTGGCTCCAGCTCTGTTCAGGTTCTCCTGGCAGTGCTGGGTATCTCCCGTCCTGGGAAGGTGGGAAGAGGAAGGAAAGAACAACAAGAGCGTGCCAGTGCATGTCCAAAGGGAGGAATCAAGAGGTATTTAAGTGTTCAAGAGACTTGCCACACTTCCCCCCACAGAGAAGTTGCATCTTGTGCTTGTTGTGCAACACAGGAAAGCACAGAACAGTCCCAAGACTACAGAAACAATAAATTCTCCTCTTCTCCTTTTTTCAGATCCCCAAAGTATTGTGAATATACAACCTATAAGAACTAATCTTCCTTCATGGTTTTACTTCCCTTTCAACATGGATAATTCTCTGTTTTTCAGAGAAGCAAAGATGAGGCCCATTCTCCTGTCCCATTTGTATTTGCTGGATATGCTGAAGGTTCCAGCTGATCTCCTCCCCTCTCCCATGGACTGAGCAGTAGGGACAGTCCCTTTCAGCTGCAGCACCTCTTCTGAGATGTAATGCCCAGGTGGACAGTGGACAGCTTCCTCTCACCATTCTCCAAAACTTTTCAACAAGTCCTCCTTGCTGTCTGCATGTGATCTGCAGTGCAAAGTGAATTCCCTTTTCATCTAGATGCACTGTGTTATTTCAGTATTGTACTGTCCAGACAACCGAAAAAAGTGCAAACAATTTAATGCAATTACTTTCTCCTTACTTTTCATGAAAATGGTGAAAGTCTGGAAGACTTCTAATCTTTGTGCATCGTTTGGAGTTGTTCTGTTTGATTGTTTTTATACTTACAAATGTACATATCTAGAGAGAAATCACCGTAAATATTCACAGAGAGAGCTTCAAAAAGCCACTATTTTCAGTTAGTGAGAGGGCTTTGTCTCACCATCAAGATTTCTACAATGTTCAGAAATTTATCTTAATTCAGACCATTCTGTGAATAAAACAGCCGCTGTCCTTCCAGATGGAAAGCAGACACTATCCTGCCTCCCCTTGTAAAGCAACCAACATGCCTCAGAAACAACCAGCAGCAGTTATTAGGCTCAAGAGAACCATCCCTTTCACCCACTGAACTCCATCCAGTGAAAAAAAAAGATGACACTGCAAAATGTCTGACATAAATTTTTCTGTCCCAGGAGCCTCCACAGCCAATCCAAAGGGTCAAAGTACTTAAAGAAACCGGATTCTTAAGGGATTTCCAGCTCTCACTTCCAGACCTCAGTGATTACACAGAAGGCAGCCAGCATCACCCTTGACAAGTCCCCACCACTGCAGCCATTAAATGTCCAAGTTTGTTTGGGTGCCTGAGCCTCTTGCAGAAGTCTGGACAGGAAAAAGCCAGCCAGCAGCAACAGCATGAAAGCAACCCTAATCTATTCAACTTCCGTTATTTATTTTTTTAAGAACATTTTCTAGCATTTTCCCACTAAATACTGGAGATTAAGTAAGCAAAACTTCTTGATGTCTGCATGAAAATACGTGGACAAGAGCAGAAACCCATGAGCATTCCCAAGTCTTGAAGCCATCAGCAAAACAGCATCTTCAGTGCCAACATGAAGCCCTGCTCCGTGCTGGCTGGCTGGGGACTGGCAGCTCAGCTCAGCACGGGCCTCTCCAAGAAACATATAACATGGAACAAGGAATTTTTCCTTCAACACTTGGCAGAGCAGTATACTAGCTATCTAAACTTAGACAATAAATACAGAACAAATTAGCTTCTCCTGGTCCACTGGAATCCCAGAGGTGCTTTTTGGAGGCCACAGTGCTGGGGCAGGGAGGGATGCATGGTGTGAGCCGTGGGCCAAGGTGCCGCTGCCATGAGGGGCAGCTGGGTGAGCACTGGAGTACACAAATGCTTTTCTCCTCTGCATCCATGTCAACTTGTGGTGGGAGCTCCAAAAGTGCATGCTTCCCGCTGGTAGTTCTGCTTCTCCCTGTTTCCATCAGGGCCAGGAATAACAGGAGAGCGGGCTGTCCCCCAGCCCCTCCTCTTCTGGTCCTGGACATGGCCAGCAGTATGAAGAGCGGGGGCTGAGGAGCACGCTTGAGTTACAGAAGCAAATGTTTTTTTGGTGCCTCTGGATGTTCCAAGTTAAGCTCAGATCGCTCTGCACTTAGCCTGCATGCTATCCAAACTAGTCCAGCAGGGCCTAATCCTGATGAATAGCTGGGTTGCTATTAAAATTGTTTTCCTTGAACAGCTAAATGGAAATGTGAGGACTTGATGCTTGAGCTAGCATTTTAAATGGGCTCAGGTAATCAAAACACCAGATCAGAGAGCACTAGGGGTTTTGGAGGAGCTGAGATTCTATTCAGCTTTGAACCTTTAGTTTTTTATAGCAAATAATTCCCACCCCCAATAAATGAGACTAGCCACAGCTCCTTACAGAGACTGACTGGACCTGATCACATGGGCTCACACTAGCTGCTTATACCTTTTTGGCCAGCAATGCTTCTCATGCAACTTAACACCATCTGTCATTCTGTCGTGTCACCTCGGGATGCCACTTGGGAAGAAACACGTCACTGGTCATCTCTCACTGAAGACACTTGAGATGCCAGCATCCGGTATCGCAGCCTTCTCTCTGTCTGGGCAGCGAACACCACGTACAAATTTAGAGCAACAAACAGCATGAAGGCAGCTCCAGTGCCTCCAAGTTATTTTCCTGCATCCATGGCCAAGCTGCAAGCCAGTATCAGGGAAAACTAGTAAATAAGATATTCTGTGTAGAGGATGTAGGTAGCTTTTAACTGTCACACACCAGGAATGTAGATACACAGCAGAGCAATGGATTAAATATATGAAATTTTTCTGCTATGCTAACATGTTCCAGGACCTCTGGCATGAGTGATGGTGGGAATACCAGTGAGGAGCTGCTGAGGAGGTGACAAGAAGCTGATAAAGTAACTGGTGTAAGAGTCAGCGTGCAGGAGGAGCCAGCTTGTGGATGGAGAGCCTGTGGATCCCACGTGTGCCTTGTTCTCATCCTCAGCCTGATACTGGTGTATGTGAGGACAGGCCCATAAAGACGGAGTCCCTAACCATTCAAACCATCCGCAGGCAGAGCTTCTCCCCCAGCACCACTGTGCAGGTGGGACAGGCAGCTCCAGCAAGCTGAGCAGACATCAAGCCACATGCCAGGGCATGTTTATGTTCAGAAAACCACCACCAGAAGAACATGACTTATTATATCCAAGCAGATTAATGAAGAACAGAAACACAATTTGGACATTCCAAGCAAGTAAACAGGCCTGTATAGTCGTGTGTGGAGGCAGTTGTGCTGCATGAAGGCCCCAGATACTGAGCCTCATCAATTTGGTTTCCTGAGCAGGTTGAGAGCAAGCTATAATGGACTCCTCTCCAAGCTACATCCCCTACAAAGAAGCCTGCACTAAAAAAAGGAGGAAGAAACCATGTTTTGAGCTCAGCCAATGTAATGCACACTTCACTAATTGCAGCTATTCTTAAAAACACTATTGTGGGCCCAACCTGGCTGCAGAGGCAGCAGACCAGCAGTGCTCCTTTGTGGCAGCCCTAGGTGGCTGCAGAAGGGACACACATGCTAACTGTTCTCCTGGACAAGGGGGTAGGCTTGCTTACATAACCACAGCCTTGTAAAACAATTTGGTATTAAGTGTGGCCCCTGCTAAAGGTATAACTTTCGTGCTTTCTATAAAAAATAAAATAACAGCAATTTTCAGTGCTCAGAATGCATACATTTCAAAAAACCTGGGGTTGTGTAGTATGAGGACAGCAGCAGTGCTGCAGGGGCTGGACACAGGTAATGCAGCAGTTAACTGAGAGCAAAGGGATAAGAGTCCCAGGAGGAATGTCAATAGCATTTGGATAGACCTGATATTTGAATAAGCGCTGTGACTCAGTTATCACCTAGGGACCTAAGATGATGCAAAATTGCACTAAAAGCTTCTAAATTCTCCTTATTTAATCCTCACTTGCTGCATCAGGACAGTGCACACCAGCTAAGAATGCTCTTTGTGCCCAAAGGAAACAAAGCCTGATGTGGGGCTCCCCAGCATGCATTAGGAAATTTGGAAGCTACATGGCATATCCCACTAGGTTGCAGAGCACTGTGCAGAGGCTTTTGGTACCCAATGCCAGATATGGGAATGGACCTTCCCTCTTTCCTGGTGGGTGGTATGAGACTCCAGGCCTTTACGAGAGCCCCCGAAAGTCAGAGGGGCTCCTTGATGTGAAGCCACAGGTCAGACGCAGCAAAGCAAGGAGGGACCTTTCAGTTCTCCCTGCTCAGAAGCTGCAGGGTCAGCCCCACGCCACAGCCCATCACCCCCACAACAGCTCCCTGAGGGACACACTGAGCGCCCACAGCCAGCATGGCAGCTCCCATCAGCAGTGGAGCCACCCAGCTGTGTGGCACACGGCTTGGGCACGCCTTGGCTTTGGCACACCATGGCTTGGGGGGAGCATACGGCACAAGCCAATTGCGTAGCCTGACGTTCAATGAGACTTGACAGGTCCCACTGACGTCTGCATGCGGAGAAAGAGCCCGGGGCCCCCAAGCTGGCGACAGCGCCTTGACTTTGCTCAGCCCCAGCACGCCTGGGGCATGCGGGATTCAGCATTTGGATCATGTCATGGGAGGCTGGCAGGGACCCAACGGCGCGAGCATCATCCCATCTGCAGGAGCACAGGCCTGGCTCGCAATGCACTTTTACCCTTGGAGCGGGGGTAAGAGGGGGGATGCACACGCACAGACATTTTTCACTTGTCACCCCCAGCCTTAGGCTGTTTCTTTCTTCACAATCACCTAAAGGTGAGGAGGAGTTGAAAAACATTACACTGACAGCGCTGTCGGAGCTGCGGATATAGGGCCTTCCGCTCCACGCCAAGCAAACCCTCTGGAATGGTTTGGACATGATAGGTAAACAGTGTTGGGCTTGCTCAGCAGGGAGACATTTGTATTTAGATGTTATAGATAAGTGGTGCATATTTGAGACATCTGAAAGTTATTATTCCAGGCAGTTTCTAAACAGAGAATCACAGTTGCGTAGCCCCTTAACTCCAAGCTGACAGGCAGGATAATGATTTAAATTATTGTTAAACATAGACTCTGTTTTAAGTGGATGGAATTCAACATCATGGTAGGTTTGGGGGAATGGGGGTGTATTACAAAACACAACATTTCCAATTTCTGGAGCGCTGATCTGCCAACACCAAGCATCGCTATTCACGCTATGAAAATGGCAGCTGTAGAGAGCCTCAAAAGGCAACATCACTCAGCTGCTTTCTGGCTCATTACCACTCCCTCTAATTGCAACAACTTCGATTAAGGGAAATGCTTTTATGAAAGCTAAACATAAAAAGTTTTCACAGACTGTAAAACAGAGTTCAGCAATGAATCATAATTATTTTTTATAATGCATTTGATTTACAAGTGATTTATGCCTCCTGGAGTTCAGTAGGGTTATGTTTATTATGTTATCACTGTTTTTAAAGAAGAATATACTGATTTGTTCTCCACTGTAAGCTATTTGAAGTTCAACTTTTAGGTTGTATTAAATCAGTGTCCTACAGTTGTCTCATCTGTGAGGGGTTTGTTTTCCAATGTTTCCAGGTTTAGCTGGCAGGCTCCCACTGGCTCCCTCAGCACTGCAGGCAGGGTCAGCAGATACCATCATCAGAGAAGGCTTTTAGAACCCACCATAAGATGCTTTCTGACATGCCAAAGGTTAAGTGTGATGGCAAACACTGGCTCCACACTGCAGCCTTTACACAGGCAAAGCTCCAGCAACAACAAACCCGTCTCTTATGTGGAAAGGAGAAAGGGAAGAAGAATTAATTTCTTGCTTATTCAGCATCTGATTGTGTCTCTGTGTCACAAGCAAGCTCCCAGGCAGTATCTCCAATCTACAGCATCCTCATTTCCCAAATGGGTAATTCACAGTAATGCAAGAGAGAAGGTCTTGTGTCTGCTGTAGCATGAAGATGCAACTGGGCTTAAAACAAAAGCAATCGCACCTTGCCACTTAAGGGAAATTACATGGCTGATTAACACTGGATGAGCCTCATAAAGGCCACCCATTCTGCTCAGCGTGCCAGCATCTTATCCTAATTCTCCTCACCAATAAAGCCTAGAATTGTTTGGAAACTTTAGGGGAAATTGAGTTCACTCACATAGGCTCTAATAACTGTTGTGTTTAGCAGGGCAGCAGCAGCACAGCGCAGCCTTTGGCATATGCAACACAACATAAAATCAAACCATGAAACAGTAATTCGTGTCTCTGCCAGAAGCACACAAGGCACAGGAGTCAAACCAAGATAAGGCACTTCTGTCGGACAGGCAGCTTTGCTTGCCCACTTTAGCACATGAGGAGTCCAGCAACTCAGAGCAGTTGAAACCCAGAGTCCCCTGTCAGGGAGAAAAGCAGTATCTCCATCCTGCAGAAACCAGGCACCTGTGTGATATGTCTCAAGAAAATGAGAAATCTAAGCCTGAATCCTTTACCACTAAAATTAAGGATGGCTTTTTGTCCCTTCCTGTTAACCACTGGTTATGGATGTGAGGTAAAGGCTTTCTCCTGCAGGCAGTGTTTGGTGGCTTTTCCTGCACAGTTAAATCCTAATAAATATTCTTCCCTCATAAAAATAATGGACCAGTCTCTCTCTGGGCATTGTTTTTCTTTTTTCATGTGAAAAAAAATATATTCCTAGAGCTTGGTAGGAAATAAACAAGCAAGTAAAAACCTCAAATGGGTATTAAAACTACCAATGCCTATTTAAAGAACCCAAGAGAAGCACAAAAGGAAAGTGCAGCAATCAATAGAAAACATGGAAATGCTTCCTTAGCCCTCAAGCTGGACATTGAATCTGTGCAGTGACAAACCCCACGGGGCAGCCTCAGGGGTCTCACCTGCTCCTTCCTGTAGCCCTTGCAGCTACTGCTCAGCCGACAGCACAGCCTTCAGAATACGGAGAGGGACAAAGGCAAGTGGAAGCCAGATTTCCTCCTGCCAGAAGCTCTGTGTAAGGAAAGGGAAGCCTCCTTGTGCCTCCAACCCCCTCCTGGCCACAGCCCAGACAAACGCTGAACAGACTGACAGCACTCCACCATTTCAATGAGCAGCCAAAGCGTTGCTGGCCTTTAGACATAAAATTTGAGAGACAAACACGCGTTGGAGAGAAAAAATGAATGACAAGGACCCCAAAGAGAGTATTTCCCACTTATTTTTCATTTTGATCTACTTTTAGTAACTTCAGATAAGCTACTCGTTTAACCACTTGAACCCAAAAGGACATGGGTGGGTTTCATCTATGTGAAACATCTCACGACAGTCTGCTTTGGCAGATCGCAGCACAATATGGCCAGTTCTAAAATCTGTCATTACCTAATTCTCATGTCCTGGCATAAGCTGATAAAGCCACTTGCGCCCCATCCCCACCTGTGACCCAAGATTTCTTAGTTTCCAGAGTAATAAATCCTGCTAGTTTCTGTAGGCATCTTTATGTTGTAGAGTCAGCGTGGACTCAACTCCCTAATGATGGGAAACCACAACACTAAAACTGCTGTGGGACATTCTTTGTTGTCACTTTTTCCACCTGTGGCATCAAACTCCAGAACAACAGCCAGATCTCCAAACAGCCTCCATTGCTTGGCTCCACTGCAGTCAGAAAAAGGATATTAAATATGGAGACAGGGTTGCAATCAGCCTTTCTGAGGAAATAATAACCTGGGAAATTCTGAGTCATGCTGATTTGTGATCAAGGACTGTGACTGAGATACCAAAAAAAGGAATTGAATCAGATTTTCATGGCTGTGTCAGAATGAATTAATTCTCCTCATATAACTGGAAAAGATTTAACATCACAGAAGCATTTTTAGCATGACAGCAGGATATGGATGCTGTGGTAAAGAAGAAAACATGATTATTGGTCTGGAGAGATTGACAGTAAGGAACGATAAAAAAGAACTAAATATACCATAAAATAATAGCTTAGTCAAAGAGCTGCCACCAGGAACATCCTGAGGAGGGGACAGCAATTGTATCTGGCACTACTGGTTTCAAAAATGCCCCAGGAAATGCTTATGCCAGAATAACCAACAGTGACACATCCCCATGAGAGATGACAAAGTTACCTTTAAGTCTATCCAGAATAGTTTAAGAAGCTCCCACCAAGGTCCTACTGGGAAAATCTACTGTTGGTTTTCCCCCTTCTGCTAAAGATATAGAACATGGCTGCCTGGCTTTCTCCAGTGGTCACCATTCACCCCTGTGTCTGTCTCAGAGAGGGGTTAAGATACTTTTTCTCACTTTTTGTGGCTGTCAGCAAAATTCTTAAAGCAAATCAGATGTCACTCTGAACCTAGCTGAACCAAAGTCAGGTTATTTCAATTTCAAATGTTTGCCCATAGCAACTATTCAGGTTAGCACAACTAGTTCTTTTTAAAGCCATGTTTGCAATTAATTTGCATTAATTTTCTAGGTTGTCCATTGCAATTAAACCCTCTGGAGGAAAAATATTTCACTCAGGACATATTTCAAAGATGGTTGCTTGGTTTTCTTTCTCAGCCAAGCAAGCTAGAGATGCTGCTAAGCGGAAGATTAGACTCTGAAGTGCAACTCAATAGACAAGTGTTTATCTGGCAGCAAATTCCACAGACTGAGGAGTGTGAAATCCCCACTGCAAAGCACTGACAAATAAAGGAGTATCTCCTCTCTCCTCACACAGCCAGCTCACCTTCCTCAAAACACTCCTTTGATACTTAGTTCTGTCGATGTTTATCACTAGAAAAAGACTTCCATAATAAATTAACTATATGACGAAAAGAACCATTGCATGAAGAGGAATAGGTGTTATCAAGAACAGAACTAAAAGCCACCAATCTAATTCAGGACATAAGAAACAAATCTCAGATTGTTCCCCATGTGTTGTTTTTCTCGTGTATCTTCATGATCCCTATGATAGAGAGACTGTCAGTAGTACGTACTTGACCTGATAAAAGAGCTCACTTATCTTCAAGGAACATGCCAGATATCCATGGTGACCCATACAAAATAATTCGAACACACCTAACACTCTGTGCTGTCCAGATAAGGGGAGGGGGGGAGGAGGGGGAAGAAAAAAGGACCAAAGCCTTTGGGTTATGAATTGTCAACACAAAATCCAAATGGGGCCAGTGATTTACAAGTGTAAATCGAACCTTAGTGCAAGTAAAGAAGCCAGGCAAGAAACAGGTGGTATCTCAGACACAGAGTTGTCCTTGTGTCACCCACCAACATAACCTGATCTCTCTTGGCCAAACCTGTCCTCCTTTCACAGCTTTCAGACAGCAGTTCACCCTATTTCCATGTTTTCATCTTCCCAATCCCCTGTGTCAGGTATCTGGACCCCTCCTGCACAGAAACCTGCCATGTTTTCCAAGAAGAGCAAGTACTGCTTGGACGAAACATTCCTGCCTCCCCTCCAACTTCAACAGTGTGTTCAGCCCTCTCTGCTCATGTTCATCTCTCTCTTCCTCCTTTTAAAAGAGTCTTCGCTTCTCAGAAAAACCATTAAGCACAGAGCCTAATCCCTGCATAACCATTGATTACTGATTAACCACAGACTGCAGGTTTTGACCTAGCAAGCCCTGCACAGAACCCAGTAACAAGCAGATGGCAAAAAGATCTAGCAAAGCCCTTAAGCCCATCTCTATCTTTAGGAATGTGAATTAACATACTTACTCAAGCATACACCTGATTTCTGGCATACCATACAAGTACATATGCATTGAGGTGGGTAGGTAGTTAACCATCCTGCTGAATTTGGGCCCTGCAGTCTATGCAGTCTTCTTTTCTTACCAGCTGAAGATGGGTTCCTACTCTCCAACTGGAAACTACACAACTTTAAAAAAATAGTATTTTACTTCCCACTTGAATTTTTACTCCACCAGCTTTCATACTTTAGTCTGCCAACACAGAGCACCCTCTGACTCACCATCAGATTGTTATTTTGACTTCTCGTAGCTTATCTGTTTTTTACGGAGCATTGGTCTTTTAGGTCTCACATCCAAAACTGAAGCACTAGAAATTATCATACAAATAGTCATAATAGTGATTATGGCCTAAAACCAAATTATTTCTGTATTTCTCTTGAGTGAGCAATTAGGTTGAGTCGAAATTGTCAGTCCTTGCAGCTCCACAGAGAAATTCTCCATCAGTTCAGTTTTCTGTCCAACTGTTTCTAGCTCTGACCTTCAGCATGAAGCCAATTTTCTTCCACCTGGCAAAGTGGTATTATAGACAAGATTCAAATACTCTACCATGTTAGGAATGAAGCAATAAAAAAGTGCTTTGACAAATGTAGGCAGCATCAAGACTCACCTGACACAAGCATACACATTCCAGTGCATGGAATAACTGAATCAGATCTATCTAGAGCAAACAAGGCCTAGAAACCAAAGGGGTTTCTACAAGGGGTAGAAACCAAAAGGACTGGTGTTTTTGTCAGAAAGATGCTTTCACACAAGCCGTGTTGGGATAACAGCAGTTTGCTGATGCCTGTGAAAGGCTCAGGAGAGTGATGGCTGCTGCCTACAAACACCAGAGAGGGCAATGAAAATCAACCGGGGAAACACCATTGCAGAATGAGGAGAAAATACAAATGTCTGTGGAAATGCATTGAAAATTTATCACCAGTCTCCTGGTTCCAGTGAACACCTATGGGGTTCTGAAGTGCTGGGGTCTTCTGGCCCTGGGCAGGCAGAAGAGGGAATGCTCTGCATTACAGATTTTAGAGGCTTCAGATCTTTCCATGCAAGTGGTGCAGTACCTATTGGCACAGTACCAGCACGGGAATAGGATTATTGGATTCAAAAGGCTTTTTCCCTGGAGTGGTCTTTATCCTCTTAAAAAGATAGAGCAGTTAAACATTTTTTTTTTTCCTGAAGAGAATTAATTGTCTGGGAAGGGTCACACCGGTAGCCAGATGCATCACAAGAGATTTCCATCTTCTTAAACACACCAGCCACAGCCACTGGCCAGCAATCTGTTTTATCAGTCTTTTACACCCAGCTACAGACTAAAAATTTACCAATATCAAATAAGTTTCATTTCAAAATCTAATATGAGCAGATGGAATGGATTTTTCTTTTAAATATTTTTAAAGGGCTTTAACATCAAAACAATGCTAATGTCTGAGAATCAAAACTAGTGACTGGACATACTGTTCTAGCCTATAAACATGGAGTGCTTTGTACAAATTTCACTAAGTTCTGCCAACATTACCTGCTATAATTCCCAAGACAACAGGAGGAAGTGCTTACCTAGTGCATGTCAGTACAAGGCATGATATTTTCACCAAATGCCACAACACAGGGGAAAGATGTAAAAAACATTGTCAGTAGAACATATCATGAAAATGTGATTAAGTGAGAGTCATAGAAAAATGCAAGATCCAGATCTTCCTAAATGTCTGAACAGAAGAGAGGAGTCCAGCATCTCACTGAGCACAGCACCTTGCCAGATCAGCTGCATCATAAGCAAGAGATGATCTGCCTCAAAATCAGGACTTGATTCAACACAAATAGATTACCTTAGAGAACAGAAGTAGTAGCTCAGTATGCCTAAAGATGATCTAGTGAATGGCATCCCTTGCCCATGGCAAGGGGGTTGGAACCAGATGATCTTTAAGCTTCCTTCAAATGCAAACCATTCCATGATTCTATGCTTCTGTGAAGGAGAGGTTCTGGTTTGATTCAGCACAGCTTCCCTGAGTCAAAATGTTTTGTTTTCTTCAGGACAAGCCAGGCAACATCTGAAGGAGCTTCTGCTGCTCAGTGTTTGGCCAAAAAGAAGGGATGAATGAGCAAAAAACAGGGTTATATTCTGCTCACAGTGTAAAACCAGAGCAACTCCACAGGTGGCTGCAAGTTTAGGCTGGTAAAACGGAGAGTAGAGTTGGCCTATCGATAATGACTTCTAGTCTGAATCCAACAACAACAGTTCTGCTTACACAGCTTGGTCAATAAAAAAAAAAAAAGGAGACTTTGGACTACAGAGACATCTCATTTTTAGCTCTGTTGCCGATACGGATGGAAAAGCCAATTTTATTTTATTAAAGGTGTTAAACTTTTTTAATAACTTAGACACCTACAGGGATAAAAATTCACATCCTCTGTACAGTAAATTGCATATTCAGCAGCTGTGATGCCAATTAGACATTGAAATGACAAAGTGCTATCTCACGCCAGCAGAGACATACTGTACAGGGACGGTGTTTAGCTTTATCATGTAAGCACTGTTTAGCTGTCATCTGTCATATAGGCTTAAGGGAAAGGCTCTCCACAGCTGGAATAGCTGGAATTGCAAGATTAGCACAATAAATTGTTATACTTTCACCAGATCACTCAATTCACATCCAAAACTCACCTCCAGCTCCAACTTACACCGGAGTAAATGCACTCTTTTTGTCAAGCTATAGCTTTATAAATGAAGAGGAATTAGCATTAGGGTCCAAGGTTTGAACAGTATAAACTATTTAGCTGAATATTTTTGAGAAAGGCATTGAGAAAAGTGCAAAGATTAATTTCTTCTACCAACATATTCTCCATATTCTACTTTTTTTTTTAAAGACATTTATTACCTACAGATTTACAACAGGAATCACATTAGACAAACTAAGGAAAATACAATTATATGTGGCATTATCCATTAGAGAATGTCTTTAAAAAAAGATACCTTATTCCAATTGTTTAAATCAAAAATCAAAAATCTTTGCTAACATAAGGAATTCTTCAAAACGTCTCTCTAAAGAATACACTGCTCCATAAATTGTATATTATTATTATCTAAGGCCCTGTCTATGCTAGAAACTTCTGTAACAAACTATAGCTGAGTAATAAATTCAGTATACATTCAATTATTCAGGTAGTTTATACCTTTATTAGAAGTAAAAGAAAGTCAAAGCCCTTTTAATTGGAACCACTGTTTCTAGACTACACTCTCCACACTTCCAACACTCAGTAAAGGCAAGATAAACTTCTTAGTCTAAACCAGCAACATTTACCTCCTTAAAGCAACAGCCAAATCAATCATCACAACAGATATTTAATGTGAGGACACCACTTTTTTTTAGCAGAGAGGCCTACCTTTGCAGTGTCAGCATCTGAACTACAGAATACACATACGTGTAACGTAAACACCACTTAAAATTGTCAGAGTTTTCATATTTCCTTGGGGTTTTATGAGTAACATGGAAATATTACTATATAGACCTTCTTGCCTGTGTTAGGAACAATATTTCAGCTTAATAGAACTAACGGAACTTTATAGCACAGAATAGATTTTTCCACTGTTCATTCTGTCTCGTTACAGTCTTCATTTTTGCTCAGTCTGGGCAATAAAAGCCAGACTAATCCCTTCTGAATTTATTCCTACCCAGGAACACTTGTAGGCTTTCCTGATGCTGATGTGGACATTTTGTGAATATAATGTGTCCAATAGCACATTAGGTGCCAGATTTTGTTCTTTCTATTCACCTGTGGCAATGTCTGCACTCCCCAAGCAGTCCTGCTAAGGCAAAGGTGGTTTGGGTGAAAGCAACAGGTTATCCCGTGAGCAAGGCTGAGAAAATATATGTAACATGCACAGCCTCTGTGCAACTTTGTAATTCAACACCTCATCGAGTCCCAGAGAAGCCTGAAATGCTGATCCCTCGGAGACCTTATTCTATTTGGCATCTCTCTGTTCTGACTTACTTGCTATTTTCCATTCAGCTGCTCAGCCCAAATGCCCCACGCTGATGGTACAGGTAGCAGGAGGGCAGGGCAGGGGCATGTTGCCTTCCCCAGGCTCATGGGCACAAAGTCTCCACTGTTTACAGTCAAACACACAAAGCAGAAAAAAACCCACTGCATGCACACGGCCAAGAGGAGCTCTGATCTGCTTGAAAGTGCTGTGTCCAGCAGTCTTATCATCACAACCAAGACAGGCAGACCTGGAGGACAGACAGACTTTCAAGCACAAGGAGTTGCCTTGGGGCTGTGGGTAACTTTCGGGTGCCTATTGCATCTGAAAAAATACCTCCCTCCAGAGGTGCTAAGGCAAAGCAGGGATTAATTAAAATGCCAAGAGATTAGTTATTTATTAAACTGTTTTCATATTTGTAGCTGTGTTAGAGAGCTTCCTGCAGCTGCCATAGAGACAACAGCTACAGATAATAAAACTTTATGAGCAGTTTAAATTCTCTCTCACCTTAGGAGATGCAGAAAAACAGGGACAACTGACTGTTTGCAGGTCTTCTGTATCTTGCCTTCATTAAGCAGGACTCTATTTAAGCACTTATGCTTTTCCATCAGATAGTCACAGACTTCCAGAGAAAGGATAAATAGTTTACAGCTTCCACTTTCAACAATACCCTATAAAAACACACTGCAGTCATATCTGATTATCCAATTTTGTTTAGTGCAAAGCTCTCTCAGCAGATCAGTCTGCTTATTTGCACGTGTCAGAAGAGCAACAGAAATGGATTCCCGTGGGCAATGGAAAATAAGCTTTGCACTTGGAAAATAAAATAGTAATAACCACACAGTAAAACTGCAGATGCATGGGATAAATTAGATTTATCATCAGTCTTATACCATTCACACTTGAAATTTGCCCATAAATCTACCTCAATTGAGGCTTATTTAATGTTTCTTCTAAATGTGGCCTGGAGCTAGAGATTCAATCTGTGTAAGAACTGACAAGAGAAAAAAAAAAAAAACCAAACATTTCTTTCTTTCTTTCTTTCCCCACAAAATGTGTAACTTCTTGTCAAACAGACACCAGCTTGAGTCTCAAGATGGGTACATTTCCATTCGGGATCAGTTCACATTTTAATTTTTGATACATTGCAAACATAAAGCAACAAGAAGCTAGGAAGGGAATACGGAGAAAGAAGAGATTTCTCAAATATCTAATATAATATACAACACTGCTAGTGAATTCTACTAGGATCTGTCTATACATTTATGACTGAAGTATATATTTATATTATTTCGACTTCAAGTAAATCTAATACATGCATATTTAATATGTATGCATTTAAATTTTCTCATTTTGCAAAGTCTTACTAGGTTTTTTACATATTTTATATTTACAAGATGTGGTGAGACAGCTTTCAACAGGTGCCTCTCAGTGTGCCAATCTAAATAAAATTATCCTTGGTTTTCAAAGCCTGTGCTGGTAAAAGAACAAGAATACTTTGAAATACTGCATGAATGAAAATACAGAATGGATGGGAGAAGAGTGTGAACAGAGTAATAAATGGTAAAGGGGTTTGCTTGCTGACCATCCTAGCAATGAATGGGGCTAAGGAAAATGAGTAGACCATTCCTCACATTACCACACTGGAAACACAGGGTGAGTAGAGAGGTATACTGGAATTATAATTGCTTTGCAGTCCCATTTTTCTGTACTTTTAGAGCACATGCACTGTGCTTTGAAAGAAAAGACAGTAGGTGATAGGACTAGACAATCTTCATAGGGCCTTTCCAATCTTAACCATTCTGAAATCCTGTACTGCAGTGTCACTGCCAAAACAATGGGGTGATTTTCAAAAAGGCACCATGGGACAGGCAAACCTGGAGTCCCCCACCAAAAGGTAAAGGAAAATCCTGTAAACACACATTATGCTGTAATGTACACATCATTGAGGGAAGCTGTCACCCTTGCTGTTCTTCAGTGAATCCACAGAAAGTGTATATGCCAGGCTCACTAGCCAAGACCTTGAAAGAAGCAGGTTAATGTGAGACAACACCATTTGGTTCCCATGAGCTGCCATCCTTCCTCCAGGTCTCTGAAAACACCAGGATTTAAACAGCTGGACCTTTCCTTTTTTTGATGCTTTATTATAGCAGCAAGGCAGCAGATTGCTTATATTCCATTTTTCTCGGACTTTTAAAAAAGTGTGAATGAGCATGTGTGTATGTTGAAGTGATAACATAAGGACAAGCCACATTTCTAGTAAACATTACTTTAAATTATCCTGGAATGCAAAAGTGCACTTGTGCAAAACTAGCTGCCCAAAAAGGGAAGTAGAGCTGTACACCATCCTGCCTGCAAGTTGAGCATGTCAGCAGGAGAGTCACTGTATAAGGGCATGTTTATAGGTCATGTAAACCTGCATCTACACTAAAACTCATCTCCTAAAACACAGAACATGCATGCACTCCATTGCAACAGCCTCCTCTATGCAAGCCCTCATACTGTGGCAGAAAACCACAGTATATGGTGGTCAGAGACCAGAGTCCTGGGTGAATTTAAGCCTTTCCATCTCTATAATGTGGGTAGAGGAGGGCAAGGAGTAGCCTCTCACCTGTGACTGTGTCAGCACTGTGAACCCCATCCCTGAAGCCACTTCAAGGCGGATTTAAGCCAGTCCCTCAATTTGACTCACTCCAGCAGTGACATGGCCCAACTCAGTTCAAATTCCCCTTGGCTGTGATGCAGTGGATGATGCAAGCCCTTTTCACCTGTTTTATTTCAAAATCTAGCCGGCAAAGAAGCTCCTTAAAGGGCTCTGCCTCTGAACACACAAGCAAGGGCAGTCGGACTCAGGAACATCTGTGACAGCCATATACACCTGTGCACTGACAGTATTAGTGACATGTGGGTAATTAGCAGTAAGGCTGATGCTGTGGGTAAAGCCATAAGCAGGAGGAAATGAAAAATGAAGGTACAAACCAGTTGCTTTTTAATGATGCCAGAGTGTTATGCAATGCCTGTGATGCAGACAGAGAGAGAGGCAGGGTTGAGTTGGGCAACAAGGCTGACAGCAGTTCTGAGTCAGGTGTCACTGCTGTACAACCTCTGGCAAATCATTTATTTCTCACAGGCTTTGCCCCCACTTTGTTCAAGTCTCTCAATTAAATCTGTAAGACAGGAACAATGTCACTCGATTTGGTCACCTTCCTGCTTTACTGGGTTCCGTATTTTAGCTGGAACTGATTTACCAGTGTAATGCAGATAAGCAAAACAAAAATGTGCAGTTTTGGAAGTTGTCACTTTTGGGAACATAAATGTACACTGTCCATTCTGCTGCAGAGCTGGGACCCTGCAGTGACACAGGACTTACTGCTGCAGGTCTTTGGGCAAGTCTCATATTGGAAGTCAAGTTACATCACTGGGAGTAGGAAGGGAGCAATTCTGCAATAAATAGAAAGACACCAGAAATCATAAAGCTTTTGATCGGACTCTTGGGTGAAATACACATAAAAGCAAGTGGAGGCAGTGCAGAGGTGCAGTATGACCCTGTAACCCTACAGGCATTAGAAAACAGTGAGGTTTAAAAACAAGGAACATGTTTGGGGTTAGGGGGAAATAAATCACCGAACTGGAATCTGAAAGGCTAGGCTCTTCTGTTCAACATACCACTGCAGCATCCCCAGCCTCTATCAGATGCCCTGCATGCCATACCAGGCCGAATTCAACCATATGTTTGTAGCTAAGCTATGAAATTCATTTGTCAAGTCCCAGGCGTTTTTGGCAAGATGTCCTGTACTATATGTGTGGTCTGCTACACTAAAACAGGCATGCAGAATGTTGTGGCGGGTATATCTATAGGATCCAGGGGCAGCACAGCCAACAATTTCCCTTCTCTGACTTTTAGTGCTGTTTAATAATGAATGCAGATAGAGAGACTTGGGGTCAAAGACGTTTCAGCACAGTTGCTAGGCTTAAAGCCTGCTGAAGGCTCCTGGAACAAGCTATAAACACGTATCTGAGCTCCATGCCAACTGTGTAAACTCAGAAGCTGCTTGCTTCATTCAGGAACTTCATGCCCACCAGAGTCATGAGCCTTTTGGACTGGAGGTAAGTCAGAGGCTGGCAAAAGTCACATTTCCCTCGTGAAAGGGGATGTGGAAGATGATCAGACAACGCAGGGGCGGATGACGGATAGGAAATGATTTCTCGGGTGTTTTGAAAGGAAACACATAATGCAGAGTTATGGACTCTCATTAATCAGGCAGAGCAGTCTGGAGGTGCCAAATCTCGCAAGAATAGACCAAAGACTTGGAGTCATTTGTAAACTCTTCCTAACTGAACCCTTTGTGTGACGCTTACCCAAATTCTACATCCCAATTCGAATATCACCACCTTGGCCTGTGAATAGTTGCCTAGTGGCTCTGATTCAAACTGATTCATAACAAAAGATAAATCTTTCTGCACCTAAAAAAAGAAAAAGCTGCTGAGAAATTCTTCAGTTCCTCTGCCTTGTGCTATCCTTGAGCCAGGAGTTTTTGCAACAAAGTCAGTCTCATTTCTTCATCTCCAGAACCCACATGCCTCTTCCTTACCATATAGGTAGCTACAAGCAGTCCTGCTACCAGATTTTTTAATACCGCACAGAATGCAGAAAGGAGGCAGAACTGTCAGAAAGAAGTTTCAATAAAGTTTTTCATATGTACCATAAAGTCATCACTCTAAGAGAGATTAGCAGACTGCATGACAGGAAATAGCCAAGATCTCTGATCTTCAGAAGGAACTTCAACTTCTGAAGATCAGCAGGTACTATCTAACCTTTTCCATGCTGAAAACAAGAGCCATGAAATTACTGTTACATGGAGAAGTGCTGCGATTTGCCTCCCAGTGAATCTAAGGTTGCATGCTGACAAATCAAACTCCTCTGTGAAAGCAACATTTTGGAAAAACCAGCCACAGTGTTGCTCAGGTAATTTGGAAGACAGCCATGTTTCAAATCTGTCCATTTAACCAGCCAGAAAATCATAACAGTACCATCCAGGAAGAATTTATCCACAGCACGTAAAATGCACTTTCCTGCTATGGCATGGGGAAAGCAGAAAATGAGATAAAAATAAAGTCTTACAAGGTATATGACACACTCCAGGCTCTGAGCTCTGACAAAGCAACACCTCTGAGCAGAAATCCACTTACTTAGAGATGGCTTCTAGTGCTATACTGCAGCAGCTGTTTCCCACCTCCCACTGGTGTTATATTTACCTGCTGCGTTTCAAATACCCACTGATCCAGGCTGAGGCTGTGAGATGCTCTGGGGAGGAACAACAGCTGCTTCCCTGCATCTGTCCCAGCCCAGAGAGGGGACAGGCCCTGTCAGGTTCAGCATCATCCCTGCACATTTGGACCCAGGTACTCACCTAAGAGCTGCACTCCACGGGTGAGTCCATAGACATCGATCAAAGCCCAGAGGGGCTCTGCTGTTCTCACCCCACTGAAGAAGAGCATCGCAGTGGAGTCATTCACTCGATAGAAAACCCGTCCCTTCTTGTCCACCCAGAAGGCTATGATGTTTCCCTCATTTGCAAACTCTTCTGGCAGAGCCTTGGCCCAAAACCCACTTTGGGAAACCAAGTCAGGGCACGCATACTTCGGCAGAGTGTCAGGGTTAATCCTCGATGGATCTTTGGAAGTAAAGCCAAGTCGAAGAGCCCCACTCCAGCAACACTGCTTTTTAGTGATCTGCAAAGATAACAGCAGCAATAACAGCATCTGGCACTTGAACATCTACTTTAACACTACCAGCTCTATGCATCAAACACTGGTGGCCAGCGTGCAGATGACCCTACCAGATTTAGGAAACATTTTACACACCAAACACTGCTGTAGCTTTTTCAGCTGCAAGCAGCAATGCTGCACACTTAGGATACAATGCCCACATTTAGAACTACATACATCAAATTAAATCTACGTGGAGAGGTGAAATGTAATTACAGCTGCACAATGATTCACTTCTATTTCTAGGGTAATTCTTTTCGGCTTAAGACTCATCCTCTCCCGAAATGTGCCAAAAACTGGCCCTAAGACCTTTTATCTCAGCACCTGCAGCAGTAGAGCTCCCCCCATATACTTCTTAGATGATGGGGTCTCTCACGACCTGAAGGAAAAGCAGAGACTCCAGAATCACAGTTACCACCATGCAGTTTTCTGGGTTTCCTAGACAAGTTAAAGACAGTCTTTCCCGTGTTTAGCTTGTCATACTGGATCACGGCCTTGCAGCAGAGAACTTGTGTGTGGGAAAGCACAATTTAAAGTATCTAACTTTATTAAATACCCAATTAGGAGGCAAAAATAGATGTTGTCTTATGATTGGGAAAAACCTATTTATTTCAGCTGTGAGTGGTGTTTTTCAAAACATGTTGTGCACAACTACACTCCACCTGTCAGTACGCAATGACTCAGTGTGTCTGGGGTCAGGAACAGAGTCTGCTTTAGTTTTTGGAATGGTTCACATCTCATATCCACCTTTCTGTACCAGAGAGACAGCAGGAAAATGGATCGCAGATGCCTCCAGAGTCATCAGCTTCTTCTCACAAGAACTAAGCCCTGGACTGTAGGGGATCTGAGGGGAGCAGGCAGCAGGTCCTAAACACATGCAGGACATCCAAAACACTACTCAGTTATAAAGTCACTTTTTTCCCATGGAAGTAAGGAGTCTTCCAGAGTTAGTATGGTCCCCAGATGGAGATGATGTCCTTGGAGAATATTTATCTCACATTTTCTTGTTTTGAGTATGAACCTGCTGGGGTTTGTTCCTCTGACCAGGATCATGAGTGTCCCCAGCAGAATTGGGGTGAACCAGGCATGCACGTGACAAAACGGGGAAACACAATACACACTCTCCAAGAAGAAGTCTGGATTATTTATTGCAGAAAATTTACCACAAGCCCTAAAAGCTTTTGGGTCTAAGATAAATACAGCCTCATTGTCATTTGTACAATTTATTTTTTGCCAGTACTTCACAGCAATCACAGGCCGTGTGAAGTAAATATTCATATGGTAATTGAGGCTGCACATGTTCCATGTATTAATCAGCACCTATAAACAGTTCTCAATACAGTCTGACCACAGGCGAACTAATATCCAAATTCAAATCAAGTATAAAGCCTGCCAAGAATTAGACACAGCTGGACAAAGGAAACACAGTTTTGCTAAAAAAGGCAATGGTTAATGATGGACCAAATTCTCCCCTCAGCAGCCACTGCTAGCAGAAAAGCTTGGGAGGTCCACTGGATGCCAGAAAGGGAGGAAAAGACAGAATCGACACCCAAACTGCTAAGCCATGCCTGCTTCCAGAGATTCAGGCTCCTGATCTTTACTGCCTTGTGCCATCTTTGAGAACCTCATTCCACTCCCTAGCAATGCCCTGAATTACATGGAAGAAGCCATACTGGGACATATGTCTCTGAGGCTGTTTGACAGCCATATTCCCATATTCCCAAAGCTGAAAAAAAATCTGAGAACAAAATGTGAGATACAATACCTAATAAATAGAATGAAATCTCCTTACTTCTTTCTTCTATTTTCCAAACAGAGTTTAAGACTTTACAGGACCTGAATGACTGGGTTCATGGTTAGCGTTCGGCTGGTAAGATTTAAGATGCTGTTTTCCACAGGCACACACAATAGTGAGGCAATTACATGATGGACTTATCATAAAAGCAAAGATGTTCTCACATTTTCATCCATCCCTAGAGTACAAGTTCTGGTGAAGCCTGTTGATTACTGCCATGAGACCTTCCCACTGGAGTCAGCAGGAGCTCTGCTTATAAATCTCTTGTGCAGATTCGCATGCGTATTCTTCACATATGTTATGCAAGCTAAAATCCTAAAATACACAGTCATAAACAAGTGTGAATTTCCAGAGATAGCTACCTTGTTTCAGAATGAGGAAGAAATAAATAACCCAGAACCTTTGCCTAAACCACTAAATCCACTCAAATCTCTGATGGTGTCTTCAAAGCAATGCTTTCATCTTCTCCCAGATTATTTTCGCAGTTGGTTGTTGAAACTGCTGGCCAACATGGAAAAAAAATCTCATTAGGGAATGTGAGTGAGTCCTCTGGGATTCCACTGTGGATGGAAACAGAAGAGCTCCACAGGAAACATAACAAACCCGTAGGAGGGATTTTCTACCCACAGGCCTAAACCAGAAATCACTGAAATCTCTGTATATGTCCAAAAGGAAGCATCTTCCTTATTCCTTGCTCCTTTTCTGGCTCTAAGGGAAGAAGCAGGGAAGGCTGACTTGCTGCTGTAGGTCTCAGCACTCTGTGACCTCTAGCAATGGGCAACAGCAAGATCATTCAGACTTGGCAGCTATATGCTGAAAAACCTCCTGGAAAACTCCTGCATAAATGAAGGATTTGCAGTCAGATCATTCACATGTGCCATGAACTAAAGTGGCCAAATAAGATGACCTACGCTGTGCCAAAGTAGGGTGTGAAATCAGCGAAGAGCAGAAAAACGCAGTCCCACAAATTAGAGGGCATAAAGACTGGGAACTATCTGTGGATGAAGTTCAAAGGGCTCCAAGTTCCTTAAGGGCTAAAAAGTGCTTCAGTTCTTAAGGAGACTGAGGAGTTTCTTCATGAGAAAGCAGCTCCTGATGCACATGGAGGCATGGTGTGTTAGAGGAGCTGAATTTCCTGTGCCAGCTGCAGCACCAGGAGTATGAATTCCATTCTCTGGGCTACCACAGTAAGGTGACTGATTCAACAAAGCAGTCAGCAGACAGACAGAAAGATCCTTTTCTTAGACAGTAACTGTGACTGCACTCACTGTTCCTTTCATCCTTTCATCCAAACCCTTCTGTTTTCCCTGCCAAGCACACAAGCAAGCACCTTCACTTCCAGGTCCTTTTCATCTCTTATGTCTTGGCTGTGGAGAGGCTGACTCTCACCTCCACTGAGACTAGCCCTCATTGCTGCTTTGTTTACAGGAACAAAAGTGCTCCTTGGGGACTGGAATGCCTTCACTAACTCCTCAACCTCCCTCAGCCTGCCAGCAAAACTCCTCTGTAGGAAGGGAGCAAAGCCTAGAGGACATGCCGGGTAGGGAGATATTAAGGCTGCAGCCTTTCAAACTAATCAATACAGCCCTTTTTTCTTGCTTTTTCCAAGCAATCTCAATTTAATCTGTTGTTCTTGTCTAACATCAAGACAATTGTCTTTGGAACACGGATTTCCCTTTTGTTCTCAGTTTCTACAGCAGTCTGTACCTGTGACTCCAAGAATCGCAGTGACAAAAGCAGAAGTACCAATGAAGATCACAGATCTTTAAGACCAAGATCTGACTACTGTGCTTTTCAAGGAAGGGCTAGAGATCTGCTGCAAGCAACAAAGCCTGGTACACCCCAGCATTCATTCACAGCAGCTCCCATGGCAAAAAGGGAAGGTATAATTTACTCACCTTAAGCCTGACTTGTTCATAAATAACAATAGGCCTGTTGCTGAAGGTAATGGCATTGCAGAAGCTAGCCTGGCGCTTCACCGCCTTCTGTGTTGTGTCCATGATGATCTGGGATCCCTTCGTGTGAGGATGGAAAAGCAGAGGGCTGATTGACAGAGTTCCACACTGTGGGATGGGGAGACAGTGCTTCTGCTTGTGGTGGCATCGGTGGGAGGAATTTGAAAACGACCCACCAATGGAATCTGAAAGTAGAATGGGGAAAAAAGGGTTTCAAATATGCTATGAGTAACAAGGTAATTTTCAATGCAAAAAAAAAAAAAAGCAGAGGTACTTCAGAGAAAAACTATAGATCAAAGAAAAAAAGCTAGCCAAATCCTTACTCTGTAAATCACTGAGAGTTTCTAGAGCATCTTGAGCAATAAAAGACTACAAGAATATTGAAGACTCCCATCTGGACAATCTGATAGTACAAAGCATGACAATGAGACTGCACCTCAGCACTGAAATCACAGGCCATCATGAGGTCACAGACCAGGAAAGAACAAAAGAATTGGTTCCAAAACTGGAGCAAAGTACGTGTGAAGTTGCTGTATCAAAGCTGTCCTACTTACAGAACAATCTTCCACTTCCAGAGGAATCCTACACAACTTGATCATTTCTTTCACACCTCCTTTCCAACAGCTTCCATGTGACTTTGGATGCTGCCCTATCCACCCATACTAAGTGCCAGTTCCAACACACACACTGCTAATTTATACTCAAGCTCTACTCAGCAGTAACCCACCTGAACTTCTCCACCAAGCCCCATCCATTCTCCTCTCTCCTCTGCTGATGGGAACCTCAGCTGAGATCCCACTTGTCATGAAGGCATTGATCAGCACACTATGACTACAGTGAGGAAAGCAAAGAGGGAGAAAGGCTATGAAGGAGGGAGATTACTTCTTTCTCTAACCAAAACCCTACACAAAGACTGTAGGGTGGTCTGCACAATCAACATAGCTACGACAGCGGCTTTGTTCATGAACAAATGGGCGCACACGTTTCTTTTCAACAGGGAGCCTGCAGCAGTTCCAGCCCAAAACAACCATTATACTGAACACAAGTCATCTGCTTCCTTTTCCTTGTGTGCACACACACGCTACATTATGCACATATGTTTGGGAGGAAATACTCCTAGATTTGGAAACAGAGTACCAACAGAATAAAGGACTATTCTGTGATAGACTCAATGATGCAACTAAAGCAAATATGACCTTAACAATGCACCAGTTTGTGCTGTAAAGATGCATGACTAAACAGTATCCTTCGAACATACAAATGATGGAAACTAATCATGTATATTCTTCACACAAATTAATTGCTCATTGTTATGCCTTTCTATAGCAACTATAATATAATGCTTACAAAAGCCTAGACCCTATTTCTCCCAGCCTTTTGGGTCATCTTAGCTTCTAGCTACACAAAGTTGTAGTGGCACATCATCAGAGTGAGTGTGAATAACTACCAGCAGAACCTAAAATGTTGGTTTATGATGAGAACAT
The DNA here is from genome assembly GCF_036250125.1 of Pseudopipra pipra. Lineage (NCBI taxonomy): Eukaryota > Metazoa > Chordata > Aves > Passeriformes > Pipridae > Pseudopipra > Pseudopipra pipra. Next base: position 24,773,227 of record NC_087556.1, on the reverse strand, counting down.
TATAATTCAACTTCAGCATCTGTCACTCTGGCCTTCTCCTCGTCTCTTTGTTTGGTTTTTTTCGTCCCATTTTCAGCAACAGTTCTAGCCTTTAAAAGCAGAGCAGGGAGGTCATACAGCAGGCTGTTACCTTTAAACACTTTCATTAATGCTTTATGGGAGACATGAACCAACGGGGAGTTATTTGATGCTAAAAATGTTGTGGAATATGTCAACTTCCTTCTCCTGTTCCTCACACATGGAGGAGGAGAAATAATGAGCAGAGTACCAAGAAAAAGTAGACGTTAACCTGAGCAGGCAGGTCAGAGGGAAACCTTTAGAAGGAACAGACTGCATGAAGGGGGAGTTTCACAAGGGGAAGGTCAGGATGCTGCAGCTCATGTAAGCCTAACCTTTTTCCTTTGGAAAGGTCACTGCTGACCTGGGGCAGTGCACCCTGACTTTTCCCATGAACCAGACTAGGTGGTCAGAAGACAATACAAGCTGCAGCAACCCCACAGACCGAATTTTCTGAGGTTACTGCCTAAGATGTGTTTAATTTGAGGCTGTCTTATGCCCCCAAGAACAGGAGGCTGAATCCCTTCCAGTACCACTAGCTTTTTTGCAAACCAAGTACGTTCTTTACTACCACTCTTCTGAAACCCTGTTAAGTCCCCAGCTTTAGTAATATCTTGCTCATGAGTTCCTCAGGCTTAATGGTATTTTGCAAAGAACTATTTCCTTTACCACTGTAAACATGATGCTTTTCACCATCACAAATTATAAGCCAGAGCCAGCAAAAGTGGCTGACTTCACCTTGCTCCACTCCACTTCCCCAAGTGGGTCATGCTTGTCTGTAGGGACAAGACCATTGAGAGATAGTCAAAGTAAACCATCCCAGCCTCTCTTTTCACATAATTTTTTCAGTCTGTTGGATCTCCTCATTGCTCATCTCTTAGCTGCCTCTTTTTTTCTGCTATACCCCTTCTTTTATAGGTAGACCGATTAAAAATAAACATCTAGTGTAAAAACTTCGACTTCCAAATTTTTTTTAAATACATATGAAGTCACAGTCACTTCTGAAACAAGACATCTATAGAGGGATATAATCAATTGTTTGAGAAAATTTAAAGTCAAGGGATCCATAGAAAAATATGATTAACTCTTTTTCTGATAATTTCCAGTCCTTTCTGTTCAACATTTCTTTGATACTTTCTAGGGGTGCATATATGTGAAAGACAAGAAGCTACCAGAGAACGTACATTCAATTCACGCCATCTTTGCATCTAGATCTGAATTTTGCAGCTCAAACATTTTGCTAGCAGTCACTCACCAAAAAAAATTTGTGCAGCACAAAGGCACACACATTTTAACCTATTTGCATATCTCAGGGCTCTAATTTCACTGGATAACCTGACTGGGATAATAGCTGCCACACCTCTCCATAGGACACTGTGCCCTTTTAAGGTGTGGTAATGGAGTCACCAAAACTCCCCACAGCTTTCAAAAGAGGCTCTTAAAACAACATGCCTATGTCCAGAGCATTTGCTGGAGCAGCGTTATGGAGCTGTAGGGTCCTCTCTGACTCCATGAGAAAGATGTCAGAGGAACACTTCTTTGGTGTGATAGTCAAACCCATGCCAGACCAAAGCCTGCAGGGAGAGTGCCCCCAATGCAGATAACTGAAACAGGGCAATCATGCTCCACAGGAATGGAAGAAAGTACCTCAGGATCAGCTTCCACAGGTGGATAATGCAAATGGGGAGGAGACTCCTTCTTCCTCCCAAATGCTCTTACACAGTAAAGACTCCTGCACGATGAACACACGTGGGTAAGGACCGGACAAGATCTTCATTTTAAGAAGTGCAACTACTTAATAAGGAGGTTTTGCACCTTATAACTACTTGGAAAAATCACTAAGCAATAGGTCAAACGCAAAAGCCTTTTCTCAACTTCTTCAGGGCAGCATGTCCCCTCCAAAATGAGGAGACACCATACAACTTCAGCTGGCAACACAAACAACTACGACTGGACTTACACAAGGAAAGGGACATTTTAGCAATACATCCTTAGCTGGCTAAAACTATCACAGAATCATCTTCTAAAGTTTTTGTTCTCATTAGGCTGGACCTAGACTCCAGTCTTCTCCCATCCCCTTGTTTAAACTACCACACGTTTTGACATTCTCACCCTTTGCTACCAGCAATAGTGGTACAATACAGCTAGGGCCTTGCAGTAGGTTTCACATTATTTTATGTAAAAGAATTGAATTAAACTCACAAACACTGAGTTTCAGCTGGCAAAATAGGCAAAAGCACTTCTGATTTCACATCATCCATTCAAGATTCCATTAACTGAGAGTCTGTTTCAGCTGACTCCTGTGCCACAACCTGAATTATCAACCCCCTAACAAAGGTGAAGTGCAGTTATTGCTTGAAACAAAAATTGCAAACAAATAAGTATTTGAAATGAGGCTCAAATAGAGTGTTCAAGGGTACTGCAAGCTTCCCATTCCACAAGATAAACAACTTCACCCTGACAAGTAGGAGCTGTAACAACATGACAGGACTATGGAAATTGGCACCTTGTGATAAAAGTCACAAGAGGAAGATCATGCCTGTCTTAAAACAGCCTCTGTGTTGAAGGGCTGCAAATGCAGAGATCTGGATGCCCATACAGCTTTCCAGGCTTCATGTTCGGGGTCACAAAGAACAGAATCTGCTCACTTCTAAAATTTTAATCTTTCACTTCATGCCCAGTTATAGATGCTGTTTGAACTATTTCACCCAGCACTGGGTTTCAACCCTGAACACAACCTGCCCCTAATACCATAAGCCCTGTCAAGAGAGCACCAAAAGTGGTAAAATACCACTTGCTCTCCTGAGCCACAAGAGCATGGACTGGATCTTGTGAAACCTTTAGTAAGCCAGGGTGAAGGAGACACTAAAATGAACCACAGTGTTAAGCAGTTGAACCTCTCTGCCTTCAGTGTCCCACTCCTAAGTGCATCTTTTCTGGAGCCCCGTCTGAGAAAGCAGTGTATTGTCCCAAAGGTGGCACAATTATCCCTCCGTGTGCATCTCCCTCCCTCCTGGTCTCCTGGATCTCAAGGCCTGAACAACATCCTACATACAACACACAATATACAAGGCAGCAGTGGAAGTTCACAGCTTAGAAAAATGCATCTCAAAGCCTGTTAGGGGTTTTCACCAGAAGTGCTCATGCTCTGCAAACACTAGATACAATCTTAAAAAGGCTTGGGATTTCTTAAGTGCTGCAAGAAATTACTGGATTTAATTTTTTTAAAATACATTTTTGCCAGTTGAAAATATCTTGATAGGCACCTATCAGAATGCTGTAAAAATAATTTCAGATTGAAAACTAACTGCAAGGTATTTAAGATAAACTTCTTACAGCATGTGAAATAAGTGCCATTCACAATTGAAAGAAATAGAAAAGAAGGCTTTAAAGCAGAGCCCCAAGACTGACACACAGTAACAAACAGGAAGGATATATCCCTGTCTGCCTGGGGAGGAGAGGTCTTGGGTGGCGACAGACGTACCTGTGCTGCAGGCAATTGGCAGTGAAAAGAATGGACAGGGCAAACATCGCACTATGAATGGAGAAGAGGGTTTCAAAATTATTACATTATCAAAAGAGGCTGACAGTGCTTTATGTGGCAGGTGGCCTTACTGTATAAGCATTTAAGGGGAAGGATTTTGAGAAGAAAGAAAAGGAAACCATGTGTGAGTGTGGGGAATGCAAGGGAAGCCCTGCCCAGGGGATGCATGGATGGTGGAGCAGAAAAGGCCTGGCCCTGAAAGTGCACCCACACAGACCTTCCAAAGCTGGATAATTACTAGCAGCACAGAGAGAAAAAAAATTAACTGAGAAGAATGCTTGTAATCCTTACTGCTTCTTGAGCTGGACGCAAATTTCTGAAAATTATCAGTGAAATACGGTGTAACCAGTTACACTAATCCTTTATATTTGTTAATAAAGTTCAAAAGGAGAAAACATAATGAAATTATTGTGCTAGGCTTTGCAAATGGATTCTTAAAAGCACACTTTGAGATACAGTTTACTAAAAATAAACATTAGCTTAACACCAGTGGAAACTGGAAAAGAGTTGCAAATCTTGTTTTCTCACATGTAGCCTGACCCAGGGCATGTGCACAGAAGAAAGAGAACCATAAATTAATGCAAATTTTCACTGCCTTTAAAAACATGTTTGCTGTTCTTGAAGGAGTAAGTAATAATGTATCTCCAGTCTATATCCAACTCTCCCTGTGCCTGTATGACAACAATGACCCTGCTGGATTGCTGTCCCCACAGTCGAGTACTCATCTCTGTATTGCAAGATGACCAAGAAGCAAAAGTAAAGCTTTGTTCTTTCACAAACTATAGCCTTGCAGGTGTTGGGACATTAGATAGAAATAAAAATGGTTAATTCAAGAGCATTAAATCCAAATTATGGAGCATCTTGGGTTAAAGTTTAGTGAATTAAGGAAGTATCTACAAGGTGGATCTCAGCCAGCAGGTCAGATCTAGCACTCCCATCCAAGACTCCAAAAGAAGTCAAAGCCAAAACATAACTTATTTTCATCTGTGCTATTTTAGCAGTGACAAGATGCATCAAGAGAGTAGGTTCGCACATAGTGTAAGATTTTCCATTTAAATTGCAAACTACAAGACAAGAGGCAGGTGCAGACAGACCACATGCACATGAAAGGAGATAATACCAGTCCCTTTTTTTATGACTGAAATACAAAGCTATCTTTAAAGCAACAGATCTGAAAGACAAGGGTAGTTTTATAGGCACCTGTGATAAGCTCCACCCCCCACACCACCACCACCACACACTCCCCCATTATCCAGTATAAAAACCTGGAGTTGACTGCAGGATGATTTGCAATGGATCCATCTCTCAAACCTGACTGATAAGTGCTGGGAAGGCAGTGGTTAATTTGTGAGGAGCCCTCAAACTGAAGAAGCTGAACTTTCATTTCATAGAGAAAAATAAAATTACTAAAAGAGATACAAAAAATGACAGTAAGGACAGAGGGCAGGAAAACAGGTCCAACAGCTGAAATCTGGAATAAATACAAGCATGGCAGGACTTTGTTTGTCAATGGCAGAAGAGAAGACTTTCAGGGTTGTGGAAAGGAAGAAGAAAAGGAAAAGGGGAAGGAAAAGGGAAAGGAAAAGAAAGAGGAAGGGGGGGGATTTAGGCAGAGGTGCATGTGCAGTGATATAGGTGAGCAGCAGAGATGTGTCCTGTTCAACAGTCACTCCTCATGAAGAGACAACAACCTCTGCAGGAGAACCAAGCAATTACCTGTGGGCTTTTTCAGCCACATGGCTGAACACAGTCAACTTACAAGTCCCTGGTTATAACTTGGATGTGAGGCTTTACAAAAGCTTGCTGGACGACAATGCTGAGGCTGAGCATCAGTAAGAGCTGAGAGTGAGGCAACCTTTATAAAGATTGAGAAAAGCAGATAAAAGAGCTGAGGAGTAACAGGACAATAAGAGCTCTGCTTCGGTTATAATAAACCTGAATTGTTTCTAATATTTTTTAAAAAGGTAAAAAAAATCCAGAGCAAAAATTTAGGCTGGCTAAAGGAAATGTAAGTACTACAGACAAGAGGTGGATCTGTTAATCAACTATAGGAAGGATATGGCTGAACTAATGTTTGTTGTTGAAATTACCCAGAGAGGGATAAGAAGAGCCTAGAGAAGACTCTGCCAGATCAGGGAAGGAAGGTGAGGAAAACCCTAGAAATGCAGGAGAGGTAGAAGGAGAGGACAGCAGGGCAGGACTGAGCTGGGGAAACAAACCCTCACACACACCATCTCCATGAGGAACAATCCAGCTGACAGTACTGCAAGCACTTAAAAATACTAAGCACAACAAAGGTGGCTGATCGGGCCCATTTTTTTTGGTAAAGAATAGATAATATGAGAAGAGAGGTCTAAATATAGTTCTATATTCACATAAGGCTGCTGAGAAAAAATTCCTTCCCCTTATAAATGAATTTTTAAATTTCACATCTTCAGTAATGATGCTGTGTAATCATTAACCATCTCCTGGTCCCTAATTAGGCACTGTTTACTCAATGTCTCTCAGTCATTTGCAGAAATTCAGTTACTGACATGGCACACCACAGAGGACAGCCATGAGACCCCTGGCACTGTTCCATTTCCTGCGGATGCAGCCCATCTTGTGCAGGCTCCTTCCTTGCCTTCTCCCCATGGAAATTCACATGAGCCACTGCCATAAGTCCTCTGAGCACATAAGGACAGCGAGAGCATAAGTAAGCAGCCATATGCTCCCTTCTGCCAGGTAAGAAGAGATGGGGGGAGCAGCCCCCCTGAAAGATGCTGGGCAGGATGAGCTGCCTCAGAAGCTGTGTCCCTCGAAGTCCAGCCACATCCAGGGAAAGGAGAATGACATCCCTCCATCAGCAGCAGCCACTGCTCCCCACACTAGCTTCTAGAAGCTCTCATGATTCACAGACAGCAGCAATTTGCATATGCCATATAATTATTTGTTTTTGAGAGCAGCAAGGCACTTCTGACTTTATTCGCTTCGCATCTTAGTGATTTTGCATCTTTATTGTTCTTACTCTGGCTTACTTAGGCTAACTTACTATCCTAAGTTAGATATTGTGAGTAGGAAATGAGAAGATCAAAGTGAAAGATGGTGCTCTGGAAGCATCTAAGATCTCTTTCTTGATTTAGAGCATTTTTGCTGTGCTGTGATTAGGTTGGCTCTGTCAGCAGTCTAACAAGAAATGTAAAAATATATGTCTTTAACGAAAGAAAGATTAAGTCCAGTTCAGTTTAAGATTTAGGGATGTTTCAAAAATTCTGTTTATCCTTCTCTTGCAAATGTGCAGTCTAGGAATCTTCTCCTTTGCTAATATCTGATGCTTCAGGAGGAGGAGAAACAGCTTGCCCAGGGTAATGGCTGATCTGTCTGTGCTGCAGATGGTGGGACAGAAGCAAGAAAAAACCCAAAACTTTCCATGCTCCATCCTCTTGATAATCCTTATCTTCTCAAAGATAAGATGATACACTGTTTGCTGTAAGATGATGTATATTTTATAAGTTATGTTTGCTTTTCTGACTCACTGCATTCATGAACCAATTCCTTGCCATAGCTCCTTTTCCAGAAACTGTCCATTGGAATAAGCCATTGAACTGTCCCACTTCCCATAATCCCAGATACTCATATTCTTAGTATAGGTCAGAACTATGCACATAACATGTTACACCTGTGCTAACATTACAGAGTTCCTCCTAAATTTTTAATTGTGTAAACTAAGCCCGAGTAGTTATTGCAGACACTCAGCTAAGAGCAGTGCTGCTGAGATTAGGGCCAACAGTCCCTCATCCCTCTCTAAACAGGTCTCAGGGTACAGTACAAATACAAACCTTGGATCCTCTTTGAACCAAAGCCTCATACTAACAAACTGAGTGTTCCCACTGTAGTGCTAAATGCACACTGCTTTTTTCCTTCCCCTCCCACAATCCTGGGCACAGCTGAGATGAACAGCAAAGCTGCTGCCCCAGAGGCAGCTGTGTCTCACGGCACAGCCCACAGTCAGCAGAGCAGCCGCTCTCAGAGGGTTCATGACAGTTCATACTGCAAAAAAGTAGCAACATAAAAGCAGAGCCTAACTGCAAATATTTTATGGCTGTGTATTATTTCCATGCACTACAAATCAGTGTAAAAGATGTTTTCTTCAAGGGGCCTCATATAGACTGTGTTTTTAAAATGCATTCCCTCTGCTAAATATAAATCAGCAAGAGTTTTTTGTTCTTCCAAAAGATTAACTAGCCTCAGTATTTTGGGATCTAATTCTGGAATACTTGTTGAGGTGCCAGCATTCTCTTCCAATTTAAATACAGTTTAATGGAAAGTCTATCCTGGGCACATTTTCCATATACAGTGTAATAACTTAAAAGCCTGAATATTGAGAGTTCACCAGAAACAGAAGTAACCTGTCACGGTTAAACTTTATATGTAATTTGTCAGGATGAGAAAGAATGGGGGAGCAATGGAGAGCAGTGTGGTAGAGACAAGCAAATGGATCTATAGAACCAAAATCTAAGAGATGGTAGAAATCGTATAGCCTACTGACAAAGCCATGCAAAGAAAATGCAAGTTAGAGAAGCTGTGGTTCTGAACTCAAGGGCTTGAATTTTCTTTGAGTTATATCTGTGTAAAATCAAAAATGTGCCTCTTTACTCAAGACGCTGAATTAGGCCCACATCAGGCTCCTTCCACTGTATATTTACAATGTAATCAACTATATTAGGATGCTGTTCTTTACACTCCATCACCAGTGGAAACAGACAGGGATTATGTAGAGTATTTCTGAATTATGCTTCTCATCTCGATGAGCAAATGGAGGACACTGTTCCACTGCTCTACCATTCGTTCCAGTGCATGAGACTATACACTGGGGATGCAGAACACAGTGGTCAACAATCCCCTGTTGCTTCTGATCTCCCATATCCAAAGTGTCTTGTTTAGACAGCTCCCTAATCAAAGACCACCTCTAATCGAGAAAGACAAGTGACCCAGGCAGGAGACATCATCCTATCTTGCTCTCTCCAGAAACTTTGGCTCTGCCAAGTACTCTGGGAATAAGGCAAGTGAACAGTAACACTTTGGAACAACACAGGCTCCCTAACATAGAACAGAAAGCAGGAACATCACAGTGATAGCATTTGCAAGACGGTGGTGTGGGTGCTGGACTTGTATTTGTAGGTCCAGGGGCAGAGAACAAGAACTGCTGCAGGGGTGCCTGTAGAAGGAGCCTGGAAAACACTCCAAGACAGGGAAAGCACCATTCATCTCACAGCAAACTCTAGAGCTGCACTAAAATATGAAAATTAAATATCCTTGAGATTATAGCCCTTTAACCCTCAAATACCATCAGTTTCTCAAAGGCATAAAAGGTTTAGAGACCAGCATGCTACGTGAGCTTGGATCAGAGCAAACAGTAAAGAGCTCCTTCCTCAAGAGCTCGTGCACTCACCCACACTGAGGATTCAGGATCCACACCTGCCTTCACACCTTCTCAAATACCCATATCCATGCCCAGCATAGCTATGCCCAGCACAGCCCTGATGTGCTCCTGCCTTATAGCAGTGCATGTTAGTAAGGCATAATATTCCTCTCAGTTCAGAGACATTGTTGACAACTTTGGGTTGCAGTTGTAAAATCTCCAGAAACTTTGCTGTCTCTTCTGCGTGCTTGAATTTATTGCAAATATCACATGTGTATGCCCTCACTTTGATTTAGTATTTGAACAGGTCAGCATATATATTCCAGAGCCTGTTCTTCTTCTCCTCTTACTCAGCTGAAGAGTGTAGATTGTGTTTATCATTCAGGACAACATACCATGAAGTTTTATGCTACAATGCCATTTCTAAAGAATCTCAGAAGATAGAAAAAGATAGTTTTTCTTCTATCATACATGACATTTACACTTGGAGAGTGCACTTTTCCTAATATAAAACATCCGTTTAGAGTCACTTAGAGAGACCATAAGGTTGGGTCATTTTGTGCATAGTCTTGTTTAAAAACACAGTGCTCAAGCCATGCTTGTTTCACACTCTTCCTCCTGTAGTCCCTTGCTGTTTTTCTTTGCAGGCTCTCTTGAGAGCATGCCTGCCAGGAACAGCTCCTTACACGGATTTAAAACTTAACAAGCACTTCTGAGTCGTAGTGATCATTTTCTGGAGCCCAAGTAGTGCTTTGTCCAAATGCTCCCATTCCCTCCTCCCAGTGGTGTAAGTGTGCCTCCTCTCCCGATGGCTGCCCACAAGCTCCTGTGAAAGTTTACCTCCAAACGCAAGAGCCAACAGGGCCCTTCTTGCAGAGCAGCCAGGGGACACCTCAAGTGACAGCACGGCCAAAGGACAATTCCCAGCTACAGATGCCCTTGTGATGGAGATCTTCCACTTCACAATGGGAGACACCAGGAATTTCCAGACCTTAGTGCTTAGTCCTGTGTCTCTAAGGATAACATTGCTCAGCTGTGTGAGCAGGTCCCTGAATCTTTTGCCAAAATTTTCTGGTGTTGATGTCCCCAGATTTAGGTAATTGCTTTTTCCTTCATGTACACTGGTAGCTGTGGAAGTACGGTCACCCTGTACATCTTTTCTATGTCTTTTTTTTTTACTACTTTAATTTCTTTCTGATCAACTGAAAACTCTCTTCTTCAGCATGAGCAAATTGCACTGCTCACTTTGCTCTTAGTTGGAACAGTCTCCAAACTATTTCCATCCACACTGGTTACTCAAATATCAAAGATTTTCATTCAATATAAAGTCCAAAAGCAATCCTAAAGGGAAGCTCTTTAAACATATATCTGCAAAGGGTCACCTGGCTGCAGGGTTTATGCTGTTATGAAATGGAATATGAAAGTTCTTTGCTTACAAAAGGAAAAATGCACCTGAAATTCTAGTCTTGCTCCACACAGACTAAACCCAAATGATATTGATTCCAGTGGCTTTTTTCCTGCTTTTGGCAGCAAATAAATTCTTAAAGTAGAGGGTTATTAGAGCTAGAAATTATTCATGCAGGTTAAAATTTACTATTCGCTTTGCTATTCGGCCACATTTAACATCCTCTTAAATGTTTCAGGATTACAGGAGCCATGTATTTTTTTTAATTCCTTCTTTCCTCTCTCTCTCCCTCTGTCCATTTCTCCTTGAAGAAAATTCACAGAACACACAATCTTCCTCTCTGCTTGCTTTGCCATTCCTTCCTCTCAAAAACATCTTCCTCCTCCTCCTCCTCCCTTGTCACAAGTATTAAAGTTTCTCAGCCACTTCTCTCTTTCAGGTTTTCCACTTCCTTCACCGGCCTCACTTTACCCAGAACATTCCTCTCTTACTTAGGTCTACTCCTTTCTTTTATTTTTAAATCTCTTGCAATCTCCTGGTTTGTTCTCCTCAAGACAGATATGCTTCGTATCTTCTCATTTAAAAAAAAAACCAACAACTACCCGTCTCCTGACACATAACAGGTCCTAGTGATTAACAGAGGCTCTCCAATCACACAGTTATAAAAAGATGGATTTATTTTAGTAGCCCACTAGTTAATCTGTCATGTATTCCTGCAAAGTAACTTGCACTGGGTACTAAATGAGGCTACTGTTCACCATCAAAACGGCATTTTTTTCAAGTGCATTGCTGGGATGAAAGCACAGGAGCTCCATCCATGACTCTCACCACTGGCCCATTAAACTTCCAGTCTACCCAGCAGAGCCAGCACGAGGGCCCAGACACAAAGCTCCCAGCCCAGCGCAGGGCACCAGCCCTGCTCTCCAGCAACTTCTCAATGCACAAGTAGAAATTATAAGCAAGAACTCTTGCCCAGACTAGAGAGGACTCTGGAAGTGTTAACCACTACAGCATTAAAATATTATTTTTTTCCAGGGAAATAATTTAAGTACTGCTGAGGCAAAACCGGGAGAAAGGGCAACACCTCTCCCTTTACGCAAGAATTTGGCCCTCTACGCGCACATTCCTTCATTAATCTGCACTTTCTGTACCACAGTCACAAGTGGAATCTAAATTACTGACTTTCCCACTCTCATCTGGCTCTGCAGCATATTGCTTGCACCAGTTTCAACATCCTTTACCAGTAAATAACACTGTTTCTTTAGCAGACCAGCACTTGAACGTGGACCACTGAATTAAAACAAGAAACTTCATCATCCACTCAAACCATAAAGTTACAGTTTATTTTAACAATGATAAACAGCATCTCTGATGCTTATTAAAAAAAGAGTGTGAATACTATTCCACCATCCTTTCTAGCAATTCCCACACCAGACCCACAAAATTATCACTTAATGTTTTGCTATAAACAACTGCTGGAGTAGTCCATACAGAAACTTGTTTTCCTTAGCATTTGCTGCAACAGGTCAGCCAGCAAAAGACTAAGGGTGTTGAGTCCTTATTGCCCAAGGACAAGAGCACATAGACTTCCTTTATTTCTTTAAAAGAGATCCTGCCTGCTAGCCACCCCCATCGTGCTGAATCTCATAGACAGAAAGAAGAGATGGGTCTTGCCCAGAACTGTTTACAAGCTGCATATAAGTAAAGAAACAGCAAATAAATGGGAGTAAGAGGAAGACAGCTTTTTAAGTAACTGTGTGTTTCATCTGAATTTCAGTTATTTTAATGAATCTGTCAGGACATCTGCTACTCCATACCCATGGACAATGCAATTCCTTGCACCTGAGGTCTCCCCACCTCTTCTGTCACCAACAGCACATGAAAGAGCTCTAGTCCTCTCTGATTTGCACAGGCAAAAATACACTTTAAACTGGAAGCTCAAAGCCCTTTCATTATAAGCCCTCACAGAACCCCTCCAAACCTTCATGATTATTTTCTTATTACTTTGGTAACAGAGGCAACCCCACAAAATATTTTGTAAAGGAGGCTACCCCAATATTTCATGTGAGAGCATGCCAAGGAAGCTTTGCCGTCCCTAGCTTGGAAATTGTGTTAACATCAGTGTGTACAAACAAAAGAAAACTTTCCAGTTATTCAGTTTTCAGTAATTTTATAATGCTGCAGACTTACTCACATGATCTCTCCTGACATAGATGACCAGTTACCCCTTACTGAAGTTGGGTAATGACACGAGAGGAATATCACGAAAATGAAAAGATGACTGCATTTCTAAACAGCTGAAGGAAGAGAGATGCACTAGAAAAGCAAGACGGTTTGGAATAGGAACAACATGCTGTTTTGCAATTCATGCAAAAGGGCATTTCTGCATATTGATGTATTGATAAGAGTGAAAAGAGGAAGAAATTCGATGTCACGTGAGTCAGAGTATTTTTCCTGAGGAAGCCACATTCATGGCATGACTGCCTTGAAGGTCACATGGGAATAGCAAACAAGCCTAAAGGGTTCAGGGGACTTTATTCTCCTGGTGAAAAAACACATACACTATTTCAGAAAAGCAAGGAGCAATTAGGTGTGGAGGTCAACTCATTCATCTAGTTGCCTTGCTTTTTTTACTTTAAAAAATTGTGAGAAATCCTTTAGTCTCTGTTCAGATAAGGGGTATTTCCTCTGATAAGAAAGACCACTGCATTTTTAATTAAAAAAAATTAGTATATAAATGCACCTGTTTTTCTAAGCCACAGCTCTAAATTGTAATGTAATAAGGACCACACTGCATCCCTGACAGATGCTCCTTCCTGACATCACGGAAAGATGCAGCTGTTGAACTGGAGTCTGCAAATCCAGACCTCTGGGCCACGAAACATTTCCCTCGTTAGTTTTCTGCACCCAAAAGCAGATCTTAATGCATAATCTGAACCTACTGCTGTAAATACAGTACAAAGAGGGAAAACACAAAATATTTGTCATCAAACTGAAGTTACCCAAATCCCAAACCACTACCAATCTGTATTTTTTTCCCAGAGGGTGCACTACAAAATCTCTGGAGTACTGAAGGGTATCGAGGGTAATTTGCCCATACTTAAGCTTTATTACAGCTGCTCACACAGTACGACACACCTTCCTGTGCATCAACTGAGCCAGCAGTACTAGCCATGTATGTATAGCAAAACTACAGCTTCTGCCATACCACTAAAGACAAAACTGATACAAAGTCATAACACAAGGGTTAAAGCACTGATTTTCCAAAGTACAGGATTAAGAGAAGATGGAAAGTGGGTATTGCCTTGTATATATAGCCATTAAACCTCAAAACATTCCAGTTATCATATGTTAAAGAACTTCTCAGTCCCCAAGCAATTGCCTGTACACTGGTCAGTGTGAAGCCGCCATCAGCTTGGGATGAGGCATGACCTGGAGTCCTCAGGGAACGGCTTTGCTGTATGAGGGTTCAGAGCAGAAAGGTCTCTGAGGGATAACTCATGAGTGGGTGAAGAGAGCTCAGGTAGCCACTTTACAGATAAGGAGATAGAAACATCTTCCAGCAAAATGGCTGAGGTTACTGGATCTCTGGAGAAGAGCATTGCAAGAGCTGCAGTCAGCTCTTGCAAACATGCTGAATTACTTTAGCACTCTTTCAAATCTATCTGTAGTACATTCGAAGGATATTTCACTGCATTTTGTTCTTTCTGCCATGGGTACAAATAGCCTGAATGTTTCATCCTTTATATGATAAATGCCATGGCACACCTGCATAGGAAGGATGTAAGGAGCTGCAATCACTGCATCTCCATTTCAGGAATTAATTTCTAACATCATGCAAGATCTTCTGTTGCATTCCAAAGACAGCACAGCCCACTTTCCTACCTAAGCCTCACTGTTAGAAGCTGTGCACAGAATAGCTGTGCATACTCTCCTTATTGAGGAGAGTAAGATCATTTTACAGTTTGTAAATCCAAGCAATGAGATACAAAAACACAGTATCTCCCACCTTTGCTAAAGCAATAGAACTTTTGGCTGATCAGAAAGGAGACAAGTTTGTCCAGGAACCTTCTCAGAGCCATGTTGCTTGATCAAGGTCGCTTTGACCAATTTTGCAAAGCCACTGACGGGGAGACAGATTAAGAGTAGAAGAACAGCAACTCCTACCATGCTGTAGCTCCAGTTCCACGTGAGATGGACCAACATCCATCAGGATTCCCAAACTTGCATTCCTTCTAAACACATAGCTTCACTCAGAGTCATAAAACAAGAAGGTAACATGAGTTATAGTCTCTTACACTTCAGAGATGAAAAAAACAGAGGGTGGCATTGAACTGGTTTAGGATAATGAGAAAATAAATTGAGCAATTCTCCTTTTCCAAATTGCAAGAAATTCATAGCATTGATGATGCCTTTGTAAAAGGAATTAGATTTTTAAAGCTCTATTTTATATTTCATAATCTGATTCTATTTGGTGTGCAAAGATAGAAGACATTTTGATCCGGGACGCTTCAGCACATTATAGGCACCCATATTTCCATCTTCCAGAGAGACTTTTTTCTTTTAACTTTTCTTTTAATCTCAGATTCTTTGTAAGATGTCATTTTTAACCTTTGAAAAATATAAATTCTTAACATCCTTATGTCTTCAGTCAGTCTCCAAACAGCCCTAGAGAAAAGTAAGGCTTTATTTAAAGTACTTTTAGTTGAGGCAGTGAATATCAGAGATAGACAGATCAGAGATGAAGCTGTAGCTTTCAAAACTCTCCCCCAAAAGCCCTTTCCCTTCTCTCTCCCCATAAAAGCTAAAGCAAATGAAACATTTCTATCTTTCTTCTGACTGAAAGCCCGGTCTGTGGAACAGAAAACAAAATTCAAGATTTATTTCATTCCAATAAAGTATCCCAAACATCCTTGCCACCAAGTTGCCATTTGTCCAGTTTTCTAACATTTACCTTTTCCAAGCCAGAAAAAGTGAAATCATGGAGACATTTTCCTTAAGCAAAATACGTTTACCGGAAATCTTCTTTACTTTGCAGCAGGAACCAACCCACAGCATGGATCACATTTACGCCACAGTTGTGACGAATGCCTGCTGAACTGCAGCACTTAAACCACTTGCATTTTGAACAGCAGTTTGTCAAGTGATACTAATTATTCAGGAGGTCTCTGCTCCCAGAAACATAAACATTTCTTTTCATACCAATCACATTTTCTTTTCCATGTGGTGCTTCCAGCAGAGACTGAAATTAAAAAGGTTGCCTTGTGGGCCATGGTGTGGTTTATTGCTCAAATCCCCCTCCACTCTTGCAAGCAGGGGAGAACATCACACCCGGGCTCTGCACAGCACTTTCCCATCCTTGCTTTGTAGGTAGAAACCTCCTCTCTGCAAGTGGGAGAGCTCTCCCAGGCTCAAAACCATCCACCTTTCTCAAGGCTGCACAGCTTCCTTGTAGCAGATAACACCAGGTCCAGGACTTGCAGGAGCCTGAGGATCACTCCCTTTAGGCAAACTAAAGGGAGCAGCTGCTAGGGAGCACCGTGGGGAAGAGAAAAACAGGCTCTTGCAGGAGTCCAAGTCAGAAAAAATCACAACCAATCTCCAGACCTGCCAAGGTGCAACTCAGACACAGAAACATGCTTCCTTCAAACTCCCTCCTGCTTCAATGGGCACTGCTTAAGCCAGGCCACAAGCCTCAGAATTTCTTGAAAAACACAATTTCAGTCCCACCCTGGTATCTCACAGCAGGTCCTGCTTCTGCTGACAAGTCTATAGGCCAAAAACTTCCAATGCTGTATCCACACGGCGCCACATGGCTGCACAGCAAGGTCTATCACAGAGAAAATCTGGCAGTATCAGCCAGAAAAAGTTTCATGAAATTGCAGCAAGCAACCCAATGTCTTTGCCAGCAGCAATAATAAACCTGCATTTTCCGAGCCACACTGAGCCATCTGCAAGTCACTTGTGGGAACTTTCTTATTAGGAAAATCAAAGATGGGAACAGCCTCTGCTAGCCAGAAAACTGAACCACAAAAAGAAGCTGATTTTCATATCAAGGAGCCTTCATTTATCTCAAAGGTTTCTCATGAAATAAATGATTTTAAGTTGATGGAGAGGGTGAGAACTTCAGATTTTTGGTGATACTGTCTGTTGGGGAGGCAGCAATCAGAAGCACACTGCTTATATTCTGTATCATGTTCATGAATGTATACATCTTTTATTATATACCCATTTTACTATTTTCCCTTCTTCCTTAAAATAAAAGTAATACCGAAGTTTCTAATGAGGAAAATACGTTCGTGCATCTGATCAATTATCACATCTCTCTCTGAACCCATTCCCTTTGCTGTGTTATCAGGCCCATGGTATATCTCAGAAAAACCAAAGGACTCCTCTTCCTAGCCCCAACTGCAGTCACCTTGAATGTTATTTTTAATGCCAACGAATTACAGTGTCCCTTCAAGAGACAATCATGGACAGAGTCAAGAAACAGGAATCCTGGTGAGACTAACTCAACAAGAGCTACAGAGAGAAGGTGGCTCTGACTCATTTTGGACTCATTTGGACTCAGATAAATACATTTTCAAAGTAAAACACAAATTTAGAGGGGAGTAGACGGGAAGAAATAATAGGGATCAGCCCTAGAGCAAAGTACAGCGATCCACAGGGCTGCAGAATATGCTCCAACTGTGGGCACGTGTACAGCCAGGCTGGTGGCTGCCAGCCACACTCCTGTAGCCTCCGGGAAGCTGACCTCCAGCTTGGTACCCTGCTGTGCCATCAGTGATCCCTGACAATTACTGAGAGCAAACAATAAATCCATTCTTTGGTTTGCTTTCACTTTCCAGGAAACTCCCTTTCCTTCAGGGTTAACAATTTTTTTAGACTGATCTCAATGCAGCCCTCTGCATGTATGGATATCATTATTGAAAAATTCTTTATTAAAACTAAAGCAGCCCTACCAGTTTTGAGATTATATGTCTAGAGATCACCTTTTCTTAATTCCTGCTAGATGTCAGCAATGGTAATTATATTTGTTTAGTAAATTTATTTTATACTATTAACAATATGAATCTTCTAGCTGGGGGACTACTTGCTTTGATTAAGTATGCAAATGATTCCCTAGGACATGTCAGAGGACCCTACAAACCTTCCTGAAGAGACACCTGCTGCCTCTAAATTAATTGAATGATAGCTAAACATATCACCCATAATTCTTAAGAAAACAAGAGAAGCAAGGAAGAGGTGAAGAAGGATCAGAGGTAAGAATGCATTCATATAGAGGAGGGCAGTCAGAGGAGACAAATAAGATAACAAAATCTGACAAGCAACATTCAGTCCCAAGGTTCCTTTAGAACAGAGCATCAAGTTGACAGGAAAGTTAATGGGAAAACATCACAAAAGTAAAGGACAAAATGAGAACAGGAATGCTCCTTGCTATCACCATTGTACCAAGATCCCTACACTCAAAAACTGCCACAACTAACTTAAAACACATTTGCCTTTCAGAATAAATAGAACAGTTTTCAAGTATAAATATGATTACCCATAAAATCTCTATATACAGAAGTCCTACACACTTTCTTTTTTGAAGTATCATCAGCAGTCGATGTACTTTACTATCAGTCACCTTTAGACACTGGCAGGTGACCCACAGGTCAGAGGTACAAAGCAAAATAATCTCTGGAAGTCCCACTTTCAGCAAATGCCAACACTGCTTTGGAATCCTGCCAAAGGTCTTCTGCACCAGTTAATCCAACCCTGAACAGGATTAATTCCTCATACACACATATGCAGACCCTTTTGCTTTCAGTGTTATATAGCAATTGTGCTGAAAGCAGGGGGAGCTTAGAAACCACCTTTTCTCCCCAGTCCTGTATTAGTACTCAACAAGCAACTGTCTGCAGAATATGGGAGATGTTCACCCCGTAGTGAGGCTGATCCCATCACCAGTCACTCCATCAAATGAGAAGCTACCCCAAAATCTAGGCAATAACTTAGAGATAAGAATACAAAGCCACACTAATTTGCACAGAAATCTCACTAGCAGGTGATGTTGTCAGGTCTTCATTTTTTCAATGTTGTTGTTTCTTATTTCTTCTTGGATATTTGAAGTTTTAATTAGGTATAAGAAGATGGAAATTATTAAATTAGAATATGTGTACAACAGTGTGCATTAGAGAACAATGCTTTTTAGTGGTATTAACTGCAAGGGTAAACTGTGGTATTTGGAGTGGCTGTTGAAGGATAGGCAATGAATATACTTAATGAGAAACAAACCATGGAGCTGATTTCAGCACTTGCATGTAGATATATCATTCACCACTCTACAAGGAGTTAAGAAAAAGATAAAAACAGAGCTCTATAGTGCAAAGTAAAAGAAGTTGCACACTGTAACCATTTTTCACTAGGGAAATGGCCTCCACCCTCTGCTGTTCCCTGAAGTCCTACAGCAGCAGCTCAGCAGATCTCACTGGGCCTGAGGGATTTCACACTGCACCCAAGTGTCCCAAATCTCCTGCCAACACATGTGAACAAGACCCAGAAATTATTCTCCAGGAGAACAAAATGTGGAGAAAGGACCATGTCAGGGCTTCACATCTTTTTTGCACAGGAATAAATGACTAGCCAGGTGCAGGAAAGTCCATGGAAAAAAAGATCCCAAGGAAATGGGAAATGAATCCAAAGAGCCATCCAAAAGCCTCTTGTCATGCAGCATGGATGGAGTCCTGCTATACCCTAACTCCTGCTTTCTTCTTCCTTTTTGCAGCACACAACCATGGCTACATTCCTCATCAGATCTATATACAGGTGGTATAAATCTGGTCATGCATAATACTTATGTGATCCTCTGTATACACCCCACAAAGACACAGGAGCCATTCTTTATATTGTATTCACAACTTACAGAGCATCACCTGCAAAAAGCTTAAAAACTCAGCCATTTAAACTGAAAATCACATCTGTCAATCAGTACCACCTTCCGGGCTAAAAAGCCGACATGCTCTCACAGGGGACTTCTTTGCAATCACATTGATGCCACACAATTACAGTTTGGAAAATGTAATACGAGATACCTTTTCTCCTGCTCCTTGTAAGAATGATTCCATAGCGAAACTCTGATGAATGTCTGTGATGTCATTAAAACAAAACTGAAACGAAGCCCTGCCAAGAATGACTTATCAGTAATTATGACTTCTAGTAAGAACAGTTATTGAGCAAATGTGCAGGTATGCAGATTCACATATAGTAATTAAAGCAAAGGTGAAACAAAGCCCTGCAATGAGTGACTTATTAGTAATTATGACTTGTAGTAAGAATATTTATTGAGCAAATGTGCAGGTATGCTGATTCACATACAGTAATTAAAGCAAAAGTGAAACAAAGCCCTGCAATGAGTGACTTATTAGTAATTATGACTTGTAGTAGGGACAGGTACTGAGCAAATGTGCAGGTATGCAGCCTCATATCACCTGCATGTGAATTAACCTACACTATACACATTATCTAGTCAAAAGACCTCTGAAGAGATGTGTACATATTAATCACTATCCTCTGCACAACTACATACACTGAATCCCTCTCCCAGCACAGTGCAGCAGCTTCCTTGGCTAAACCATCACTTTGTGTTAGTTTGGTTCTGAGTGAAAGAGAAATGAAAAATACTGAGGTGTTGGTTTTTTTCCTTAGACAGAATCTCTTAGATTTTGCCACCTAAAATTAAGAGTAGGATCTTCCACAAATAGCAGCTCACTCATGGCCATAAGGAGGAATTAAAAACTACTGCAGCAGATGACAGCTGTATCAAATACATAACAAGAACACAGGTACTATGACACATGCATCTATTAGAGACTTGTTTCAAGTATAATTAGCTAGCAAGTAGTCTAATATAATTATTTAGTAAACTCTGCCTATAAGTATACAGTCATTCTTGTAGAAACCAGCTTCAGATAAACCACAAGCAATCATATTAACATTTCCTGTTTAAAACAGTGTTAAACACCTCATGTATAGATATTACATTTTAAAAAGCAAGTAAACATCCTGTCTATCAGGGCTGTGTTACCTTTGAACTTCCTAGTTCCATTTTTCTTCTCTCTGCATAGACTGCTCTGGAAAACACACCATATACTTCTTTGGAGGTGGTGGAAAAGTGAGAGGGAATGGGAAAGCGGAGCAGAGACCGCCACAGTGCCAAGCACAGGGACACAGATGGAGACTCCACGAGTGTGCTTCAACAGTGCACAGAGAAGACTCCCATGTCCAATCACAGGTCTCCTTTCAAAAACAAAGGTGCTGCCTTTCATGATGCAGGCACATTGGAGTTTGTTTGGTGGTAAGGAATGAAGTCAGAGATGGGTCTCTCCTGGAAAGCTCAGGAAACTGATGTGTCAGTGACCCTAGGTGAAATATTACTTTTCCTCCTAGTCCCATCAGTGGGAAACTTTCCTTCAGGTGACTCAGGGTGCATTCAGCATCCACCAACTCCATCATCAGGACAGATAGCATAGCTCTCCTCCATGTATCAATGGGAAAGCAGAATTTTCACTTAAGGAGATGCCTGCCCATGACAGCGTGCATGTACCTCAAACAGGATCAGCACAGCACTGGCTTGCAGGACTTCACACAACAGACCCGAGCATCAGTGCAGGTCCAGGGACATCCAGCATCAACACCACTGACCACACAACCCCAAGCATGACGCATCACCCACCCATGGCTATACTTGTGCCAAAGTATGTTGAGACTCCTCTGTCCAGCAGGAATGCTGCATAACTTTACTTTGCTGTTGAAAGCAGATCTGTGAGTGAAACAGGGTAAAATGATGCCAGGTGTTCCTCATCATGACAGTCTGGGTATGGTTGCACTTGACTACTACACGCCTAGAATCACAGAATTTAAGACTGGAAAAGACCTCTAAGGTCAAGTCCAACCATTAACTAGCACTGCCAAGTCCACCACTAAACCATGTCCTTAAGCACCACTTCTACATGCTTTTTGAACACTTCCAGGGACATTGATTCCACCATTTCCCTGGGCAGGCAGTTCCAACACCCGACTGCCCTTTCAATGAAGTTTTTCCTAATACCCAATTTTAAAGCTGCCCTGGTGCAACATGAGATCATTTCCTCTTGTCCTATCACTTGCTACTTGGGAGAAGAGGCTGACCCCCACTGCACTACAACCTTCTTTCAGGTAATTGTAGAGAGCAATAAGGTCTCCCCTGAGCCTCCTTTTCTCCAGATCGAACAACCCCAGCTCCCTCAGCCACTCCTCATATGACTTATTCTCTAGACCCTTCAACAGCTCTGTTGCTCTTGTCTGGACACACTCCAGCACCTCAATGTCCTTCTTGTAGTAAAGGGCCCAGAACTGGACACAGCACTTCAGGTGTGGCCTCACCAGTGCCAAGTACGGGGGACAATCGCTGTCCTGGTTCTGCTGGCCACATTATTTCTGATACAAGCCAGGATGCCATCAGCCTTCTGGGTCACCTGGGCACACTGCTGGCTCACGTTCAGCTGGCTGTCAGCCAACACCCAACCTCTCTGTCCTTACATCAGGGCACACACAGCTTTTAAAAATCACCAACCTGGTTTTAGGTGGGTTTTTTTTAAGGGTGCCTTCCTCAAGAGC
Source organism: Pseudopipra pipra (assembly GCF_036250125.1). Classification (NCBI taxonomy): domain Eukaryota; kingdom Metazoa; phylum Chordata; class Aves; order Passeriformes; family Pipridae; genus Pseudopipra; species Pseudopipra pipra. Next base: position 24,751,180 of record NC_087556.1, on the reverse strand, counting down.
CACTTCAGGAGCTTTAATCTCAATTAACTTTTTTGACCCTGTCAAGGTCAGGGCGTGCCCCAGCAGAGGCAGGGACCCCAGTGCACTGCTCTGGGCAGGTGTCTCAGGGAAACCTGCTGTTTCCCCAAGATCAGCTCAGCAGAGCCTCCAGCAGCCAGCATGTGCAGTATCTCCCCATCTGAGCTAATTTTCAGTGAGTAATTAATTAGGTGCTTATGAAAATCCCAGCCCATCCTTGACCCATGGAGGACATGGATTGATTATTTACCCGTGATTTCTAAAAACAAAGGTTGCAAACTCCCAAGGATATCAATACAACTCCTTTCAGTATCATTACATTCACTTTCGATTACACTTCTAAGAAATGGATATGGTTTCTGTTCTCTTTCCACAGCTATTTTCTGAAACAGAAATATTCAACAGAAAGATGGAACTGGAGGAACAGTAGCCACAGACAAACCACAAGTGCAGATGTAGTCTATTTTTGTTAAATGTGCTCTTGTACCGTGATTATTTTTTAATATAATGCAGGTCCCTTTTTTCTTTTTTTAAAGCATCGATGTGCTGAACAGAGAAGTGCATCACCTCTGTATATAACACAGCCTGTAGCCCCTCTGTATGAAGAGGAAAATTGAGTTAATTACCCACATCACCTCATTAGTCTCCCTCTCCCAACAAATAAAAATTAAAGAGAGGCACGCTTGCTGGAGTAGAATTGCTGAAAGGCAGAAGTTGCAAGATTACTGTGCAGTGCACTGCCAGCTGCAAGTAGGAGAAAGCCCTAGCAGGAATGCCAAGCCCCTGGCTCACACAAGAAACATATATAGCTGTTATTCTTTCACATGCATTTCTTTTTTTCTAATTCATTCAAATAATGTTTCAAAGGTGAAAAGGCACTTACAATCACAAGACAACAACCAGAGCTCTTTGGTTTGTTTTTTTTTACTTTGACCCAACAGTACAATTATTCTGCATATTACACGTATATCATGAAATTAGGGAAGTAATAAGATCAGGCCACAGAAACTTCAGAACACAAACGATGAACAAATAAAAATCTCTACTGCAACATCCTACTAAATATCTTTAGGGAGAGTCATCTACTTCCTAACTACGTATATTTGTTCCTTAAACTATAGGGTTTGGACTCGGTGGAAAATATGGGAAGAATCAGGGCCGTAACAAGATATTCAGAGAGTAAATGTATATACCTCGTGCATCTCTGTTCAAAGAAAGGATACTCCAAACCCACGTGATGCTTTACCTACGCCTTTCATATCTGTGTTTACTATTGTGACAAGGAAGAGTCTCTGGAAATACACTCAGACCTCACTAGACATGCAGCACATTTACTACATCCAAACTTAAACAGAATACATCAGAGCAATAGGCAAGTTTAATACTAAGGAGTGCAATATTCTCACAGAACTATTTATGCCATGAGACTTGCTCAGGTAGGGACATAGCTAATATGGCACGTTGTCTATAGCTTCAAATTCTGTTTTAACGTTGGCCTACGCAGGGTATTCCAGTCCCTCTCCAGCTCCTCCCTCTCCCCCGCTGTACATCACCCAGCAAACCCAGGGAGTGGGCTGCACTGAATGGCCTCAGCGTCGTCAATTCAAACCAACGTTCATTCCAAACCTTATCAATTCAGTTAAGAAGAAACTGCTGCTGGAAAGGAGAAATAAGGTGACTGTTCTGAGAGCCCGCTCAGCCGCCCGGCAGTAACCTTGTACATCGCGGGCCTGGTGTTCCCCGGTGGGGCTGTCAGACAGCGCGCGTGGACACAGTTACTTTATTTTCGACCTTGACACCTCCCAGCGCGCCCGTGAGCGCTGCCCGGGCAGGTATTTATACCTTATCCCCGTGGTACAGCCAGACGAGCACATCCCCAGCCCGGGCTACCTCCCTGGCCAGCGCCGCTCCGGGAGCGGGATGCTCCGGGAGGACGAGTCGGGCAGAACGCGCATCCCCGGCATCCCCCGCCGCACCTTCCCAGCCGCCTCCCGCAGCGGAGGGCGGGCCGGTCCTTACCGTAGAGTAGGCTTCTCGTCACCTGCCCCCCCATGGCGGCGCAGCCCCCGCCCGGCTCCGGCCCCGGCTCCCGCTCCGCTCCGCAGTCCCCGGCCCACGCGGGACGCGGCTGCCCCGCGCCGGCAGCCTCCGCCCACCCCCGCGCCTCCCGCCGCGGCACCGGCGCTCCGAGCTGTCATCTTTATTTACATAAGAAGGAGGAGACTTCGCGGCTTCCTGAAATAGCTGCCGGCGTTTCATGGATGCGGCGTGTCCCCCCTTCCCCACGCACACACCACAGTCCCACGGTGGAGAACTCAGCGGGCAAAGGCATCCACGCGCGGTGCTACCGGCGCTGCGCGCCGCTGGCCGGGATGAAACACGGCGGTAGCCGGCGAAACCCGGCAACGCTAGGAACAAAGCGGGAGGCACCGCAGACGCCACCCAAGACAAAAAAAAATAAATTGTAAAATCAAACGACTTTGGCCATTTGAAACTTTCGCTCCCCAGTGGTTGATGCCCTAGTGCAAAGCCCTGGAATAAATCAGAATAGGAAAAAAAAGTTTTGAAAAAATTTATTACCAGGCATCACCACTCCAGAGTCTTCAAACGGTCTTTGCAGGTTAATTATTAATTATTTAATAGCAAAGAAGTGCTCGAAACGCAAAATGGTTCGCCACAGGCTGAAAATAATAAAAATATTACCCCCAGTAAACTCTTTTGTGCACGGCTCGCACGTTCAGCGCAGATACAAGGCTTTCTGCACTCCATTCACTACCTCTGCTGATGGATAATGGCCAGCGTTAGAAAAAGCAGGAGGTTGCCGACAGCGGTTCAGGGAGGTGCGCAGGGGACTGCAGCCAGGGTTAGACCCTCTCTCTGCATCCCGCAGTTCATGCAGGACCTTGCTCGTTCCCTCCTCTGAATCTCCAGCACTGCACACCCCTGCCTATACACCCATGTCCCTGCATCTCTCCTGTCCACTGCTCTGAGAGTAAATTAACACAGCAAGCACCGAGCTGCCACAGCCAGCCACGGCATCTCCCAGCTGGCTCGTTTAAAACTAGCTCATGCATCTTTATGCTGCGCCGCAGTCACTCTCCTCTCTGCAGAGGAGCAAGAGTAAAACTTATGCAGCTGCAAGTGCAGCTCTACCTCCCAACTCTTACCATGGTGTTGGGCAAATTCTGCCATCCCACTGCCTCGACTCTGCCACCGGAAAAATGGGAAATAAGATTTTCTCTTGCCTGTGTTGTAAGGATAATTGCTTAGGACGTCTGTGTGCTGAGGTCTCAGCACTTCTGGAAAGAAAAAAAAAAAAAAGGCAGTGCAAAAAAAGCCCAAGCCAAAAAGCACAGTCAGGGTGTTTGCACTATTGCTGCATGCTTGAGGAAAGCTGTGTCCAGCATTTTCAGCCTGTGAGAGGAGCCTCTCTCAAGCCCCCCCAGCAGCAGCCAGTCACCGCTGCCAGCTCACCCAGTGGCTCCCACCTGCCCAGCTGAAGAGACTTGCACCCACACCCCAGAGCCAAGCAGCAGCTCTTCTTTAGCTGAGCAGCACACAGGCAGCACTCCGCTCATCCCTGCCCATAGTCACACTCAGCAGAGCTCATGGCAGCTTCTTGGCAGAATAATCTTCCTTTTTTTTTCCCCTCCTTCTATTTTTTTCCCCTCCCCAGATGATGCTGCACTTACAGTGGGTGGGGTGAGGACTCATCTCCAGGAGCACTGCAGTGTGGCCCCCACACCCCAATGGGTGCAGGATATCTCCCAGGTCACACGACCCTATCACAGCACCCTGCTCTGCTCCCTGGCTGCTGGGCACCCACAGAGGCCACAAGGACACTGCCAGTTTCATGTCCTGGGGGCAGCCCACCCTCTCAGGCTGACAGCAAAGGGTCCAGGAATTTACACCATCAAATACCACATTTCACTTGGAGGAATGAAGATTAATTTGGACGTTCAATCCCAAATTTTCTCCCTCGGTTTCAGCTCTGCTTTCCATCCTTACCTTAATCTTGCTACAGCTCTGTGAATAATTGACTTCTTGGTTCACTGCCTCAACCAAGAGATTGCTAGGAAAAAAATATAATTTCATGTTGGCCCAAAAATGAATGCTTTGTGCGTCTCACTGAACAAAATGTTTCTTTAACTCAAAATGAAGCATTTTATTTTCAGAGTTATTTTTACCTCATTTTTTCAAGTTATGGTCATTCAAACCAGCTCTGAAATGATGTCCTAAAAAAAAAAAAAAGAATTAAACCCTTTGTTTTGAATATACCAAAAGGAAAATTTTGAATTGTTATCTTTTCTGATTATTTTATTTTTTGCAACTTATTGGCTTTGTTTGTTTGTCTGAGGGGGAGGATGGAGAGGGCAGACTGCCAAAGTGAGTCATCCTGTTTGGCAGAAAATTATAAACAATTTCAATTGATTTTAAAATTCCATTATTTTTCAGAAAAAATCCAGCATCCCCTCCCACCCCTGAACTTCCCCCAGTGCTGTGGAGCAGCTTGTAGGGGACACAGCCCCTCAAAGCCATTCATGGCAGTAAAATGGCCTGTCTGCCCTGTGATAAACCTTTGAGGATTATTTGCCATATGGCAAATCTTTCCTTCAGTCATGTCACACTGAAACTTATTGCTGATTTGTTCTTGTCACTTTTCAGACCTTGCTCTTTTCCAAATTACTCCTCATCTTTCATGTTTAGGTTCTCCTCTAGACATAGGGAAAACCTACCTATAGCCCTGTTCCTATTTTACAGTTCTCTCTGCCAATACCTTCTAGGTCCCCTTGGGGTGTTTCTTTGCCCTTGTCAATATGGGTAAGGCCTCCTATTTTGGCATCAAGTATAAAAGTCAATATCATTCCCATTTGTGCTCCCTTCTAAATCACTAACAAAGGTATTAGGTTGGACCCAAGAGAAACCCAGCCCCTAAATCCATTCCCATTCATGAACAGCATCCAGCAAACTCCAGCCAAGCAGCAGTGCTGCTGTCCAAGCCGGGAGGAATCTGCTGCAGGAGTATTTTGAGGCAATGTCTGATCTTGCTAAATATACTCATCGACCACAAGAGTAGGATGCTGAGGCTGCAGAGCACTCCTGAAGATAGATTCATGTCATCAAGGCTGTGTATTAGCTAAAACCTTGGACCTTTCCAAGCAGCCTTGAGCAGACAATGGGGCATCTCTCCTATCCCTCCAGGGATAAAAACCCTAACCCTGAGCACCAGGCAGCAGGTTTGGGTATGAAATTGAGGGGTTATGAGCATCTGCATTGCTTCTCTGGTGTCCTGGTCAGAAGGCTGGCAATCAGCAAGGAGGATGCTAGAAATCCATCATGGTCTGGGAAAAGACATCCCAACATGGCCAAACAGCTCATTCCATCCTGACTGGAAGAATGCAGCAGAGATACCTGCAGGGAACCACAACAGGGAAAACCAGCTCTACAGAGACCTGTCTGGCACAGGAGTAGACACAGAAATACAAAGAGGGAAGAAGGAGAGGATGAAAAATCCAACTAATGAAGATCAAGGATAAGATTATACTTATGCACAGGCCAGGAAGATGAAAATCCAGCTCATGCAAGCCTCATGCAGCTAGAACTCTTTTGGGACTGGATTTGGCTCTGTGGAGAACTGGAATTTACTCTTCATAAGCAAGACAAAAGAAGGAGGAAGGGGAACCTCTCTAGATTGGAGGTTTCATCCACTTTAACAGTGCTGCAGGTAGAGACATCCAGCCAAGAACCAGTCCACAGAGTCTCCTTGAATATCAGTATGGGATCAGTATGGTGGAAACTGTGGAAATCAATATAATATTTGCCAGGGACACAGAACCTTCTCTTAATGATTTTTATGTTTAAAAGCTGCAATCAGTTTTCTATTACCACTGCACTTAACTCTATGGTAACCAACAGATTGACTAGAAATTGCCCTTTTTCACTCAACACAGTAGCTCTCAGCAAACAGCTGGAGTTCATCTAGGAAGATGAGGTAATTTAGGGGAACACATTCTCAGGTCTTTTTTCAGCTCAAGTCTCTGACTCGTGGGGGGAAACTTCACCTGTACAGTAAGCAGATTTCCTTCAGGAACTTCTGCCACTGTAACTCTATAGGAAAAATAATGTTCTCAACAGGAAAGCATCCAAGAAAAAAAGTATCACCAGTGTGTGCAAGTGCACAAGAAACAGGGACCAGAGCTAGGAAACCTTGCCTTCTAAGTATCCTTTTAACAATAATTTATTGCCATTAATAGAGGGAACTTAGACAAAAGGTGTGTCTCTGCTTTCAATTCTTTCTCTGTAATACAAAGATAATGATACTGCCCCAGCAAGCAGTATGCTGATTAGTTGACCTTTATGCAGCCATTTGGGTATATAATGAGTTATGTCATTATTAAGCATTATTATAAAGCTGCAGCTCTGGATGAAAGCCAGGTCTCAATGTGTAAGCCAAACAAAATTTAAAATTCTGGCTCGAATTCTTAAAATCAAAATCTCCACTCATACCTACAAACTATGGCACCGTGACCACTAACCCAGGTGCTCAATTATCCCAATACAATTATCTGCAGGCACGGCAGGAAGGGGAGTTTAAGGACAGGAAAAATCTTTAGGCTGACTATCCACTTTACATTCACACTCAGCATAAATGAGACATCAGTTGTGTTTGCTTCAGTGACAGGAGCTGCAGTGGCACAGTGGTAAAGGCTGCCTCTGGTAGGGCAATGAAGACATCAGGGAGGTGTTGTAATGGATGTCCAGGATGTGGATTGATTCAGTGAAGGAGAGCCAGAGGCATCACGTCACTGCTCAAGGGCTGTCACGCCTGTTCATGCAAGGCCAAAGCTGCCACAGGACATCCCAGTCTTTAACCTGACCCTGCCAGCACCCAGAGTTTTATCGTAACCCCCTGCGTCACTGTCTGCAGGAGTGGAAGAGGGAAACAGCAGTGCTGGAGAGGGGCAAGAAGCTGAGCAAGGAGAGGGATTTCCAAGGCAAGAAACTGAACTGATCTCAGGCCAAGTTGCACAACGTTTTTCCATCAGTATGCAAATGCTCACGAGCCCCCACTGGATGCTGGGTTTATCTTCAAAGAGAGTGACTCAGTGCATAAAGGTGTCAGGAAAGAAATTAATGCCCCAAAAGCCAGGAGTGCTCCCTTCTCCTTGAATACTTTTGGGATAATATATTCAGAAAACCCTGTGGAACAGTAAGAGAAAGTACTGACTGGAAATCACAAAATTCAACGTAAGCTGTGCCTGGCAATTAAACATTGCATCAAGCTAACCAGGAGCTTTTAGATGATACAGAAAACCTTTGTCTGTCTGGGGCAAGATTCCCTGAAATCTGCCAAAAGCCCCTTCATGAGGGCAAGTGTCTGCACTGCACTACACTGACTAGGCCTTCAAATGCCTCCAGCTCTCACCTTCATTTATATGCTAAATTAATAGCTGCCTCTCACTGCCATTTCAGATTAACGCTTCAAGCACAAGAAGATTCAAAAGAATCTTAAGCCTATCCAAATGTAATGGAAAATGAAGATAAAAACATTTCACCAGAAGAATCATTGTAATTTCAAAAAACAAAGAAGTGCTGATTTATAGCATTTACCTAGTGAAGCTGACTTGTTCTTTCAGAACAAATATAAAAACTAGAGAGAAAACTGAAGTTTCTATCTTAAAGCAAATATTTTCTGTAGTCTCATGGGAATATCTTTATTTTTACTCTGACTGAAGGCACAGCACAACAATAACATGGCAGGACTTGTTACTTCAAGTCCAGTTCTATGGCTATTAAATGTTTGGAAACTTTAAACAGTATCATCCCATGTGATAAGGCACTATGACAGGTTTTAGCAACAGAAGTGTAATACAGTTTTCCACACAGGGTTACAGGGAATGCTGGTACAATATATATACTTTTATATTATATAAGTAGCTTGTTCATGCTTTATCACAGGCAACATCCAAATTCTGCACTGCAAAACTAAATTGCCAGCTGAAATCATCAGCATTTTCATGGCATTTTTGCTTGAACGTTTGAGCAAACACTACATTCATTTTCACAATATTTCTGTAGGAAGAGGTGATGCCTCTCTGCCTGAGCTAAAGTATATTTTGAGGTTTTGCAAAAATTTAAAGGAGGACCTTTCAAGAAACAAATTAATTCACTTTAACAATCTTCATTCCATGCCCTCTGGAAAGGGCACAGGCAGGAACCCTGTGAAACCAAAGAGGTAAATAAGGTAATCAGAAAGCACCAGGGTACAAATGAAGGTTAGATAGACAGCTTCCACTCCAGAATGTGCAAGCTTTTGAGACCTTGAATTTGTAATCTTAATAATGTTCCTTTGGCATAGAAGTGCAGTTTCTAAAGATTTTTCTTAGTAGATACAGTGATAGGAGAGAATAACGTTTCTGTTTCCTGCGCCACCCTTTCCAAGAAAAGCCTCTCACTTACATGCACTGATGTTTGTAACCAAGCAAAGGCGCTGTATGTTTGCGATGTAAATATTAACCCAGCAGAGAAGCACCTTTTTATTACCCTGCTGAAAGTCCTTCAGAGAGGACAGCAAAGGGCAGCAGAATCCAAAAGAAACCTTCTGGGCTGGCAAGACAGGCAGCAGGCTCACACCACATGTCCATGAGACAATGTCCCCCACTGCAGGTGCTCAAACAAAGTTTTTAGCCTGAACTTTGAAAGGCTCCTGGGGTCACAGAGGAAGGTCCCTGATCTTCTTCCAGGACTGGCTCCCTATGCACTTCTCCTCACCCCAAAACTTCCCTGCCTCCTGCTAAAGGGCCATGCTAGAGGAAATGGGATTTATTTACAAAACTTTGCCATTAACAAGGCTGCTTTCGCAAGCTCTTTTACATTAGACTCCAGGAAACCAAAGGAGCTGGAAGTCAAATACTTCAAGGGCAAAATGCATGGCAATGGTGATTTTTCCAGCCCTGATGAGAAGAATCTTGCAGGTGTAAATACCAAACAAATCATGTTATGCCTGTTACAGATGTTGCCCATTCCCACTCCCTCTGTTCATCTGTTACCCTTCTTGGGTCTCCTGCTCTCCCTCACCAGATACTGTTGTCTTGTACCTCCCCATTCTATACTCTTTGTGGCTTTTCAAGTTTTATTTGAAATTTAGCCTTCCTCCCTTTTTATATCCTTTAACTCCTTTCTTCTACTATTCCAATTAAAAGATGTTTTGAACCTAACTCAGTCTCACAGAAGCATCATGAAAGGTCTTAAGCCAGATGCAGTAGACTATTACTGGAATGAGAAATGAGTTTTGGTTCTTCAGCTCAGGAAAACAGGATTTAATCAGTATAAAAATCAGAGCTTTACCTTCACCAAATGCCACTTATTTTGATGAACATCAAGTGCAAATACTGTACTGAGTAAAGCAATGCTCATGCTTCCCTCCAGTCACTTCTCCATTCAACATCTCCATTTCCAGGAGGAGGGATCAGAGTAGGACACGAGCTTCATATTACCAAACGCAGAAAAATGTCTGTATCCGTAGGATCTAAACCATGCTAATATATTCATCTCTACAGCATCTAGACTGAGTGTCTCTGACCTACCACAGCTTCTTCTGATCTGCCGCAAACTTTCACAAACCAAAACAACACTGTGCCATTGCGCCTCTTCCTCCCATACACCATGCCTCCAATCCAAAGGTCTTTTTCACTTCTTTTTCCTTCCTCCCCCAATTCTTTGTCTCAGCAACCTCTTCTGTGCCGCCCACACACTTGGAGAGCAGAGAGCAGACCAATCTGGCAAGCTCAAATAACAACAAAAGAAAGGAAAGAAAAGGAAAATAGAAGTTGTTTTCTGGCCTAGAAGACTCCTCTGTATTTTTATCTGGAGGGAGCAATCAAATCTCTTTTCCTTTCACCAGGAACCAAAGGGAATGGCAATGGATCCCAAGGTCTCGCATTCTCACAAATCAGCCCTGACAAAAACAAGAAGGAAAGGCTGGTATTTCTTCTGGACACACAGACACCTTTGAATAGGAACATTAAACTTATTTTCAACCTTCTTTCAGCATCGACCACCAGTTAAAAATATCCATTTTTACAAGGTGGGGTTCGATTAGTCAGTTTTCTTGTTTGTTTTTCTTAAAAAGGGCTGAGGATCAGCTTTGCTGCTTGCAGGCTGGTTAACCAGCCAGGCAGTTGTTGGCACTTCAGGAACTGCTGGGCTGGCTGGGCATGAGCCCACACACGCTGCACAAGAAGGGGGTTTGGAAGGGTGCAGAGCTCCATGTGCAGCAGACACCCCCAGAGTGCCCACACGGCACTGACAACATTTACCCATCAAGGTCTCAATCCTGCAATCTCACCAGCACATTCAAAAAATCCACTCTGGCATAAAGCATCTAATGACATTAATGGCACACAGCACAGTGATACGGTCCAGGCATGTGGAAACAATCATAGGCCCAGAACCCAGGACGACTGATTTTTTTCCCATTCAATGTATGTTTTACTTAGATGTCTGCTTCTTCCCACCCTTCTTTCTCGGTCTCCCAAACTATTATTTGATTTTGGGAGAACAGAGAAAAACATCTTCAAAACAGAAATGTTATATCACACATATCTAAGAAACAAAAAATGCTTAACTTAGATATAAACAATACATTTTATTAAATACACATATTCCTAATAACAGGCAGGATTTGACCCCAGCACAACTGGTCACTGATCAGATAAAATACATCTGAACTCTGTTCAGCTAAAAATAATGTTTGCGATTCCTACACAGAATTGAGTTTCAATAAGAAATAAACATTGTTTATTAGGACCAAAGTGTATATGTTCCACAGGATGACTCAAAAACGCTAACCTACTCTGTGCAGCTCTTTGCTTGCTCAAGGTGACCTGTGAGCCATACCTCAGGCTAGTAAAAATCAGCAATTACATCATTTACAACAACAGTCCAAACAGAGTGTCTCTCCCTCCCTATCAGGTCATCTTAACTCAGCTGTTCTTATGTCCTGGAGATGTTTTATGTGCACAAAAGCATTTTTATTTTTGCAACTTCGTGCCAGCTATGATTCCTGTCACTTCAGCTTTTTGTAGCCACACAGACAAAATGTCCACCTTCAATAGATTTATCAGCACAGTTGTAGCCAGAGAGTCTTCATAATGCTGACACAGTCTTTAACCAGGCTTTCACCAAGTATCCACCTAGACTGCTCTGTTGAAAGCAAATTTTCATGTGTGTCTCTGGAAGCAGATCAGCCACCACACTCTTTGCCAATATTTCTGAAGTGGACATTTTCACACATCTCCTCCTGCCTTGTAACTTCAGGAACCATCACCAAAGCTTTGGGCAGCAACATATTCTTGCCCACAGGAGACAGGTGCTCTTCCCAGGGGAATGCCCACATGACTCTTATCTAGCCTTTACCTCCAAAGGAGAAAACAAAGACAATCAATGCTTAGTGCTCCCCAATTTCTATCAGATCTTCAACAAATTGCACTGTGACTCACTTCTAACTCACATACAGTGAACTCAGTCCATTGACATTTCCAAGACCTCGTTCAAGGTCTGACTGTGGTCTCACTCCCACTTCAGAGACTATTTGCCCTGCAGCTGCAGAGTGTGTTTGGAGGACAGAAGAGAAGAATGTTTTTCATTAATGTAGAGTAGCTAAGAAATATAAATCTTTTTTCCATCCACTGGGATTAAGATAGGAACATTAGACATGAATTAGGCATGAAAAAATAAATATCTCCACATGTTGCATGCTAGCAGGACAGGCCTGTACATTACACGGACATGATGATCTTTCAGATGATGGTCTTTCTAACAGTTTGAAGTCTATTCAAGGTCCATCTCTTAGCAGCTTGTGATCTTCCCAGACATCAGTTTTTGCTTCAAGACAAACCCCAGTACCACCTGCCAAGGCAGAGGTTTATTTAAGAGAATATGTATGAGATGTGGGCAACCCATACCACAGTGACCTTAGGAACTCCCCTACAAACTGGTTGCTCCTTTTGGGGAGGGCAGGGAGCCATGTGTCCCTGGATGCTCAAAGACCAGAGTTTACTTGCTGGTCAGTCCTTCTGGATATTGTTCATGCTAACCTAAAGCTCAGTAACTATACTTTTTTCCTCGCAACTTACAGTATATTGCTGACACCATTTATCTATCTGCTGCTCTGCAAGTCTCTGAGACACCTAACAAAACTCAGGCAATGCAGAAAAGCATCTTTATTCAATACCTTAGTTCACCTTCGAGCAAACAGAAGCAGTGTATCACACAGTGGGGATGGGCCCTCAGCTGGGTAAGGCCACAGTCTGAGCCAATACTTGTTGGGCTTTAGACAACTTGAGCTGAGAACGGAGACTCAAAAGATGCTGAAATTTGAGTGGGAGCATTGTGTAAAGACACACAGAAATATTTAAGGGAAATGGGCACAATAAAGAAGAAAGGCATTTTTGCTGGCTTATGAAAATTGAACATATGCAAGGCTTAATCTGCCACCACCGAAATCAATACGAATTTTGCCAGTGAAGCAAAACAAAAGCAGAAATGGAAACAACATCTGACATTTGCTATGTTAGACTCTTACAAATTGCTGTAGTTAATAGCCTATGAGATGGATGAATAATATAACATAGGCAGTGGATGATTTTAAACTTCCATTTTCACAGTACGAAGGTGTCATAATCTGGAGAGTTTTGAAACTTGTAAAAGCTGCTTATGCTGACTTCATATTTAGGGAGAGATTTTCCATTTGGATAGTCATGTTAAATCTATAAAGACAGCAAACAAAAGAACATGTGAGATGAAAATAGATTAAAATACAACACAGACATAGAAGCTAATTTGGATAAAAATTGTTGTAAATAATTTATTATTGAAGTAGCCCTCAAACTTAAGTTCTTGGAATGTAAAAGGCAAAGTATTTCTGTAAATTATTTTTTGGGAACTGATCATGTAAGCCTCAGAGGCTTATCCAGTATAAATGAAAGCATCTGGCCTTGTATCTTTAAGACCATAATGAGATGGTCACTGAGCAGTCACTATGGAAAGCGTGGTATTCAGAAATTAATATCTCTCTGAGCACAGAACATATAATGAAGATAAGGCAGAACAGAAAAACAGGACTTGGACTATCACATCAGGCATACTCAGTGGATTAGTCATGCAGGCAGCAGACCTGCACTGGGAGACAGCAAAGAATGGGGTAAGGAATCTAATCCCTTTAGGTAAGTAGCAGAGCAGTATCGAGCCAACACAACCAGATCCAGGTCCAGCATTTCAGGGCAATCAAATCTGGGGTTAGGTCCCATTCTGGGAGCTGTTGTTTTTTAGGGACATTTCCACAACTGACATAGAATGCAACAGGTTCTGATATTATCATTTTCTAAATACTATCTGCACAGCAGATGTTTTGGGTGTGCACAATATCCCTCGAGCTTTTGACATCTGGTTTTTTAAGTCAGGTGTTCATGTTTCTTAGTCAAAAGAATAAAACGTGGAGGTTTTGCCGTCTAAAGAAGAAAATGTAGGGTGTCTTCAGTTATTCTCTACACTCTTACAAAACCTTGTTAGAAATTCCCAAAAAAAAAGAATTTGTAGCACTGGTGGAATCATTTCCCTTTAGACACATAGGGAAAATTACAGAGTAGGGCTGTAAGAGGGTGAATTGGCAGCATGCACAATGGAACCTGACACCACTTGGCTTTCTTCTCCCTTTTTAAATAAGCAAAGAGTAATATGAAGAGGCACCATGGAGACAGAGAGCTCTGACACCAGGCAAGGTGTGGAGAGGAGAAAGAGTAGTGCTGCATGAATGCTGACATCCAAACATGGCCAGCAAGGGCCAGAGATGTCACAGATGGGCCAGACTCCAAGTCCTTTCAGGACCTCAGACTGCCATCCCCAACCAGCCATGGGTCAGACCCCAGATGAGATGGGAGAGGCAACCAGCATCAGAGGCACAGAACCGGGATCACAGCACTCGAGAGCTGCCCACTCATCTGCCCTCTTCCCACAAGGGATGCAAGCCAAGCAGCAAACAACTTTTTAATGGGCCATCACTGGTGATGGACCAGCTGTGACACTTGGCAAGTTCCTCATTACCAGCCCCAGAAAAATGGCAATCATTGCAAATGTCATGTGGTTTAAGTTCAGCATCTTTTCTGGTTACTGTTTGTGTACAGGAAGCTTCCCTGCTGGAGCAAGTTCTTTTCCTATTTCTTCATCTTCAAATAGTATTTATAGCATTAACCTGGAAAAAAATTTGTTTTAAACCTACTCTAAAGTTAAAAGATGCAAAAATCAAACAGTATGAATGTTTCTCATTGCCCAAGCCTTACAATGTAACCATGATGTTACAGTTCTCCCTCAGCCAGACCTGAGACATCACAATGCTCTGAAACACTAATGGCAAATATAAACCCACCATACGTGGAAATAAGTTGTGTTCATCACTGATGGATGCATAGACAAGCAAAACTGTGCTAAGAGAAATGTTTAGAGAAAGTATATTTCACTTCCCATACCAAACAGCTACAACCACCCAATGAGTAAGAGGCATTATGATGAAGGGCTCTGTTATGTGCCAAGGAGGTGAGCAGCGAACGAAAACTCATTATTAACAGGTCACAAGCAATTAATTGTTCAACCAGGATCAGAGAAATTTTAGATAACTAACACACACATAAACATCACAGATTTAGCAAAATCAGTTAAGGAACTGGGAATGGGACCACTCAAACTGTTCACTGCACACAGTGAACCCAGTCCAAGATGTCACTGCAGCCCACACGGACCCTTCCCACTGTTCCCAGGCCAGCTTCAATGGGTAACCTTCTGTGCAGCCACCACCATTCTGGACTTTTCTGCTCATGTTCTCAGCAAAGTGGCAATTTCAAGGGTGATTTTTCTTGCCTCTGATGTGAAAAATGAACTGGATCAAAAGCAAAATCTCCTTTCCTAGAGGTCACATATGCAGACACTTTAGTCGACACATGCTGTCTTCAGCATCCAGAGGGACTCTGGAGGATGACTGACTTTAAGTAGCAATGAAATCTTGAAAAAACCCACAGTTGTAGCAGGGTTTGCTCCACACCCAGTATACAGAGGATAACATATCCACAGCACCCTCTTACATTACAGCTCACTCATTTCACTGTGTTTACACCATCAGCTGTTGGCAAAACATGACTAAAGCACTTTCCTGATTTGAGGCTTAAGAACAAAATGTCTCATACAGGGCAGAGTCTGTTCTGATTGTTGACAGTCAGACCAAGGCTGTGGACGGAGATCAGGATCTTACTGGTCTTTCAATGCTCCTCTCTCCATGTGGAGCAGAGTCTCTCCACATGCCCACCTTCCCTTTGTTCCCCAAACCAGTCTTTGCTCATCCATCTGTGGCTTGGGGCAGGCGACAACACAGGGATGCACAGGGTCATCCTTACCACTGCTCTATCCAACTGGGAGCCAAGGAAAAGACATGGAGAGAAGGGTGTTCTCCTCCAAACAGGATGAGTGGCAGTGGGGCAGCAGCCACTGCTGCAGCCCTTTCCTGCTCCTTACACATTTGCTCTTCTCTCTGAGTCAACTCCCTTTTCCCATGTGTGGAGCAGAGCACTGTTTGCTAAGTCATATAAAAAAAGGAGACAAGGAAACTAAACACAACTCTAAGTTATTGTATTATCCAAGGTGGGTGTGAGTTGCACTGCTCAATGCCACAGTCCCCTCTGTGCTCATAGGCAGCACTGCCATGGCTTGATAAATAAGTAATCTCAGATAGCTCCAGAGCCTCTATGTAGTCCAGGAGCTTTATGTGGCAAATGGGTCATGAGGAGTTAGAGAAACAGAACAGAGAGATACAGCACCAATGGAGAACACCTGCCCTATTTCTAAACTAGATTAGACCCAGGCCATCCTCTGAACCATAAGCTCACCATTTCTCTAAACCATTTCTCACACTTTCATACAACTGAGAAGAACATGTGCCAGAGAGGAAAACAGCCATGTGTTTTGTTAAATTCCACAGGTGCTAAGTGTTTTACAGTATCAGAGGCCAAGCTACTCAGGACCTTACAAATATATACATGCTGCCGCAGTTGGAAGCAATTAAGACAAAATTCTACAGTTATAGCACCAAATGTATAGCTCTGGTTTTGCAGGTTTAGCATTGTCCTAAATTTGTTCACTATTTCTTACAACATCTACCTTGAGACAAGCAGGGAAGCAGAAGAAAAACTAGATATAAATATACAAGAGGTTATCTGATCCAGCCCAAGCAGAATGTGACTTTTAAGAAATGGGGGGGGGGGTCAAATTAAAAAAAAAAAAGGCAACACAATAGAACCTGAAAGAAAGAATTTTAGGCTAATACCACAAAACAGAAAAGATAACACAATAGGATGGCCAGCCTTCCACAAGCTGTCTTTAACACAAGTCGGCTGAGACATCTTAAAAAAGTACATCAGACATCTTCGCTTTCCTTTAGACTAACAGAACTTTTGGGAATTTTTGTCACCTCATTTCAGCAGCAGCTTGCACAAATGCTCTTCAGCATTCAATTAGTTCCCATTTCAGAATTAGAAAAATATATTCCTAGAGCTGTCACACAGAAAAAGCAAGAGGTAAGTGCTCTCTCAGACTCCTGGCCACTCTTAAGAGTGGCTGGATGCACTGGTCTCCTGAGGATTTTTAAAACTGCCTGTTATTTCAATGTGACACAGGAGCATTTTGTTGTATTATTCCATAAAAACAAACCCCACCATCTCCAATCAGAGCAAGGCACCCTCCATTTCAGAGATGACTGGCCCATTTTAACAAAGGGATCCCATTAAATTGTCCTCAAGCCCACCAGACTACACACTGGGATGAACATGGAAGGGGAGGCAGTGAACTCTACTGCTTTGTGCCATTATACAAATGTCTGGTAACAACAATGGCTAAAAAGGCTGAGAATTTAAATGAATCATCTAAGTGAATTCACTGGAAATACTTTCAAATTTTCTTCCTTGATAGCCTGAAGATATGCAGAGACTGGAAAGTGCATTCAAGATGCTCAATCTGATGTTACTGTCTATTTATGTCAGTACAATTTCCAAATCAAAATACTGAAGCAAATGGTCTTCCCCAGGGAGCAGATGTTTGAATGCAGCAATGGGGACCAATTTAAGAACATAGGTACAAATGAAATCTTCACCCAGAGGGTGGCTGGGTGCTGGAACAGGCTCCCCACATAAGTGGTCAAAGCATCAAGCCTGGCACAGTTCAAGAAGCATTTGGATTATACTCTCAGGCACATGGTGTGACTTTTGGGCATGGTCCTGTGCAGGGTCAAGAGCTGGACTCTATGATCCTTGTGGATCCCTTCCAATTCAGCATAATCTGTGATTCTGTGAAATGTTTTGGTTATGTTGAGGTTCCAGCCCTCTCTAACAGAGTTGAGTTGTGATTCACAGAAAACGAGATGCCTCCACTAGAGACAAATATGAAAAATTAATTCCCTTTTCTCCAATAGTTGACTGCTGGAATTAAGGAGAGTGTCTTTCCCAGGGAGATGCTACCTCACACAGTAAGACAGCATCTGATATTTTTAAAAAGTAATGTTCTCCAAGTCAGTTGCATATACAGATTACAAAGCCTCTGCAGCTCTTCTGCATAAATAACTGTTTTTCTCTCATACTCAGTAGCAAATTGGGTTTGCAAGGATTTCCTTACTTCCTAACAGAGAGTGAAACAGTATGTGTGAATGACTTGAGGAAGCAAGACGACATACCAGGTTCACTGGATGCTGCAATGCATGAGGATTTTCCATTTGCTTCTTACAAGTTCACTGCCTTTGCATGTAAAAATATATTATTATACTATTTATATTTATATTTCAGCAACATCTTGGATCAAAGCAGGATGAAGGCATAATTTTGCCAGGCTCTGTACATAGTTGTGGGTAAATAACCCCCATTTCTTTGGATCCAGCTCTACAGCTTGAGCTGTGTTACAGGACAACACTGGCTCACATGACCCAACCCTTCCCTGAGTGTGCACAGGCACTCCTAAGCTCTGCAATGGTTTACTGCCCCTGCACGAAAAACAATGTTTTGGGTTACGCTCTGCAAACAGCTTTATATTGTTATGTTGCATGGGTAAACATGAGACCATGGCAGCCTAGCAACTTAACTGCAACAGAAGATAGGTTCAGAAGTAAATTAAAAATCATTTTCCTTTCCCCACTTGCTAGCTAGTTTTCAGCAAGATCTGAAACCACGATGCAAAAAGCTGGGTTCTATTTCCAGTGCTGGCAATGGTTTTCTGACCTTGAGTGTCTGTCTGTTTCTAGTTTCTAAATTCATAAGATAGAGATGATAAATTTCCTCCACTTTGGACAGATTTGGAGATCTTCAAATGACAAGTGCTATATAAAAGAGTGTAAGTTTCTGCCAGCATACTACTTAATAGATGGCCTCTTAGACAGCAAAGCAGCAGGCAGAGTAAGCAATGCCTAAGCAAGTCATGTGCCCTCTTCAACCCAAATCAGACAACAATTTATCTTTAAGATGAAGTCAAAGAGCTCGAGGCAAGGGAGAATGGACTTCTTTACCTATTCCAGCCTTTTTTACCCCAAGGTTTTGACAAGTGTGGATCCATCACTAAATACTTTGTTGAGCAGTATTGCTACTGTGATATCACTGATGCTCTGGCTCAGCACAGCTCTCATGTTTTCTCCACTGTCATTCTGAAATTAAGACAGTGACTAGTTTGTCAGTAAGTTGTCTCTGCAACCAAGTCTTCACTGCTTTTCAACATAAGTGATTTAACTGCTGTATCTACAGCAGAACAAAGTCTCTGCCTGTGCCATAAATGAAAGCAGGACACAAACTGAAGCTGCACACAAGGCTTGAAATTACAAGTGTATTCTCACCAGGGTTATTAAAGGGCCACTGGAATATGAAAGTGAACAAATCCTGGGATAAGCTTAAAAAGAGAGAAGAATCCAGGCCAAATGGAAACATACTAAGTATAATTTATAATGAGCAATGTGTAAAAACTTATCCAAATCATGGAGCTCAAAATGAGAATAAACAGTGATCTTCCAATAGGGACAAGTACAGATAAGCTAAGTATCTGCTAAAAGGCTGAACTCTGAGTAACCCCTGGGTGTTACCAACTGCTTCAACAAGTCATCAGTATGCTTCAGTAATGGCCAAAAAGACTGTAGCAAAAATAGTCCATACTTCAATATGGTTAACCTGGAACTCAGTACCTGTCATCATGTACAACAGAAAATGACTGTTGCTCTGCAGTTAATTATGTAAAAAACAGACATGCAATCCACCTCTGCCTGCGATGAGCACAGCTGATCCTGCAAGATAACCTATTTGCCCAACAAGATGGAACAATGCCTGCAGTCACTCAAACTACAGCAATAAAGAACAAATGAACAAAAAAGACTGAGCCTCACTCAGAGCACACATCATATACTCATCTTGATCTGCACAGGCATCAGCAGAGGTCAGCAGGATCACTGTGAAATGTGAAACGCACTGGGTGTAAACAACTAGAAGAGTGTCTGCCCACAAGAGAAAACAGAAGAAAAATTCTATTTAAAGAATGTTATACACTTCAAGATGGTTTTAGAGTTGTTAAGGCTTTTTGACAGGCCATTGCACCACTAACTGGTGGAAATAAAAATTAAGCGCAGAGGAAAGCTATTCAGGTATCAGAAGGAAGAGTGCAAGGAGGCTCTCAGAGCACTGTTTAACAGCAGTGGAGATTGCAACCTAGGTGATTGGAAAAATACAGTCCCCAGGTGGAAGCCTCCAGGTATGGGGCAAACTGTTCAACCATGTTTATTTTTAGAGTGATGTCTGCCTTTCAGCAGTTACTTGGCTTCAAAGGACACACGTCCTATGTCCTTAGCCTAAGTCAGATTTACTTCTTAACTAGGTAGACCCTTACAATATAAAGTGACAATCTGAATATGGAAACATTTCCCCCTTCCTCAGACCAATGGGAACAGTAACCGTCATCAAACAGCACTTTATATCTTCCCTGAGGTGAGTCAAATATTCACTGAGTGTTGATGACAACATCTGACTGGCAGGCAGTCATTATCCCCACCATGGGAATGAGGAAATGTGCAAACATACTAGAAATATGACCATGTGTCATGCTGGCATCAATCACCTCTCACCGAAAAGAGCGGTCAGCACTGCAGAGAATGAACCATCCAAGGCAACAAGGCTCTTGCTGTGGTCTATAACTCCACGTTGCTTTTTCCTGAGCCTTCTAGAAGAAAAAAAAAGGTGAACCCTAGACAGTCAAAGACACATGAGACTGCCCATTGAAATGCATAACAGCAGAACTTGGCCAGCTCAACAAGTATCTCAAGCGTCTCTTGCCAGGTACTTGAGTTTCCAGCA
This sequence comes from Pseudopipra pipra, assembly GCF_036250125.1. NCBI lineage: Eukaryota > Metazoa > Chordata > Aves > Passeriformes > Pipridae > Pseudopipra > Pseudopipra pipra. The sequence continues at coordinate 24,730,751 of NC_087556.1, read as the reverse complement.
GAGATGCTGCAGTTTCTTCCAAAAATGTTGTCTTCTTAAACAAACTGGACAGATTGTTGTGGAGATGCTAAGAGAATGTCAATCTGCTAAATGTCAGAAAGATTTTGACTAAACTAGGAAGAAAAATAGTGAGGAATTGCACCTATATAATTAGTAACAAATCTTTAATTCTACATGTTTGGATAGCAAGGCTGATTTAGAATCAGTTGCTGAAGTGGAGCAGCCAAGAGGACAGATTCAAATCTTCTTTACATCACTGGAAATGCAGAGTAGCTTCACTAAAGTCAAAAAAGTATGTAATGCTGCAACAGTCCCATGTCTTACAGCTTGTTAAAGCTAATTTAATGCAAACACTGCCTTAATTGTTTTCCTTAATCATCTTTTTACCTATTCATGAAATGCACCCAAGCCCAGGAAGGCTGAAGCTCCCCAAAGACAGGGGCTGAGCCAGGAACAGGTCCTGGGGTGACCAAACTTCAAGTCAACATTTTGTTTCAACATCTGAAAGCTCAGGCCCCAGACTCCTTTCCTTCATGCAGTCTCTTTGTAAACAGTAGTTTCATTGAGGAAAGATACTGAAGAGAGAAAAATACCTTCAGAGGGCAGTTTGTACCCATTTACATGACTGATCCATAGAGCTGGACTTCTGTGGCAGACACCAGACTTCCAGCAGACTGTTAGGACAGAGTTAAAAAGGAACCTCATTTGATACACAAGTTTCTTTAAAGTCACAGAAGAGGAAAAAAATCACACTCTGTATCTGAAAGTTGTTTTGTGAAGTCACACATCTTACATTTTACACATTATTCATATATAATCTGTAGGGGAGAGTCAGTAGTTGACTGACACCAAGATGTTGAACATCTTCCAGCCTAGAAATGCCTGCAGTGTGCCAGCTCTTCATAAACTGAATGTTGAGTCACAAGGACTAAGCGAGGGTGGTGCATGTCACCACAGGAGAGCTGCTGGGTTTTACTGGACATTGGACAAATTGTTATCTTCTCCCCACGGAAGTTGTTACTACCAGCAAACTTGGGACCCTGCCATCACTATCTCTTACAAAGGAAGCAAGGCCAGAAATTTTTGTGTCCTTTCTTCTTTTACAACAGATGAGCAAGAGTGGTGAGGAAATTAAAAATAATCTGGAAAACATGGAAATAAAGCTAAGGCCAGTTGTTTTGGATGTACAAAAAAACGTATTACAGAAACATACCACATACAGTCTTGCATCCTCTTGATACAATCTCCTCTTGATGACTTTACCATGGTAGTCTTGGATGAGCCAGTGGGAGATTTGCCCAAGTAAAAACCTCAGGACTTCACCCTCCAAAATCATCTTCACCAAAATCCAGAGAATTTAACAGCCTTACTGTGTTCCCACAATGCATTGTGTGTCATTCCAAAGATGAATTTTGGCTTACCAAAATTCTTTGGCCAGTTAAAGCAAGAATAAAAATGCTAGTGTCCACCAAACTGAAGGGAAAACAACAATCTCAATGCCATTTGTTTTTACGTAATTTCAGTTTTATGCTAAAAATATAAAGGTAGCATATTTCATTCATACTGGGTCTCATCGCTCCTTGTAGCACGAAATAAGAGGGGGACAAGTTCAAGGTGCAGATTTTGGTGGCTGAGTGTGGTACAAGGAGATGGGGGAGGGAAGAGGTACTGAAGAGTACTCAGAATGAAAGCAATGGGATGGAGCTTGGGTTTGACTTCTGATGAGGGTAAGTTTTATGAAGCATGAAATAATGGACAATAACAGTTTTTAACAGGTCACTACTGGCTTGTACAAGGAGTATCAACTAAGGCAAGTGGGAGAAATCTCCCAGTTTCCAAGTCCTTGTTTCAGACTGTTTGCAGAGTTGGAGTCCCTTCCATGTTCCAGGATGAAATATTTTGTCCAGTGTAACAGAGAGATTAGGATATAGGAGGGAAATGATGCCGGGTGTCAGACCACCATCCCACCTCCTCTTCACTCTCCTTTGCCACCCTATTCACAATCCAACCGTGAGGAAAAACCTTGCTCTGCAACTGCACAGGCAGACACATCAGTGAAAGGAGTGGATTTACCTGGATAAAGGCAAAGGGAGCTGCAAGATATTCTTTGTGCCAGCTCACCTCACACCATCAAACTCTTCCCATACTATCCTATTTGTCCCTCACTTGACACTGTCATCTCTTTTTATTTTGGCTGAATATTTTATTACCCTCTTACATGCATAAATTCTAGAAAGATCATTCAGCAATTCTGTAACACTGACAGACTCTGAGGACCTAAAACCTCCCAGGACTGCTTAGCTGTACTCAGCAAAAGGTCTCCCAGTACCATGACAGCTGTTTCCCAGGGCTCTTCCCGCTCACCTGGCACTGAGGCTGTTTTTACAGTGGCTTTTCAGCAGCAGCACAGAGCAAAAGCAGCTCACAAAGCCAGCGACAGAAGCTGAGGCCACCTGGCCCAGAGCTGTGCCTAATGTCACAAAGGGGATTTTACCCAGGCCGTCCTTAAGAGGATTAAGGAATCATCTACTAGCACAAAACAACAGCCACATCTGCTGCTCCAGTGCAAGTCGTTCTTTTCTGCTCTCACAAAGCTCATTTCTGCTCTGTCCTGACGACTTCTCATATTACAGGATCCTGCCATGTAATGCAGACACTTGTGAAGAACCGGGGGTTGGATACAGGTGGAGGGCGAGCACCAGATCAGGTGCATTCAGAGCTCATCCATCCCACAATACTAAGCAGCACCACACAGAGCAAATAAACAAAAAGGCCTGTTTTTCAGAGGCTGGATATTCACAGCCAGCTGGATATCACTGAGCAGTCAAACTCCTGAGGCTTCAGAGTAGGTTTAGGGGGACCATGGTGTGTTCAAAAGTTTTGAAAATTTGACCAATTATTTAGCAGTTTAAATGAGTTAAACGGTAAAGCTCAGCTCTCAGGTGATATTCCCAATATACCTCCTATATCAAAGACAGAAAAATCTTCCCTGTGTCAGATATACAGAGGTATAAAATGATATCAAACTGGTGCATCTAAAAGGAAGAGGAAAGGAAAGCAAATTCACTAAGGCAAGACCTAAAAGGAAAGATGAAAGGAAAGCAAATTCAGTAAGGCAAGAAATAAAACCTGCTTACTTTTCTTAGCTTCTTGAACACTAAGATACATGCAGACTAGCCACCTGATTTTTCCTCCTTTCCACTAGCAAGAGATAAAATTAGCAAGGTGCCTATAAATTGCTTTTATGGATTTTATGAACAGAAGGGTTTTTTCACTTTTCAGATTTTTTAACTAGACTCGTAATTTAGATTTCAGCTATGAGTTCCTAAAAGAAATCCAGGATTGCCCATTTGACCTCTGAGCAAATTAATCCTAATCCTATAATATAACATTCTTCCACAGGATTGAGCACCCTTTCACCCCCAAGGTGGTCCCACCAGATCAGGATTTAACTACTGTACTCTTGCTCGTCCTGCTGGTGCCACTGCTGTACACCTATTGCACAGATTAGTGATGGACTTTCTCTGCCAAGACTCAGCCTCTGATCACCAGTAGGACCAGCCTGGATGCACAGTACATGCGGGGATGGATGTGAGGAAGCAGGGACAATACAGAGTGAGCTGCCACACGTATAACTCCCTGCAACAAAGACTTCACCTCCCTAAAGGAAATTAATCCACTTCTTTCTACAGTTTTCTCATCAGAAACAGCTCCCTCTGTCTCATGGTTCTTGTTCATCTCTTCTGGGTTCTATTAAGTGTTTCCACATCTTTCTCAAAGCATGCTGACCAAAATTGGAGATGTTATCCCAGTTCACCCCCACCACTGAGGGGAATGACTGTCCCAGCCCAGATCTGAGGCTTCTGCCAGTTCCTCCGAGCATAAAATTTCATTCTTTTGCAACAGAATTGCACCACTTCTCATGAGTTTGCCTCCTAGATCCCCACTGCACTAATATTTATCTGCACCCTCAAATTCTTATGTCCAAGAACAGAATTGTATTGTTGTCTCTAATGAGTCACATCTTTCAATTCCAAATTACTTCTCAAACTTTAAGATTGTTTTGAGATTTCAGCAGGTTGTGTTTCCAGATCTGGTCTGCTGATAGAACCAATACACTTACCTTTCTAGGGATTGTAGTCAAATGAAGTGACTGCCTTCAAAAAACTGTATGAATTTAAGCCTGCCTAAGAGATTAAGCCACTAAAAAACACACACAGAGGCATTTTTCAGATAATATTCTTTGATACAGTTGTTAGTTATAATTTTTTTAAAAATCAGTTTCCCAGAAAATAACCTTATTGAAATCTGCAGCAGTCATACCTCATATCTTTGTTTTAGAGCTTAGCTGTTCAGGGTAAGATCAATACCATAGGCAGAGAGGTGCTGCAGGCACTTGATCGATTGAGGAATTTTTCTCTGGCCAATTCATTGCTTTGAAAATTATTTATTGCACCTCAAATAAGAATAAATGTTCCTTTAATGTCACTCTTGACACAAATTCTAAGCTGCTCTTAGCTTGCCATCCTGGAGAACCGTTAATGAAGTAGTAGCACCCTCTTGGACTGGAGGGAGTCCAAGATCTTAGCGAAGTTTCATAAAGGAATTAGGAATTGCTCTGCTAGGTCAAGTCATTGATCCAGTTAAAGGATTGAAGGCAGACATGGACCCATAACCAGTTACTTTAACTAATTACCCCCTAGCAAGTGAGCCACACTAATTGGTGTCCAAGCTCTCAGTCTGCTGAAACATGCAGTAAAATGCTATAGCTTCCCTCATCACGGAGGTGAATGTACTCCTGAGGGAAGGTTTGTTAGCAACATTCATTTCAGAAGCATCACCGCATCAAAAGCCTGTGTCTAAGCATCATCTTCATTATCACACAAAGGGTAATCAATACACAGAGATTGTGACAAGTAGGCTACTTCACCAAATAACACAAATGTTTTAAGGCTCTCCAGGAGAAGAGGCAAAACATAAAGGAGCTTACTGGCTATTTCTGAGCTACTCTGATGCTGTATGATGCAGCGATGTGTTCTTTGCACTCCTGGTGCAACCGCAAGGAAAGCACATGCCAAATGCCTGGCTCCTCAAACCTGCAGTGAGGATCTCGGATGCTGTCAGCTTGAGAAGTCGTGTGGGGAGAAGAGAGAGCAAATACTTTTGCAGGAGAGATTCCAGTAAGGGTCTCACAGGGGATCGGTGCCGGGCTGGCAGCTGCCTGGAGAACACAGAGCCACAGCAGCGAGTGCCTGAGCCAGCAATGCCATCAGCAACAAGCTCCTGTCCACATCTCTGAAGACCCAAGTGTTTAATTGAAGCTCAGCTGTAACTTGAATGTTCACCTGAGATCTCCAATAAGGGGAGAAATACCACATCAGATCTCATCTTCACACAGAAAGAGGAGTTAAAGAATAAAAATAGTAACAGCCAGGTGCTCCAGTTCCTCAAATTGATTGCATTTGGCATGTGAAATACAGTAAGTTCAAAACAGTAATTACAGAATAACACATGAAAAAAAGACCCAACTCACAAAAATGAAAGCAATTACAAGCAAAATTAGCTGGGAAAGAGAATTAATGGAAAAATATGAGCAATGATGGATATATTTTACCAGATGTCAGAAAAGTGACAATTATAGTAAAAAGTCTTCTCAATAAAAAAGGAGACTTGTTTCATAAAATAAATGAAATCTGCTAAAATCCAAAATTATATGAAAAGTGGGTGAAAATTATTTGATAGAATTATTATATAATTTAATAGTCAAGAATTGTTTTAAAAGCTGATTGAGACCAGTGCACAATCCATCAGTCAAGTCCATTAATAGATGCAAGTAGCTGAGCTGACAGAAAGAAACCAGCAGCCATGAGGATATTCAGGATAATTCCAGTAATTACACTCTATGGAACAGATGACTCTGTGTTTGGAAGGAAGTTAGTCAAGATATCCATAGGATCACTTGATGGACAGATGCACATCCAGTCGCATCACACGAAGAGAGACAGTACATTAAGTTAAATGAGATAATACACTAATTAGGAAATGCAATCACTAGGAAGACTTAATAAATAAACAAGCGGCACTGGGAAGGCTGGCAGAAGTCAGCAGAGGGCAAGCAGACTTCAAGGATGCAAACTTGGTACATCCTGATGGAAATACCTCTAATAAATAAATTACATGGGAAAGGGAAACATGCCCATTTGAAGAACATTAAGCACTACTATTGAAAAGTAAATTTGATACAGGTGGAAAGAGGTCAATACGAAAAACTGAGTCATTGCAGAGGACAGGGATGATTTGTATGATTACAGTCTCTATGATCATGTGTGATATCTGAGGATTACACTCAAAATATTATATGCTTAATACAGTGATTTCCAGTCCAGTTCATTCTTATGAGTAGAAGATCTGTAAGAGCATTTATTTTATAAGTAGAATTGTTTCTGAAGTCAACTGATGCAGGCTTTATAAATCTATATCATCCAGCTAACACTCTCCTACATAAGATAAAGTCCTGTTGGGTCACACATCATATTTCAGATTCCACAGTCCTGGGATTAAAAACAGTATTTTCCAACATGGTGAGCATTTTAGCTCATCACTGGTCTCTGCTCTTAAAAATTATAAAAACACTTGTTAGAAAACAGCATTGCAACAATTTGAATTCACAAGCCATTAAGCTGAAGCACTGTTCTCTGGCTGCACTCTAATTGCCATGCAGAAAACATTTCAGGGTGCAGATTTAAATATTAACAGCCTTGTAACAGTAAAACATTTAACAGTAAAATATTTACAAGCAAGCAATTATATTAAAGTGTATTACAGTAAAAGACAAAATCCAGAGCCCTGCTGGAGAAAGATGCCTGACACAGGGGGAAGCCCAGCTTTTGCTAGTAAGTAATAATTTTGCTTTATCTCCTCTTTAAGGTTTAATGTAATTAAAACAGTGCCAACCAAATGTGACATCTTAACTGACAACACTTACTGTTCCCAGATCTGCTTAAAACACCTTTTTCTTGGATGCAGATAAACTAAGATACCCAAAAGAAGCTCTTTCCACAATATCTATACAAACTTCCCACTATTCATCCATCCTATATGAGGCACACTTGACTGAAAGAGAAGAGCTCTGGGATGAAACACAACAGTTCACTTCTAGGTCTTTTAAATGAACACCTGCTATCCTGAACCTACGACACAACTTGATGTCACCTGGGTAAATGCCAGAGACACATCCAGTGGGAAGCTGTTGGGAACACAAACTCCATTCACAGACTATAAGCATTCTCCACTTAGTCATGACAGAGTTCAGCATTAAGCATTGACTTTATCTCAGAATCTGCCATTATAATGAATAGGCAGCAAATGAGAACAAGTGATGATGGCTGCTTGTATTTCTTACACAGCAATTGCTGTGTACTATCTCCAAAGGATAAAAATACATACAAGAATGGGAACCAACTGCAGATAATCAGACCACTGCCTGCTGCAGCCATGAGATAATCACAGAAGTAGGAAACAAAAGAGGGGGAAAAAAGCTTATAGCAAATCCATGACAGTCACTGAAAAATGCTGCAAAATATTTGCATTAAATAAGAATCAACAGAAATAGTTCCTGTATCAAAGGCATCCTTTTTCTGTAGGGAAGCAAACACATCAGGCAATTAGCAACACATGAAATTCAGGAGAAAGTTTCTAATTTTTGATTGGGAAGGATGTCCAGTGGAGCTTATGGCCCTGATATTCAATAATTATGCAAACAAAAAACAATGCCAGGCAGCATCAACCCATATTACCTAAAAGTATGCAGAACAAAGAGGGTATCCCTGCACTTGCAATTCACACTTACACACTGCATGCCCTGTACCCAAAGCACAATGCTTTCTGCACTTCAGTACGGCAGCTATCCAGGTGTCAAAAAAAGTATCTTGTCTTCTTTTACCTTCTGCCCTTTCCTTTCCTTGCCTTCACCCTCGTTGTTCCATGGATAAATATGAGCATTGAAGAATATCTTAACAATTACAAACTTGTATATCAGCACTACCACAGAGCACACACAGTCCATCTTGCATTTCACTGTGAGCTGCTCTCCTGCCACTCCCTGGGCTCATTAGGTAAATGTAAAACAGGAGTACCCATAATAATTTTTCTTCTGCTTTATGAATGCCAACCAGTTTAATTACAATTGCAGCGACTTGGATTGTTCTTCTGTTTATACTATGCTGGCCTGTCCCAGAAGAGAATGATAAAACAAATTAAGTCAGTCCTAGCCAGGGAATAAACACCTTCTGGGTGCTGGTCAAAAACACAGTAAATGTGCACCTAAAACACATCCCTGCTCGTTTAAGGTGCAAAGCACCAAGAGCTCAAAACCCCTGACAGTCAGGTCTCCAGTCAACTCCCCTCTGCTGTCCGACTTCTGTATCTACAACGTTTCAGATTTCCGGTCAGAGTGAACAATGTATTTCACTTGCGATCTCAAAATCTGTGTGCTGCAGCCCAGTTTCAACCCTGTTTATGCAAGATCATATTGGGATTCATCATCATCATCATCATGGCTAGGCTTTGCAAACGAAGATTTGGGAAGGACTCTACCCACACTTTCTACAAGCGCGCTGGTGGCTAAGAAGGCCAGTGTGAGATAGCCAGTTTCAACCTTGTTTATGCGAAATCATATCAGGATTACTCCACAGAAGTCAACAGCATTTTAAGCAGGCACCAGGCAGGCATCCACTGAGCAAGGAGGTTTCAATAAATGGAGACAGCCCAGGAGGCTGCCACTGCCTTGCAGTTTGGCTTAGACATGGCAGCATCATGCAAGTAACATCCCAGTTCACAACAAGAGAAGAAAAGCAGGCATGTGATGGGCTGTATGCAAGGTGCAGAGCAGTTCCCAACTGATACCTATTTCAGTGAGCAGCAGCAGCAGCAGCAGGTGACATCACTCCCCCGCAGTGGGCAGCACTGCACTGGGCTGATGTTGGGAGCTTCAGGGACAATCTGCTCCAGCTCTGCTCTGACCTCTGCAACCTCCTCATCTACTCCAATGAGTTGACAAGACTCCTGTCAGGTGAAAAGGCGGGATTTACCCGACCCTTAGTGAGGAGACCCCTCATCGAGTGTTCCCAATGTGTATGCACTGTCAGCAACTTGGTTTGTTGCACGTGGGAAGGAAGTGGTTCTTTTTGAGAGGCTTCACCAGTCTCATCATATTGTCATAGTGTTACAAAGAAATCTTCTTTCTTTTGGCAGAGGAGATATAAACCCAAAGATACTTGAGCAGGATAGGTCCTCCAGCTTCCCTGTAGGAGAGGTGATGATAGCCTAGGAAACTGCACAGCCTGACTCTGTCTGTGCACTGTTCACCTGGGGGATGCTGCTGAGCACCACTGCAGGAGTAGTGCTACACTTGGGAGGAATACAAAGTGAAATATTTTTGAAAAATACGTGAAATCTACTAAGGCTTCTAATGAAAGAAGATTTGAAAATCTGCTAAACATTGAAAAAATTGATGAAGTAGTTCATAATACCTTATTAACTCCTAAAAAAAAATTATTGCTCTACTAAAACAAAAGGGTGGGGGGAAGCTTGTAAGCTTGTATTAGCACTCCAATAGGCAGTGTTTAAGACAACACCACAGCACCAAAAACATGCCCTGAAGGATAACAGTAATTGTGCTTGCTAGAATCATAAAATCTGTCTCCTAAAGCCATCATATGAAAAACTAGAAATAAAAGCATTATTTAGGCAAAGCTAGCTTCATTTACTGTTTAAGCAATATAGCTTCCCATTTGCACTCAGCTACTTTAGAAGTGGCTGTCCAGTCACAGCTCTGAAGTTCACACAACAGCTGTGCCAGCTCCTTCCCACACACTTAAGGCTGGGCTGCAAAACCTTTGGTCATCAAAGGTTTACACGTCTCGGCCATTCACATATGGGGGCAGTTTGCTGCACAGATACATAATGCACCACCTAATGAGCTGTACAGAATCTGGCCCTCACAGTTATATGCTCAGTTCTTGATAACAACACTGCTCCTGGCCAGGAGCATAACACCAGAGTGCACCCACCCACTAATGGATGCAGTAGTGTCTTTGAGGACTAGAAGCCTTGAAAGGACTCTGATGGAAGAAGGCTGGAAATTACGTTAACCTTATGTTTAACCTTTTCCCCCACATACTGAAGACCCATACCACAGAAACTGTTCTTTGACTGGGGAATGCTTAATGGCCTTAACGCCCCTGTCAAAATACCATTTTTAATAGATCCAACTTCCTCAAAAGGTGTTTATTATCTATCTGGTCACTAATTATACTGCCTCTTCATGGGGAAGAGCAAAAGATCATGGCTAGAAATACATTTTACTCTCCTGGACCCAAACGGGGTGCTTGCTCCTGGGTACCTGGATCCAGCAAGGCCAGGAACACGCGTGATGTGCTCCATCAAACACGACACCAGTCTTTTGCAACTAAGATCTTGCACATCAAACAAGATGGAGGTCACAGACAGTAACGTGCAAAGCTGCACGCTAACCCAAGCAGCTGCGAAACACTATCTGATCCAGCTCAGATTTGCCTCCTGAAGGCCCCAGGACTCCTAGAAGATAACACGTCTCACAGGAAGGTAATGCTGGAGAGCTCAGCGCTGCACACTGATGCACTGCTAACCCCCTGAGCACTATATATACGACAGATATCACACTCAATATCATGCTCCGAGAATGTATCCTTGCTCATTGCTGGCTCTTTTCTAGTCAGAGTTGCTTTTCTGAAGTCACTTACATACCAAAACATTTTTTGTGTATGATTCAGAAACATGCTATAGTAATAGAGGGGAGACAGGGAGTCTGCCCAGCTCCGTTCAGTTTTTATCTCTACCAGCTGCTGCACAAAGCACAAGCAATTCAGAAATCATGGCAAAAACATTTTTCTAAACGGTCCTATGGTCTATTGAGAGGGACGGAAGTTTATTACCATCAGTGACTCACTCCCTGCTGAAGATTTTTCCTGGACAAACTGCGTTCTACACTATTATGTTCCAGTAACAATAAATTATTAATAGGCAAGGGAATTCATAGTTCGCCTCACAAAAATGTAACCAAAGCAAGGAAAATATGGAATATGCTATAGAGATTAAGTTAAATATTTCATTTCTCCTCCTTTGATGTGCAAGAATTATAGCCCTTCATAATAAATTTCAGTCTTCCTTTGTCACAAGACATGAACAAACACATAGTATTGAAAAAGAATTGTGTTTATAGCAAATGTAACTTAAAAAAACATTTTTTCCTCTGTCAGTTCCTGTAGTAAGTGCAGAAAATTTGCTTTTCCCAACACAGCCAAAAAGTCAGAAGAGATCTTGGGATACCTGGGATCAATTCCTGACCCTACTAACCCTCCTCTACAGTCCCTGACAAATCATTCCACCTCCCTCTGCCTATTCCCCAACACGTCAGTTAGGAACAACACTTTCACCTCAGCAGAAAATAGCCTCTGTTAATGATTTTTTAGGGCCACATTTAGCTATAGGAAGGCAGGAAACACCATCTTAAACCCAACAGCAGCAATTAGCCAGGTGCATGGAGTAAAGAGCTGACATCACCTTTTGTTAAAAACCATGTTCACTCTCCTCGTTCCTATGCCATTGGTTGTCTAAATTTCAAACTATACATAGAGGATTTCCACACCATCATGCTTGAAGCTTTTGGGTTTTTTCACCTGTACAGCAGTGTGGGAAGCTCTGCAGATTATCTCCCAATTTTTAAAAATAAAGCCTACTTGAACACCTGGCTCATACTGGAAACTACAGAGTTTCATACTCCACTAGCAAGGAACAGAAGGGGGAAAAAAAGTAAAGAGAACCTTCTAAATCTGGCAAAGATACTTTGAGCTTCATGCCCATCCACATCTGAGTCTAACAAAACAAAGTCTCTCCGAAAACTGACTCAATCCTAGACTCTAACAGCATTTTGTCACTTCCACCTATATTGTTTATCCATCTTATGATCCATTCCTACTGGCATGGTAACAGGAACATACTCATGACTATGTGTGCACTCTCCCACTCTTGTGGAAACAGGAGTTTCCACAAGAAACTGATCCTGTTTCACAGGATCAGCCCTGAGGGCATCGATCCTACAGCCTGTGACCACCACAGGATTGCCTGGAAGGGTCTCTCCCATTCAGTCCGTGCAGGAAGAGATATACTACTCAGTGCCATTGAGGCATGACAGACACAGAGCCTATTTACAGGAACGATCAAGATTCAATAAAGCAACTTCAAAATATGCCAGATGTCAGCTCTGTGTTTACAGAGAGAGCAAAGCAATCTGAAGGCATCTGTAATTACTGCTTGCTCTGAAAGTGGGAATTTTAAAGGGAAAGGTGGGTGGAACAGGAGAATAAACTCTTGCGGTTCTGACTGTCAGTTAAGAGTAAGTGCTAGTAATGAAAAGATTAGAAAAAGAGCAAATGTACAAAAGCTCATCCCACCCATTGGAGTAAGCAGGCAAGAGAAAAGAGCTTGGCTGCTCCAATACGGTGTGGAATGATGCAGTCTGAACAGGACTGAGGAGATCTAAGATGCACCCCGCTGCCTCTGTCCCCGGAGCCAGGGCAACTCCCACATTGCTCCATCCTCCAAACACAGAACATGAGCTAACTGCAGCAGTTCCTCCAAAACTTACTGATTTAACAAATGCTGAACAGACAGAGTGTCGAGTGTCTCAGATGTGTTCTGGCTCCCCACATTCCATCTTAATTCATTCTAGAAGAAATCTTGGAGTGACAGTGCAGCTGAAACCCTGGGCAGGCAGCTGCAGCACTCACAGGAATGCCTCGAGATTCCCTACTTAGTTCAAGAGCCAGGGAATAGGTTCTTCTGGATCTTATCCTGTTCCTGACGTGAACTTGGATTCATTCTCTTGTAGCAGGCATAACTGAAATACACACTTTAAAATGCTTTGTTAAATAGGGATGAATTGCTGAACAAATACAGATTTTATAAAATACCTCAAGCAGGAATACAAATAATTACAGTGGCTCAAAAAAAAAAAAGCTCTGTGAAAAGGAAACATTTCTTCATGGCAATGCAGATTTCCATTGTCTTAGAATAATCATTAGGATGTGAAAATGGTCTGTGAAACATTTGAGATGGCATGGAAATCATTTAGACAGTGCTCAAAACACCATTTATGGAAATTTGTTTAGAAGACTATGAAATGATAAATATCTACCTATAGAAGCAAATTTACCTTCCAAATTTATGAACAAATTTATTAAAGACAATGTATTAAAATCAAGTTTATTGATACTGCAAAAAATCTTAGGAGGAAACACAATTTGTATGGGATCTGAACTTGTCATTAGTGCTTTACTGAACAAATCAGTGACAAATGCATATCCACATATATTCTAACTGTGCTTAGCATCTGCCATACAACATCAGTGTGCAATCCAGTTCCAACAAAGAGAACGAATAAAGGTATTTTAACAGTGGAAGACATGGAAGGAAGAAAGAGCACTCTCACCAGCAGCAGCTGAGCAAAAGAAGGCTCTTGTACCACCAGTGAAGGGAGAAAGATAGAGGGGTGTGTTAACTAATATGCTGTTCAGCACATGGGACAACAGTGTAACTTAAAAGTCCTATACAAATGAAACGCACTTTACTTTTTTTCTGCTCTTGTCAAGGTAACCAGACCTCAAAACATGGAGAACACACCACAGCTTGAGCGGAGCCCAGTTCAGCCATGGTCTAGTAACCACGGCAGTGTTGGATCAAGGGTTGGACTTGATGATCTCAGAGGTCTTTTCCAACCCAGTTGATTCTATTATTCTAAATCCTAATCCCCAGCCCACCTTCACCAGGAGCTTGGAGAACTCATTCCCTCTTTTGCCAAGGATGAAGGGGTGTCATTTCAGGCCACAGAAAGTTATAAATTTGAAAGACTTACAACCTCACACCATTAGCAAGTTACTGAAAATCAGATGCCTGTAGAGGAGAGCACTAAGGTCAATACAACACGCAAGAGGGACATTCCATGTTCGTTTCTGCAGGATCAAAGGCCTTGTGAGGGGCAGCTGTGGAGAGGAAGAGGAAGGAAAACAGCAAAAGGGAGGTGCTGGGCAGGCCCACAGCCATGCAGCCACCACTCCAGCTTGTTCACAGCCATGACACAAGGATCCTGTTAGGGTGGCACCTGCCCACAAGCACCTCACTGGCAAGGCACAGCAGCTCTTCCTGGAAGAGCTTGTAGGATGGTGTTATACCCCACAGAAGAAAAGAATAAAGTCAGAGCCATGGGAGTCCCATGAAAAAGTTTGGCTCCGCATAAATTTTACTTTCTTTTGCATTTCACCTTTACAGACCACATTCATATCACAACCTGCTCCTACAAACTGAGTGCAAGTAACAGGCAAAGCTTAGGACAGAATCTGGCTCATTGTGCTTCCTCAAATGTGTCCATCACCACTGCAGTTCCTCCAACACAGCCCTGGGATCCATCAGAAGAACATCTCGACCCCCTGAGCCCCACCAGGGTGGGAGCATCCCACAGCTGCCACATTACGGCAGTGGCTGTTATTCCAAATAAGGGAACTTGTTGCAAACTCCCCTCAAGCTGCCTTTTTCTGGCTGGTTTATGTTAGGGAGACAAGACTAAACAGACCTTCATATTTTCAGAATTAACCACTAAAAATGAAAAATTGATTGTTTGTTTCCAGAGTGCAGATGAAGGGGAGTCCTGCGGCCAGCAGCCTCTTTTGGAATCTATGCCACAATGAATCCAGCACCGGGTTATCTCCTTTCTCTTAAGAGTCTTTGGGACGGATTCAGTGAGGAGTAAACACGTGTCAGCCCTGAGTCACACTTTGGTACAACCACACCATCTCCCTCCTGTTTCTCCCAGTGTGGACTAGGCTTAATGTGTGGCCCCAAAGCAGTTTTTCTATTGTATTTCACCATTATTTTTGCCAGCGTGACAGTCAGGTTGTTATTTTTTTTTAAGCTGATGTATTAAATGTCAGATCAAGGGAAGTTTCACTGCTTTGCAGCAAACTTACGCCACATAGGCAGTATCTTTTAACTGCTGTCATGAATCTAAACTGAAGCGGGTCACATCATTTCCCTCTTACTATTTAAATAGTTTCAGTGGTCTTTCAACTATCAGGACTGCTATTAAGTGCAGCAAGGCTTGAATTAAGTATTTTCTGGCTGCACTCCTTGAACAGATGCATCCTTGCTCTATCTAACCACTAATCCACATGGAAGCTGTATGACCACTTTTTGCGCAGTGCTGAGCTCAACCTAATATTACCACATCTCAGCAGAGCTTATTTACTCAAGTTCAGCCTAGGCAAACTAAATTCGCCTCTGCCTGACACATGAACATATGCTCACATCCCAGCTGGCAGGATCTGGGTATCGCCTAGTTAACCCTTACTTTGCTTTTCCCCATCTCTGCACAGCCACAGGCTGTTTATTCAAACCTGATAAACATGATAAGCCTCAATGTGGCAAAGAAATATGGAAAACAAATACTGCCTGGGATGTGACATTTATTTAGCAACAGAATTTCAATACAGTGCTTGCAGTTAAACAAAGAGGGAGAGAGACAGAAGAGAAACAAAGGAAGGTCCTACAAGTCAAGAAACGCACAAACCCCATCATCCACCAACACTCAGAGGAAATCCATCCCCAGCCTGTCTTGCATAAATCAAGACTAAGTCACATCAATCCCATTAATACATTACATGTCCCATAATTAAGCTACTGAGAAGCCTTGCTCTTCCTGAAACCCAGTGCAGTGGGCTGTCAGCTCTGCACCCCACATGGGAAACACTGGAGCTGCAGCAGGCAGAGGATTGTTGTAGCCAGAAAAGCGAGGAGGCATCCCAGATAAGGATCGATTCCACCATTACTGCTATGCAGGGAGCATGACCTGTGTTACTGCTGGCTCCCTGGAGACCCAGACAGAAATCACCACATCAGTAGAAAGCAATAAAGAGAGTCTAGAGGAGCACTCAGCAGCAGCACCCAGCTGCAGGCAGAAGAGGCAGCAAGAGAGCTTGGAAAGAGCAGACTCCTTATCAACCTCCTTCCATATCCACAAGTCCAGCGATGTTTTCAAAGCACACATCAGGATGCCTCATTCTGGTTGTGTTTATTTGAACTGCACATGTAAATACCTTATCAGAGAAACAAATGGCCTTTTTCATCATAACTTGCCTCTTCTTTGTTCCCAAGCCCATGGCACAGACACACAGCAACGCAGAGGGCGCAGACATGGCTGTAAGCACAGCTACTCAACTGGCAGCAAACCAGGTCCCTGCGCTGCCAAATTAAAAGCAGAAATGCAGATGGGAAAGGTGCCTTTTCTCCCTCTGGCCAGCCAGCCACCTGGCACAGAAAGAGTCAGACTGATAAGGTAGCGTGAATGCAAGAAACCCATTTAAAACTCAAGCGAACTCTTCCCAGGAGACACCTCATGCAGCTCTGGCTATGCACAGCAACATGTACCCATAAATTCCTCCCCTTTGTAGTCAGTGCTGCTAATCTGGTTAGGAATTGAGAAAACTATTAAAAAACATCAATTTGCTGTTCTTAACATGTACCTTCAAGAGAGACAACCAACAAGAAAACACAGGTTTGAAAGGAGACAGCAGCAAGTACGTGAGCACAAGACAGGGGCTGGGATTTTCCATCTGTCTCTGCCAGGAACTCACTTTCTCCTCTGGATTATGTTTGTATGAGGCAGGATCTAATCTAAATGGAGAAATTTATGTAGGTTGGTGCTTGCTTTTACCAGAATTATGTTTTAAAGGCAAGATGGTGCGTTTTGCTTCAAGTCTAAAAGAGCACCCCTGAGGGATGGCACAACTTCCACTTTACATCTTTATCTCTCACAGCAGAATCTGGTTCAATAAGTATTGGGACATCAAATCCAAAACACGATTACATGTAAAACAGCATGGTAGGGTTTTTCACTACTGCATAATCTCCACAAAGCATGTCAATAGTTAATTCAGCAACACTATGCTGACTCAGTCCTTTCAAACATAAAGTTCTGGGATATCTGAACTCAAGCAAAACTTGAGTACAATATAGGTATAAGGTCTCTTAAACCACAGGTGAATGTCAGGGTAATTTCATAGAATCATAGGTTGGAAAAAACCTCTAAAATCATTGAATTCAATGCTTCCTATGACAGTGATTCCACCACTTTCCTGGGCAGTCTGTTCCAATGCTGGACCACTCTTCCAGAGAAGAAATTTTTCCTGATGTCCAACCTAAACCTCCCCAATCAAATTTTGTATTTGTCAGCTCAGATGGTAAAAGTGTAATACTTGAAGAGATGCTCACTGCATCTACAAGTAATTTTAGAGTAGCCTCCAGTGAACACCTCCATACTTCCATCTGTGAGCCATTTCCCAATGGGGAGGCAAAACTCCATCTCCTTCACTTTACAAGCACAAGCAGTTCTCATTAATTCAAGCATACCGGCAAAATACACATGGAATGCAATGTGGAAGAAGTTGAATGCCTACACACACAGAAAAATATGTGGGTATCCGTGTACATATGCATACTGCCAAAGCCTGACAGATCCTGCTGTGACCACTGCTCCTAATTTACTTCCACCTACCCTCGACTTTACAAACCATTTTTTAATAGAGAAGCACTCTGAGGGAGTTTTAGTTCTGCAACACCACCTCAAAAAAGAAAAAAAAAATCTAAAACAGTTACACCAAAAGTTGGGGGGGGGGAGATGTGTATGGACTAAAATTATCTCTGGAGCTCTCACAGAGCCTTTTAATAGGCAGTAAAGTTGCGGCCTCAGGATCAGGTTGTTAAGATGAGGATAAACACTCTCACACCACGGATGAGCCAAACAACCACAGTCCTTTGGGGCAGCTGTAAATCCCAGCCGGACAGAAGGCTCCGGCCGCCCCGGGTGTGTGCAGCAACAGTGACAGCTGGTGGACACAGGAGGAAGGCCCGGCACATCCTCCTCCTCCTCCTAGGCTGAGTCATGACCCACTAGCCTTGGAGTCAGATTTTGGGTGGTTTCACCCTTAGGCACCACCAACCAGGCACTTGAGAGTTACCAGCATGGCCAGGGCATGGTTTACCTCCTCACAATTTGCTTGTCATCTGTTCCTGCTGCCTGCAGCACTCATACATTTGTGGAAAAGCCACAAGACAAGTACCTTTGGCTGCAGTCAGTCAAGGGACCTGCAGGACCACAGTGCCAGGAGGGGTGGCAGCCGTTCACTCCCAGATGCTGAAGAGTCTAAAACCTGATTTGTATTCTTCTTCAAGGGAGAAAACAGCTTTTTGAAATTGTCCATTATTTTCTCTCTCACACCAGGCAGGGAACAGACTGTACTTTTTGCTTCTGATTCACAAATATTAAATCCCCTCTTCCCACTATTGGTGACTCATGAAAGTGACTCATTCACCTCTAGATAGTTTTATTTCCCTCACGTCTAAAATAAAAAAGAAAAAAAATCCCCCATATTGGCCTCTTGGAAAAAAAAAATAGCCTTTTCTTCTAGTTGTCAGCTTTTGCTTATAACACAGATTAAAGGAGAGTTCATCTCAGACTCCAGACACTAACTCACTCCTCTGGGTGGTCTAGAAAGCCAGCAAAGTGAGAGCACGGGAGGACTCCTATCCCAGCTGTAACCTCATTATTCTCCCCAGTAGAGGCTGCTGAAGCAAAAGCAATATGACAGCTCCACCACACACAGGGTGGCCCCAAGCTTCCCAACCCACCTGCAGGCAAAGCCAAAGCCCTAGAAATAAAGCTAGAAGAACAGTGGGAAAGAAAGATTTTGCAGGTTGGCTTTGTGTTTGGTCTTGTGAGGTTTTTTAGTGCTGAGATGCTCTGCTATGAGTCATTGAATCACAGGGGCTGTAGCCAGCCAGGCAGTTGGGTGACAGGGGGTGGGAAAAGAGGGCACTGAAACCTCATGCACATATAGCGTGTGGGAGGAGAAGGTGAAAATACCACGGTGCCATCACTCAGAGGTTAAGGTGTTCTCTGCTGCACAAAACACTTTCATTGCACCATTTACACAGAGGGCAGAGGAAGGGGTTCAAGTTGAAAGCACTGAAATCAAAACAAGATGTCCGGGCAAGAGAAAAGGGAGCAACATTAAATGCTTGTAAAGACCCCAAGAGGATCAACATCTGAAGAGTTGGTCTTCCCAGCTGTCTACCTGATGAGACTGGGAATGTACAGGAGTGTGAGAGGAGATGCCACACCACCTTCCAAACCAGCAACAGCCAAAACAGTCACAGGGGACATGCCAAAGGCAGGGCAGAACACGACAACCTTCTTGGATAATTGTACAGTGCCTTTTTGACACAGATCTTTGAGGTTTTTGCCCCGTTATCCAGGAAAACCCAAGCCTGTGCAAGGCTAGCATTGTTTTCCTTGCTACACACCACTGCAGAACACTCAGGGTGGAGAGGACTTATTGTAGCTGGGACAAGATCAGAATCAGATCAGGATCAGAATAACTCCTACAGACCCAAATCTGTTAATTTTCTCTACTAGAGAAAGGTTGTTCCCTGACTGAATTTATTACCCAAGAGCTGAATCAGTAAGTCTGATGTTACAAGGCCTAAGGCTTCTATAGCTGTGATGTCTCAAAATTTACCTGCTAATCACATCACATCTTCCTCTCTCTTTTCATCCTTGCTATATCCAGTGAGCACTTTAAATGAGTCTTGTTCATGTTTGCACCCATCAAGTAGAGTAAAAACATAACTGCTTATTTAGTCTTTACTTGGCAAAGCTACTCATATTCAGCTCTTTTTAATCTTTGCTCTTAAAATCAATCTTTTCAAAACTAGATGATCTGTAAGGTCCCTTCTAACCCAAGGTATACACTTATTTTCTTTCTGAATTTCTTGTTAGTCTCTCCAAAAACTATGTGCCCAGAATTGTTGTGAGGCATTAAACACATACAATTGCAAAGAGCATCAAGTCACCTTTGTGGAAAGTGAGAAAAGGATTTTTTTTTTTTTTGAGGATGCTTCTGTGGAATACTTATAATTCCTAGTTAGGATAACAAAGAGTTAAAAACCAGAGAAATTATCCCATCTGCAAAAAAGATGTAAAGTAAGTGATTCTTATGCTTAGGAGAATTGAAGAGATACCTTGTAGGTAAAGACAGCTCTCAATTCACCAGCTCTCAATTTCCTTAGTAAAGCAATTCTTCAGGTCACACATCACACTGAAGAAGAACTGGAGCCACAAGCCCAGACACAAAGCTCCAGCACAGTTACACAGTTCTCATTCAAGGATCTCATTTCACTGCTAAGTGAAAAACCCAACACCCACAGGGCTAACAGTAACCATTGTTATTTCCCAACCATTTGGGTTTATTATTCCAATCCCCTTTAAGTTGTAGATCTTCCCTCCAGGGGAAGATCCAAATGCCAACTATCAAGCATCCAAATGCCAACTATCAACAAGCTTATGTTTACTAACACTCTTGAGCTGTGATAAGGGTTGAATGGATAAGTCTACATGCAATAAGGGAAAGACATTAAAAAAAACAACAAACAAACAAACAAAAAAACCCAACCCAAACATGATGTTTTCCAGCAGCACACATCTCTAACTACTGACAGCTTGGGGGCAGGTTAAATCTATTTCTCTACTGAATAACAGCTACCACTTTCTCTGATATTCTAGATTTAGAAACACATTTTTATCACCCAAGACAGTGTGATTTATTAGCAAAGTTGGTACAGTTGGTATCCAACACTCAGTCACTTGGCACTCCAGGAAAACTGCAGAGCTAGGTCCAAACTCAGAGGCTGAGCATCATCTCTGCTTACAGACTTGGATGAAGTCCCAGCTGAAGGGACAATAGAGCAGCAGGCATCAGCAGAGAAGCTCCAAACAAACTTACATGCAGCAACTGGCCATCAGACAGCCACAGTGAGGTTCATCCTGCATTATCATATGAAAGCACAAATCTTATCAAAGGGCTTGGGGAGACAAGAAGAAACACGAAATACTGAAATGTCATTAAGTATGACCAGCTGCTTTCCCCTCCATGAGTTTGAGGTGTAAGTCCAAGATATTTGTGATTCCTGATTTAATGTAAGACATCAGTGATACCTTTTAGCTTCTTGGCTCCCAAGAGAGCTGCCAGAGAGCATTATTTTTAATGCACTCTTACACAGGGATAGAGTTTCCAAGGATGCTGCCAAATCTAGCAAAGGTTTGCACTTTTCCTTTCCAACACTTTCTTAGAAAGCTAGAAATAACATTACTTTACTTAAGTGGCCATTTCAATTAATTTAGTTTTGCTTTAAAATCAAGAACCAAAAAAAAAAGACGAATAAAGCTGAACTTTCAGGCACTTAAAGCTGTCTGTTTTGACACAGAGCTCACTAAAGGCTTGACAGGCAAGTCATAAAGATCTACAGGAGACCACTTTAAAAAGGGTGCACATTCTCCAAGGCAGAGCCTGTATATTTCTTACTGCACCAGAGCACACAGACCACAACCCTAGATGGGGCTCCTGGCTTACTGTAAGATACAACACTGGTTATTACCACTATGAAAGCCAGAGCCTGTTCCTATGCAAGTAAATGAGAGCAGGGTTAGCCATTAAGTTCTATTCTTTGTCCTAAGAAGCATTATTTAAATGAAAAATACAGCTGACAATTCATCTGAACTAGAGATCAAGAACTGCACACTTGCAGTTAAAACAGAGCTCCCAACATCTTGTTGCTAAAAGCAGACCTCTCCTGAGCTAGTCACACAAGAACATTAGCATCCATCCATAAAAAAAGAAGTGGGAGACCTCACCTGCAACCAGAGGAGGCAAATGCAACGCAAATGTGTTAATGGAAGGCAGCATTTCACAGCAGTTACCCCACTGAGAGGACAGGAGCCAGGTCTCAGAGCTTCAACACCCACCTTTGCCACACAGACACCACCAGGCAACATTCTCATCCCTCTGCTTTCAGACTGGATGGGAAGGGAAGAAGAGTGTGAGGTGGCACTAATATGCAGATAGAAGAGATAACTCAGCAGCCCATTCCAATTGACTCCAATTAACTTAACAGCCAATTCCAATTAACTCCACCCAAAACAAAATCATTTCAAGCTTTTAATGCTATAAGGTATGTCTGGGGAAGTGTAGGAAGGCACAGCAATGAACCTGTCATTTCCAATTGCTCAAAGGCAAACCCTTTCATTCAGTACTTGATGCTTAGCCAAGTTTATCACCTATCTCTGGCTTCTCTTAGTCATTACATAAAGAAACCACATTAACCATACTGCTGTCCAGGGCTGCAGAGGTCTCTTAACATTAAGAAATGCTATTAATGGTGTAAAGGAGAAACGAGTTGCCTGGGCTGCGCTCTCACTCTTTCCTGCCCGTTAGAGAGAAGCAATCCCCATATTAAAGGTGGGAAAGAGGCTGCTGTTTTCCCTACAATGGATGAAATGCATCAAGCATAATCTCCAGGACACAGAAACAGAAGACTTAAAACAGACCCAAAGGTGCTGGTCACTTGCACGGGCCTGAATGTCACCCAATGACACGCACACACCTGACAAATAGCAGAAAGGAACTTTCTGTGCTAGTGCATTTTTCTTTTCAAGATAGATACTATCACTACATTAGTCATGCTAGAGCTGAACTGTCACAGCTCTTTTGTTATTATTATCCAGAACGGTTATCAGCCAGATTTGTACTATTAAATTCCTATAACATAGAATTACTCTTGATACCCAGGAAATGCAGTATTATGGAAGCCCTGTTATTCCCCAGCTTGTTTTTTCTTCTCTCTTTTACAAGGTTCTTTCTGTGCTGGCTGTCCTGCAGGAAACTACAGGAGTCAAGCTGTACCGAGGGACATCACCCTGCAGGCTTGGGGGGCTGCTGGCTCTCACAGCATTGCTCTCCTGAACCAGCCTCTATCCTTTTAAACCAATTTCTTTTTGAACATAAATAATTCAATGCAGAACATAATTTTTTTTAAAAAAAATGCTTATTTTTTCTATCAGCCAATTTATCTAGTGTAATAGCTGACACACACTAGTTCTTTGAGCTGACTCAATGAAGAAAGCAGTCCTGTTTTCTTCACAGAATACTAATACAGTCTGCGGAAGCAACTTCTAGACTGAAGCTCACAGAGGCAGCACAATCAGGCCTCTTCAGTGAGATGATGAAAAGGCAAAGTGTTCCACAAACCCAGCATCTTGCCTGGCCTCTGTGCAATACAGGAGAGAGGTTCCTGTGGTGGAGAAACATGGATGGAAGCAGTAGGACACGGCTGCCTTGTTGGCTTCATCTGCTGAATTCCTGATGCAGAGGTGGACTCCCGGTTCACAAAAATGTGAAAATCACAGCCCTGAGAAACAGGCCTCCAAGAGACTGTAAGGAACAGCCTTGCAAATCAGTGTGCACACCATCCTCTCCAGGAGGATCCTGCTTGCACAGGGCTGCCCTAGAAAGCAGAAGAGATCTCAGTAGGAGGAGAATCTTCCCTAAATTGGACAAAAGCTCATCAAATCAAGGCAACGAGCTGGTCAAATGACAACCCCGCACTCTGAGTTCAGACATGCCTTCAGTCTTCAGTACAATCCCTCCAATGAAGTTTAATTTTCAGCAAAGCCATATAAGATGATCCTTCCACAGGGATCACTGGGCTTCTCTCCCTGGCCAGAGCATCATGGCACAGCAAGTCTATTCAGGGACGCAGATGAAAACCAACTTTTCAAAATAAGATGTGGGGGAAAAAGGAATTGTTTTTTCACTGAAAAAGATGGGATTCTCTTGAGTGGCCACCAGCTGTAGGGGAGGAGAGGAGCCCAGCAGACCCAACACTGATCAGCTCCAACCTCCCTCCTTTGAATTCATACCGAGCCACTAATTTGGGTCTAAATGACAGCAGCAGGAACCAAAAACTGCCAGCTTTTTCCTGCCACTTGTTTCTGGTTAGAATTAGACCATAACAACAACAATGCAACTCTAAGTCTCTCCTTTCTTTATGCCTATGCATAGGCATTGTGAGGCACAGAGAGGTGAAATGTCTTGGTATCTGTGTGGGAGAGCTGGGAACATCAAGTAGAGGGATTTATCTCCACTAAGCCCTACTGTGACTAGTAGACCATGCTGTCTTACATTAACAAGCAGATTTCTGCAGTGTTCAGGCTCTGTTCTCCTGCAGAGATTGCTGCAAAGAAGACAATGGAGACAGAAAGTGCCTCACATTCTTTAGGACTACCTAATCACCATGCACATGTCCAAATCAAGAGTAAGAAACAGCAAGATGGTTCCTGTTGTGCTGCACTTCACCTGAATGTAGTGGTTCTGTCTCCCTCAGGAAACCACATAAAAGCAGCAAGAAAACTGCCCAGGACACGACTTTACTGGCAGTAGAGGCACATCCATTAGCCAAAAGACTGTTTAATTTAATATTTGTTTACAGCCACTGGGGATTTCCTGAGGTTAGATGCTGGTTAATCAAACCATAAAGCAGCCATTCAGCACCTATCCCACAAAGTTTAAAAGCCATCTTCAAATAAAATATAGGTATTTGTACCAAAGCAATATGGAAAATTATGTTTCCAACACAATTTCCCATGCTTCTCTTTTTTCTCCCTATCTGGCACATCACCACCCACATGAAAGCCGAAAAGAGACTGTAGTACCTGGTTACACAAGGGGAGCCCATCACAGTAGCAATTCAAAACCTTGTTCCATAATCCAGCAAAATGTTTTAATCCATAAATCTCACTGATTGACACATCTACCTATCCCCAAAGCTGTCCATCCACTACAGCAGCAGCCTCATCAAGTGCATTGAGAACTTTGCTGTTGCATGTCCCTGGTGCATTAGCTGGAATTATTACATCCAGCTGCACAGCATAAAGCTGGAAACAATTTCATTAGGGTCCCATTAGGCTTAGATGGGTCAGTCTTTTTACATGCAAGAGTATAGTGGGGAATAGCTTTGGGCAATAATTTGAATGCATTGCTAAAAACATTATCTAAACTACAGATTTGTATTTACAGGCACAGGCTTCCACCCATCTCACAGCAGCCCACACCAGCACTTGGGGTATTTAAAGCATGGTGGGTCTGGTATTTAAAGCATTGTGGTGCTCGCAGCAAAGCTCCTCCAGGCTCCTCCAGGAACCTTATGCACCACAGGGACATGAGGGTCATTCCTTTCTGAATAACCCCTGGAAGCTGCCACTAGGCTGGGGAATGACCCAAAGAAAGAACATGTGCTGAAAAATCAGTCCTGCTTTGCTTGGTGCTTTGCAATTTGCAATTTCCCATGCAACTACTGGCCCATCCTGATCCAGCAAGAAATCTTAAAGGCACAAGTTCTTTATTATGCTGATTTAGGGTAACCCTATATGAGATATGGCACAAGTCTAATGTTCCAACCACTAAGGATTCTCGTTTTTTAAGATGATAATTCAGTGTATCCATTCAGCTAAACAGAAAGCCCTGTGTCATAATAAAGCTGTCATGATGTTCTGGAAATATGGTCTCACTGGAGGAACACATTGTAATTTTATATCCAGCTATTTAAGAAGATGAGACCAAGCCCTGAGTGACAGACACTTTGATGAAACAACACATGATTTAAATATAATAGAAAAACAGTAAAACAGAACTAATCATTGAGGCCCCCATGTTGTACTGTGAACAGTGACATTTGCATTGGCACAGGGCATTCCCATCCAGACAGTTCCAAATCCTCCATGAGTATCAGTAATTAAAGTCTGTCATGCAGCCAGCAGGAGACAGGTTTTGTCACCCCAAGTTTTGCAGAAAGCGAGGTCAACATCCCACCACAACCAGTGGGACCCCCTCGCTGCCGGTGCGGCCCTGTGCACTCCCTCCTGCCTTGGCAGGCAAGGGCTTCACCTCCTCTTTGCTCTTTGGAATGGTCACCATGTCCTTCACTGTGTTAGGCTTTTCCCAGTGGAAAAGATACTGCACACTCCAGCTAGATTCCTCCCAAAATTCAGATCTAGGACCTGCAGACATAGTCTCACTAAGGAACACTTGATGTATTTCCCCTCATAAAATTAAGATGTAATTTTACATCAGCCTGTCTCTCTACATGCAGTGTTCTCCATATCCATATTTAATCTAGTAAAGAGAATATAACTAGGTTCAGGAAAACAGCTTTTTTCCAGGTTTCCATGCAAGCTGGATCTCAAAACCCTTTTTTATGTCAACAGCAGACAACTGTTGTTGCTAGACTTCATCTAGCAGGGTTGGGAACTAACTTAAAAATGGCAGCTGGAAGCATTAAACATTTATTGGACTGGAGTGCATTGATTTTGGAAATTAACACTTTGCAAATTACTTCTGTGTGAACAGTAATTAAACAGTCAGTCACAGTCCAGTCCAGGTTCTGAATAAACTGCAACTCTTTCTGTAAAACATATGCATACATAAAAACACTAACACTTCTCTACTGATTTCCATCTGCACACACCAAATTGCTCTGTGATGATGAATTAAAATTAATTAAAAATTTGGAATGGTTTTCCACATAAAGTTGGAACAGTATGAGCCCTTGTGGCAGGCACTCAGGCATCAAGCCAGTTAAGCTTTCAGGGAGCAGGAGTAGCTGATGCATTGCTTTAAAATACCAAGGACTCCGTGACCTCGTGGTCCCAGTGCTAGTAACGCTGGGGTTGAAGTGATGATAACAGTGGGATTGAACTGGTGCTTGTAACAGGGTGGTAACCATGAGAAAAGTTCAACTGATACTGCCAGGACCCTTGCAGGCTCTACATGTGATCCAGGAATAAAATCATAAATAGCATAAAGCTGCTATTTGCTTTTGAGCTCGCTCGTTCATGTGGGAATAGATTTGCTCAAGAGATATTGCAATTTTATTCCCTTAAGAAAAATATTCATCTCCCACTTGTGCTATTGCATGAAAAGTAATGAGACTCATGCAGTCTTTAATACACCCTTTTTAAAACAAAATATGTTTAACTCTGCTTTGAAAGTAGCTTCCTTTTCCAGAACTACAGGTCTTTCTTTCAAACACTGTTCAATAGCCTTTCCAGGACTATTTTCCCATTCACTGCACCTTCATACTCAGGATGGTAAGCATGTCCTATTCATTAAGGCACTAGCTGAAGCCTCATGAAAGGTAATGGCTGATGGTACTTTACTGACTTGGAAGTAGTGGGTACCAACCTTTCCTTCTTCAACACAGAGTGCTGTACACTGTATTTTGTTACCATAGCTGGATTTATTCCATGCTCTGACTACATCACTGATTTTTTACTTTCTCTCTTCCCCCAAAACATATGGACTTACAAACCCATCAGAAACGAACAAACCCACCTACACAGGGACGGTGAGTGTGTCAGTCAAACTCTGAGCTCTCCTTGCATCTGTGCCAATGGAATGGCAGAGGCTCCCCACAGACTGTGCTCGGCCATAAGGAGCTTATTCTCATTTTACAGGCAATGCTGTGCTTTGCTGTGGTGGTCAGGGGGGGCACAGAGGGGCTGCTCTCCCTCAGCAGCCAGGGATTGATCCTGACCTCACCACACTCTGTGTTCCCAGGTACCAGCCAACTGCAGCAGTGCATGGCTGGAAACGCAGAGCTGGCTCCACAGCAGCACTTGCACCCACAGCATAAACCCCAACAGAGGCATGGAGCAGATGAGGAGAAATCAGAGGGCTCCTCTGGCTTAGCCCAGCCAGGTGAGGACAAGGTACTGCTGGGAGCGTAGGAGGGGTCTTAAGTGCAGGGGAGTAGTGGTACCTTGCACAGATGCAGTTAGGAGCTCAGATGGGATGTGGATGTGCTGGCAAGACTACGCTCATTTTATTGTGTGCACATGCACACAGACTTCTTTTGTTTGCTTTCTCCCTTTCTGTCCCATTCCAAGGTGCAGATTGGGTTCATGTCCCCAGGAAGTCATGAGTGAGTTGGCAGAAGAAGACGAAGAGAAGGCGGCTGCCAGGAGACTTTAATGAGAGCTCAATCTACTCTCATGATACAGTTAAGAGTCACATAATGAAACAGAGGCTGGTTTGTTTGTTTTTTAATGAGCTCTGTTTATATTTGACTTTAACTATCCTCATTCATTTCCTCTGCATCAAACCTCCACTGCTGAAATCTTGTGCATCAGAGTTAATAAAGGGCAGCTATAATCTGATTTACTGCATCATTCCAAACATGAATGTACTCACAAGAGGGGCTGATAGTTTACAGCAGCAACGTTTAAAGCAGAAGAACTGACAGCAAAATTAAACATAACTTCTCAGCTGCCTTGCTGAAGTAATTCCATAGACTTGTCTGAAGCATTTTTTTTCCATGTTATTTTAACACTGAGAGGTTAAGGTTGTTTTTAAAGCTAGGTTTATGCTTCACAAACTGGAAGCTGCTGAAAATCAGGTGCCTTATCCAACAGATTTCATCTGGCTGTTAGGGATACCCGAGTTTCAAGATGTCAGAGAGAGTGGAAAACCAGAGGAATTGCATGTGAACCAACCCAAGGAATGCAAGTTGTCAAGTTTTTTACCTTCAATAATGCATTAAAAAACTCCAACAAAATAAATTAAGGGGGTTTGTGACTTACTCCCTGTGAAGAGGATTAAAACAAAAATCAGCATTAGTATTCCCTTGATTTCTCCCTGTCCTTAAAATAGAAAGGCCACTGATTCCAACATAGCTAGAAATCTGAAACGGAGAGTTTCTCCTTGGAGGAAGAAATTTTGCCCCTTTTTCCATATTTAAGCACGAAACAAAGAGAGCTTCGTTCTAGAGGAGCAGCTGTGTAATTAAGACAATTTCAGGATGAACAGTGTGATTCGAGAGCCAAATACTATCTTAATTATATGCATTAATATTCTGCTAAGAAGATGCTTATCAAAAAAAAAAAAGTTCATGTTATTGCACAAGGAAGGCCACTAAAAATATAAAAATAACCAAGTGTGACAGTCCAAGACAGGGTGGGTCACTGCACAATGTGAAAGCAGCTCCCAGCTGCCGAGGAAGCACCTGGCCAGTGGTAGAGAACACCCATATCTGAGCAAAGAGAGAGGCCAAAAGTCATCTGCTGTCAGAGCTGAACACTGAATGAGGGACTTCTGCGTCAAAGGGAGAGCTGTCCTGTGGCTGCATCAGCTACTTGGGAAGGATTTTTGGCTGTGATCTGTTCTAATTTTTTGTGAAGAAAAGCAATAAGGAGAGTATTCACAGAAACAGGCAGAAAAGTGAGAACCAGAGATCAGGACAGGCAGGTTAGAGAGACAAGTCTCATTTGCTGGACTGGGCACTGAAATGCCCTCCTATTGTGGAGACACAAGTCAGTCCTCATCTACAGACCACTCCTATTGCCAGGATTGGGTGAGGAGCAGCAACTGGCCCTGAGTGGCTGCCTGGGGGAGCCTGGCTGGCAGGTACACAGCAGCCAGTGCCCAGTGGACGGGAGCAGTGGGGGTTAGGAGCTGGAGAGCAATGTCTGTCACTGCCTCAGGAGGAACTGAGCATCCCTTGTCAGAGCCACAGTGTGATCCCACACTGCTCTCCCACCTCTAACCAAGGCTGCATGGCAACACCACAGCATCAGCTGATCAAGAGAGAAAAGAAGGGATTTCCTTGTAGGTTAGGAAGCCACAGCTGGGTGTGGAACTCCTGATTCCACTATGAACAAAAAAAACCCAACACAATGTCTCAGAAAAGCCAAAGGTGTCCTGCTTGTACTGGAACACTGATTTAAGGAACTTGCAATTGTACAACGGCATGGGCTCTCCAGTCTCAGGTGCATGAGGTGAGACTGGGGGATTTCTTGCTCACAGCCTCACCGCGGGGCCCTGCACTCCCATCAGCCCCAAGAAGTGAGGTAGGCTCCCCGTGTGAATGGGAAATCTCTAAGGAAAACCCAGGTGTTGCAGGAAGCAGAGCAGGGAATACAAAAGCATCGCTCTTCCTGCTGAACAGGCAAGGAGCCAGCGTCGTGCAGAGGTGCTATTCAGGATGAGACTTGGTGCAAGTGCAGTTGGCCCTCCTGCCCTTTGATTCTCCCCAGGAAACACAAGCTCTCTGCAGCAGGAATAATCTTCCTATCACAAGCTGGTTTAAAATAATAATGCCTACAAATGTTTAAGGACTCAGAATCCGAATGACATGTGGCAGAAACACAGCAGCCTGGGCTGTCCTGGGAAGAAATGCTCTATTCTGCATACAGCAGAGGAAAGGGCAGGTTGAGGGCTGAACGACAAGTTAGCAGAGTCCAAATTTGTCCACTTCTCATATCCTACTAAGCCACAGGCCATGGTGGTGAGGAACAGATACTCAGACTCTCTATTGCAGAACAATTTGGATGCAGAGCCAAATCTTGCCTTCAAATTATTCCCAAGATCCACTGCATGAAGGCTGTTATGCTGCACAGGAAAAGCAGCAACATTTTGCCTTCAGGCTGGAATGGCATCCTGTGGTCCAGTGGCTCCAATGTCTCCATCTCAAAGCAGAAAACTCACCAGTGCCTTCCAGTACTGTCTCAGGCGCCCAGCGCAGGGATGGGATGGGATGGGATGGGATGGGATGGGATGGGATGGGGACAATTCAATAAGGGTACCCAAGACATTCCATTTTAGTCTCTAAACTGTTTAGAAAACACTTTTCTCACCCAGCTCAAGAGCGTTTCACCTGTGTGCTTTTGACACGACAGAGGTAGAGAGACATTTCAGACTTTCTCTTGCAGCTTGTCATGCACAAGGCTAACAGCCCCAGTGCCATCCCCTGGGAAGGGGAGATGGAAGGGCACCCATCTCACAAACAAACGTTGGATTGTTACTCAACCATGGAGGGCCAAGGTCTCATTAATTAGCACTGACATTTACAACAGAGACCATGAGATATGAGTGATACAAAGATGGATAAGTTCCAAAATGATTAGGGAGCAAAAAAAGGCTGCGGGAGTTGGTTGTTTTTTCTTATTCTGAGTTTTCTTTGTAAAAAGAGACTATTGACATTTGAATTCCTTTTTCCATTAAAATGGAAAAGAAAATGTAGTCATTCCTTTGCCGCGTATCTAAATTGCAAGGTGCTGCACACCACTGAAATGAAAAAGGAACCCTTGGACTGGACAGTCTCCAGTCACTGGTTTCGTGTGTGGACCTGAAGGTCACAGATCAGGAGGTGTTTTGTGGAAAGGGTCTGGTCTTTGGTTCAGAGGATTTCCAAAAAATGTGAAAGTCCACCAACTGTCTGCTTCTAATGACACAGGGTTAAGCTCATGATAAAATAAAACTATCTGCTCTTTCACATTTGCATCCCAAACCAGAATAAGCCTACTTTGATGCTCTTGTGGACTTGGCTCCTTCCACTATCTTTCATGTGCTCCAGTTGACATCATCACGCATTCAGATTCCTTGGATGAGTTCCTCAGGCATTGACCAATGGGATTCTGCCTCTCTTCTATATGGCAATGCTAACAGCAGAAACAGCTGCCCTGTTTCTGTGCACTAATTAACCCCATTTCTCACCTTCATCTCTGCTCTGTTGCTGATCTCTAGGAAAGGATCTTCAGAATTCAACAGAGAACCCCAAATCTAGTTCTGGAGAGTTAATCCACTGACAGTGATAGTGGGACAGAGGAAGTCTGGCAGAAGGGGAGCAGATCCTGTACTTAATCCCAGCCCAGAGGCAGATCCTCCACCACCACCTCAACCTCCACATTCTTTCCAGGGTGAACATGGGAGGTTCACATTCACATTGAGCTCTGGGGTCTCCTTTCCTCTCCCCTTCCCAACCTGTAGATTCAAAACTCACCAAGACATTAGTATGC
Organism: Pseudopipra pipra; assembly: GCF_036250125.1. NCBI lineage: Eukaryota > Metazoa > Chordata > Aves > Passeriformes > Pipridae > Pseudopipra > Pseudopipra pipra. Next base: position 24,698,923 of record NC_087556.1, on the reverse strand, counting down.
CATTAGACTAGAGGGCAGAAGTGTTAACATCTGCAATCTGCATCAGCTGGAGAGGCAGGAGGACACTTAATCTATGTCTATGACAACTGGGCAGGGCAGAGACAACCTTCTACCTTTATTTAAAACCTTATTTAAACCAAGTCAGAAAACCCCATCACCCTGGTGTGGTTTTCCAAAGCACAACATATAAAATGCTCACAAGCACTACAATCCTCAAAACAGCTTTCCTCTCTCCTCTTGCCATCCTGCTAATTGTGATGTCTGGGGCTATAAAAAGGCACAGCACAAGAGCATGTCTCTCATTCCGATCTGCTTCCATGTTTAAAACCATAGCTTATCTAATGACACTTAGGAAGTGTTACCAAGGAGACTGTTTGCATCCTGCATGATGTTGCTAAAGCAACACTGCTAAATTAGATGCAGCTCTCTTAGCCTTCACCTACTGTATTTGCATTGCTATTAAAATGGAATAGTCACAGGCTTAAACTATGTTTGAGTCATTCACTCATCCAAACACCTGAAAATAGTCCAATGCCAGCAGTTATGGAGTTTCCCCTTAAATCTAGCCCATCTAGGTCTCCATCTCTTACGTGAATTTCTAGCTTGCCCATCAATGTGACCTGCAGACAAAACAAGCCATCTTTCATACCACAACCTTCCTCCACAGGACATGTTTTCCCTATACATTTGGCTTTTATTTGAATACATCAGGAGATTTTAACTGTCATAAATAATTACAGCATCTTAGCATTTGATGGAGCACAGCAGAAGGCAATTTGTAAGTAGCATTAATTTTTGAGACACAAGATGGCTCAGAGGCACTGGAAATGCGACAACTTGCCTGGAGTTTATGGGTCAGCTGTTCATCCTTACCCTGAGTCTTGGTTCAGCTGTAAAGAGTCACCATTCAAGGGCTTCAAGATGGCCCATGGAAAGATTAAAAGCTAAATAATAATTATTTATTTTACCCTAAATAATAGGGTAAAATACTCATTAAGGAGGTGATACTAAAATTGAAATAAATTAAAACTATCCATCACAGAATCAACTAGGTTGGAAAAGACCTCTGAGATCATATAAGTCCAACCTTTGACCTACTACCACCTTGTCTACTAGACCATGGCACTAAGTGCCACATCCAGTCTCTTCTTAAATACCTCCAGGTAACTCCACCACCTCCCTGGGCACCCCATTCCAATGCCCAGTCACTCCCTCTGTAAAGAACTTCTTCCTAATGTCAAACCTAAACCTGCCCTGGCACAGCCTAAGACTGTGCCCTCTTGTCCTACTGCTAGTTATAAACAAAAATAAAGGCCAGGGGTTATTTTAGGTGATGTTACAGAAGAAATTAAACATAGAAGCTCAAAAGACTACTGGTAGGAGGGAGAGTTAGCAACAGCAATCAAGAGGTGTGCTGGCAATGGTTTCCAAGGCAATTAACAACTTCTCTAGAGTTTGGACATTTGTCAATATGCTAAAAACCATAAAATTCAAATACCACCCCCCCAGACACACACGTTAATGTAGAAATATGGACAACTGTCAGGAACTTTACAGCAATTATTACAATTGTGTAACAATGTATTGTATTTATTGTACCTATATAATAAATATAATTTAACTCTATTCTTCATCATACCAAGCAATGTCACAAGCAAAGACACTGGACTCTGAACTCAAGTATTCTGATGCAAATCAAGAGCAATGTATTGCACCCACAGTTTTCTGTTCTGATGGTCTGAGCAGTGCATTTCGGTCAACAACACATAACAATAACATGTCATCCTACCAATACCCAGCTGGAACTCTCCATCACTATTTAATATATTTATTCCAAAAATAAGTCCTGCTTTTAACACTTTCAAATTTAACAGATAAACTCAGGCGAGGACATAAATACTTGGCATCTGTCACTGAATTCAATCAGCTTCCTGAGTCAGAGCAAAAGCACCCTGTTCCAGCTCTGCTGCAGCACATAACATGGTTTGGGTGCCTCTTATTAATAAATCCCTGCTTTAGCCCAGAAGCACTACTAAAAAGCACACCTGGGAGCATTTTACTATATATAAAAACCTCTGTTCCAACAGCAGATTTGATATTCCTGCAGAATCTAATCATAAGAAGGTAACGCTCCTTCCTGCCGAACAAGCTGCAGCACGAGAAAGCACACGTCCAGAAAACATTTCACCTGCCAGCGCCTGTAATTGCTCATGCCTGGGAATTTAAGCTGAAATACCAGAATTTGGACTGGGAAAGAATTTGGTAGCAGTGTTGGGCTCCAAGTCAGCCAGCCAGCTATGTCCTTTGGCTTTTGTGCTTTTAACAATATTTAAGGATGCTTTTCAGAGGACTGGAAGAGAAGAGCTCAAGTGAGTCAGTGGTAGCTGAACGCCATTGCCTCCTCTCAGAAGGATGCTGCCGATGCTTTGCTGGGCAGGGAGGGAGTGATGTGGGCAGATGGAGATGAATGGCTGCTCAGCTGGGTCAGTGGACTGGGAATACAGATAAAGACCTCAAGTCCTTGTATGTCCACAGAAGGCAAAACTGGATCTCAAGTCTGGATCACATGAACTCTATGAGAATTTGATGGATATAGACTAATGTGTTCAACAGATGAACTGAGTCTTCCTCCTGCTGAACTGTGATGCAAAAGACAAATTAATCATTTGACTTCCCTATACATCAGCCTACTTTAGGACGAGGGGATGGCCTCCTTGCAGCAGCTACAGTGAGGTTCAGTTCCTCAAGTTCTGTCACATAGGAAAAACATGATGGTTCAAGTCTCATGGGACTCCAGATCTACAACAGCCACACTCCCTTATACTTCCTCTCATGGCCACACAAGAAAACTCCATGACAGTTTAGAAGGTGATCTACAGTCCTCTGTGGGAAAGGGTTATGTCCACCCAAAAAGGCTGCAGAAGGGGCTTTTCAGCTGCCCCTGCTCAAGGGGAACTTTCTCAGGACCCAACCCTTCTCGCTGACTTCAGGAGCCCCATGTGAAACAGGACAGGGGGATCTCCCAGGAAGGGTCAAAAATGAGGATTTGATTACCAGCAAGGCACAGAGAGGGGAGGAGAGGGGTTATCAACCTTGCCACCAGCCAGCTCCTCCTTCCCCCATGGAAAATAAGATCAAAAGGAAAAAGAGTTTTTTTCTGTGCTAGCCATGCCTCTGAAATTTTCTAAGGACTTTCTGTTGGTTTTGGATCAGGTCCTAGACCCGTGTGGACAGAGTTCAGTGTGTCTGGATTATTTATAAGCAAAAAGGTTCCCTCTGCAACCAAGTATGTAGAATACCTTATTAAAACATGCCCTGCTCTGTATCTGGCTCAATGGAGTTGGCATGAAGAAGTTATAAGCACACCCTAAGAAACGCTGCTGGACTGAGAGTTGTCATTACTTCCCTCATCTCAGTTCCTCCATGGCCTTATCTAAACTATGTCATAAATCTTCTGGGTTTTGTCTGAACTCTCCTCCTCCTAGTGACATTCTGTACTTCTGAATAATGTTGTCTCCATATGAATTACAAGGGACACAGTTAATAATGCTCCACCAGAAGCAAGGGAAGCAGTGGGAAAACAGCTAAAAGCTACACTGAACTGTTTTCTTACTTGTAATCTTCTGTCAGACTCTGAGTTGGAAGATTAGATAACGAGACTATTTATAGCAGCATTGCTGGATGTGTATCACAAAACCTTTATTGTAAGACCACAGCAAGTATAAAAATTTAATTTTGCCTGCTACTTCCCTGTGTCACAGCTTCATTTGCAGCAAAGCATTTTTTCTTTTGCTGTGGGGCTATTAATAATGGATGTAACATTAATATTAGCAAATTGGGAGTTTACCCTCAGTCACTGTTCCCACCCATCACTCCGTAATTTGTCCTCCTGGGCTTCATACTGGACTGACAACAGGAGACTGACAGTATCTGCTCAGCCACCAAACACACTTTCTCTGGGCAAGAGCAACCAGAGCTCACTCCATTCCCTGCTACACGTCCCACCTGCACAACTTCTCTTGTTGAAATCTTAAGCTGCTTTTAATCTCTCTGCTACGTCCTCCAGTACACACATGTAGGGTCCAAGAACAACTGTCCAAAGGAAATGCACTGTACACCAGATGATCTCCAGGGGCCATGAGGCACTCGGCAGATGGTGAGAACTTTCTTCCACAACTAATGCAGGGCAGATTTCAAGCAAAGAGGAGCAAAGCTCTCAGCTGTCAGCACTTATCACTTGACATCTCAACTCTAGACCTTTAAAAACAAAAGGTATTTGTGGTTTTAGTTAGGAAGAACTTTGCACCTTTATTTTATTTCATGCCTGTTAATGTGATTATTGAGGGGTTGTACCATTAAAACTAAATGACATACAGAAATGGGAGTAGGAATGTAGAAATCCAGTACTAACATCAGAGGTCACCCAGGTCCCTCATTATGTTCTCACTGCATTTTTTAATAAAGAAAGTAAATTTCAACTACTTCTTTCTGTATTTGATGAACATAATCAATTAGGAACATTTTCTCTTTTCCATTTTCTACCATATCTATTTAAGTGACTCACTCACTCACATAATACACAGATTCTGTTTGCAACATTTACAGTTATTTGTGTCCCATCTTCTACAGTGACTCAATATTTCTATGGGAAACCATCTCTTCCCTTCCTGCCTAGTAAATACTTGTTAAGTATAAAAAATTAGACATTCATCATGGACAAAAATGATCTTGCAAGATAGGTATTTAGAAACACAACGGCACCAGTTGCCTAAATCAAAGAAATCATGACTAATACCAATACAATTAAATGCTATATTAAAGAGGTATCACTTAAGGAGGAGATCTGAACTAACCTTCTGATGAAGATATGGAATCTGGATGGTAGATAAGCTCTGCATCTGTGTCTGCTTGGCTTATCTGGCCAAAGCAGTAAGTTAAGACCCAACGCTAAGCTTTACATTAGATGGTGTTGATGAGCAGTAGAACACAAAAAACAGTCACATCTCCATCCAAGTAGCAGTTAAGGGGAAATCAAGCAGAGCTCATGCCTAACAGAGGACAACAGTAGGGTTTTTAAATCATATGTTGATATATGGGCAGTCAATGTAAACTAGAATGAATCAAGCACTACACAATTACACTTCTTCTGACTGGGCCAGGGTGTGGACCACAGTTTTAAAGCAGGGTGAAGCCAGAGGGATGTTCAGGCAGGGGCTGCTGACAAAGACTTTCATATTCCCATTCAGCTCCCCAAGTAAGAAAACCAATACTTCAAAAGTGTCCCTGATTATTCCACTGGGACAAATGATCCCAGATTTTCAGCTCTGCTCAGCATCCCATGGTCCCTGGGCTCATCAGAGGCTGAGCTCCCTCTTTGCTAACCCGCTGGCTAGTTACTGACAGCACAGCACCGGCTATTCACAGAGCTCGCTGGTCATTGTTTTGCTGAATTGATCTTCTCGAGTCCTGATGCTAGATATAGGATGTGTTCTGCTCATATCATAAAAATTATGAGATCGAGTCAATAGGGAATCCCTGCATACACCCATGCACATGTGTGTAAGCCCACATACAGAGGAAAACCTGGAAGCGTCAGTGTTACCAGTGTGAAGCTCAAATACTGCTTACAAAGGAACAACAGAGGAAGGAAACTCCACAAGCAATGCCAGTACTTTTAAATTTATTTTTACTAAAATGTTATTACTGTTTAAAAAAAAAGTTTACATTAAGTTGTAGCCAGGTGGGCATCCGTCTCTTCTCCCAGGCAACCAGCAGTAGGACAAGAGGGCACAATCTTAAGCTCTGCCAGGGGAGGTTTAGGTTGGATATTAGGAAGAAATTTTTTACAGAGAGAGTAATCAGACATTGGAATGGGCTGCCCAGGGAGATGGTGGAGTCACCATCTAAAAACCCTGGAGGTTTTGAAGATGAGACTGGATGTGGCACTTAGTGCCATGGTCTAGTAACTACAGCAGTGTTGGATCAAGGGTTGGACTTGATAATCTCGGAGGTCTTTTCCAACCTAGTTGATTCTATGATTCTGTGAAGTGGTTTTTTTGAAACTAAAAAATCTGCCATGGCACTTCATTGCTGAGACTGACAGCAAACTATTAAGATTTACTTTGCAGAATTTTGCATTAAATAGCCCTACGGTTTAACCTGAGAGTTTTCTGACAGCTGAGAATCCTTCCCTATGCTTCAGCAAAGAGCTGAACTGAGGCAGACTAATGGAGGACTGTATAAACATAATACCACCATGGCATCCTCTACCCTGTAATTTTAAAACATAATCCTATTTTAATCCTGTAATTGAAAGGCCAAATAACCAGTAAAGTAAACATGAACTTATATACAACACACTTTTACCAGCTCGGGATCCCCAAGAAAGAATAGAGATGAAACCTTACCCCATATAGTCACATTAACCCAGACCTTAGTATGGGTAAGTATCCAAGAGTCTGCCCTCCTTCCCAGCTACTCAGCTAGCAATGCCCTAGTTAGCCAGGTTAAAAGGCAGCTCAGGGTCATGGATACATGTCCTACCCAGAAGAAACTTTACCATTGCCAGACCCTAACTTCCAGTTAAAATTCAGCTCTCATCCCCAAAACTACTTTGGTACTTGTGGCACAGAACTGAGCACCTGCACAGTGCTGTGATTAAAGCGAGAAACTACTTTGGGATTTGGCAGTTTGCAGCACAGCACTGAGCACCTGCACGGTGCATGATTAAGGTTAATCTGAGATCAACCGTTTCTAGATGGAGACAATCCTGAAGCACAGGTGTTGTGGATCCCACTCCTTGAGACAGCCAGAACTGGATTACTCAGATGTCCTAAAATTTCAAGGCAGACCAATTCAGAGCATGTGTGGATCACCAGCTTGAAATAAGTAGCCACTGTGAGGGTACACACTGTAAGTAATACAACATGTACTTATGTACTTGCCACGGGCAACAATTTCAGCAATGCAGAAGTAGCTGGTTCCTGCAATTATCCTAGCAGCAGTAGGTAAGAACAGCTGCCAAATCTGAAATATTCCAGGCCTCTGTATTAGAAATCTTCCCAGATATGGGAATAACCACAAAAGCTGCTATTTCAACAGTGTAGGAAACAAAATGAAGTGGGGGCTACTTAGGCTTCTGTCATTGGGAGGTCAAGGTAAGCAAAGAGAACCTGCTTTCTTTTATTCCAGAAGAGTCCACAAATGCATAAGCAACTGTATTTGTCAAAATCACAGTGTGCAGGAGACACAGTCTCATCCAAGAAGGCTTGTACATGGACCTCAACACAATCTCTTCTGTCCCCCAAATAAAGCCTTTATGTGATTTTGAGGCTGACTGGCAATGAACCACACTGTAAACAACCGGGCAGGGACGCTCATGATAAAGAGGGTGGATCCAGCTAGAGACCAGCCAACACCAGAACAGGCTCTATCCCTCTATCTCCAACTGCAATGTCTGAACAATCCAGCTCCAGCTTTCACTGTTGTGGAGAAGTTCTCATTTCAGCACTATCCTTATCAGCTAAACACAGGTAGCCTTAGGAAGATGCCCTTGGGAAGTTGATATGAGTAGGGCAAGTGTGTGGTCTTTGTGTCATAAACTTCAAAGGATTCCTCTTTCATGACCTCCTCCAATCTTCCATAAAATTGGACCCATTTTAGCATCCATAACATCCACTATTAATAAGCTCTACTGAGCAACTAACTACTGCAGATGGTTACGGCCTCTTTTTGTTCAAAAGAAGAAGGAATCAGCTTCATTTGATATCCTCCTAATTCTTGTACTGGAAAAGACAGTGAAGAGTGCAGCTCTGCCCCTTCTTTACATGCCCATCCCATGCCATTTCCCATCCTGGTTATCTCTTTTTCCAGAGACAAGAGTCCTAGTTTATTCAATCATGCCTTATATAAAATTAATCCAGACTTATGACTGTCCCTGTTGCCCTCCTCTGAACCTTTCCCAGTTCTTCTGTATCTTTCTTAAGATTTTGGAAGCGGATGAGCCAGAACTACACACAATATTCAGATTTACACAACAACCTTATTAGTGGCCTCTATTTTCTTCTGTTTGGCTTCCCTTACAATTTCTAGTATCTAATTTGCTTTTTTAGACTGCTATTGAGCCTGACACTAGTATTTTCAGCTCTATCACCCCACTGATGTTTTGGTTCCTACTGGTTTTGAAGAGCAGCCTTTCTTGCCTCTGAAAAATACAGAGAATCACCTGTGGTCAAGACACCACATGATTTCCTGGGAAATTTCTGACAAGATGCATCAATACCTGCTCCACCAACAGGCTTCAGCACCCTATGAAAAGGACAATGGGAAAGGAAAAGTAAGAGCAATAAATTGTTGCGTTTGGAACACTGAGCAATTTTAGGCAGTTTAAATGCAATAAATCAAAGTTCAGTAGCTAGGAAAAAAATCTAGTGCTTGGGAGAGGGTTGAATAAACCTGAGAACCTCAGGCAGGAAGACCTTATACCTATAACCCAGACACACTGACAGGTCAGAGGAAAACCCAGCATGACCCAGGACAGAATGAAAGCAGAAGGGCAGAAAGCAGGAGGCATCCTTCAAAGCCTTGAATGATGAAACTTCTTATTCCATAATGCTGGAAGAAAATGAAATAGTACTTCAAAGAAGAACCAATTATGACAGCAATGGGAGCTGAGACTATCTCACAGTGTCACTATTGGTATTCCCCCCAGTGCACTGCTTGCACTCCAACTTCTAAGTCCCATGACCATCAGTTGCTGATGGCTTTTTACCCCCGCACAAAATGGAGCCGGCAGCAGGACAGTCTTTCAACAATATACAATTATCGAAATGCCTACACCAGCTAGATTACTATCTTCTGCATGTATTTCACAAGCTCATAAAACACCAATGAAAGGAGAAGAAAGTCTGACATATTTATGTGTGAGATATAATGTTTGGAACAGCAACTGCAAAAATGCAGGCAAAGACTGTATAATCATGACTGGTACCCTCCAGGGGCCAGGGGAAGCAGGAAAGCCTCTGCCTTCTTGGCAAAGTGCTGCACAACAGGCTGCTCTTCTGGGGGCCTGCAGCCAGAAAGGTGGCAACACCCTTCATCAAATCACTGCTGACTCTGACTTCAGGTTTCCTAGCAAAAGAACGGCCTAAGAACTGTCCTGACAAGGTACCAGTCTGCTTCATGTGATACTCTGGACATATAAACCTCAAATCATCCCACAGAGATCACCCAGACACATGAGTAAAGCTCTCTATATGAATGAGCAGGCAGCCATGGAAGCACCTAGCACAACATGACTCAGATCTTGACGGGAGGCTCCAGATGCCACTGTAATGCAAATAAAAAAGAATAACCCATGAGTAATCACCCACTGCTGAAAAGAGAATCCCTGACAGCTCAGCCTGTTTCTGTAATATTGTGCATGCATTCTTCTGCATAAGTATCATAAGGTCCATTAACCTGTGAGAAAATCAACAGGAAGAAATCCTGCTTGCTGTCACTTACCAGGGAAATCTACCTTCCAAGGCAAGAAGAGGCTCAGGAAAGAGCACCAACCTGAGAAGGAGGCTAGAGAAGAGGATTTAAGAAAGGAGACAGTAATACTTCTTAGATTCTACAATGTAATATTGATCTGCTGTCTACAGCAATGGCTAAGACTTCTTGATGCTGAGGACATGGAGACAAGTGAGGACAAAGAGCCGCTTGTCCATGGAACACAGGAGATGGCATACAGGTCCTATCTCTCACTTCTGACCCAAGAGCTACCAAAAACTGCATTTCTAGCATCCTAGACTAGCAAATCTGGGAACTACACAACAGTCTTAAAAGAGTACACAGCCCACACATCACAGTAGGAAAGGTTAAATACATCCAGTAAGACTGAGCAGCACTCAGCAAAAGCCAGAGACTGGGAAAAGGTAACACTAGGCAAGGAGGGGAACTTACCGAGCTACACCAGGGTTAGAAAGAAGAGTTAAGAGAGGAGATTGAATAAACCATCTTGCAAGAACCTTGTGGCAGGGAGATGGGTTGAACCAGGGATGTATGTCTTGAGAAATAATAGAAGTCTCCTTGGACGGAACAGTTCAAGCCAGACTGCCCTGACACAAGTAAATAAACAGTACCCAGAGCCACTGGTGCGAAGGTCAATCCTTTTCATCTCAGAATACAGGAGATTAGATACTGCTGGAGTTTTCCCACTTGGTTCCACTCCAAACAGCCATACACACCTTGTTTGATAGTTATCACAAACCATATTTCAGAGAGGGTGGACAGCAAAAATTTCCTGGAGTTTATCTGGCTACATCATTAAGGAGATTGTTACCAGATAATCATAATCTTTTGCTCAGCATTAGGAAAGTACACAAAGGATCACCTTCCGTCACCCCCGACAAACAGCCACATCTGGGTTATGGGAAGGGAAATACTCACAGGAATGCTGAAAATAATCTCACCTCAACCTCCCCACCACGATATCACCAAGTGATAACCTCCTTTCAACCACTGTCCAGGACTTCAAGTTTAACAGCTCCATCAGAACCATGGCATCTGATCAGCTGTGGTCCTGGAGGATCTCTGTTTCCACTGACTGTCTGCAAACCAGCCAAAGCCTGAAGGCACAACTGTGGCACCAAAATCTGGATTAACAATATAGACATGATATACTGCTTTGGAGTGAGTGCGTGCTTGCATGTAGCGGTTTCTAGTGAACAGCAATGTGAACTTCTTTTACAAAGGGCTGGACATAACAGATTTTTAAAGTACTGCCCTACTCAAAAGGCAACTCTAAAATCATCAATCAGCCCAGGGTTCCAGGTTTACTCATGCAGGAATCTTCAGAAAATACCTGCCTAATTCAGTTACCTGGTTTTAAAACTGCAGCTGAAGTCTGAGAAACAAGCTGGGAGCTTTCCTCCTTAGGCATGACCATCAAAAGCAAAGCAAGTATTCTCCCAGCCATGTCAGCTTTTGTGAGATTTCTGTGTTATGCCTTTAACCACCAAAAGTATCACATGGTCTTTAGAAGATTTATGTAACTAAAGGTGACCATTTTTAGCGGGATTCACAGAAAGGCATAAAAATTTGCCTCACATGGGCAACAACTCTACCATGTACAGAGGTCTTACTGCTTACACAGCAAAGATGAACTTGTAAGGTTCAGGGACTCAGTTCAAAGTCCCCAGACCACCCTGGGAAACAACACAATCATAGCTCTTTTTTTAGCAAGAATGAGCCCAAATCACTCCTTGGCACCAAGTTAGGTAAGAGATTTTCACAGAAGAAAGTACTAGATGGTGGCCAACTTATCAAAGTTCAGTATCTCTAACACTGAGCCTGACACTGAAGGAAGAACAACTGGGGACCTTCAACCGTAATACACTTTACAAAATGTTAAATGGCAGATATATAACAAAACTGTGTGACATTCATACTTTCGCTGCTATGCCTCGAGTCCATTTTACAGAAACCTGTCAAATGCAATCAGATTTGTTTATTCCACATTTAAATGTAGGACCTGAGGCAGTCTGGTTTCAAAAAAAGACAGAAAAGGCACATATTGTCCCTGGCAGTTGCTTGTTTTTTACAACAAAGGCAATTCCTTGTTCAGTCTTTATTCCAAATAAAAATTATTTCAATGCTCTGCTGCATTACAGTCTTGAAAACATTTCTACTTGCTGCTTCAGCACAGGTAGAAATTTAGTTAAAATGGAAATTAAAGGAAGAAATAAAGAAACAGAGTGTCATTAACACACAATTCCCATCCTCCCCCCCCACATCAGGTGATTCATACAGAGCATCTTCAAATCTCACATAAGCCACTGATAATGGATTAAGTAGCAGTGTCCCTTCTGGCTCCAGTTTATAAATTCTTATCTGCTTAAGGTTGCTCCATAAAGACTTCCAGCTGACAGCATGATTCTTAAAGAGACAAATCCTTCCTGGCAGTTTACAATTGCATACCAACTATTACAGCATTGCATGTGCCTTCATGTTTACATTGATAGAGGATGATGGTTCACTGGTTAGAGTTCAGTATCCCCCTCCTTGCAAGTGTAATTTTAAGCAGAGCCATTGCCTGGGCTGAGTTTCTGACTGGCTTTGCCCATGACAGAGCAGTGAGCATTCCTCATGTCTCCGTGTATGGCCATTAAAACAGCCATGATATAATCACCCTCAGTTTGCACAACTGTTCCAAATCATGGAACATCATCCTACAGATGAAGGGAGCAGAGAGTTGTAACAGAAGAATAATGCAAGTATCAGAAAATCCTTCAGTATAACAACCAGTTCCCCAGCTCATCATTAACCATTTCCACTCCCCTAGACTATGCCAAAGAACTATCCAAAAGCTCAGTAACAATGAGGGTGAACAGCACCATCCACATTTTCCACACTGGTGGCTGCAAATTCTGCAACATACAAGGGAAGCTGCAACAAGTTATGATCTGAAATGGCTGTGGGAGCAGCACCTTCCCTCATTCCCTGCTTACAGAGAGATATCTGACATCTGCTATTCCCCATCATCCAGTGCCTTTGGCTGTGAAAATGAGCTTAGTGAAGGGTACCCAGGCAGTGTTGAACACACACGGTGTGTCCTGCTGCCCAAGGAAATCCCTTTCATGAACGATGGGTTACTTTCTGCTACCACCCTCCCAGCTTATGGCAAAAGGGGGTTAAAAAGGGCAGGGATAGAAGAAATCTTGGGCAGCCTCTCCTAGTCACATTACAGAACTCACACCCATCCCATTTGGTCCCCAAAGGTCCCTAGGATTTCAGAAAACGGATTTCATCCTTGTGAGGAACAGAACAGCCACATATGGTGGACAAGGAGCCCCAAATACTGCCCGCCCTCCTCCAAACAGGACTGACAGTACCATGCACACACATTCCTGGGGCACCCAGAATAAACACCAAAGCAAAGCCTTCATTCACCAATAAACACTTGGGGATTCTCTGGTGGTCCAACTCCTCTGACTTGTTGTCCCTTGCTTTCCCGGGGCAACGCTGCCTGGAAAGACCTGTGTACCGATCAGCCACCCATGGGGCATTGCCGGGGAAGAAGCGACAGCGCTGGGAGCATGGCAGTGGGCTCACACCGCGAGAGGGCATGGGGTGCAGGCATGGAGCCATCCCACCCCGGGGTGTCCAGGGAGCCCAGCTTGTCTCAAGGTGTCCGGAATGCCTGTCCATGGTGGGGTACTCAAGGTACTATAAGCACCCCTGGGGTACTCGGGATCTGTGTCCTGCCTGGGTGCCCATCCCAGCTCGGGATGTCCGGAGCACCCATCCCCCTCCGGGCTACACGGGTGCCTCAGATGCCCGGGGATACCGCGGGTGCTCGTCTTGACGGGGACGCTCAGGGTGCCGGGGATGCCGGAGGTGCCCGCGGTGCCGGGGGCGCTGACCGAGCCGTACCTTTGAGGCGGTGGTGGCGGGCGCGGTGCAGGCGGCCCTGGCCGCCGCGGGGCAGCGCGGGGATGCTGGAGAAGCGGCTCCCCATGGCGGCATCCGAGCCGGGCCGGGCCGGGCGGCACCGCGCGGGGTCTGTCCCGGGAGCTGCGGCGGCGAGGGCGGAGAGCAGCGCTCGCTCCGAGGGCTCCGAGAGCGGCGGTCCCGCCCGCCGGGCCCCCCGCCCCGCGCCGCCGCCGCCCTGCGCTCGGTCCGCGGCCGCTCGGTGCGGCGGGGCGGGGCGGTGGCTCCGCGGCCCCCCCGCCGCGCCCCGTCGCCATGGAGACAGATGTGCCGCCCCCGCGGGGGGGGACGCGCCGCCGCGCGCCGCCCAGATGTGCCACCGCTGGCGCGACAGGTGGGGGCACGCGGAGAGTCTCCCGACCCCTCCCCGCATCACCTCGGTCCGGATGCCCAGGACGACACATCCCGAGGGGCAGACGCAGGGTCAGGGACATTTTTGCCCTCTGTTGCCTCCCCGGGACGATGCTGGGCTGGACCTCCCTCACACCTGCTGGCCCTAAACCGGCTTCCCCAGGGCCAGCCCAGCACCCTCCCAGCAAAGAAATCCGTGGCTAACCCTAGAATTCAAGCCCTTCAAAGAATCTGTATCATGCAAGAGCAAACCAGACCTGCTATGCTGGGATGCAACTGTCCTAAAGCAATTAGGATTCTCATGGATGCTAATATGTCAGAGCAGCACTCGGGAAAGCAAAGTGGGTGGGCAAGCAGCTCCTTGCCCTGTCCTAGGGCAAGCGGATGAGCAGGCAGATAATCAGAGGGACGAGTAGATCCCTTACTGGTCCTCAGCCTACCCTACTTTACTTATGCCAGTGGCTTAAAGCAGTGAGGAGCTCCAGTCAAGCTCAGGGTAGTGGAGTTGGGAGAAACGGGGTGAAGGAAAACACTTTGCTGGCAGATCTCCTATGAAGGGTCAGGAGCTCATACTGGTGGAGGGTCAGCATGGGGCACTGCCTGCATAGATGGCTTCTGAAAACTGCTGCAACATAAACACATCCCACACAAACTGGGACTGCCCTGTGTGGCTTTAGCCCTCTGTGCGGAGATGAGCCTCTGCACAGCTCCATATTCAAGAACACCCGTGCCGCAGACACAAACTCACTCCTACCTGCACAGGGCAGGTCCACATGGCTCACTTTCTTGCCCTAAGAGAGAAGATCCTGTGTTAATACCACACCTATCCACTACCTGTCCATTATGGAGCCACCCAGGCCAGTGAGTTGCTCCATGAAAGCCTCCAGGACCATACAGGGTAGTGAGGTTCCCCTTTTCCTCACCCCAGCAGCACCTCGGCTACAGGGGAATTTCTGCCGTGATTGGCACAACCCAAGTCCTGAAGGAGTTCCATTGGTACCACAGTAAAATCAATCCACAGCTGATGTTGTCTATTGCATAATTACATTACCTTTTTCTTTTTCTGCAGGTTCTGGAGACATGGTTGCAAGCTTCATCTAGAGTGAATCAGTGAATCATCTTCAGTGAATGCTGAAGGCTGAGGGTAGCTGCTGTTCAGCTATGTCAAGGCTGTAAAATGTCTTTTTCTTTCCTTCTGTTGAACAAAAATGTAACATTCAGCTTACTTCCAAAAGGCGATTTTGTCCATCTATCCATTCACCTTCACCCTCCACTTTCCTTCCTCCTATTAAATGTGAAAAAACCTATCCTGTCAGGGACCACATATGAACATTTTCACCCTGAAAACAATTACTCCTGCAATTTCCCCAATCAGTGAGCCAAGAGACCACCTGTTCTCTGAAGCCACTCAAGTACCTAACTTTCAGAGGTGAAGGGAAAGGTTATTTCTGAGGTTAAATAATAAGATTTGATGAGAAATACTGAAAATCTCGACCAAAATCTGATGCCGAAATCCAGATGATGATTTCTTTTGGGATGTGTGATGCAGGGGGCCAGGCCGAGGATTCATTACTGTCCTTCCCAGCCTTCAATTGTATTATGGCTGAGATGTGCACTGTGTTTTTGCATCCTTTCTCATTGTCTCAAAAGTAGAAAGGGATGACCACACCAGTCAGAGTGCTGCCATGGTAGTGTGGGGTTGAACTCCTGCTTGAAAACAAGCCTTCTGTATTCAGTGCTGCCAGTGTATTGGGTCCTGCTTTAGCCCCATGATAAATCCACCAGCTGCCTCCACATGCAGGAAGCTCATGAGCTGAGGTGAGCCAGAGATTGAGACGGAGTCACATCTTTATTTATATCCTTTGTGAACACTGTATTTCCAGGCAGCTCATTACAATGAACCCACAAAGAAACACAGGACTGGAATGACCCTTAGATGGGCAACTCTTGCTCCTCATCATACAGTATCTTTCATCCTGCTGAAACTAATTGTCTTCAACAAACAAACAAACAAACAAAAAACAAACCTGTTCTTTCTCTATTCCTTTTCTCTAATCTCTCTCTCTCTGTTTGTCCTTGAATTGCAAGAGGTCTCGAGTAAGGAAACTTCATGTTTAATGTGGCAGAAAGAGGTGTCAGCATAAGGCAAATTTATAATGGAAAGAGGCATGTTTCCATGGTATAAAATGGTAAAAGGAAAAGCTACCAGAATTTTGGACTGGAGGCATAGGGGACATCCATATAATATCACAGGAAACATTTCTGTGCAGTCATCCATTAAATGACAGGCACTCACGCATGCATCATGCACGCTGCTCACTATACCTTGTGTGATAGCTCACCACGTGGTACACCCGCTCCCAGAAGGAATTTCTGTTTTCTGCTTCCACCAAATCCTCTCTGAGTTTTAGACACCAGTCACCACTTTAACTTTGGTACCATAGTGTTTTTAACTATATCCCAAAGGCTGATGGATTATGTGCTCAACCAGCTCTCTTTTCACCTTGGAAAACCAAGGTAAAACATAGTTACATCAGTGAAAGGAGGAAGCCTTATAGATCTGCTTTAGCAACATGTTCAGCTTCCATAGGGATGGGCTTTGCTTTGCCTGACACAGCAGCCTGCAGTTCACACCGTGGGGAAGAATGCAAAGCAGCACCAAGGGTTTGCTGTGATCGTATCTTGGTTCACTTTATCAAAGAGTCCTTGAATTTGCTCCTGACACTGGTTGGAGAAGGAGTGAGAAGGAAGGGCTGCTTGCTGTCCTTGCCAACTTATGTCAGCTCTTCCTGAAAAAAAATGTTGAGCAGGGTGAGAAATATGCTCTGTGATCACAGGGGCCCTTGATAGACAAAACAGGATCACACTGATTCTGGCTGGAGTTTTGCCTTTTTCCTGTGCTCTAGCAACAGAGAACACTGAAACAGCTTGCTAAAACTGCAAGGCTTTCACACCATCAAGTCAGGAAATTCCTTCTTTCTTAGTATTAGTGATATCAATTGAATTGGCTAATTAGGGACATACAATTTCTTGGTACTGACCCTGTCAGGTAGTGGGGGTCTGGTACAGAGCTTGTGGTGTGACAGAGCAGGATGAGTTTGCACTAACAGTTAAAACTCCTCTCCACCTTCTGAATTTGTGCATGGGCACCTGCCTACCAATTTGTACTTTATGTTTAGAAGTCAGCAGAGAAAATGCAGCCTCTCCATGAACTTCATCTGAAGTTATTATCAGCTCCAGGAAAAGTTCTAACATCAGAATTATCATTATGAGCAAACACAAGGAGAAAGGCACTGAACAGTCACATCTGCTCATGGAACAACATCCACTGCCTTAAGTCAAGAAACCACCCATCAATTCTCTACCCAAAAGCTGGGTGCAAGGATAAGCTCCAGCTGTTCAGCTCAGGCATATGTGGAAGAGGAGAGAGATGGGATCTGGAGGAGGATTTCTGAGACAGCTGGAGGGGAGGGTCTATGTGCAAAAAGAGCTTGCTGGGTGATGGCTGGGCAGACTGCAAGGTTTGGTACACAGAGATGCTTTCAGACTGCCAAGAGAGCAAGACCGTATGAGTGCATTTGCATCTAAGGACTCTGGGTATTTTGCAAAGATCATGAACTCTGAAGTACTGTGCAGCAATAAAGCAAACGTAGTTAAAAATTGCTCTTGCGAAGGCTGTGTTTGTGCTTTCTAGGTACATCGTCCCTCAGGGGGTTACACAAGAAATCAGGTAACCGCGAACACGATATAATTATGAAGAATCACAAGAACATGAAGCGTGAGCTACCATTGCCTGAGATGTGGGCAAACACATGTCAGAATTTACATCCTGAGAGGATGCTCAGAGTAGGAGGTGTGATCCAGGGAATAAGTGTCACAGGATAAAACACAAGGCAGTAAGTGGACACTAGCCTGGTCCTTTTGGCTTTGGCACTGATGGGGTCCAGCAGCCTGGACCGCTCACTGATACACATATGAATGAGTATGCTAAGAAATTGGACTTATGATGGCCTGACCTATTAGACACCTTATGAACATCAATCTCAATAATCCAAAGTAGCGAATGCTTTCCTCATTCTTCCTGTTTTCCTCTATCTCCAGATGGAGACACTGAGGGAACAAGCTGATTTGGTATATGTGGCACTTAAAGCAGCAAAGGGACTGAGGATGGGAATATGCCATATGTCCCTTCCAGAGCAAGGTTTCATCCACTGGGCCCTGCTGATTTCACGTACCCATTAACCTAATTCTTTGCCTTATATATTGAAGAAGGATCTCAAGTTGCTTGATTTGCTGTAATTAAATACCTGGCATCAGAACTTCAACAGATGTGGAAGAAAAAGACACACCTATCTATGAAATGAACAGATCTGCATGCTGCAGGGAGAAAAGATCATCTGGGAGATATTCACTGCACCTAATTGTTGGGCTAATCTCCTAATTTATGTATTTTTAATTGCCAGAATGACAATGGCATTCTTGATGTGGCATGCATCACCCAAAAATGAAATGCCCTGCAGCCACTCAGAAGGGTTTGCTTCCATTGCTGTCACCTCTGCAACCAAGGTAGAGTTGGATATAAGACTGAGATGGAAGAGAAGCAAATTCAGCATTATGAATTAAAATAGGACAGGATGACAAGGGTCCGTTTTCAGTCATAGGTGAACACCTTTCCTATGGGTTTCTGTATCTAACAGGCCAACAGATTTCACAGCAGCAATCAACAGATTCTGCAAAGATACTTCTAGAAATATTAGGTTAAAGTGAAGAAAGGAGAAAAGATCTGTAGATTTAAAGCATCATGAACATTTATAAAATGCTTAGTCTTAGACAGTAGTCAACAAGTCACCATGACAGGTGACCATCCAATTTGGTGTTCCTTCCCTGAGAAAACTAAATCCTAGGTCACCTGTTTTGTAAGAAATGTAAATACTTGTTTTATATGAGTGGGACAGGAAAAAGGTGTCCATCTGTCATGACACACTGACTTTAAAGTGTGCAGACTGGGAAAAAATGTTTTGTACAGCTGTCTTGATGTTTCAGATTTATTCTGTTTATTTTCTGACCTTTACGTTTGTACTTCTCCCATTCATCAGCAATGGATTTGCATGAGAGCAGAAGCTGCTGCCTGACCTTAAAGGCAAAACCGCAGCAGTACTTACATGACACTTGAGTGCCATGTATGTACACAGATACCCATCCTGGAGTCTGCTGGAAAAATTATTCTCCTGGATTGATGCTTGTGCGACCTGACAGGTTCCTCTTGCTTGTTACCTCTGTGCAATAGCAGAGATCTCATACACAAGAGAACTCAATGCAACAACAATTGACCTCACAGTTAAAAATGTGTCCAGTGTCCTGCTGTAAGTTTGCTAACTCGAACTTCCATGCTTTGCATCGTGTAGTGTCTTCCCCTGAGAGATTAAGGTTTTCCAGAACCAGATCCAGCTGTAAACATGCCATTATATTGACTTTCCATTTCTTTCAGTTGGTTGCTACATTCTCTCTGAAACTGCTTGTGTGAAATACATCCAATAACTGTATCACATGAAAGAGCAAGAAAAGGAGGAAAAGTAAGAGAATCGCTTCCTTTGAACAATCAATTCCTTTGGGAAGTTCCATTTTAATGAACAATGTCAGTCTGTTTATGCAACAGAGGTCACAGTGAGGGTCCGACCCCTGTGCTGACAAGCAGAAGCTTGAGAGCTTTTACTTTTTTTAGCAATTTTCAAAGTGCTACTTATGTATTTGTTATGAACTATGCTCAAAGTCAATCATCTGAAGACAAAAAAAAAAACAGGAGAGAATAAAGAGGGTGGTTAGAAAATAAGAATTTTTTCCACATATACTGGTCACATTTGTTGAGCTCTGACATACAAATAACAGTTAAACTCTTGCAATACTTCGGTGAGGAGAGTTTAAGTCCATTTTAATTCAAGTGTATTGTGCTACTCACACTGGGGAACTCAGTGGGACCTGTTGAACCCCAAGTGTAGATTAGAGCAACCCCAAAGTTGCTTCCTTCCATAGTAGAAAGCTTCAAGGAGCACATTTGTGCCCTATCCCAGTAGCCCAAATCTCACCACTAAGCTGGGGCTTGCATGAAACGCCAGTAATGACCAGAAGATATTTCCAGGGGAATCAGCTCCTCCCTATTTAAAGGGTCCTTTGATCTACAAGAGAAATCTAACAGGAATTTAGCACAGCTAATAGTCAAGCCTTTGATCTTCCCTTTGGAGTTTCACCGGCTGTTAGACAGCCTGAACCCCTACTTCCAGCAATATCAGCCAGACATTTCTCCCTTGTACATTACAGTGAATTTGCCACCTCCATAGATTCACCAGTGTTGCTGGGTTTTTTGTTCCCATTCACTTTTCTTCTGGGTCATTTCTCCCTTGAAACCTTTTTTTAGACAATGGACCTTTCCTTCAATCTCACTTTCACATCTCTGTCAGGGTGGTGGATATTGAGACTGAGGTGGCAGGCAGCGTGCTGTGGCAGAACATAGAGTCTGAGGCATGTTTGCCTTCTAAAGAATATCCCACATTCTTTCCAGATCTAAATGGGTTTAAGTTTAAGGAGGCTTTGATGACAGATGCCAGTGCCAACCTCATATTCTATTTCTGCATCTAAATATTTGCTCTTAATTAAATTTGCTGCTGAAATTAACACTGGAGGTGCCCAGATTTCTAATTGGGTCACTGCAAGCCAACTTTACATCAAGATGAGAAGTCAGCATGCTTGAGAAATATTGGGAAAAAAACCTAAATATTTACTAAATGTAATGAGTTAGAGAAAGGTGAAATGTGTTAAGTATGTTAGTCTGTACCTCTAAATGTGTTTGACATTCTCAGTAGCTAAAATGGTGGTTTAGATTATCAAAAGGAAGGCATCCAACAGCTTTGGTATACTGGTCAGTAGTCAACTGTCAAGGTACTGTCTTGACCCTATATATGTTTTACCTACAGATGGAGTTATTTTACGGTAGTATTTCCCAACCATATTGCACATGAGGACTGAGAATGTTTAAACAGCATTTTGGTCCAGCTCCTCTTCCCCCTCAACACATTCCTCCCTGGAAGGGCTACTGACAGCCCCTGACCCCACTGCTGGCATGGTGACGGACTGACCTAATCCTATTCCTATCCAGATCCCTCAACCTTTCCCCTTCTGGTTCCAGGATAGCAGTGCCTCTCCACAGTTTCCAAGGTTTATAAACTCCAAATAAACTTAAAGCAAAAAGCAAAGTCTGGTTTTTGATTTCCCAGTCTTCCACAGTCTGCAGAGCCCACACACAGCCAACAGCCAACATCACCATGCAGAACGAAAAAAGTGGTACCAAACAGCCAGACAAACAAGAGAGACTTCCCACATCAGACTCAGCCTTAGACTGGTCACATAAACAGGATGTGTTCAGTACTTGTCCTCCTGACAAGCTCCCACCCAAGTTGATCAGTCTCTGTGTAGTCCCTGGAGGTGAACAGCACCTTCGGGGGTCCCCAGATAGGCTGAGGCTGCTCATTAATTCCCTCCTGGTCCACACAGGGAATCCCAAGCAGATTGCCTTGAAGTTGGCTGAACCTCAAAAGGATGACCTGGAAACTGCAGCAATAACCTTCTCTACCCAGTCTACATAGTCCTGCTGGTGGTGCTGGATGTGCAGCCTGCTGGTAGCATCTGAAGTCAGCATTTCTCTTCTTTGCTCCTTGATGTAAGTGGTGGGAGCCAGCAGAAACTCAGAAATGTCAAGTTTGGTATCATAAAGCCCTGTTGACTCTCAAAGATAATTTGTAGTGCATCAAGATGGGGAGCACTTCCCACCAGGAGAATATTCACAGACTGCTGAATTCAGCAAACAGATGCAATTATTTCTTTTTCCGAGGGTGCAATCTGGTCCCAGCAGTGAGAATTAACCCCACAGACAAATATTAGCCTTAATTTTGGTTTAACAGCTGGGATCAGCTACCATAAGTTTTAAAATTGTTCTCTTGAAATGCACAACTGAACCAGGGAGGAACAGGGGAGAGCACAAGTCCCCAACAGTGCTTATTTAAATAATCTTGCTGACAGATCTGTTCTTTTCTCAAAATTTCCAGTCTGCACAACAGATCACAATATGAAATCAGGTACTGTCACTGGGCTCTGGTAAATGGGAACATAAGGACTAAACACTCCCTTTCCATATGAATAAATACTCCAATTCAAACTGCACCACTCTCATGGATCATACTGTCACCAAAATCCTGCAGGCAGCATTATAGCCTAATACTGAGCAGCACCCATCATTACTCACTTCACAAGCAGATATAGATTTTCAGCTTTCATTTACTGATGAACATGTTCCTAGATTCTAAAGGAGATTTGGCATCTCTGCCTAGGAATTACTGACAATATTTTCAGTGTCTCTGAGACATTTAGGGAACCAACTTCCCTTTAATTTTAAGACTGCAAGCAAAGGAGAAGCTAGTACATTAATAGGGTAATTTTTGCAGTGTTTTAATGACTGACTGTTGAAAACTTACAACTCCCTTCCAGTCTGAATTTGCTGAGTTGCAAGTCCATGTCAGTGGAGCTTGTTAGATGTTTTTCTGTTTGATCCGAAAGGCAAAGTAAATACTTATGAATTGTAGTTCCATCATTCATCCTTCTGCACAAATGGAACATGGCCCTAGTTACAGCCTTACTAGTAGTTAAGGCCAATTGCCAAGGCTTTTGCTATTATATAATTCTTACAGTCCTTTTCTTCACCATCTCTATCTTTGCAGTAGTCAAAAACATTTAAGATGGAATCTACACTCATTTTAGGAAGGAATTGGATAGCAAGAGCTGGGTTTACAATGCTTCTGTCTACTCCCAGAGTGCACTTCTAGCTAGAAGAGGACACAGACAATAAAACAATGATTATGCCAGATTCAGAGATTGAGAATTTGATAATCTGACATAGCCCAAAATACAATCCCTGCCTTACACTTATATGGCTTCACCGTTCTGCTCCACTGCACAGCGTGGAAAGCCGTGGCTGTAAGCCAGCAAACACCCAAGCGAAGTCAGATCTGGGTGCTGCTTGTAACCAAGGGCAGCTAAGCCAGTTTGTGGTTGTTCTGTGGCCACTGTGTACTGGCTTGGTTCCCCCCAAAATCATCTTCAATCACACAGAGATGATTTACTCCTAAGGAGAAAGAGTGATTCTTGACAATGAATCCGGAGAGGCCAGATGAAGAGAGCTGGGAAAGTGGAGGTGAATACCAGAAACTGAAGGTGCTGCTTCATGGCTGGGAAGTTGGCTGCAAGAAACCTGCTCAGCCATTAACTGCTGAGGACTCTGGTTGAGACCAAGCCAGGGAGGGATCAGTTCTCTTGAAGCTCCTCCCTCACCTATGCTGTCACTTCATTGTTGTTTCTGACATTGACCTCAAATGTTTTCTGTAATGCCCCTCAGAGTCACTACAGCATGTTATTTTGCAGAGATGAACTGCCATCTACTAAACAAAAGTGAAAATGTAATGAGGTTTAAAGACAAGAAATAGCTCCAAGGGATATGCTCCACTTACAGAGAAGGCAAGGGAAGAGGCAAGGTGGTGGGGGAGGGGATCTGCCCATGAGAAGTCTTGATGAGGGGACAGGGATTAGTTTACAACAGCACATTTAGCGCTGTGTGTAGTACCAAAGTCAAGACACCAAATTTCCCAGGAGATTTAACACAGGACAGTTCAGAGGCATTCAGAGCTCTCAGAAAAGGCCCATACCCAGAGCCCCGTTACTGCAGATAAACCTAAAGGAGCAGAGGGGTGGCTATCAGGGTGCCACAGGATCCTATCATCCCACACATTGTGATTCTAGCTATTTTCTTCAGAAAGGCAGGAGTGATTAGGCAGAGACAGGATTTTACCAAAGGCAGCATGAGAAGATGATTATCCTCTGCAGAACACAAGGCACTGCAGGTAATTACTTACTGCCTGTGGGACCACAAGGATTTAGCTAGGGACAGAAAGTATGGAAAATTGCAATGTACCTTAAATGACCATTTCTGCTGAATCCATGATTGTTAGTATTAAGTAAAGTTATAAATTGCAGTCCATAATCTTGTCTTTCGAAGGTATTTTGTGGTCTGAGAGGACTGAGAGGGCAGAGTCTGTTTTGTCATGAAACATCTGTATCTGATGATGGCATGTTTTTGTCCTTAACTGTTTACAAGAGTTTGGCAGAAGGTGGATGGTGATGATGGTGGTGCAGCTGGAATGGTTGGTTGGTTTCACCACACAGTTTCTATAAGATTACCTGCTGCTTTGGATGAAGCTTTTTGCTCTCTTGAAATTGCCTCTTCTAAAATGCATGAATTACTCCTCATGATTATGTACCTGGTGACAGCAAGTACAAACATGACAGCTCAGCAATGCAGCAATAAACCTGCAGACACCTCTTCTTCCAATCTTCCCTCTGATTCGGTGTTAGAGCTCAAGCTCTGAAGTTTTTAGGCTAAGAGATAAGCTCCAAAGTCAGATTGTGTGAGAGAGAAGAAAGAAGAGTTGAGCAGAGGAAACTGTACCTTCTAGTCTGAACATCCTGAAATTTCTAGGATTTGTTCATTTCCCATTTATAATGGCCAAGCATAGATGAAATCTGCCACAGGGATCATCCACAAGTCACTTGTCATCACAGAGAACGTCTGCTGCTGGTGAAAGGAAGAGACCCCCCCTGAGAAGTTAAGGCAGGCTGGTATTTTCCTGTGAGACAGTCAGAATTGCCAGTCAGATAACTTCATTTACGTTCACAGCATTCTAGAGACACCCAACACCATATAAATATAAATATACACAGAGAAGAAGATTAATGATGTGAGAAGGTGGGTTATAAACACAGATAAAGTCAAGAGCAGATGACAAGCCAATCTTGTGAAACAGGACTTAATTTTGCTGGAAGATGAATTGCAGCTACTGTGAAGCATCAAGTTTTAAATGCTTCAAAGATGTGTATTTTAGGTCAGTTGGCCCTGGCATCAGTAGGAAAATGAAATGGTATTTTTATATCAGAGCATGTATTTTACTTAGGATTGGAGGTCACCTAAGTTTCTCTGCAGAGAAACTGATGACCGGACAGTAGTGTGTGTGTGTGTGTGTGTGTACATATACATGGGTAACAGGCTCTCACAACTTCCATAAAATTTAACATGCTTGGAAAAGCTCCTTTCTAGCAGGTAAGGAGAAGAGCTAGGAGAGAAAATGTTAATATTTGCCTAGATTATTAAAATCTCCTCTTCACAGTTTCTAAACAATCCTGTTATCGCTGCTCTTGAGTTAACTGCCTAAAAAGACAGCCGTTCTGCAGCTGAGGCACTCTGCACCACAGCAGTCTGTAAAACAAGATAGATTTTTATCTGGAAGAAAAGGCTTTTGGAAAAGCAGCAGCAGCCAGGGGTAGAGAGATGTCAGAGCCACTCAGCCCTTCCCGCGTGGGCTCCATCCCGGGTGACAGCGGCCACGGCGGCTGCAGCTGCCGCCCATGCAGGGCTGTGTCTGCTCGGATGAGGAGCGGCTGAGGCTTCATCTCTGTGACTGCAATGCTAGGAGCCAGGATGGCTGGCAAAGGGGGCTGTCAAACGATGTGACTGCAGGCTTCTGATGAGAAAGAGATGCTGTTTGGGGGCATTTTGCAGAGAAATGCCACAATGAGCTGGGTTTTCTTTGACTCACTCTGGGGCAAACTTGCCTCAGATTAGCACTGATGTCTGAAAGAAACCTGAGATAAACCCAAATCCAAACCCTGACCAGTTTTAATACTGATATATGTGGTGGTTTACACCTCTGCAAAGCAGACCTCATGCCTCTCTGCATGCACATCTTTCTGTCGGAGGGAGGGGTTTTTAACCATCACTGTACGTGAGAATAAATAACTACATAAGGCACTCAAAGAGTAAATCTCCCACTTCACAGCATCAAGGAATTAATCACAAGATTAATTTTAACCCCTGTAGAGAGAGATTATGTTTTCTCATAACAAGAAAACATCTGTAGTGTTTTGGTTATGATTTCATGCATACCTGACTTTTCTTGGGAAACTCTGCTTCATGGATTCCATTCTGATTTTTGTGTTCTTTTTGACCTTTGCAAATCTTTCTCAAGGTCCACAAAAAAATCTCCATGGTAACTAGTTTTATTTGATGCTTATCTCTGTATTTCCAGCTATACCTGGAAGTAGATCTCAAGGAAGTTCAGACTGGACATTAGGAAAAGGTTCTTTACTGAGAGGGTTGTCAGTCACTGGAACTGACACCTTAGAGAAATGGTCATGGCACCAAGCCTGCCAGAGTTCAAGGACCATCAAGATAATGCTCTTAGACACATGGTTTAGTTTTAGGTAGTCCTGTGAGGAGCAGGGACCTCCACTCCATAACCCTTATGAGTCCCTTCTATGGTTTTCAGCAGACAGGAGCAGACCCTGACCACCACCCATCTCTGCCAGTGGGATTAGTTCACTCTCAGTTACCTCTGCAGTTTATTTGCACCATATAAGAAAGACTCAACAATGCTCTACCACATTTTCAGCCCAGAAAATGCCTGATGTCTACTAAAAGTTCATAAAGATTTGTAGTAGAGATATATGAGATGAGCCCAAGCATTCCAAGTGACACCTATGCATGTGCTCCAACCTCCAGCATCACATCGATGCAGTGGGACTTCTGACAACTGAGCACACCACGGCAGTGCTGATCCTCCTGGCACCACTTCCAGGGATGCTCTGCACTCCCAAAAAATCTCCCTCTTGCCTCTGAGTACGATGGGACGGACAGGCGGACAGGCGGACAGGCGGACTGACGGAAGGCGGCGGGCGCGTTGAAGGCAGCGCCCGGAGGAGCCGCAGCACCGCTCGGTGGTGACGGGTCCCTCTGCAAGTTAAGCATAAGGACACCAGCTCGCTCTTAAACGCGCTGCTTAGCACCGCTGCATCAGTTTGTGTGGCACCAAGAAAAGCTGTTTTCACACCGTTTCGAGGCTTTTGCTCTGCTTCCTTCCCCCCGTTCTAGTTCCTCCAGGTGGAAGGTCCTCGCTGCCCCAGTTTTAAAGCCCCTGCACTGGAGTATACAGCAGTAATACTGGGATGCTGCTTCTTCATAACCCTATGTCTGACTGGAAGATGCAGTCAGCTGTGCTTAATACCTCGAGTGAAAAAAAAAATTACTGGGGGAAAAAAAGGAAATTTCCCAATAAATTTCCCTTTCTATCTTTACAACTTTTTTGCATTCTCAACATGTAAGTTAGAGAAACATAGGATCACTCCTCACAAAAGATCTGTGACATTAATCAATTTGTAATCAGTTTGTCTCTAGGGAACGCATACATCATTGTTTGTGCATCCCAGTACCAAATTCAACCAGGATCACAGTCAGTGCAGGTAGATTCATGTTATAACAATGTATCTGTAGCTATAGGAGTGTTCTAAGAAGTCTATGCTGTGGATTACATCTTGAAAATTCAAGAGTCCTTATCCAGTACCCCAAATGGTTGCTGCCTGAATTGCTGGCAAGAGTTAACAGAAAGTTGACTTCATATATGACATATGTTCTTGACTGTCAACATGGAAAAAGCTTGTAATGAGATATGAAGACATAATCAGCAGGTTATTTTATAAAGCCATATTCCCTATGGTTGTATTAAACCAGGTTTTTATTATGCTACAGTCATTTCAACAAAACAGCCAGGAGAAGAGTGACAGTAAACTAACCTGTGCTTGGGATTTGAGCCCTGGCAGCCAGCACCTACAAGTCAAGTGCTAGTGCACCTACTGACCAGAAGCATCTCTGCACAGCGACAAAAAATAGGTAGTGGAATCAGTTTTTTGATGTGACTTACCTGAGGGGGTTTGGTGAACTAACACCACAGCACAGACAAACATTTTGAGTTAAAAGCCGTGAATCCAGCTATTGAAGGATATGGTCTGCTTCCTCGAGTACTCACACTGGACAAGGACTGTGTTAGTCCCAAATCCCAATGGCTGCAGAGACCCAGGGTCATGGCACTGAGATGTGTTTCGTCATTTAACTTCCATTTCCTTTTAAACACCTAAACAGTCTCTGTGACATCTCTGCAAACTGAAGACAAACTGATCTCAAGAAAAGTTTATCTGTGGTTTTCGGCCTTTAAACTGTGAACTCACCAGGGCTGGAACTTCATTTTAAGAGTCTGAGAAAACAAAACAAACCCAAAACAAACAAAAAACCCCCACTAAAATAAAACAAACAAATGAAATACACAAGAAAAGCTAGTTAAATTTCAGCAATCTTAAATCTGCTTTTGGTGCCTGCACTTCTGTTGGTAGATATGTGAGCATTAGCAAATCAAAAAAAGCTGAAAAATCACTGAGCTGGGATATTAAGGGATCAGGATTTCTTAATTCACTCTCAAGGTGAGAAGAGACTCCATCTCAAATGATGTCACTGTAGCATCAGCTCCAAGCCAAGCAGATAAATGGCCTTGCAAAAAGCTATCTCAGTCAGAAATGGTGTGAATTATATCAAGGTTGGGCTAATGCAGAGATCAGAAAATGGGGCTTCTACATAAGCCAGAAAGCAAAGTGCTAATGGCCAGGAGAGCAATATATAACGAGTTCTTAAGAAGAACAACAATAAGTAAGCCATATATTTTCTCACCGGCAGTCAGCTGCATGTTGATGCTTTAATGAAGTTACAAGGCAGAACACAGGAGTATCTAACCTCCAGAGAACATCATTAGTGGAGACAAACTACATTTCACAATGCTGCCATTATTTTTGCTAGCATCTCATTAATCATTTAATGGTCATTACTCATTGTTTGCTTAGCCTGGGCAGAGTACACAGCTGTGGAAAAGTACTCATATTCACAGAATCATGGATTCAGGTGGTCCCTGCCCCCAGAGCCAAGAGAGCTGTAATTTTTCTCTGCTGCCAGTGACCAGGAAATACTGCATACAGTATATTTCCTTCTTCACAAGCAGTTGAAACAGAAGTTAACTTCTGCTGTGATCACTGAAGATGCTGAAAGATTTCCAGGCAGTGAGGGGTAAAATCCTCTGACAGGTTTGGAGATGAAGGCAGTGATATTGCACCACTGCCCTCACATACCAATGGAGGACTGAAATTGTCTGAAAAAGGTCATAGAAAATAAAGCTCAGTTTCAACCTGGTAGTCAAATACAGGCAAGCTCTCAAGGTGTCTACCCATGTGCCCAGGGATTAGAAACAGGCTCACCTGAATGACAGAGGAACAAGATACTTGTCTGCAGGCACTGCTGCTGGTAAAGGCCATTTACAGTGTTAATGGCCTTCACTGAAACACAGATTACATATTTCCTCTAAACCCTGAAAAAGCATTAACCCTTGTCCTCTCAATAAACACAGCCAGGTGGAAGGAGTTATCCAGTTTACCAGCTGAGAGATGCCAAAACCAGAGACTGGAATACAGTCCTCCCATGGTGACCTGGGAAAGCGTAGGTGCTCTCACACCACGGGATGTGGCATTTCACCAGTAACTTACACATCCTCCCAGCACCTGGTCTGTGCAGATCCACACTTAACCCCATAAAGGGAAACTGAGGCAAGGAATACACATTGCTCTGTACCTGCTCTTTGTGGCCATGCAGTGTTAGCTTTAACCAAACACCATGTGGAGATGGCATCTCTGTGTGGCATTTAATGACCCAAGACATTAGAAAGGAAGAGACATTCAGAACTAAACCAATTTCATAGCCATCTGCTGCAGTGAATGTGCTGGGCTAGTTCTGCATCCCGGTTTATCCCAGGGTAACTCCACAGCCAGCAGCAGAGGCACAAAAAGGAGCAGAGTGGTAACTCAGTCTCCTGTGGTGCTGGGGGGGACCCTGATTGCAGCATGCACTTGGACCAGGACCGTGTCTCTAGGTGGGTGTCAGAGTTGCTGTGCCTTTGCAGATAAATTGCACAACCTCCCATTTTTAACAGGTGAGAAGTCCCTTTTTTTCCTTCGTGCCCTTATATCATCTAAGGAGCAGTTGACCAATCCATTTAACAGTTTTCTAAAGATATTTTTCCTGTGGCAGATATCTGGGACGGAAAAAACATCATTCCAGGTAATTAAATAATTTGTCAAAGTTATAAACAATTGCAAATGGCTCCTAGTGAGGTAACTCATGACCTTCCATGCCACAGGCCAGGAGTGCTCCTGTGGAAGCCCTATGGGTCCTTCCTCACTGCCAGGAAAAGTGCTCTTGGCAATGGCCTGTTTCCAGCAGAGCAAGCCTTGGGACAGGTGAAATGTCTGCTCCTGCACACCGGCTTTCCTGTGGGAAAGACAGTCCAGTCCCAGCACAGAAAAAGAAGACCAAACTGTGACAAAGCAACTCACATCCCCAGCAGCTCCCTCAATGCTGGGGTTTGGGGGAGGCCAGGAACCAAGTTGTGTTACTGGTATAGCCAACGTGCTCCTGCAGGAACCAACCCAAAGTGAGTGTGGAGTTGGTGGCATAGACCAGGGGCACAGGCACAGGCATGCTGGACCTGCACTGCTGGCTCTCTGCTCCCTACCAAAATATATGTATAAGGGCTTGGTCTGGATATGCACAAGTCCAGAAGATACGAGTGCTGCATGCACAGCATCAGTGCTGCTCCTGCATCACAGGCTCAGGCACAAAACCAACCACACTGTCCTGCTGTACTTATCCTATTTTAAATGACCAATTCAAGTTTTGATGATGAAATCATCCTTTTTCTCAAAGCAAGAGGGACTGATAGCTGTGTTGCACCAAAAGGGCTCTCACCTATATGGTGAGGTTTTCCCACACTTGTACCCACCACTCACCCCATCATACGAGGCAAAACGCCTACAGCTGGTATTTTACTCCCATAAAGGAGCAAGGAAAGGAGGCCCCTTCCCTTGTGCTGTGTTCTGTAATGCTGAGGGAAAAGCAAAGGGTTGTCCAACATGGACCTCCAAAAGATGCACTGAATGACAGCTTTCAGTGCAGTTTTGGAGATCTGCTGCCGAGGAACAGCTGCCTTCCTCTGAGGACAGTGCCCTGGAGAACCACAGGGAGCCTCATAGCAGGCTCAGAAGAGTCACTACACTGCTGGGGATGTGGGGCAGGTCCACTTGCTGGAGGAGAGGAGATAGATTATTTTAAGTCCTTATTTCCTCTTCATTTCACCCTAAGAGCTGAGTAATCAAATGTGCTTAGTTTTGGGAATCATTTTGAACATTTGCCCAAGTCTAGCAATTTACTTACCTCAATAGGCCTTTCTCTCTTTCCCCTGGAGGCTTCTGATGTCTTTTTCCACAAGTAAGGAATATTCCCTTTCTTCTACAATTCAAAAAATCTGTGTCTCAGCTCTGAGTTACTGGTGAGATCCCATATCACAACAGAGCACAGTGCTTACCCTGAAGCATCCTTTACAGACCACTAACATCGAGGCCAGGAGATTGCATTTGGAAGAAGTAAAATTCCCTTGTAGATTGTCCTGTCCAGAGGATGTTTCCAGAGGATGTTTCCTACTCCTTTTACATCTTATTTTCCTGAGCTGTGAGGAACTATTTAGCCTTTACTATGTGTTTACCCAGGAGAGCTGGAAAGGCAAAATTATTTTTTTAAAGTAATTGTTCTACAGAGAGTGCACAATACTTTCTGAAGCAAAGTCAGCACATAAAAGCAAGCCATTAAATGAGAAAACCACCGAGTATTAAAGCAGTTGAGAACCGTAACCAGCTGCACCCTGGCTAAAAATCATCTGTGGAGTTCAGTCAGGGGTCATGATGCCCTATAACAACAACTTGAAGGGGTCCTGATATCCCATAATGTCAAAATGGAAACATGAGCTGATCAGCTGTGTTTTTTTATTGCTGATGGATGAACATTAACAGTCATTTCACCCACAGGTAAAGGAGAACACAAATATTGTGGCTGGATCAATTGTAGTTCATTGAAGTAACTGTGCAAGTTGCTGTTCAGATTGGGAGAGATGACATTGTGGCCCTGTGAGTCATCTGTATGTGCCTGTGAACAACTACAGGTACCCCCCCCCGTTGATCCCTTTCAGCGTGATCCCATCAAGGCAACCAGCCCTGCAATGGGAGCCAGTGTGGGCAGAAACCTCAGTGCTGGCAGCAACTGTACTTCAGTGGAGATGTTTCCTTTCACTTTAAACAAAATAGATTAACATAACACCCTTTGCCACCCCCCCCTTCCTGAATCCATTTGTAAACTTGAGCTGAAAAGAAACCTGAAAATGTTCTTGGAGGAAAGCTGTGTAGAGAAAAATGATGCTGAATATGTCCTTGTATGGCAATGAGTTGTATTTATCTGTAAAATGAGCTTTTGAGAGGAAAAGAGGAAAAGTGCCTTTGGGATATTTAAAATGGACAGAAGATGATGGAACAAAAGAGCCAACTGCTCTGATTGCACTGTGCCCTCTGATGGGGAGCAAGAAGTGCCCCAGTGCAAGGGGCTCGGACACATAAGTGTGGTACAAATTCACAGTACCTATAGGATGTGTCCCAAAGTCCCATTCCAGGCTTTGGAAATGATTCTTACAGCCTTCTGACTGAAGGGTTGGTCCTTTCAACCTATTTTCATAGGGAAATCAGAGCTCACAGTGATGTGGTGTGGTCAGGGCCAGGCTGTGCTCCCTGCCTTCCCCCTGCCCCACTCAGGGCTGGGGACTTGAGTCACCAAAGAGAAACAGACAGCAGCAGTAACACAGATAAGCACTTTTGACTTACCTGATTTCTCCTGGTTGATAAATCACTCAACAGTCCTCATTGAGGAGAGAGCAGCTCACAGGCATCCACCAATGGCTCTCCACTGAGAGTTACCATCTCCAGGAGGGAGGGACCCAGCACTACTGGAGGCTGTCACTGGCTAGCACATGGGACAGCCCTGAAAATGAAAAACAAGGTGGAAAAAAAAGCTGCTGGAGGCTGTATCCATCACCTCACATAGAAATGCTACCAACCACTCCAGAAGGCAAGCATTGGGCGAGAGACAGACCTGGCTGACTGAGGGCTGAGCTACATCCCCTGCCCTGTGGCAGCAGAAGGAGAGACAAAAGGAGACAGGCTATTCTGGGCAGCCCAGGGATTTTCCAGTAGGAGCACCCCCTGCCAAAACAACATGATGGACCGTTTCCGGATGATCTTCCAGTACTTCCAGTCCAACTCGGAGTCTGTAATGAATGGGATCTGTGGGCTCTTAGCCCTGGCTAGTGTGAAGATGTATACTTCCTTTGACTTCAGCTGCCCCTGCCTGCCCCGGTACAACATGGCATACGGCCTGGGGATCATGTTCATACCCCCCATCATCCTCTTCCTATGCGGCCTCATCCTCAACAGACAGTCCCTGGTGATGCTGGATGAGTGGAGGAGACCACAGGGGCACAGAAAGAAGGACCTAGGTGTCATCAGGTGGGGTTTGCAGTGGGAGTGGCATCCCTCTTTTCACCTCCTGCTTAGTTGTCTCTCTCCATAGCTTTGATCCTCCTGGTAATTAATTTTCTTGTAAGCTCATCTCCTGAGACCCTTCTCCATGAGCCTGAAGGGGCAGAGGCTTGGCAAATGCATTTACTCCAGCAGAAATGAAGGCAGTCTATCCCATCCCAGCAAAGGAGAGCAGGAGTGCCTCAACACCTGGATTTGTGACATCACCCTAGGAAACTGTGTTGCTGTTTGCCTTCTCATGCACTCACAGGATGTCTCCTGGGGCTTCCTTGTGCAAAAAGATGAGGCATTTCCATTTAAATGTGCAGAAGGTGTGTCATTTTCTTATTGTTAGGCTTGTGGTTTCCCTCCCTTCAGTTGAGTTTTTACTGACTTACACTGGCGGAAAGGAGAGGAGAATCGCATTCCATTTGTTATATACAAAGTTTTGTGGAGAACACAGGTTGGTTCAGTGTGTAGCAAGAAAGGCTGCAGAGAAAAGGAATTGTCCAGGTAGAAACTGAACTGATGAGAAAAGAAAGTGTGAATATGGAAGACAAGGGAGAGCTGATAAGGATCTGTGCATGGGAGACATAAGTGTACAGTCAAGGCAAGCATGTAATGAGGAGACCATACACTGATTGAATGCAGGCAGCACACAGAGCACTGCCACGTGCTGATGCAGGTTTCACTGGGAGGCAGCACCAACAAAGACATCCCAGAGCACAAGAAGCATCAACTGGGACAATGCTGGGGAGAGTCGTGGGAGTCAGTTCCCTGGCTCCAAGAGGGCTGCTTAGCATGGAACAGCCTGCATTCATCAAGGCTCTGGATGAGGAGAAAGCTCCCAGCATTTCCCCACTCACCTCTCTCTCTCTTGCCCCAGGTACATGTGTTCCTCCATCGTGCAGCGAGCCATGGTTGCGCCTGTTGTCTGGATCATAGTCACCCTTCTGGATGGCAAATGCCTGATCTGTGCTTTCAGTGGCTCCATGGATCCCGAGAAGTTTGTGGGCTTTGCCAATGTCACCCCAGTGCAGGTGGAGCAGCTGCTGGCCAAAGTGCCCTGCAAGGACGATGAAGTCATGAGGAACAACACGTCCCACAAGGCAGTGTCCAGGTACCTGCGCTGCTGGTCCCAGGTAGGTCACTGCTGGCAGAGCCCCTCATGTCAGTGAGGTGCCCAGGCATGTGGCATCTGCTCCTGCTCTTCCTTCATTTGTCTCCACTTCACCATGGTCAGGCTGGGAGCAAGGCTGTTATGTGCTTCTTTATGCCTTAAAGTACTGCTACCCTCAGCGATAATCTCAAGTCGCTCAGGTAGGGAAAAGGAAGGAAACAACATATGGTTTAACTAACAGAACTTTCTTTCTAGAAGAACTAGCAGCTTCTAAACCCAAATAACAAAAAGCAGGATGTAAGAAATGTAGATGTCTCCAAAGGCACTGTTCGATGTCAGAGGTTCTTTCTAACTTCTAACCTTGCAGACAGGACCTGCTGTTTTAAGGACAGTGCAAGCATAGACAGATGAAAACAGCTTGCTCAGGAATGATAGAACAGGACATGATGGGGAGTGAAGCCCTGACTGGATTCTGCTCTTGGTACAGGAGTGCCATGTCAGGGATGGGGACCGGTGGGAGGTCATTGAAAACAAGCTCTTCCCTCTTACCAGAGGGAGCTGCATGTAGTCTGGGCTGTCTTCACCCTGCTGTGAGGACTCCTGGGCCCTGGAGCCAGTGTAGGTAGCAGATGAGCATCTCACTGGAGAACGAAAGGAGTCCCCTTTCCCTGGGGCACTCCCATGCTCAAAGCAAATGCCTATCTGCTCCAGGCTAACTTTGCAAACACTTATCCTTACTGAATGACTGATGGACAGATAAATATCCTATGTTTTCTGGAATGAGATTACACCAACCCTCTGAGTGCAGATGGGGGTGCTGGACTTCAGGGGCAGATCAAAGACAGGAGTTCAGATATGCCACATCTCCCCTCCAGCCACACGAACTCCCTGTCTTGCTGATACAAGCAAACAGCTCGTGCCTGTCCTTGTGTCTGTCTTGCTCACAGCTTATTTCTTATCATCCAGGCACTTGGCTGGAGTATTTTGTTGATCCTTATCGTAGCAGCTTTCCTTGCCCGCTGGCTCAGACCTTGCTTCAACCAGGCCAGCCTCCTGCAGGCACGTCACTGGAGCAACTACATTGACATCGAGCAAAAGATATTTGAGGAAACCTGCTGTGAACACAGCCGTCTCTTTGCTCACAAATGCATCCTCCACTTCTTTGAAAGCATGCGGCAAGAGATCAAACTGCACAACTTCAACTTGCCTGGGGAGGGAGAGAGGGATGAAGGAGAGGAAGATCTTCTCCAGGGCATCACAGATCAGGACCAGGTGAACAAACTTCTGAAAACATGGTACTATGACAAGCCTCCCCTGGATGTCAGTCAGGCAACCCAGAGGCATCCTCTGGGGCGAGAGAGATCCCCTCTGCCCTGGGCAGACAGCCCCAGAACCCGCTCCAAGTTCCCCCAGCACACCAATGTGTAAAGGGGGCTTTGTCCCACAGACACTGAAGGAGTCCTGCCAAGTCTCTGCACAAAGCAAGGACCAGTGGGCAGATGATAGTGGTGATCACACCTTCCTCCAGAACCCCAACTCCAAAGGCTCTGCTTCAGGGCATGCCTGGCAAAACCTCCAAAATAAACAAACTCTGAGGATCCAAAGGTCCAGGACTCAGTCACTGTTAATGACATTTCTCAGCCAAGGGATCTGTGTGGCACTTTTGCCATATTAAAAAGTTTGAAGGTCCTTACAGCTGTAATAAAACCTTTCTGGCTTTAGGAAGGATTTAATCAAGGGAGCAACATCTGGCTGTGTACACAAACCAGCTGGAGCGGCAGCCTCACAGAGGTGTGAGGAGCTCCTGCCCATTCCAGTGAAACCTGGCTGAGAGGGTTAGCAGTGCTGACTCAGAAATTATTTAATTGGCAATTCTTTTAGTACCACACCAACACGTTTACTCAAAAAGGCAAAACCACCTCCAACATCTTCCCATCTGCTGAAAGCTCTGGCTGACCCCAACCCAGCTGCCAAAGTGTTCTGCCTCCCTCTAACAACCCGTCAATACTTTCATGCATTTTAAAAAGAAAATATGGCAACACACTGAAATTCGTGGAGCAGCATAACTTGAATTGAAGATACCCCTGAATAAGAATAGGTTGGATTGGGTTGGATTTGCAGAAGGAAAAGGAGATGGAGGCTTTGCTTAACACATCCAGAGACACGGGACTGTGCTGGGGTTCAGGAACCTGCTCTAAGCACTGATGCTGAGCCACAGAAAGGACACACTGACTCTACCTGAGAAGTCTGAACAAAGATTTTAAACACTCTCCTGCTACAATTAAGTACAAACCAATCTATCCAAAGGATCATCCTTGCAACACCTATTTGGGCATTTCCATCCATAGTTAAAAACTGTTTGATTGTAACCTTATCTCTGAGCCTCTAATGCTGGTTGTTTTCTTACCTTCCTTTTCCAGCCCCTTTTGTACATGGGGCCAACCGTGGTGCCAGTGTGACTGATACTTCTGTCTAGTGTTGCTGCTTGGATTCATTAAAGCCTTTACTGCAAACTAACCCAGTCCAGACACATCTATTCCTCCAGGCTGAGCCTCACACTGATGTTCACTTTGTCCCTGGGAGCGAGGGGTGCAAGGTGGAGGGGCTATTAGGAGGGGGGTGAAGAATAAATGTCTTCTTGGGCATGCATGGATAGATGGGGCAAGCAGGGCTTCCAGGTGGAAAGAAGAGGGTGGGAAAGAGGCAAAGACACCTTGGGACTAAATCCAAAATGAGGGATCAAAATGAAAACACATATATTAATCTCCCAAATTAACTTGTGAAGCTACTGGCAGGTGGGTCGTCTTCTCCCCAGGATGGTTGTATGCATGGGTCAGAGAAGGAGGAGGTACTTGGCAAAGCACTGGGAGGACAAATAATTCCATGGCCCACCTGTGGGCAGCTGCATCCCTCTGCCATCTAAGACCCAGTCAGGAGCTGCAGGGCACAGAGAGATGGGCTGCAGAGCTTTTCTTATTTGCATAGCAAAATCAGCTCTGGCTGAATCCTTGAGCTCTCTTGGACGTGCTCAGAGAGTGCACAAAGCCAGCTGTGGCCTATGCTGGCTGGGAATAAAAGAGTGGTCTTCCCACCAGGAGCTCTTTAGATCCAGGGAGCTTCCAAGCTCTCGTTTGAAATCAGCATTGCATTTTGAATTTTGTCTCTGGTTTACTTTTATCAGACACCATATCACAAATCTGAGGCTGTAACTCAGTTCGGACTCACCACTCCATACTAGTCAAATTGACTATTTTCCTAATCTGCTCAGAGCAGAGGTCTGCAGCTCCCTTTGCATGCTGCTTTCCATGTTCTCAAGTTTGAAGTCATCCCAGGGTGGCCGCAAAATATGAAATGCAAAAAAGGGGAAGAGGAACAGATCTGTTATCTGTACCAGGAGTGAGAAAACAGGAGGGTTTAGGGGTGCTGCTGTAGATTTTGCAGGTCTACAAAGGCTCATATGCTTCTGGGAGGATCAGTCTGGTCATGGAGTAGCTCCAGTTGGATGGGGCCATGGGTGTTCATTCCTCCCAGCCTCCTGTGTTTCCTTCTGAAGCCGAAAAACTCTCCTCCATTGTGGAAAGTGGATCTGGCACTCCACGGCAGGACAAGAGGCAACAGGCACAAACCCCAAATGCAGGAAATTCCATTTAAATAGAGGAAAACATTTATTTTGAGGGTGATGGAACAGGCTGCCCGGAGAAACTGGGGAACCATCATCCATAGAAACATTCACAGCCCAATGAGATGTGACCCTGAATGTGCTTTGTGCAGTGGGAGTGGACCAGACAATCTCCTGAGGTCCCTTCCCACAAGCCACACAAAGAGTGTGTGCCCTCCTGTGGAAGTTGGGACAGAGAGGGCTGTTCACAAACTTTAGCAGCTCTGTCTCTCTGGGCTGTTCTGGTGCCTGATCTACAGATATGTCTGACGCCCTCAGGGATCCTCATCTGCCAAGAGCCTGTGAAACAGCAGGGCTGACTGCAAAGACATTTCCCCAGTCACTTTCCAAACTCTCCTGAGGGCAATTGTTATTGCTTTCATGCCCCCCCTCTCCATATCCCACAGTGACTGGGACATGCAAAGCCCTTCTCAACTTCACAGCTTGGACTCTGTCTTGGCATCCAGGTGCAGGACCCCAAGGGAGGAAGGACTTGGGCATGTACCCTCTCTTCCAGGACCTGGTTTCCAAAGCACAAGCAGGTTAGGGTTGTGGAAGGAAGCATCAGCTCTGACTCCTCTTGCAAATCAGTTGGAGTGAACTTGCTGTTGGGAAACTCATGGAAACAAAGTCCTCCCTAACAAGGCAACGTGGAAAGAGAGACCCAGGCATTGGCTTCTATGGGCTCTTTATTGATTCCCACTGACCTATTGCTTCAGTGAAAACTGCTAGTGCTGCACACCAAGCAGACTCAGACCCTTCATTCATATTTAATGAAAGGCAGAGTCTTCCTGGAGATCAAAAAGCTCTCTGCTTTTTACAAGGTTGATTCACGCATGCTTTGATGCGAACTGCCCTTCAAAAAGCCACTCACCAGGTGAATAGGGAAGCCAGTCTGAGCTCTTAGCTAGCAATACAATAAGCCTCATCTATATTCATGCAGCAAAATCTCTTCCCATTTGATGGGGATCATGCAATTAACCTCTGCACAGCAGGCAAAGCTAAGACTGCTCAGGTATTACCCACGTGCTTTGTGCTCACCTCTGTGGTGTCGTTGTGAGGTGAATTCAGCTTCATCAGCTGAGCCCCAGGGCTGTTGTGGGGGAGACATCAGAAACTTCAGCGCTGACTAATGGTCAAAACACCTGGTTTGGCTTCCTACCTCTGTACTGACAAACTGCAAAACTTCGGGGAAAACTTCTCCCGTGTGCCACCCACCTTTGTACAGCTTGCCTTCCTTGGTGACACACCCCACAGCCACCAACGCAGCCATGCTAGTGTCCAGTCAGATGTATCTTGATACTCATGTCAACAGCACAGTTGGTGCCTGGACTGCCTGCAACTATCTGGTTTACGGCCACTCACAGTCCCTGTAATCCCCCATCTTTTGGCCAGCTTTAAGGAGCAATCTAGTACACCAAGGCTGCTTTGTGAACTGGGAATAGAGATGCAGGAGAACACTACCGACACCATCCATTTCTTTTGGATTTGTCCTGTAGGAGATAAGCCTGGCCTAACTACAAGCAATCACACACATGTCATTAGTGTTTGCCTCAGTTCTGGCAAGCTGGGGAGGAGTCTGTCTGGTCAGATCTATGTTGGCAAGTGTGCCCCCGGGTCTGCAGAGTTGACAGCAACAAGTTTTCACTGCACTATGCACTGGCGGCATGGGAAACATGTCCTTAGACACCTTAGCCTTGGGCCAAGGCATATAGCCAAATCCCAGCCTCTCCTGCTGAATGGATGCACATTGCTGTCTCAGGTTGCCCTTGGTCTGCCCTTCCCAGAAGGATTCAAGTGATCTTTAGAGGAACAGGAGCTCCATTGCATCCTCAGCCTCCGGGGCTCCTGCTATCTGCTGACCTGATGGGCAGGAAGGGTTCTGCACAGTTCATGCCTACAGGTGATCTGGTACCTCTGGGAAACAGAGGGAAACATATTCCTTTGGGGAATAACAGCTGCCCTTGGGCCAGAGCAGTCACTGGCAGGATTTGCACATCCTTGTTGTGTTCCCAGTTCCTGCACATCCAGGATTCATCAAGGGGTTGGGGTTATACCCACAAGAGGTAACTGCAAGAAAATCATTCAGCCTCCATCACTGCCATTCAGAGCAAAGTGCACTCAAGCCCTTCAGAAATGATCATTAAAAGTGGTTGAAAAGAAGAAATCTGAGGGAAAAACATGAATCTCAGAGCCCTACTGGGCAGGGAGCATCTCCTGAGAAGGCAAAGGTACCCAGGGCTCAGATGCTTTCAGCAGGATCCACCTGCAGCCCTCTCTCCTTTCTATGCCCTTTTTTCTCCACTCCCAAGGCCAGGATAAGCACTATGTGACTCTGGGTGTTTCCAGACTATTTCAGCCAGGGTTTGAAGGATATTTTAGCAAGCCCTGAGGGCACAGGACTGTCAAAAACAGGGAGCTACAAGTGTCTGCCTGAAATGTGGATGTTTGCAACTCCAAAGACACAAAGCAGATTTTCTTGGGTAATAAGCAATACAGATACAGAGCATCAGGAGCTTTACA
This sequence comes from Pseudopipra pipra, assembly GCF_036250125.1. Classification (NCBI taxonomy): domain Eukaryota; kingdom Metazoa; phylum Chordata; class Aves; order Passeriformes; family Pipridae; genus Pseudopipra; species Pseudopipra pipra. Next base: position 24,658,385 of record NC_087556.1, on the reverse strand, counting down.
TCTCCTTCCTCTGCTTTTCCTTTTCCCTTCACTCTGCGGAATAAAACAGAAGAGATATTTCCCAGTGAAGCAGGTACAGAAGAGGGGGCTGGAAAATCTGCAAGGTGCTTGTATTAGATGTTGCTGAAGCAATGCAGGCATGGAGGGAGGGGGGAAGTTCTAGCGTCTCACTTTTCCATGTGTGTCAGCACTGCAGACGTGGAGTGTTCCTTTCAGTCCTGGGAGGAGCACCCACCTCCTGCATTTGCAAATAGGTTCACAGAGGCAAATCAACCCATTCTACATGTACCTGGGGCACAGAGTGCTTTGGAGAGGACACAGCCAGGGTAACACTTGCACCCTCCAGCCAAGGGGACTGGTACCTGGGAGACTGCAGAAATGGGGATGTGGGGAAGAAAAAACTCAGGTTTTGCAAACCAGAAAAAAAACAGGTCCCATAGATCCAAAGAAGAGCAGGAGGAAACAAATTCTGAACTTTTGCAAGCAGCAAAATCATCAGAAAAAATTATTTTTAAGTATTAGGGCTGTAAGAGTGCATGAATGAAACAGTGAACTGCACAGAGAGTTGGTGATGCCCATCTTTGAAGAGGAAATCTGAAAGAATGAAGTAAACTGAGGCCACAGATTGGACCTCAGTGGGAAGAGGAATCAAGGGAAGATGGACAAGTTTCGAATGATCTTTCAGTTCTTCCAGTCCAACCAGGAGTCCTTCATGAACGGCATCTGCGGGATCATGGCCCTTGCCAGCACCCAGATGTACTCAGCCTTTGATTTCAACTGCCCCTGCCTGCCACACTACAACATGGCCTATGGGCTGGGCATCCTCCTGGTGCCCCCATTCATCCTGTTCCTGCTGGGCTTTGTGCTGAACAACAACATCTCCATGCTGGCAGAGGAGTGGAGGCGGCCGCAGGGCCAGCGAGGGAAGGACCCGGCTGTCCTGCGCTACATGTTCTGCTCCATGGCACAGCGGGCCATGATCGCCCCCGCCGTCTGGGTCTCGGTGACACTGCTGGACGGCAAGTGCATCACCTGTGCCTTCTGCACCTCCGTGCCCGTGGAGACCCTGGGCAATGCCAGCCACCCCCTCCTCTCCCAAGGGGAGATACAGCGGGTCCTTGCCCAAATCCCCTGCAAGGAGATCTACAGTGGACAGGAGCTCATTGCCAATGAAGTGGCCGTCAGGTACCTGCGCTGCATCTCACAGGTAAGAGGCATTGTGGCAGTGCCCTCACTGGTGGTTTGGGGTTAGGCACTGCCAGCCTTAGTTTCCCTTGATGGAATCTCCTTGTTGAAATCAAACTGCAGAAGGAGAGACTGGTGATTTCGCAGGGGTACAAGGTGTTCAGACTCAGCTCTGCAGAGTTATGCCTCCAGTGTGGTGCAGAGGCTGTAGCTGTAGGTTGTCCTTATAATTTGGTACCCTCTCCTGCCTGGGCAGCCTGGGGCTGCAGAGCAGTGACACACAGCCAAACCATATCCAGGGATTTATTCAGAGCAAGTTCAGAAGGGTCTGATGTGGATGTTACTCAGTAGCTGGCAGGCTTTTCCATTGCCTGCAGTTGCTCTTGCTTCTTATTATAACATGTGAAAGCAACAGGCTGATAACCATCTATGCCACTTGCCTCTGCCACTTGCATGGGAATAGCCAGTGTGTGTTTATTAACCATCCCAGGGAACCACAAATGAAGATGTGCCACTAACTGCTTGTCCTGTGTTTAATTCCCCTCAAGCCCTCTGCTTCTGGCCATGCTGGATGGTCTGACCTACCTGTCAGTCATGTATTCCTGTTTAAAAGCAGCTCTTTTGCCTGATTTCTTTAGATCAGACAGGGGTTGTTATCCCATTTAAGAGAAATGGAGCCACAGGGACTTCTCCAAAGACACAAAGCAGATTTTCTTGGGTAGACCCCAATTACCAGCTGCTGGGAAACATTGGGAGCTACAAAAAAAGAGATCCCACCTAAACACCCCCGTCTCAGGTGCTCTTTTAGGGGGATGCATTTACAGGGGGGTTCACCCCCACAAGCTCTGCCTGCACAGCCTGGCAGCAGCCTGAGCCAAGACTGATGGTGAACAAGACAGACTGGTCCTGGCTGTGCCCTCATCTCACCCTTCCTGTCAGACCCCATTAACAGGGGAGCTGTCACTGCTGCTCGCTCACAGTAGATGTTACTGAGTCCAACAGCTTGGAAAAAGAGTTAGACAGCTGCATAAACACAGAGTATCTGGAACGATACTGCAAGTCAGAGGACACAGACTGTCCTAGACCCAAGTGAGGTGCGGTCGTATCGGAGGCAGGACCAAGGGCTGGACGCAGGATTCAGCCTGGTGTTATTTATGGTCACTGCCTGCTGATGCTCTACGAGGTGAGAAGCGAGAGGTGCTGCCTATGTGGGTGCACTGAACAAAATTTCAGCGCAGATGCACTGATGTGGTACGTAGGGTCTCCTCATCCAGCTTGCAGTGTAAACACAGCCAAATGTCAAACGGCCCAAAGGGGAGCCAGGTTTGTTCACAGCCCGGGGCTCCTGCTGGCTGGTGGGAAGTGCCGGGCATATGCTCTGCCTATCTCTGATGGGTCTGGTTCCCCCTCATCCCTGCAGGCCCTGGGCTGGTGCTTTGTGCTGCTGATGACCACGCTGGCTTTCTTGGTCAGATCCCTTCGGCCCTGCTTCAGCCAGGCCGCCTTCCTGAAGAGCAGATACTGGTCCCACTACATCGACATCGAGCGCAAGCTGTTCGACGAGACGTGTGCGGAGCATGCCAGGAGCTTTGCCAAGATCTGCATCCAGCAGTTCTTTGAGGGCATGAGCACGGACCTGGTGGCTGCTTGCTGCCACCTGCCCAGGAAAACCTCTGAGGATGCTGGGGAAGCTTCCAAGAAGCTCTTGGGCATCACTGACCGGGGCACCATGAACATGGCCCTGAAGAGCTGGCACAGATGCAAGCCCCCATTACACCTTCACCCACCTGCCCTCCCCAGTGGAAATGGCTGGGCAGGAGAAGGGCAGCCCCCCATGCACCCCTCAACACCCCGAAGGGAGACAGCTGCCTACTACAGCTTGGTGTGAGGGGATGCAGGGCTATGTAGAGGCAGATTGCACTTCTGGGAGATGGGCTGCAGAGGGGATAGACAGGGCATTCAAGCCAGGCAGAGGCAAGGGCCAGCACCACAGCAGTTGCAGGGGAACAGGCACCCAAAGCCTCAATGGTGCTGGTGCCATCCCATCTCCTCTCACATCCAATCCTACAAGCATTGGTAATTCAGGCAATGAGTTTTGTGCCAAGCAGGACAACTATGCAAGGTCAGGATGGATGAGCCCTGGAGATGCTGAAGGGTGCAATGTGGTAGTCAGATGTGCCGTGTGTCCCACACCACCAAGCACCAGGTTGGTGTTGTGGTGGTTGCCAAGAGAGACACGACCAGATGTGCAAAACTTCCTCTCTATTATGATGTGCTTGGCACTGAGAAGAGCATGTGGGTTTAGGCAGTATTAAAAATCTCCTGGTGGAGAAAAAAGCTGGGGGTGTCCCTTTCTCCTGCCAAGTCATGAAACCCTAAAAGTCTTCCCATTCTGCACATTCTTCCACATACTACATCCCCACAGACACACAGCTTCCAGGGCAAGAAAGGCTTTAAAATAAATTTGACCCAAGCAATGAGCTAGTGAAGGAATATCCCATATGCTACTACATGTGACAGGAACAGCATGATTAGTGTCATAGGGACTATTCAACAAGGAGTCCACAGAGATGGTCCTTGAAGGAAATGTCTAGACAAGGAGAACAGTTATCATTCAGCAGCGGTGGGGAGGGGGGGAAGGGAGTGGGCCAGGCCAAGATCCTGCCACAAATCTGCCTTAGGATGGTTTGTTCTTGTAATTTTTCCTGGATTCTTCCTTGACACAAAGACTGTTGTTAAAAACCACCTGGGTGTTTGTTTAAGGAGCCAAATAAATAATTAAGGCTTACTGTTCAAGCTCTGTGTGCTCAGACACAGGATTTATAAAAGCTGTTTACAAAAGCTGTTGGTGTTTCTTTACTTTGATGCGATGAAAAGGGCTGTGAGGGCCCCAGGCCAAGCCCAGGCTGCTGGGGGTGTGCGAGTTTGGGTGTTTTGCTCAGAGGAGAAGTCAGAAGGTACTGCCAAACCTACACAATACAAGGTGGCTGCCCATTTCCACAGAAACTGGAGATGATGGGATGCAGGCCCTTGAGATGACTATGGAAATTTCAGCCCAGAAGAGCGTTTCCCAGTGGCCCTGATTTTATTGCCAACATGCAGAAGGAAAACCCCTTTTGAGGGATGAGTTTTACCTCTGCTGCATCCCTTCTAAAATGCTCATCCCCTTGAAATTTCTGCTGTGGTATTCTTGTTCAAATGACTTATTATGGCTGGCTGGTAACTGAGGTGACTGTCATTTGCATAAACCTTAATTATCAATGTGTAACTCCTCAGTGGCTGTGGGGAGAGGAGAACAAAGGACCAAAATGACGAGGAAATTCTCCTGGCTGCTGTGAGAGTGCCTGAGCAAGCCCATAGTCAAGGGCTGAATCTGGCTAACTCCCAGGAGAAAGGAGCGTGACACAGTTTCGTCATTAATCTTCACACCCCAAACTTTAATTAAGGCACCTGCACTGAAATTAATAGGCACAAAACCTGATTTACATAGGAAAGGAGATTAAAAGATAAAGGCGGTTTCCACTCCTATTGTTTGCAGTTCAGTGCTGTTCGTGGCTCACTGAGAAAGGCGCGCTCCGAGTCCCCAAGATGGTGAGGAGCACAGAGGGATGGCAGGCTCCATGGCACAGCCATTAAGGTACCAAAATAAAAAGCATGTATTTGCAAAGGGAAGCTTTTGGACTTTTAATTCAGATTTTTAGGATTAGAGCTCCGCCCCCACGCAGCAGCTTCAGCAGTTGCAGAGAGTCCTCATAGAGCAGGTAGGTTGTCCTCTCTGTGCTGGATTTTGGGGATGTTGTTCATTGCCTTTGGAAGGAGTCCCTGGGGAACCTGACATGGCCCCCAGGACTTCAGCTGGGCTGTGGTCCTGGTGCTGAGCCTGTTTAGCAGCAGTGCCCTGAGTGTGGAGCAAGCCCCAGGGTCTCTATCAAACCAGGGAGCCAGCTCCAGGCAAGCACGGAGGTGTGGGAGTGCCAAGGGGGTGCACCACACCCAAACAACTGGGAGCTGCAAAAACCCGCTTGAGGACCCCAGATCTGAGGGCAGGAAGGAGGACTTGGTCCAAAATCCCATCGGCTGAACTGCCAATGCTGGGCCGAGCCTAGATTTGCTCCAGGCAGAGGGGAACGTGGGTGTTGCTGAAGATTTGCCTGTGCTGAAGACATTCTCTGGGGAGGGCAGAGTTTAACCCTGGGGACAAGATGACAAGGAGGCTGGGGAAGGAGGACGGGGGCCTCCAGCCTCTGCAAAAGGCTGGGCAGAGGCTGGAGCTGAGGGACAGATGGCAGAGAGGAGGGAGCAACGCAAGGAGAAAGTGAGGTGCCCTTGGCTGCCTCACAGGCATCGCTCAAGCAGAGGAAGCAGTGAACAAAAAAGCTGCGCCGGGCAGGAATGCACCGTGCTCGCCAGACAGCAGGCTGTGCCCAGCCCTGCACACGTGGCCCCCAGACTTGTTCAGCCCCCAGCCCGCTGCAGCAGTCCCACTGCTCAGTCCTGGGTACTGGGAAGCAAAACTTGGCCACCTCACAGAGCGTGATGGCAGGTTCATGGTTCTCTTGGAAACCCAGCCAGGAAGGTGCCTTCCCTGCTGTCTCAGCCAGCTCCCATGTACTAAAGCAGTAGTTCCTGCCCCTTCTCATGGGACCACGGGATTCCCCCTGCCTGCTTAGGGTGGCTCCCACCAGCATGACTGCATCCCCTGGGGGCCATGGGGGCTGCATCCACTGCCCAGGCTGGGGGGAACCACCATTTCCCCTTTGCACCCCAGCAAGGCACCTCAATGCTCCCATTCTCCAGGAAAACTCCAGGCCATCCCGGCCAGCCATTGCACAGCTGCATCACGGGTCTGAAAAAGGGCGATCAGCTTTTTCCAGTGACTCATTCTCTGCTTTTCATTTCCTTTTTTTTTTTTCATTTTAAAGGCACAACCTCAGCCTTGCACACAGCAGAATCCAAGCGCCGCTCTTTGCCCCACCCAAGAACAACTTCCTCCCTCCTCCCAAAAGCCAAAAGCGGAGGGCACGCTTCAAACTAAATAAGGAAGCCTTAACAAACTCTTAAGGCTGTTTTCACCAGACTTCATTTCACCCATCAGGCCGGCCTCAGCTGCACCCCCCCTTCTGCACAGCCCCGTGCGCTGCTGGGAACCCACCACAGCCAGAGCCCGAGCAAAAACCACGTGAGGGGCTGAGAAGGCTCCAGAACTGGTTTCAACAACCTTTCAAGTAAGTGACTTAATTTTTTCTCGTTTTTGTATGTTTTGGGGAAAGACTTTAACAGAGGCTGCTAAAAAATTATCTGCTGCAAAAAACTTTTCCCCTCCCCTCCTACCCAACCCTCTTCCCAGACCATAACTACCAAGCAGAGGCAGAGTAACCCCCCACCCCACCCCAAATGACATACTTTCCTTTGCCAGCTCCTCTGATTTTTGCCTTGCTGTTTGCCAGGCTCTGTCAGGAAGGTCACAGGTCTGTGTTTTTCAGGGTTGTTTGCGGGTAACTGATAACAGGGGCTTGAACTACAACAAGTTTGTGGGTTTAGCATCTGGCTCCAAATGTGGTGTTCCGCCAAGTGCGGCAGCTGGAGATGGAGGCCTGGCTCCCCACCAAGTGGTGGCAGTTTTCAGCTGGTCTGTCTCCTTTGCAGATGGAGTTTTGTAAATGGAAAACTGGGAAGCTGCAGGAAGACATTAAGGGCTGTTTGCAGTTGAACTCAGTGTGATTTTAAAGGATTTGCCACGGGTTAGACAAAACAGAGGCCAAATTTCTGCCCCCGTTCCCCTCCGCTGCCCCATGGCAGAAGGGGGTAAATCAGGATTTGTCAGGGCAGCAGATGAACTGTGGCACAGTGATGTAAAGCACACTGTATGAGAAAGCCTTGTACAAGAGATCATAAGGATTAAGGTGCCTTTGTCTCTTCTGCACGGATGTCCCTGAAGTCTTGTCCCTGCACTTGGGGCTGGCCCAGGGAAGCCTTGCTCCGTGCATACCAACTGGGAGATGCTAGCACTGGGACAGATTTCAGGGCAGCCTTGCTGTGGGTCAGGCTCCCTGGGAGCCTCGGATGTGTGCCAGTGCTGCCAGCACTGCAATCTGCCAGAGACGGTTAGTGGGGTGCCCAGGTCCTTCCTGTCTCCAGCAAACCCTGGTGACAGCAGTTCCCCTAAGGCCAGCAGGTTTCATCATGTGGGTGAGGGTTCCCAGAGCTAGCAAGGTGCTTGAGGCTTCCTGAGATGAAACCCTGTGGGGATAGGGTGCAGACAGAAAGTCAACTAAGAACTTAATTAAATCTATCTTGCAAGTGGGCTGGAGGGATGGACATCACTGCAGAGAGCATGGATACATTCCCCAATTATTTCCTTATGCTTCAAAAAAATCAGGGCACATACCCTTGGTTCTGAGTGCCTGCAGCCCAGTCAGTGGGGTATAACCAGTGTTGTGCTGGGGGAAGCTACAAAGGCAAAGGGCAGTGAAGCACATCTGCCACTGAGGTGCTCAACTCAGGAGCTCAATTTAAGGGCAGCAGTTTTGACTCTGAGCTGGGACTACAGGCCAGGACAAGGGAGTACGATTATGTCAGCCAGCTGTGGGAGAGGGGAAGATCATCCTGCCACACCTAATCCTAGCAAAAACTCCTACGTAATTGCTGTCTCAGCTCTATCGGCATTTGGTGATTGTGTCCCGGGTCATCAAGATAAGCTCTTTTCCCAGAAAAGCTGGCAGCAACAGCCCCTAAGCATCCCCTCACCCTCTCAGTGGAGGCTGCTCCTGCCTGGGCCTCCCATACCACATCTCTCTGCACCCAAACCTGCTGGGCTGTCTCACAGCACCCCTTGCTGCCTCCCTCATATACCTTTGCCTATTAATTAAGTCATCAGGTCTAAAGAGGGAGGCAAAAGCCACACATGGCACCTTCAAGGCAGTGCGGCACCAGCACTCACGTGCCGCATGCAGCTGGGCTAGTGTGAGTCAGTGGCAGGGCTGGGGACACATCCTAGTGCCAGTGCTCTGGACCAGTTTTCCCAGTAACATGGTGTCCCTCTTCATTGTAGGTTTGGGAGATCATCAAGAGTCTGGCAGCGACGCTGACAATAATTGCCTCTGCGGGAGGTGACTAAAACCAAAGAGATGGAAAGACGATGACCATGCAAATGACAGGGACAGAAACAGATGTCCCACCTGTAACCTTTGCTGTAGCAATGCTTTTGGAGAGCTTAGTGGGAAACTAAAGTGTCAGAAGTTTCATATATTGCTTAGGCTGAATCCCTTTTCAGCCCCTTTTGAAGTATCTCTGGTATCAGCAATCAACTCCAGAGGCTCGGACACCAGGTAGGGGGAGGGGACATCAGTGAAGGTGTCTTGCTCCTGGAACAGCACCTTGCACGTCAGCTGGCACAAGGCCTTTCTACCTCTCATTGGAGTGTTCCTCGGTGCTGGGAGGTGAGCCAGCACAGCCCCCCACAGCAGCACACACCTCCTCTCACCCCCGGGACGAGATGGCCGCCCTCATCGCTGAGAACTTCCGCTTCCTCTCCTTGTTATTCAAGAGCAAAGACGTGATGATCTTCAATGGTTTGGTGGCCCTGGGCACAGTGGGGAGTGAGGAGCTCTTCTCAGTTGTTGCCTTCCACTGCCCCTGCTCCCCTGCCCGCAACTACATCTATGGGCTGGCTGCCATTGGTGTCCCAGCCCTGGCCCTCTTCCTCATTGGTGTCATCTGGAACAACCACACCTGGAACCTGGTGGCCGAGTGCCACAAGCGTGGTGTCAAGAACTTCTCTGCTGCTGCCACCTTCCTCCTCTTTGGCTCCATCATGGGCCGGGCAGCTGTGGCACCCGTCACCTGGTCGGTCATTTCACTGCTGAGAGGGGAAGCTTACATCTGTGCCCTCAGTGAGTTTGTCAAGCCATCCTCCCTGGACAAGTTTCCACCTGAGTACGGGGCTGAGGTGCTGGCCAGGTTCCCCTGCAGAGATGTACCGGCAAACCTCACCAAGTTCAGGGATGAGGTGACACGGAGGCTGAGATACGAGTCCCAGGTAGGCACGCCAGGGGAAAAGCCACATGGAGTGGGTAAGACCACCTTGCCATGTCCTAACGCAGCCTCTCTCTTCTCTCTCAGCTCTTTGGCTGGCTGCTCATTGGCATCGTTGCAGTCCTGGTTTTCCTCACCAAGTGCCTGAAGCACTGCTGCTCGCCACTGAGCTACCGGCAGGAGGCTTACTGGGCCCAGTACCGCTCCAACGAGGACAAGCTCTTCCGACGTACAGCCGAGGTCCACTCCAGGATCCTGGCAGCCAAGAATGTGAAGCACTTCTTTGGCTTCGTGGCACTGGACAAGGAGGAAAAGGAGCTGGTACAGGAGTTCCCGGTGGAGGGCGTCCAGCCAAGCCCCCAGTGGAATGCCATCACAGGTGTCTACATCTACCGGGAGAACAAGGGCTTCCCCCTCTACAGCCGGCTCCACAAATGGGCCAAAGGAGTGGAAGGGAATGGGCCAACCCCAGAAGGCCATGAACTGCTCTTTTTGGCTTCCTAAGACAGATGGGTGTTGGCAGCGGTTCCCCAGACTGCCTGGCAGGCCTTCCATACCATTGCACAGTGAGGGATTCACTGGGAACATTCCTCCTGCAGGATTACTTCTCTCAGAAGGCAAACAGGGACCAACAGCCTCAAGGCAGAGAGTAGAAAGCAACACACTGAACTGGGGAACCCCTCCCTCAGAGAACAGTCTCACTGCTGCTCCCAGAGACACGGGTGAGCAAAGAGAAGGTGCAGCCCCTACCTCCAGGCTGCCAGTGCATCCCATCTGATGCTGCAGCAGAAGCCTTCAGGAGTGAGAGATGGGCACAACATTTCTCACTGTGACTCCTCCAGTCCCACTTGTCTCCCCCGTGGCAGAGTTTAGCCCCAGCCATCCCGCACATCTACTTGTTTTATTGACATTGGTATCTTCTTACCGCAGTTGTGCAATGCCTGTTACACAGGCAGGCCCAGAGCAGTTTACAGACTTTACAGTACAGGGAAAAGAGGGAAACAGTAAATTCCTGTGGAAAGGGGGATGCCATATCATCTCGGAAGGAACGGATCAGTAATATAGCCACACACCAAATAACTGAAAGACTAAGGCAGGAGGAATCACCAATATTCCTGGTATTCAGAAAGGCACTCTGTAATTATTAAGTTGAAATTTGGGTAGGACACCAACCTCCCTTTGTTCTTACTGAAGTGCCTAACAATTGCTAATGAGCCCAAATGGTCATCCCCATTTTATAAACCTGGGGGAGGCCATCAGCAGAATAGTTTTTGGGCAAGGTGGTGAGGTGGAGGCTAAGAGGAATCACTACAGTGAGCCACACCACTGTCTGCAGCTCATTGAATTTCTCATCCAACCATCGGATAAGTTGTCTTTTTTCGGGTTGCAAGTTGCAGGATGACTTCAACCAGAATTAGTTTTACATATGTATATATAAACATATATATAGTGTATATACTACCTAACTGTAGTTAGTTAGTTGTATTAATGGAGCATCTTTCTTGGAGGGGAAGGGCGATGAGAAAGCTGCCAGCTAAAAAAGCACATTGCATACACCCATCTGCTGCACTGGGACTGCAGCCCTGGAACAACGAGGGAAAGAACAGGATGGGGAAGCAGCCCTCTCCCTACCCTTCTACCACTGAATTTTCTAAAACTCTTTCCACTGCCTTAAATGGTCCCTGTGAACAGAAGGTCTCTTTTATGGACTTGGCCATACTCTGAGAAAGCAAAACCAGAAGGGTGTAAAATTACTGCCCTCACCATGACAGTGTGACTATGGCTTCAAGGCTGCTCTTCTGGCATTGCACAGTCCCTCTTCTCCCAAGGGTCAGCCCTATGTACACAACACTGTTTCAAGAGCCGGCAGGACAGTGAAATTTGTTTTTCCTAGTTGTACTGTTTCATTTTAGGTACAACTTCCTTTTACACTGTACCATCTACCAAAAAGCCTTAAGTTGTTAAAAAAACTGCTCAAACCCACAGAACTCAGAGGGGCTTACATACAAGAAGATTTGAAATAAATTATTAAATGAGAGTTATTTTTCATTGCCTTCTGAGTTGGTTTTTTTCCAGGGTGGCACAAAAGGCATAATTTAACATTCTCTTTGAACTGAAGAACTGGGAACTTATTTTTTCTTTCTATTAAACATTCAGATCCTATCCTATCCAGATCATCCTAGAATGTTTTCAAATATTACCACATATTACAAGTTAGTAACACAGCTTTTTAGTTATTCTTGCAGTGAGTAGCACAAATCTTGTACATCAGGATACACAATTGCAGCAAAGGAGAGAAAATTATTTAGAAACTTTTTTACAAGTATGGTGCCTTGCAAGAAACAGCTGGAGGGTATTCCCTGACATAAAGAGGCTGAACAACCACTTAATGGGTGAGGCATGGCAGGATCCCTGTTCAGCTTCTCTACAGATTTGCTTTGCATTTGTGGGAAGGCTTGGCTCCCAGCCTCATCATCAGCTAATCTGCAGAAATGATCAGATGGGAGTTAAATGAAATTGCATTAACTTGAGATGAAAGAGAATTCATTTGCATTTCTTCTCACTGGCCCTCGAGTGCGAACATGCAGACATGCACACCACCCCCACACAGCCAGCAGACACAAGGTAACTTGCTGGAACAAAGCAGTGTTCTTCTTACTTCCTTTATTTCCCTTGCCTTTCTCCTTGATAGTCTTAGTTGTTCCTTTGAACCACCTCCACTCTGGTTCCTTCTCTTTCCCTTTCCTCCTTTGAAGGAGCAAGACACGTAATGCTTGAGAATTGATTTTTATCCTAAGAATAAACCATTAGCACAAACCATCTTTTGCTCTGTTTACCTCCCTTCTCTTCTGCATTAAATCCAGTCACTTTCCTTGTGCTGAGATGGGCTAGAGGCTTGTCCACCTTGTCCGTTTTCCCTCCCTCTTGTTGGAGAGGCATGTTTGAGTGGAGAGCCGACAGTGAGGAAGCAAGCCACCACACTCAGAAATAATTGTTTGCAATTGTGGAGATTTGTTTTTTCTCTCCTCTGCCACCCTAAGCATGGCCCCCACTGAGGCAACCTTGGGCTTCTGCCCCTCATGGCCCCTCATCAGCACCCTCATGAATATCCCTGCTGTTCGTGTCACTCATCTTCCCCCAGTGACAATGCTGAGGTGAGGAACATCAACCCACGTGACTTTACACACTGGAACAAGCAGCCAGGCTAGGATTCTCACCGAAAAGCCAAGAGGGAGATTAAGCCACCTATCTTCCTGGTGTGCCAGATCACACAGGCTGTAAGCTCACACCCTCTGCTTTTCCTCCAAAGACTGACAACAACCCATTGCAGAGCAGCCTGCAGGCTGCCAGGTAGAGCACACTTCCCAGCAGCAAGATGGGCTCAAACCAGGCTCCTCCAGTACAGAGAATTACATACAGGTCTTTCCCTGCCCACTGTAGAGATTATAATAACTCCAGTAATGAAGAAGAAACAATACCTCAAAGGGATCTTGGTTTCTACTGCAACGCTTATTTATGTGTTCTATTATGCAACTAATTAAACCAAAGAAACACCCACCATCATTGAAGTTGTGTTCTTTAAAAAAAAGCAGCAGCTGCTACTGGATGTTGCAGTCAGCTTCCTCCACTACAAGAGCATTAAGCAAAATCCAAATATAGTACCCTGCACTCCCTAGGGGCAAGAAGTGAAATTACTTGTTTCTGGATCCCAGCGGATTTGGGAATGAAATAAATGCTGACTCATTCAGCCTTGCCAACACTGGGCATTCACAGAGGAAGAGTTGGGTCCTGCAGAGCTCTGGTTGTGAGTTCAAGGCACCTACAATGAGTAAGACTCCTCAAGTTTGGTATTTTAAAGCTGGGCACCCACTCACTAGTGTCTATGCTGGGTAATCACACCTGTTTGCACACTCTGCTTCTCCCCTTGCCTTGAGCTTTTCCTCTGTAAAATGTGGATGATCACATCCACATCTTAGTGGAGAGTTACAAGAATAGAATCATAAGGATATGGACCATAAGGCACTGACATCAGTGACAGAGCCTATGCAAGTAAGCAAGACACCTGGCTTTTTCCAAGCAGAAGGTTAGATTAGGATGACTTTTTTTCAGCACAAAACCCCGCTTTTTTCTTTGACTTCAGTGATTTCTTTTAAGAGACAATGACTACTGAAAATTACAATTTTTTCTGTCATCAATCCCTGGCAGCTTGTTACAACAGATGGTTACTCAGAGAGGTTGTGAAGTCTCCATTCTTGGGGGAATCAAAACCAAACAGGATGTGGACCTGAGCAACCCAGCCTAGCTGACCCCTGCTTTGAGGAAGAGCTTGAACCAGATATCTCCAGAAATCCCTTCAAACTTCAACTACGCCACAATCCTGTGCTGCTCTGACAATTCCTAGGAGCACAAAGGCACCTGACATAGATCTTTTGAAGTGTTAATTCATCCAAAAGGCAAGAATCTTCTCTGCTATCTTGACAGTGAGAGAAATCAATTTATAAGACGTTGTACTTAAAATCAGTGCACCATAACTGCACTATCTCCCCCAGAAAGTAGAACAGGTATGGCTGATATGTCTTTTGAATATAAAACAGTCTGTATTTAAAAATGTGTCATCAACAGAGTAGGATTATTTGTAACATCTGGACAAAGCTGCAAACCTTTACCAAATCATGTCATTTCATTGTTTGTTCTTTCCAGGCTGGTTTGGTCATAGACCAACACTCTCCAGAAATTCACTGTCCATGGACAGTCACAGCAGAACTCCACACTCTCAGTTCCCACACTGCATGGAGAGTCAAGTCTCTCTGCTTTTACTTGCACCATATTTAGGTGTCAGTAAGGGAACTCTTGGTCTCCACATACTCAAGTGCTGCTCTTTTAACAGCCAGGACACTTTCTTCTGTACCAAATTTCTTTTCATAATCCAGGTAGCGTTTGAAGAAGAATTTCATCTTCTTTGGTGCCAAGCTCAGGTGTATGACTCTCTCAAAGATGTCCCTGCAAGAAACCAAAGTGATTCAGATCACTGTGTCAGTGGCAGCACTCAACACAAGCCCTGTACCCTGTCTTAACAACAAGCAGAAAGTCAGGGGAAATACACAATCTGCTGTGAAGTGCTTGTGCTTGAAGAAAGAAATTCCTGACAATTGGCCAAAATCTCTAAGTAGAAGCTTTCTATTTGTTTTCAGAACTCTAAGGCTGCTGGTCAACTTAAGCAAAGATCCATTCACTGTATTGGACCCTGCATTCATTAAGTAGATGTGGAAAATTACTTCCTTTCATCAACTCTCAGAAAACAGAAAAAAAAAGCTACAAGATATAAAAGGGCTTGATCTCACCCTTCAGATATAAGGCAATCCTCCAGAGGGACTGATCAACCTCAGTGCAAGGCCTCTAGTTTCTGTCATGCAGGCCAATCAGACTCCCTCTGTCTTATGGAACTCTTTGGAGTCTCCTCAGTCCCAGCAAAGACTTTGTCTAGGTGATAAAAATTCTTTTTTGCTCTGCTCTGGGAAGCCCTGTACAACCTCATACTGCAGGGCACCTCTGCTCTTTTTGAGTGTCCCTCCAGACACTGTGTTCTGCCCCTTCCCAGCCTGGTGCACCACAACTCACCGTACTTCCTTCTGGCTGCCATGTTTGATCATGATGTCCATGTAGATGGACCAAATGTCTGTCCGCTTGGGATAGCTACTGAGGGTGCTCTCAAAGAGGGCCTTGGCATGCTCTGTGTCCTCAAAACGGAACTCCAGCTGTGCAAACCTTGAAATGACATCCACATCTGGAACAAGTAATGATATCTTAGGGTATCACAGCAGCTCTCTCCATATGAACAAACACAAGTGATAATGACACAGAGGCAAGCATAGAGACAGAACCACCTCCACCCAGAGACAAAAGGCTCTGTTGTAAAGTGGTCCTGGACTAAGGTGGGATCAAAGTGGGAGAGAGAAGGGTCACAGTTCACTTCCCATTTCAGCTCTCTGCAGGAGAGGTTTGTTCTTACATTCAAAACGTATCATGCAGCATCTACAGGCAGCCCCACAAACCTAGGACTAGACCAAGTGAACGGCCGTAAAGCTCAAAGTTGCCTTTGCTCTGAGTGCTTTGCTTTTGTGTATCACAGCAAATTCTATTACAGGTGGATTTAGCATTGACATCCAGCTTGATATTTCCCCTCCTGAGAGACAAGGGCAGCATGTTCAGCATCAACTGGTTGCACTTTTCACTTATTACAAATGGTGTCACAGGCAAAGATATCAGAGAGCGGCCCATCTCCTGGAGACCTGTCACCATTAAGATCCACATTAAGGATGGGGCACAGTGCTTACGTTCTTTTGTGGGCAAAGCCTTGAGAGCACGCTCCAAAAGTCTGTGTGTAGCCTCAGTCTGGCCTTGCTTCAAGAGGAACGAGGTGTATTTCAGCCACACGGATTTCTCCTGACGAAAACGCTTCAGCATTGTGTGGTACAATTCTTCTGCTTGCTGGAAGGGCAGAGTTGGGTTAGATCACACAGATTCATAACTAAGACTTGTAGCTTTAAAACTCTTATTCTTAGGCCAGGTATCTCCAAACACTTATGACAGAAAAGCATCAATACATCCTTGTCCGCTGTCAATCATAACTATTAATTCCAGTTAGGAACAGGACAGGTCTAACATCTGCCAGCTGGAAGCTTACACAGCCAGCATTCAAAGTTTACTGGCGTGACTGAATGGGATAAGTGCCTGGGACCTGTCTGCACTACCTTACCTTGTACTTCTCAGAATTGGCATAGATGTCACACAGATGCTGGAAGACTTTCAGAGGTTCATTGTATTGGACAGCTCTCTCAAAGACCTTCATCAGTGTCTCCTCAGTACCATACATGTTCTCCAAGTTCAGCAGAGCTACCCAGACATTCAGCTTCTCCTGTTCTTCCCTTAGAGCAGATATGAACAAGAATATTTAGCCTTTTGCCAGTCTTCAACAGGTTTTGCAAACCACCCTGCATACACTCACTGACTTGTAGCCTGCCTCCAGGACAAAGAAAGAGGACATACTGCTCCCTGAAACACCACTTTTGGAATAGAGCACAGCAGTTGTTTCACACTACAATTTTTGATCACTGTTGTTTGTAATTAAAAACCACAAGGATGATTCAAGAAAGCACAATATACTTAATCATGCAGTAGAGATGATTTAAGGTGCAGCCCTATGGCAAAAGCGACAAGAGTTTCACAGTTTGTTTCATGTTTTGATTTAAGGACAACATCACTGAAAGCATTATGCTCTTCCAAACCGTTCTGACTGCTCAGAAGAATGTCTGTGCACCCAGTACCACCTTTGGGAGCTACTGTGCTTGTGAGCTGCAGCAGGTCAGCTGTAGGCCAACTATGGTGACTCAGGCCAGACCTTCAAAGGACCAGCTGACAATTGCTACCATTTAATCCTTCTGAGCTCACTGAAACAGACTCTGCCACTCCACATACTGATACTACCAGTGTTCTTTCACAACTACCCCATCACAAGCCCCATTATTACCTGAAAGAGATTGTTTTAAGTGCTCTCTCTGCTACAGCTCTGGCCTTCTCAATCTCTGTAGCCTGGAGGTGGAAAGCCATGTACTGCAGCCAGAGGATGGAACTGTTGGGACTGCTCAGCACCAGGCGGTCAAAGTCATCTGCTGACTGGGGCTGTCGAGTGGGGTCCATCAGAGCTGCCTCTACTTTGCAAAGCTCCTTCTCCTTCTTCTGCTTCTCTAGTTCCTTCTCCTTCTTTGTTTTTTTCTTTAACTGAAAGAGCAAAACAGAAGGATAAGGAAGTGCAGGCACTTCATGTGGGAATAGGCAGGCCTCACTATGTCCAAGGATAGGAAGTTTCCTCAGGAAGAGATGAAGCCAATTGCTTAAGATAAGAGGAAAACGGTACACACACCCCACCCCTCCATACACTGTTCACATCTCAAGAAAGAGCAGCAGTAAATTAAATGCCTTTTCTTTTAAAGAAATACATTGAGGGACCAAATACTTTGCTAGTTTGGCACCCCCAGCTGCAGGATTCACACTTCCCTTTCATTCTTCCATCTTTACCATCCAGGCCAATACTCACCACTATCCTTCACTCCATAAAAATCCAGGATACATGGGAAGAAATTGTGCAAGATTGGGGCATGGTGCTGGATCACTAGGGTGACTCAGATCTGAATTGGGAACTGACAATGCCATGGTTCTCTGCCTTGTTACCTTGGGCAACAAAGCATTGGCCACGTATGGCCTTCACAGAGGTGAGTTTTGAAGGATGGGAGAAATCCTGAAGATCAAACATGAAAGGAGTCCATGAGCTGGTTTCTGTTTTTGCTGAATTGCTCACACTGGAAAACTCTTCTAGAGGTTAGAGCATAAAAGATTTTTTTGGTGTTTTTCTAAATAAGAGGACTGTAATTTGAGAAGTCTTTCACCTCCAGGTTTTCCTGTAAATTTACAACACTCCAGAAAGTAAAAAACAGAGCTGACATCAAATACAAAAAAATTTCACTTTCATGAAAACATTGTTAGACTTTAAATACTCATTTCTTTAAAATGTCAATGTGAGAAGCCCTATTTTTCATGCAGCCATGCTGAAGTAGTGTCTTTTCTCCTGTGCTTCAGAGATATCTGCTACTAACTCCAGTGTTCGGAGTAGTTAAACAAGTTCTGTGTCAGCTGTCAGAGATGTTCCCTTGGGTTAGAAGGCTTTGCTATGGGGCAGACAGACATGCAAACACCAAAACATCACATTGCAGCCACTGTTTGGTGTCTCCTATGCAGACAACACTAGAATACAGTACCTTGGACTGCGGATCCTCCTCCTCCTCGCTCTCTGAGCTTTCTTCCTTCTGATTCACCAGAGGTATATCCACTGCATTCATGTCCTCATCCCAGGTGAAGCCCATGGAAACCTGCAGCCTGGGAGCTTCACCAGGTTTCCTTATCTGTTTGTAGGAAGACAGAAGATGCCATGAATTTTAAGTTTTTACACTAAGATCAGACAACTGCTCCTTGCTTGTGGCATCTCTCTGGCCAGTACTATTGACTTCTTACATTTGCAAGCAGCCTACTAGCAAAATCATTAACTCTGTGGTCACCTTTGCTGTAATTTAAACTCAATCCATCTCAAGCCATTTTCAGACTGTATCACTTCTATCTGCAGCAATGATACTTATTGTCATCCAATGCAGAAGTGACATCTCAATAGGGCTAGAAAGTCATTTCAGGCTCCTACAAACTTCTCACCTCAGATTTCTTTTTAGCTGCCTCTTCCTCCTGGTCATCCTCATCCTCCTCACGGTAATATACCTCAATTCCACTGTCATTTTCATCTGCTGGGCAGATCTTCCTTTTTTTTGGCTTCGCCTCCTGCAAGAAGGGGAAATGAATGGATGGTGGAGAGCAAAAACTGCGATGATCTTAAAGGCAATTCTTATCACTAAGTAAAGAGCCTGACAGCAGAGAGAGGGCAATGCTCCAGCAGAACATCTTCCACTATCCTCTCACATAACAGAGACAGCAGATTATTAAACCCGCACTCACCTACATCAGGGTGTCAAGACCAAAAGGACATGCCACCCAGGCAACACAAGTGGGCTGCTATCTCAGCTCCCCCCAAAAAGAACAGTATCTGACCTTTGCTAATCTCCAATGCAATTTAATTTTTTTTACAAGTCTGTATAATTCCTCAGCCTCATCCCAGTGGATCTTCCTAGTCCCTTCAGTATTTGAGTCAAAGAAATCCTTTAGCATGAGCTGTGCAATCACATTCATACCTGCCCACTTTCAGAGTTTCCTCTTCTCCTTTTTGTCTTCGACTTAGGCTCTTCACTTTTTTTCTTACTATGTGCCTCTCTTTTCTCCTCCTCTGCACCATATTGTGGTAGGCCTAGGGATTCAGGCAAGACACTTGGCATCCCAGTGTCCTCAGGCAGGAGAGAAAGCTCAATATGTTTTTCTTTTCCATTTACACTGTGGTTCATTGGCAGGAGTAGCAGGACAAAAGAAGAAAAAAATCAGAGCACTTACAATGACTGCAAGTATCTGAAATTCTTTCAAACCTTCTTGTCTTTTATCCTCCCTTTTTAGATCCTCTCCTCCTCCATTGTCTCCTTTCTCTTAATTCATGGTCCCTTTTAAAGAACACTGGACCTACCCAAGCACTTTAGCAGTGAGCAGCTTTCCTTCAGGCAGGTATTTTTCATATAAGGAGTGTTTCTGTACAAAGTAAGGGGAAACATTCTGGAACAGGATTCGGCCCAGAAGAGAAGTGGACAAGCTGAGAAGAGGAAGAAAACCAAAAGTAAATATTCCATGGGGGAAGGGGGAGAAATAAGGTGCAGTGATTATATTTGTGGCATCACTAGTTCTGTATAGTGTCACACAAACTTTCCCTACTTTAATTTCATAGCCTCAAGAAAGTATCAATGACATCTTGACTTCCAGGAGGAAATTAATTTTGCGACATCACATTATGCCAGAGACCACACCCAAACAAGATTCCACAATTGTACATTCTAAGTAAGTTCTCCAAAACACATCACCTGCCAGAATAATATTCTTACGTGTGGTGGGTCTGGCTGAGCCAGAATTTATTTCCCCACAGTAGCCCTCACAGTGCTGTGCTCTGCATTGGTAGCTAGAGGGGTGTTGATAACACACCCACATTTTGGCTACTGCTGAGCACAGCACTCTAACATTCCTTCTTCAATCGAGGGAGAGATCCTGGGAGGGGACACAAGTAGGCCAGCTGACCCACACTGACCACGGGGATATTCCAGACCATATGACGTCAACCCAGATATAAAAGCTGAGGCAAGGAGCAGGACCGGAGGCACTCATTGTCTCTGATGGATGCCTGCTGACAACCCTTACATGTGCTGGAGCCCTGCTCCTCAGAGAAGTGGCCAACCACCACTGCTCATGAGAAGTAGAGATTAACTGCTGGCTCCTGCTTTGTGCACACTGCTTTTGCTGTCTTTTTTGCATAAACATAAACTGCCTTATCGCAACCCACAATTTGTGTTGTTTTCTTTTCCCACCTTACTCTCTCTCCTGTCTGGCTGAGAAGGGGAAGGACAGAGTGGCTGGGTGGGCACCTGGCATTCAGCCAAGGTGAACCCACCACATTAGGCTACTCACCCAAAGAATACACCTGATGGAGTGATTGATTTGACATAGCCTCTCACTAGCTGGCCTTTTTTAACATCCTTAATACATGTTATTTCAACATCTTCCACTTTGGTGTAGATCTTTGGATTCAGCCTGAAAGAAAAGAGAGGTTAGAAGCTACAGCACTTTCCTGAATAATCCACACTGCTCTAGATGTCAAAAAAAAGATCAGTATTAACAACAGCTAGCACTCTCTGGAAAACATTCTGGATCAGAGACACCCTTCAGTTTATTCAAATGTACTAATGGACTACCAGCATCTCTGTCAAGATATACATAGCAGTAGGGAATATACAAGCTGCTGCAAACAAAGCCAAACAGATCAGCCTGGCTTCCTCTAAGAAAATGAGGAGAGTAAAATGCTGTCTGAAATTCTGCACATCATTTGCTTGTTTTTTGCCCCACTTATTTCTAAGATACTTCATTCCACATGGTTTACATATTTTTGTTCAACAAGGAAGACAAAGCAAGAGGCTCGGTTTTAAGAGATATTTAGGGCTAAAGTCTGCTATGTAATCAAAATGGTTAAAATGCAGCTGAACATTGAAGCATAACATGTTTGTATTGCAAATTCAATGGCAGAACTTTCCCTTTCTTCCTAAATAAACAAACAAACAAGATAAGTCAGGCCTAGGAACTACAATAAACAGAAATTAAATCTGAACCCAGCTGAGCAGCTCTACATTAAGTGTCAGACACTTCCATGTTTGCTGATACAGGAAAGTTGTTCTGAAGTAGGAACAAGTACCATCCCTTAAAAAAAAAAAGTAGTCCTTGTCCTTTTAACACTTTACACTGATGTGCCCAAACCAATGGTTACTGTATTTCACTATCCTTTTCTTCCCCAGTAGGAGACCAACAGACTAGAGGGATGACACATACCGGGATTGCCGGAGAGATAACTGGATTTTGCCGTTTTCGTTGGAGAGGATGTAACACCTGCATGGGAGAGTAAGGGGAGAAAACAAAGCTTTTTAACCCATTAAAAAAAGCCACAGGTAGGAAATAGATATTTTCACTAGCAGAATGCAGCTCTAGAGGAAACAAAGCATTCTGTTCCTTTGAGCACTTGCTGTCTAATGTAAACCCACATGACACAACAGTTCATAAAAACAGCCAAAGGGCTTTTTGAAACACATGTACTTACTTTACTCAGGCTCTATTGCTAATACAAAAGAGTTAAAGATTGTTACATCTGAATCACTTGGCCTGTTGCACTCTCCAGCATTCCCAAAAAGTCTGCGAAGCAGGGAAATGCAATTACTTGTGCATTACAAATGTAAAGACAACTGAACTGCCAAACAAGCAATTCAAAGCAGAGCTGGGATACCTGGCTTCCCTCAGTCCCATCAGCACCTTAGCTAAGAGAGTAGCTACTCTCAAAAAGAGAGCCCGAGAAGGGAGCTGAAAAGGGGCTTCTTCGCAAATGGAAAGTACAAGACTTTCACCCAAACATACATAAGGTAAGTCAGCATTTCTTCTTAGCCACAGACTGGACCTTACAGTCTGGCATCATCTTGTGGCAGTGGAAAGCCTCTCACCAAAGGTGGATACTTCTAAGCTTTAAAGCCTGAGGGAACAAGGAAGAGATTTACTGACCTGACGATCTTGCCAACTTTGAAGTTACCCAGAGGATTCTCTGTGTAAGTATCATTCAGGTGAAAGATGCTGACTTTGCCAGTCTTCCCACCTGGCAGTGCAATGGTCAAACCGACATGTGGAGTCACCTTTGTTACCATGCCTACAGTGACAGTGCCCTGCTCCAGTGACTGAATTCCTGGGAAAAGTGAAGGAGGGAGAGGGCTTCATAACACTTGAAAATATGAAGCAGCGGGAGTCATATGTCAGTGAAGCTAATTTTAGTTGTCTTAGTTACATATCAAAGCCACCAGCTTTTGGCAAGGTGCAGTCTATGAAATCTCTCAGTTCACAGCAACATTTGCCTTGATAGTCAAAACTAGGCCAATCCTAGTTGAACAATTCCAAGATCCAGAATAACTGTCAAATGTTGACAAATATACCATCTCATGTCTGAGAGCAGAAGGGAATATGTTTACAAGGGCTCAGAGAAGGGTTTCAGTCTGAGACAGTAGGAAAGTGATTCTTCAGTCTAAAGGTCTGCCCTCTCTTGTCTTACATGCTGTTACATTTAGGTCAGGGCCCCAGGAGTTAGTTCTGTTCTATAAGAAGGTACAGCTTGGCTCTGGAGTGTAACATCTTCACCTGATAACCCACCTCTGAGTAAAGGATTGTATGTGGTGGGGTCTTGCTATTAATGCTCCACAATACCTGTGAGTGACAAGCAGAGGTTTGTTTCTGTGACATCTGTTCCAGTCACTGTAGCTGATATTGCCTGGCCAATTTTAAAGCTCTTTTCTGGATGTTTTAAGACCTGAAAGAAAAGACATATTTCCACTTATTTCCAGGAAATGAGCTTTGTACAACTCTTGACAGGTGTTTCTTCTATGAACTTTTACACTTTCTATACACATCTTTGATGTGCACATTTGACTGATAGCTCAGCATTGCTCCAATGGCTCTGCTACCCTGAGCCAAACAAGCTACAGCCACAGTACTCACTTGTCAGTGAGAGGCAGCAATGTCTAAAGGGCAGAGCACTGGGTTACGAGTTCACATGGATGTCATAAGTGTTTGCAGTCATTACTTGTGGCCATGAGCACAATTAAAAAAAAAAATATGTGTAGCTACAGCCTCTTACCTTGGTGTTCATAGACAGCAGCAGATGAGGAACTCTTCCTCGAATGTCAGGGGCAACTTCTACCTCCAGCCAATTTTTGAGGATGTTATACTAAGAAGATACGAAATAACCAGAAAAGACAGCATGATACCTTGGGGGAAAAAAACCCTTTCCTGGCAGAAATTTTTAAGGTTAAAAGGAATTAGTCCAGCCTTGGCTTTTTCACTCAGCAAAAATGGTGATTTGGAGTCTACTCTTACAAGCATAACACTGCTGTGGTTTACAGGCAAGTGCACACAGCATCAGCAGTGAGTGCAGTTTGTGGCAGACTCAAAGGCCATTTTGCTCAAGTGCAAGGTGGGAAGCAACTGCTGGCAACAAACAGGCGTGTTGAAGAGGATGAGTCAGCTTGATTCCATCAAGTACAGAACAGTTTGACTTCTTTCTCTTACTTTCCCTGTAAGACACTGCACTTGGTATGGGCCACTCTCGTAGTTAATAATAGCATCACTGTTTAGCTAAAGCCCCTGAGGACACCCAGACTTGCTGCCTCCCCCAGCACATTTCCTAAGAAGACTCTGATCTCACCTTTTTTACAAAACAGGTGACTGTTTGTCCCACACTGTAGAGTCCAAGTTTCTTGCAGGCATTGTCTTCTTTAAGGTTCAGCATTGCTGTGACTTCCCCTTCTTTTTCACTGTTTGCAAAAAAAGAGAGAGGACATCAGTGACACGGCTTTGGTCCTAATGATGAAAATGGAAGTTAGAAGCCTGGGAAATTATGGTGAACCAGTACCAAGACAATGTCTTTGTGACATTCATCCCCATCCCCTCCCAGCTGCATCTTTCTGCAAGGAATTAATTCTTCCCTGGCCAGAAGAGGGAATCGTTCTGAGATGACTAGACATGACAAAGTCCAGATTGTCAGAACCTGAAGCCAAAAGGACATTCAAAGGAAATCATGCACTACAAGAGCACACATGCTAGGAGAACACAACTCCCAGACCCAACTTAATGTGAAAGAGAGAGTAAGAGGCCTTGCCTCACTTGCATACATGTGAAAGTCCCTGCTCATAGCCGGCTCCTTCACAAATGGGAGGCACAAAGGAGGGAACCTTCAAAGATACAAAGTCTGTGAAGCATCTGCAGACACAAAGAAGCCAACACTTACCTTGGTCGAATGCTGAGCTCTGGAATGGATTGAGTGAAGTGTGGATGGGTGATGGGCAGGTACCTAAAGAAGAGGAAAAGGATCAGTTTCTCATGCTCTCCCCAGGTCCCAGTCACTCACATTTAATCCCTCTGCACTGGCAAGAAAACCCAGGTGCAAGTCCTCTAAAACTACCAGAGCCTTCCAGTTCCAGTTCTTCCTAGTATTATTTCAATGGCAATTTAAGTAACCAAAATACTCAGGCAAATTTAGCTCGAATTTAGACATCTTTTTTCCTTGCAATCTATACTCAAGATAAATACAGCAACACAAGTAGAAAGATAATTCACTGAAACCTGGATCTGGGATGAAATGTAATAGCAGATTTCCTCAAGCCTCAACTATTCCAGCAAAGGCAGCTGTACCAGCATCTGCTGACTGAGGGAACTGCCTAAATGATTTGAATTGAGTAACTGTTTCACCCCCTGCATTCCCCCAGAAGCGATATCATATACATGTTTTCCCACCTGTGAGTATTCACATCTCTAACTCCAATGACTCGAGCAGTCACCTTCTGTCCAGCTTTCAGAGTAAATGTTGGAAAGGAGCCTATGGGCACTTCATCCAGAATCCGGGATGCATGGATTGAACCTGTCAGCTTGTCATCAATAGCAACTGTAACATGGGTTGGTTTGACAGATTTAATGGTCCCAGTAACAATATCCCCTGGGGAAAGCGAGTGTTTCACAGCAGGAAGCATCTCTTCTAATACTGTCTCAGATTCATTCCGGACCCTCGCAAAAAAATTCTTCTTTGCTGGGCCTTGCACTGCTAACAAGACCCCGTGGTCATTCTCTTTCACCGCTCTTAAGGTTGCAGAGATTGTTTGTCCCACCTTCAGTTTTTCTGAGTCAAAGCGGAAGGTGTCGTTGAAGTGAGACGGGATGGGCACAGCTGCCAGCTGGCCTGTTTCCAACAGAGACACCAGGGCAAACTGTTCTGCAATGTGCTGCACAACAGCAGAGTGCTGGGAGTTCTCTCTGAGCTGCTAGACAGAAATGGAGATAGTCACTTCTCCTGCTGAGATTTTGATTCCCTCCACCCTCTCTCTCAGAGTTCTAAAAGAGGAAACAGCCCCCCCTTGACATTTATTATTCACGTAGAGTTTGCCAGGCAAACAGAAACACACAGATCCAAAAACTGAACACATACTCGCTTGGGTCTTTGCTTTAACAGTTCTTCCCGAAGAGAAACATACACCTCGGATGTGGGGGCATCCACATGAAGAATCAACGCCTTCATTTTCTTACCAGGGACAATGTTTTTATCTATAAATGAGAATAAAGAGCTTATATCCTGGTGACAGAGAATTCTGAGCAACTGAGAAAGCAGCACATGACAAACAGGAAGGGTTTAATTTCCTGGAGACCAAAAACTGCTTAATTACCTGAGTTACAAAGTCAACTTAGTACCAAATGTATAATGAGTCTCTTTAAGAAAAGAAAAGATTCTTCCAACATTAATGGCAATGAGAAAAAAAAACGGAGCTTTTTATTTGGAAAAAAGTCTGATGCTTTCATGGAAAAGCTAAATTGATTTTATGAAGATACAATTCTTAAAAAACCATGAAAGCTGGAGCTTGTATTAATACTTTGTCTATATACAGTATGGTTCAACTAAGGATCTCAGGGCACAAACTAGACCTTACAAGATGCCCAAAATATGAGGTGGGGTTAACAGAGGCACAGGTAGGTTTATATTAAGTTTTCTGAATCACACAAATGGGTTGGCAAGACATTAAGAAACTAAACTACTCTTCAAGGCCATCCATACTCTGATCAGACTCCTCCCATGTTAGTTCCCCATCAGCAGAATTCATTTCAGGACAGAAGTTTTTAAGTACAAGTCTGAAAACCAACACAAGGTAAGGAAAGACCCTCACCTCCCACATGGTAGCGAGTGGCGGTTACAGTCAATCCTGTGACACAGCTG
Organism: Pseudopipra pipra; assembly: GCF_036250125.1. NCBI lineage: Eukaryota > Metazoa > Chordata > Aves > Passeriformes > Pipridae > Pseudopipra > Pseudopipra pipra. The sequence continues at coordinate 24,632,143 of NC_087556.1, read as the reverse complement.
CCACTGAACAGTGCTGAGCCATCCTCCCTCACATCCTGCACGACCAGCTGCAGCTCCTTCCCAGGCACCAACTCACAAAGGCCTTGGGCCATGCTGGGCTCCCCTAAATTAAGGGAAGAAAAAAGCGGGAAGTCAGTTTTACCTACACTGTTTCTTTGCAAAACAAAGACAATCCTCCACATTTACTCAGTGGTGCATGAACAAGCATCTATATCCACCTTTATAAGGGAAAACAAAGTTTAGGCTCCTGAATCTGTAGAAATACAAAGTCAATTCTAAGAGTTAATCAAAGTAGAAACACTTTTTTGACAATAAGGATCTGATAACTTTGGAGAGAATATTTCCAGTCTTATAGAAACACTGGCACAGAGCATTGCATATAGAAAAAGGTGAAAGCAAAGTAGATTAATACTAAAACCACAAAACAGACCTGCCACTTCACAATTATAGGTAACAAAACATTAAAAAATACCGGATATAAGAAGAATCTAAAAAGGCAAAGTCAGAATTTGCTAAAATCAACTGCAATACATCCAGTGTACATAACACTAGAAAAACAGCATGTGAGAAAACCTTTGCTGGAGGACCTGTAATACAAGTAGGCAAATCTATCTGAACAAACTCATGCTCATGTGAGTGCTGGGTTTGGGTTATCACAAGCACTTGAGTGCCTTGGACTTTCTAGTTAAGCAGATCCAGGCGAAGGCTCAGGGCAGTTGAAAACTTCCTCTGTGCAAATCAGGCATCCCACGCCCAAATATCAACAATAAAAAACAACTTGAGGATCACACCATGCACAAATGCACATTTCTATGACATAAGCAGGAACAGTTCCTGACTGCGGTAAAATGTCCTTCACTGTCACTGTTAAAAAAGCACCATTAGAATAAGGTAGAATCGTTAGTTCTCATCGGGTATGAGTTAACAGCATACAAATAATACATCATTAGTTGTCAATGATTCCTCCTCATTTTTATGGACAAAGCTAGTCCTATTTGCCTAAACACAGTAAGAGCACCTGCTGCTTGCTGTGTGTAATATGCAAGGAAGGAAATCCTTCTTAAAACAAAGCCTTCTCCTTTATTATTTTAGCCCTCCAAAAGCATCCTTCACTTTATATAGATGTACTATTCTTCAGAAAGCACCAGGGGAAAAAAATCACTACCATCAGACAGATAACTTGCCCAGCCTTTCTAATGTCATAGCTAGTTACACTGATGCACTGACTTGGGTTCTTCCATCATTTTTCAGTACAGAAAACTGATATGATGTCCACGCTCATTCTTATATATCTATCACCCTCCTATCCAGGCACCAGTACTGTTTTTTCTAAACTAAGTAATTACCAGGGGTAGGTCTCAAGTGCCTGTTTCTAAAACATGAGTTTGTACGCAATGAGAGCCTCCCATAATGCTTATAATCACTCCCTTTTCAGGCATTGGGGGAAATTCACGTTTGGGCACTGAGCAGCCTGTTTTGCTTCACTGGTGCTTTGCAGCAATGCACTCAGGCACATAGAAATAAACTCCTAGATTTCCATGAGTCACTCTCCCACTTAAAAAACCAAAACCAAAACCACAACAAAACCATACGCTTCCACCTCTACTGGCACATTAGATAAGTTTCACACCTTGCTCAATATCCATAAGCTCTTTAGAGTTCAACATCCGGCAGATAACCAAAAAAATCAGGTCTGCAGGTTAAGGCTCTTAAAATACAAGAGCAGAGAGTACTAAAAATTAACCATTGCCAGTTTCAAAATACACAAGGCTGGAGAAAGGTTCCGGTTCACAGAACATCCAATCTTATCCTGGCCTTCCTTATTACCAGCTCCATGCCCTTCATGGAAACCATCCTTTTGTACCATTCTATCTCCCTTCCTCTTTTGGTATATGGACCTCACAGCATATCTATCCCCTTATTTTAATTATCTAAGCTTCAACCCAAAATCAATGCAAGAGACCTAGCAAACTTCAGAGAAAAGAGCAGCTTCTTTGGTTTGTTTCAGCTGTACTTCCAAAAAGCCCCTTGTTAATGGCAGACATTGCATACACATCCTTTTTCTAATAAACTACTCTGAGAAGTGAAGTCTTTGCTTGAACTGACCTTTCTTTTACTTAAAAGAAAATGGTTTTCCCTTCTTGTTCCTTTAGAGCCCCTTTTTTTGACATGATCCCCTTTAGCAGAACATGTGCAATCTTTTACCTCTTTTCAACAAGTCCCTGATTTCTTTCAGCTCCTTGAAATATTGATTCAGGAGGGCAAAGCTCTCTGCAGCAGAATCACCCGAGCTGCACTCTGACACCTTCAGGTTGAGGAGCACTCGCCGCTTCTCCTCATCAATGCTCATCACCTTCGCAATCACAGTCTGTCCCACCACAAAGTGGTCCTTGGTGTCTGTCACAAACTTGTCACTCATGCTCTGTGCAAAGAAAACAAGGGACAAAGGTTACTGAGCACAGCTGCTACCTATCAACCACCCACAGTGCTATTCAGAAGGGTTTGAGCTAAAATTTCGTGAAAATGCATAAGAGAAATTAACACAAACTAACAAAGCCCCATCAATTAAAATTAATTACTGAAACCATGTGAAGTCCTTGTTGAAGGTTAAGCTCACTTGAATAAAGCCCTTTGTTTCACTTTGGAAGTGAATTAAAATGCAAACCTAAAACCTTTTACCCTACAGGAAGGAAGCTGTGCAAATGCAGGGTCTGCAACCCAATTGTTCCTTTCCTTGCTAAAAGCATGTTTCAAGCAGCCTCATTCACACACATGCTGCTTACTGCAGTGAAGGTATCGCTTACCACTTTGGGTGCCAGTCCTGTCACACCAAAAGGGAACTCCACAAACACCCCAAAGGGCATCACATTCCTCACATAACCAGTCAACAGCATGCCAGGCTGGATTTCAGAGAAGCTTCTCACAACTTGCTCCTCCTGTACAGCAGAAATCACTGCAGACTTTCTGCTCAAGATCTGAACAACCAATTAAGAAAAATCAGAAAAGATGAATGAAAGGAGCATGATGCCAAGCAAACCTCTTGGTGCTGCTAACCATTGGGCTAGAGCACTTGTTGCAACCTACAGAATACAGGAGCTGTAAGTGTGGCAATTCCAATTTCTATCTTGATCTCTCCACACAAAAATTTAGCAACTGATGTCTTTAAAGTTGCTCACCACTGAAGACACATGCTCCATATACCAGAAATATCAACTTCCTAACTTTTCAATTCTGATTTTGGGTATAAGAACAGCAACCTTTGCTAAGGTTGTGATAAGATTAACAGCCCAGAAGCTGGCTGGGAAAATCAGCCAATTCACAACCAAGTCCTGGTTCTGAAGGGATTCTAGCAGATGAGCCTCACTTTTAGCACAAGTTATAATGACTCTTTGACATATCACTAGCTTGACAGGCACTTCTATTTCAACACACTAACTAGTGTATCTTCTGTTTGTTGCAGATATTCTGGATTCCTGGCAGATATCTCCCTCCCCCCACTTTGACTGGTTCAGGTGGCAAAGGATACAATGTGCTCTCCCTTGGCACTTAGACACATAACCCTGGGCAGGACATCTCCCTCTTGAAGACAGTGCCACAGGAGCTTGGAGGTAGCAACAAAGTCAGAGAGGTGCTGCGTGGGGATCCAGGCAACCACATTGCCTTCATCTTCTAAGATAGAAACTTCTAACCCATTATCTTTCTTCTTCAAGACTTTCACATCAACTATCTGAAAAGAGAATAATACAGCAATATAAAATTCCAAGTGTTTTTGAAGTTATCTCTTTTGAAGCACAGAGTACCAAATGCTGTGCTGCAGGGGTTCTGACATTGCCTCCCAGGTATATATGAGAAATTCTCACATCAACAGGGCTGAGCCTAAAAAGCATGACAGCACTGATAGTAAAATAAAAACTAATTCTCAGCTCCCAGAAAAATAAAGAGTTAGAAACATTCTCTTGGTTGTGACTTTTATTTGAAGGGTGAAAGGAATAATGTAATCTAGAACTGTCCTGTTCCTGTATTAACAGTATCTGCGGGGAGTTGGAAAGTGTTCATAGCAAAGACAACAAGAAAGTGTTTCAAAACATTTCTCTGATGTTGTCTTTTTCGAGGGAGCAAAAGCAGCTGCTTTTGGAGTGAGAACATCAGCAGCATCCAGGAAAAAAACAGGACTCCACCTAGGAGTAGGAGCACTAAATGGTACATCTAGAAGGACTATCCTGGGACTCCTTTATCCTGACCTCTGAAACCAGAGATGTTCTTTTTGATCCAGGAGGCCAACCACACAATAAGAAATGTACATTTAATGCTATTTCCTGACCACCATCAGCTTTCCTTGAAGTAAAGTTGTTCACAGTGATGCCAAGTCATATGGAAAATGAGTAGGAAAAGGTAAAAAAGCAATCAGTCATTGAATTCAATACCTCTCCTATTTGATATTTCACTTCCTGTTTTTCCTTTGAAGTACATTCCCTTTTGTCCTCAGGGCCAGACTTGCTTGATAACCTGAAGGACAACAAGAGTCTTTCCTGCTGGGGCTCACATTTTAAGACCATTACTTTAACAACCTGCAGCAAAAAAAAAAAAAGATAAAAGAGAAGTTTAATTGAGGTTACTCTCCTCCTCAGTGTGCTACCACCTACAGAATGAGACAGGAAAATACATACACATACACACACTTCTCTCTCACACCTGAGGATAGCAGGTCACTGACTACAACTTAACAGGTTCAACCAGAGACTGAAGTCCTTCTAATCACACAGATAGAAAATGGAAGTACATAATCAAATGACTTGCAAAAGTATGTAGCAGCTCTGTTGCAGAGTTGAGAATAAAATTCAGACCTCTGGATCTGCAGTCAGAAAACCTGACTAGAAAATTGCCTTCCTCCTTAGCCAGCCAAGAAACAGCAGGACTAAAGACAAACAAAAGCACCAGAAAAAAATTATGAAGATGGCTGAGATCGCTATAAGCTTGTCCACAACAAAGACCAGAACTCGGTGAACAGGGTTCCCAAAGTGCCTGGGATTTGAAACCAACGGGAAAACCACAATAATGCAGAGGCAGAAAACATCATTCTTATGATTCTGTAGTTAAGAGTTCTAACTTCCTTAGAAGCAACTGCAGCCTAGAACCCTGAAACTTCTACTGAGATCTAAGTAACTCAACCACGTGTAGTCCCTGCATCACATACCATGCTGCCTCCCACATATCAGAACAGAGAGGGCCCAGAAAAAAAGGCAAGCCTATGACATACTCAAAGACAAGCTGCCCTTTTTACAGCCTAATCTGCTTAAATGGAGCACGATTAAGTAGTTAAGTGAAAGGACATAAACATCTCTTGGTGTAGCTGGTTCCTCAGGGAAAAACCCACATTGGAGTCAACTGCAGATTTCCATTTTGCATTCAAACACACAGCACAGCATAGGAACATTAATTACCTGGCCTTCATAGAAGACTTTATCTGGACAAGATATGGGTTCTGAGCTCAGCTCATTCTTGGGTACCAGACCTTTGACATCATTATAGAACTTCACAATGCAGCCAAATTCCCTTGCACACACCACAAAGCCATGTGTGATCACACCTGGTTTTGCATCTTCATAATTTGTGAGGACTGGAAGCTTTGACTGGATGAGACTTTTCTTTAGAGTAAGGATCAGCTTCTTTCCTGCAGGATTGCACTCTAGCACCTGCAAGAATGGAGTACAAAAAGGTTCAAAAAGCATGTCGGCCCTTTCCTGATCAATCCAGCTGCTAAATACTCAGAACAGAAGAGTGCAAAGCAGCTGAAGATCCTGTCTGGCAGCTCTCACCCGACACTTGACTTCATCTCCTATGTTGTACTTCTTCTCAGGCTGCTTCAGGATCACATCAGCGAGATGGAGGGATGGCACAAGTCCTCTAATCCCATCAGCTACTTTCACCTGCATCCCAATGGGTTTCAGAGAAAGCACTTTGCCCTAGAGCCCAAAACAGAGGAAACAATCAGCAAATTCAGCATGAAAAACAGACTCTGCACAGGTAGGTAGCAACAGCCAAGACACTACGGTACCTATTGTCACCAAATCTAATCACATTCAAAAAACCGATAATCTTAGACCAACTTACACTTCACCCAACCAATCTGACCCATTAACTTTTATATACTCTGGTTGTTGTACAGCCTCTTCTCCTTAAACATAAGCTACTTCTGCAAAAGCCCTAATGACTCTGGAAAACTAGAACTGTTTCCATAGACATATCCAACACAGCCATGACTCAGACACAAGAATGATCATAACTGACTAACTTTCTGCCCGTCAGCTGATTGTGATGGTTCATAAACCAACTTTTACTTGGAGTGCAAGGTGAGGTTTGGTTTCTTTCACCCAAGCCTTTCTAAAAAGACCATAAATAGAAGACTGACCATGGCTAAAATTTGATTGCCTTGGCCATATCATGAACAAAACCCTGAACAAACTGGGGGAAAGTACTGCATTCCATTAATTAAGTCCTGCAAGGAAAGGTTTTTCTCATTTTCATCTCACTAGTCTGCACTGTAAGTTGCACATACATATTAGACAGAAGAAATACTCATTAGCTACATCGTTGTCCTCAGCCTAATGGCCACACAGTACTGCATAAGTCCTTCAGAAACTCACCTCAAGCACATCACCTGTGTGGATATCTTGGTATTGCAGAAACCGTGCTTCAATAACCTGACTAGGAAAGAGACACAAAGAGAAGACCCATCAGTCAACTTGAAACAAAGCAAGGATAAGACAAGACAGCCCCCTCTTTGACTTGTCCCAAATATCCATTATTCAGCACACTACCCAGTGCTCTACAACTCCAAAGTTCTGTGTTTTACTCCAACTGACCTATCTCCCAAAATAGCTCTCTGGACATAAAAGTTCAGGGAGGTTTACCCAGCTCTATTCCAGGTGACAGTCACACAGGTCTCCCCATGAAAGGGGAACCCATCATCTGCTTTGCTTAAAGCCACACAGATGGAAATACTGAGAATGAGGAGCCAAATGAGCTGAAAGATCAAGATTCAATTTCCTGTTCAGCCATAGTCTTCTGACTTGATCTTGGCAGAAGCAATTTAGCCTCCCTGTGCCTCAGCTCACCAACTATATAGATGGTGTCTCAATTCCAAAGAGTATGGCGAAGACATGCAAGATGCCTATACAACCTAATGTGACACAGAGATACAAGTCAAAACCCCCAAATGGCAAGTTCCACTCCAGCAAAGCAATGTAATATTTTCCACTCTCAGCCACACCCTTCAACCAATTTTCTGTAACAGTCCTTGATACCTACTGCTTCAGAGATACAAGACACATCTCATCCATCAGGCTGTAGTCAATGATCCGACATTTGTGTTTGCATCCTTCCTTAAATGCCCCAGGTTTAAATGATTTTCTGTTCTTTGAAAGATGCTTCAACTAGAAACAAAGAAATTACAAGTTAGTGTTTGGACAGTGGAAGCACCGACATAGATTTTAGGTTGAAGTGGCAACATTTGACAAATTTGTTCCTCTAACATTCTCTTTGTGCAGCAGATTTTACCAGCTCTTCCACGACAGTCCTCATACATTAAAATTCAAACAACGGGGGATGTATGATTTGACAAATATCTTCCATGATATCTTAATTTGTTTGTAATGCCTCCCAAAGAGCACACAGGTAGAAAATAAAACCTCCTACTAGCCTGCTTTCCCAGAAGGCTTGGATAGATATGGAGGCCTTACCCCACCAGCCTGGTACTTACCCGTGCAAACGCAAGAGTGCCATCATCGAGCTCAAAGAGGGCACCAAACTGCTTATAGAAAGCTTTCACTGTGGACTCCTCCACCACGGCCCCCACACGGTCACTGGAGAGCTGGTTGGGGGATCCCCCGGGGTGGAGGAAGGCCGGACGCAGCGTGAGCCGCACCGCCTTGGAGCCAGGGTGCACAGACAGGATGCAAGCCTTCACCTGGAGAAGATGGTGTGTTCATTACACACAGGTTTGTAAGCAAAACAGGAGAGAGGCACATCACTCATGCTTATAGACATTCTGCTTGGTACCTGAACTCTTTGTCCACATACAAGTATTTTCCAGTATTAAACTAGGTCATCACTTCAGCTCTAACAACTTTACTGAGCAGGGATTTTTTGCTCTTGTCTGTTGTTTACAGACTAGTCTGATATTAATGCAGGGAGGGGAACATGACCACACAAGTTGTGTTTCTATCCCTTGCAAGTCTTTCAGGCTTTCTAAATAAGTCTTCCAGTAACCCAGGGATGGCTTTGCTCTTCACAGCTCTAAAGCAGCCATGATAGTAATTCAAGTAAAAGGTGGGAAAGAGAGCTATCAGTAGTAAGATTTCAGAGATAATTCCACAGAAACGTTGGAGAAGGTAAGAGACGGTGTAAGCAACATACCAACTCCAGCCATCCTCCACCCTCCTTACCACTTGATCTGGAGAATAGTTCATGGATTTCTCCGGGTCCATGTGCATGAAATCCACAATGCCAGTGAAGTAAGACAGAAATGTCAGTTTCATTCCAAACGGGGTCATCTAGGAAGGGGAAGGAAAAGGTGTCAAAAAAAATTTGCACTCAAGTTTTCATGCAGCACAAACAGAGAGCAGTTCACACAGTTCAAGAAAAAGCACTGTCAGTGTTAATCAACAAGCACATCATAAGAGACAGGAAAACTGCTAAAAATTCTGCTTTGTACACTGTGTTGCAAAAACAATCCTTTAATTTTTTGATAATGTTGTGTGTACCCTGAAGACTACTGCTACCCTGTTGAATACTTTACCTAGGAAAAGGCCACAGAAGCACAAAAAGGATCCTGTTCTGCTTCAAACTTCATCACCAACTTCAGGCTGAAGCGTTTATACTTACGGCCTCACAACCAGAACAGAGATCAGGCCTCAGGTGAATGTGGTGGAGGGAGTGTCTAGCAGATAATAATGTCTGCTAATGTTAAGAGCCCAAACAGAAATGTTCCACACCATGAACTTCTGTCTCTGTTTCACCTGTCTCCTGCCTTCAACAAGGCTCAAAAGAAACACATTCAACAAAAGAAACCCAAACCAGAACTTACCTTCTGCACTCGAGCTTTCACCACTAGCCCTGGTAGTAAGTTAGAGAGTGCCCAGTTCTGTTTCTCTGTGGCAAGGGATGCAGCAACCTCTGACCGATCAATGGACAAACGGACCACTCTGCCCTCGTTCTTCACTTCCACGATGACACAGGTCAGGTTCTGGCCTATTTTCAAGTCAGGCCCTACAAAGACAAGTCACAGCATAAAACCTCCACCAGGAACACTCAGGGATTCCTTTCCACTCTTTCCAATGCTTTTTCAGAGTTCCCTCTATTTTAAGAGGTTGTAACTCCTCTCAATCTAAGTGAAGTTTACTTCCAGCAGGGATGGATGGGCTTGGAACAGTAATGTCATCTGTCAGAACCCAGACTGAAACACAAAGGCTTGTTGCAGACCAGTCACAAAACTGCTGTTTTCAGCAACCTGCAAAGACTCCACTTTGACCCAATCCCACCAAGGTGCACGAACACTATAGATGTAACAAACTTCAATCCCTGTCATTATCCACCTCCATTTTAACCCCAACAGATCCTCCTGCACTTCTTACCTCTCTTGAGTGCTTTGATGTAATTTTTGGCTTTCTCATGAGGCAGGAAAGCATGAGTCCCACTGACTCCAATATCTATGAGGTAGCCATGGTCTTCCACACTAGATACAGAGCCAGAGAGCAGCTGTTGGGAGGGAAGCACTGCAACTCAGTAACATGACAAAACAGCTGAGTCTTCAAAGAATGCACATCTGGTAAGAGATTCCCCATCCAAGTACCCACTTGTTTTATATGGACAGAGAACTAAGTTTTCCAGAGCCACAGAAAGAACACTACATTCCTTCTTACTACACAGCTCATCTGGCAGTGAGATCTCAACTCTACCCTTATCCAACTGTGCATGTATGGAGATCACAAACCAGTAGGAAAAAACCTGTGATGCTCAAAAATAGCAGGTGCTCTAATTGCAGGCACATGCCTACAGTCATACAGGTACAAACACAAAACCTAAACAACCAAGCACCTCTGCAAGGCACACTGTATATTACTCTCCACAAAAATAACAAAGAAGCCCACTCAGGAAGAAATAATTAAATAACTTGTCCATACTGAAACAGAATCAGGTGAATGGATTTCATGAGTGACAACCTGAAGACAAGAACCAATACCACCCTCTCCCCTCCAGGTCTCTTCCACGGTGGGAGCAGCTCCACATGCTGCTCTGACCCCATGCAATCAAAAACTAAAATGTTCTCCACAAACTGTGCAAGAGCCTAGAGGGGCTGTGACAGACCCAGAAAACATACCATGCCTGTTGCTAGGGCTAAGGCATTCAGGCCCTTATTGACCTTCTTGGGGTCAATCGATAATTTGATGCTGCGACGTCCATCATCACTTTTCTCCACGCTGGTCACGATGCACCTGACCAGTGTCCCTGGAGAATACACGTCCGAGAGCGAATTCAAGCCCTGCCCAGCAAGATGATCAAGAGAGAAACATACAAATTTTACAATATCAAATAATATAAGAAGGCCAGAATTTGTTACTGAAGTAGCTTTTGAAAACAAAATCCATTAGGAAAGTCCTGTTTCTCTGTCAACGCTACAATAAAAAGCAGGAAATGCCACAAACGGCAGGATCTCAATAGAGAGGTAGGGATGACACTGTGTTATGTCAGCAAGACTGACAGGCTTTGCTTAAAAACGAACACTGAAGTTCAGGAGACTGCAGCTGAGGAAACATCTCCAATGCTTACAGCGACCCTACTCTCATCTCCCTCTTTAGCAGAGAAAAACACCACCATCAACAGGGTAGTGCAGATCCCACATCCAAAACACCTTGGGAAAACTTATGGACCGCTGACACCAGAGACAGGGTAACAGATTACTCCATCCTCTTTCTTTCTAGCAATCAGCCATTATCAGGATCATTGCAAAGTTAGCCTGGAAAAGCAGGTTCCAAAACAAGGTCAGCCTATGTTAGCACCACGCAGCAGCACATGGTACGTGCCAACACACAACTAAACTGCATGAACCGTGTTCTTCCCCGGGCCCCTGAGAAATGCTTCCACCCTCACATCATTTTCCAATCAACTCCCTAACTTCTTCCTATTGTTGCCTACAGCCAGGGATCAGTATTTAGCTTCAGCAGCAGAGAGGTAACAAAAAAATCTCTTTATGTTCAACAGGCTTTTTACAAAGCTCAAGGATTATTTAGCCAAGGCTAAGGGCTGCAGGTGATCAAAATCAAGTCAGCTGTGAGACTGGTGACCAGACATTAGACTCCTGAGCAAGACCTCAGGGTTGGTTCTGAGGTATTAACACTCCTTAGCTCCGGGCACAGATCACAGCCCCATCCAAGGTCTTACCTCTGGGAGTTCTCCTTGGGCCACCTGCTGGCTCAGCAGTTTGCTGTAGGCATCGCTGATCTGCGTGATGGGCACAAATCCCAAAAGACCATTGGGCAAACTGATGACCAGCTCGTAGTCAGTGATCTCCTTTATACACCCAAGGAGAAGCATGTCCTCACACAGCGCCTGGGAAAGCAGAAAGAATGGCACACTATGGACATCTTGGCAAGCCAGTGATAACAGGGTGATAAACACGGTTTTGTACGGAATCACTGACACATTTTACAGATTTAGGGAGGAAGAAAATGCCATTTTTATGCAGCCCAGAAAAGAGATGCACACAAATTCAAAAACTTATGCACCAACCTGAATTGTGAGTGGTCCAATATTCACAACATCGTCTTTAGCAGTGGTTGTTTTGTCTGCCTTGAACTTTTTCTGCTTTCCTTGATCCTTTTGGCTCCTTTTTCTTTTCTGGGATTTTTCTTCAAGGTGAACCTAGCAGTTTATAAGCAGAGAGGGAGAAAATAAAAGCGGATAAAGATATAAACTTTGCACTAAGGCAGAACTCTGCTGCCATGAATAAAATCAGAAGAAAATACTAGGACTAGAGGAAAAAAGAGAACCGCCTTGCTAACTGCTATATGTCTGTCTACATGCAAGTCTTACAAAGTATCTTCTTTGGACTGAGGCTGATTATTTATAAAACTGTGAATCTTGGGAATGGAAACAAATGATCTGCACTACACTCTACTAACAGAAAGACCAAATTTAGCCTATATCCAGTAACATCAGCCTCGCTACACTACTTTGGGATAAGATGCTTGTGGAAAGTTCAAAAGCTAAAGCCTGATCAACAATTTTCACTGAAATTTCTCTGTCATCACATTCAACATCCATCAGACATTAGGGATCTTAAAGAGATCAGGAGAAAGGTGAATGTCAGCAGCAATCTATTCCTGGGAGTGCCTTCTATAGTTTACTGTAGAAATAACAGGTAGGAAGGACTGCAGGTCAAATTCTGACAGCAGAAGAGCTCTGAGAAGTTAATCAAGAACATGCAAACAACGTACATCGAACAAATTGTCCTGCTCTAGCTTTGGCTTGGATGTTTTTCTCTCTGCAGGTTTTTTCTGGATACCCCCTCGAGGAAAGTTTTCTTCCAAAGACGCCATCCTTGCACTGCTATGGGACAAATGGCAAAACAGAGATGAAATGTACGGTTGTTACACTTGTTCCTCACAAACACCGAAGAGACATAAGAGTGCACTATACCCAAACAAAGAAAGTTTTTGGATGGCTGCTCCACTAGTAGTCAGTGACAAAACAGCAACTCTTATCCAAATGTATTTAACATTTGACTAAACTGAAGTATTACAGTAGTCCATCTAAATATGCACATCCCTAACACTTTTTACTATTGTTCAATTCTACTAAACTGAAGTATTAAAGTATTAATTTCTAAGGCATTTAGATGCACCGAATATGTATTCATAAGACTGCTTTAACCATAAATTTCCTAAAGCAATATTTATTATAGTCAGTGGACAAGTTGAAATTAAGAGCTTCAGTCATCAAGGAGAAAGCTGTGAGCAAAGCACTACTTAAACTTGGTCTGCATTTTTACTTTTTGGATATTACTCATAAAGGTTAATATAATTTGATACCTCTGTGCAAGCTGCAAGTATATGTGCAGAGGTACACAATGGATGTTTAACCTTACTGTTTCAATCCGTAAACAACATCTTATTTATCAGGTCACAATGAACACGTTATTACTAATAATAAATAAGAGTAAGCAGTAATAGTTGCAGCTATTCTTATTTATTACTTATACTGTTATTATTATTATGCTCATGCTATTATTTATACCATTATTATTAACCGACAGTACTTCTACAGAAATCAGCGCTGAAACACTACGCTGTCTGTAAGACATATAAAACTCCTGTAAACGTGAAAACACATGACAAAACTAAAGTTCATCAAGGCATGCTTCACCTAAGGGCTCGCCAAGCAACACAGACAGCTCCTCACGGCCGGCAGCAGAGCCCCATTGGAGCGGCAGAGCTGACACTCTTACCTGTCCCGGGTCGCTCCCGTGGGGAAGCCCGGGCGAGAGGAGCAGGATCGGCGCCGGGATCGGGAGGCGCACGCGGAGCGCCGGCCGGAAGTAACGCGAAGGGCGAAGGTCAAAGGTCGGGCGGAAGTGACGTCACTGCCCCTCAGGAAAAAGGGGGCGGGGACGACCCGCTCCCGCACGAGCTGCAGCCAATCGGCACGGGGTGGGGCGGCTGCGCGCGCCGCTCCGCGGCCGCCATCTTGTGGGAGGGCGCAGGCGAAGGGCAGGACGAGGCGGGCACGGCGGCGGCAGCGGCCGAGGTACCGTGGGGCGGGGGGCGCCCCGGGGCTGGGGTCGGTCCGGTACCGCGGAGCGGGAGGGCGGCTCTTCGCAGCGCCGGGCCGAGGCTGTTCTCTGGGGCACCCGCGACCTTCGGCGGCGCCGTCCCTCCCTCCGTATCCGCGGCGCCGCCGCGCTGCTTCCCGGCCCGAGGCAAATGTGGGGTCGCGGGTGTCAGGGCAGCCGGCGTTGTCAGGGGTCAGGGCAGCAGGGCAAGGGCACCCGGATCCTCCGGGAAATAGGGCCCGTGTGGTGCTTTCTCGCCCTCGAAAGGGCGCAGCGGCGCCCTTCTAGGCTTTTACATCGGTCAGGCACGAGAAAAGATGACCTTGGCTCTCCAAAGTCTTTCCAGGTCGTGTGCGGCAAACGTTTAGGGGGCTGTTTTATTAAGGTTTTTAGCTATGACATAGTCAGTCGAGTTACCTTTACCTGGTTATACGCCAGAAGTAACACTACTGGATTATGTTAGATAATAGATAGATAATACGTAAGGGCTGTTTTAGTGAGCACAGCATTGACTGTGTAGTTTCTTGTGTCTTCCTCGGGAGTACTGGTGACTGCGGCATCTGCCGGGTTAGTGGGGGGGGTGTGATGCTCTTGGGCTGAGTCAGAAAATAAACAACAAATGTTTGTCCTATACGTAAAATCCTCTTAAGAAAAGCATATCTCTAAACATTAAAAAACCCCACCCAACAAACACTGGAACGGGTTCCCCTGAACAGTTATGGAGTCTCCATCTCTGAAGATGCTTAAAGCCTGACTGTGTGTGTTCCTGGGCGACCTGCTGTAGACTGTGCAATCTGCAGAGGTGCCAACCTGAACGTGCCAGTGAACCTGCAATTTGCTGCTGCTGCAGCCACACCAGGCTTTTGTGTTTCTGAACTTCTTCGAGCAGATCTGAAACTTTAGTCCAGACACGGATAAAATACAAAAGGCTGCCCTCCTCTTAGTGGTTCTGGTGTTCCTGTGAAAGCACTTCTAAGGCTCTGTAGCTGGCTTAAGTAATTTTCTGATCTGAAAAGTAACTGGGGGAAAAAAAATGTTTTTATGCTGGGATGGGCAAGTAAGATGCAATAGAAGTGTGCAACTGAGAGCAGAGCAGTTCTTGTTAACAATCCTTGCACTCTACTTTGGTGTAAAAGTCACAAAATGGCATTTTGAATCACAGAGTAGTGGTCTATCCTGCATCTTGTCATCAAGTTTTTGAGTATGTAATTGAAGCTGTTTCTTAGCTGAACTAGTGAAGAATTGATCTTAGTTGAGTGCTGCAGATTCCAGAACAGTTGGTAGAAATTTGTCTGAGTTCAATGGTTGGTAGGCGGGACTGGCAAGTCTCTTCTTTATAAGTGCTTTGAGGAATTTTCCCTTTTATAATCATCATCCTGGCTTTTTTTTTCATGTTTAAACTTGATTGAATGAACTCTGAAAATCATAAATGTTCTTCCCTTCAGAACCCCTCATTTGCTTATCTGCTCGTGTCAGCTGTTTTGTACCTCAAAATACAGTGCTCTGGATGTGCCTGCTCCTTTATGTGTGTCCCCTGCTTGTTAAGTGTCCTGAAAGCAGGTTTAGTAGCTGACAATGGAATGGGGAAGCTCAGTGTAGAGATGGATTTGATTTTCCTATCCTGTCCAACTGACTTTAAATTAATTGACTGTCCTGTATTGCTTGTTAGGACAAGCAGCCATGGCTGGCCATGACTCGGGATCTCAACACCAGTTCACTGGATTTCAGAAGTACTTTAATTCCTATACCATCATAGGCAGAAGGAATGTATGTATATGTACATTAAGTTTTGTAGTCTAGTATAATGGTGTTTTCTGGGATTTAGACTGAAACTAAATTTAACTTTGTTTTCCAGTATGTAATAGCAACGTACACAGCTGTTGCACTCATCGCCCTGTATTTCAAGTTTAGGCCTAAGAAGCAAACTCCTGCTGTGGCAGATAAGTAAATGGTAAGTGGCTGATGTTGTTCCAGGACCAAAATGCTTCAATGCCAACTCAGGAAGGAGTGATGAAGGACAAGTTGCCAATAAGACAATGCAGTGAGAGAGAGATAAACACAGGCATGTGAACTTTGTATTTATAATTTTAAACCTCAGATAAACTATAGCATCTACTTATTTGGGGGCATTCTGGATGAAGTGAGCTATTAAAGGGAGTGTAGAAAGTATGGCATACCAGTATGTATCTTTTTCTTCTGACATGGTGGATGGGACTGGGGCAGGATGCAGGGAGGAAGAGTAAGCAAGGAAGGAGGACTGGAAGGATCTTGCATTGAGGTCTGCCTATGACTATTAGGTGCTTCTGGTCTGTGCTTTTGCTGTAAATTAGAGATAACTTGCTTTATAGATTATTGAAATAATAAAGTAGTACTTGAGGACTTACTTCTTGGTTGTATTAGAATTCCAAATAGAGATTAATGCATTCTGTTAAAACCTTTCTTTGAACCAAGTAAAGGAGCACTGTATGATGGAACTGTGTATGTTGCACCCCTCATTATTCAAGGCTCATACAGAAGTGACTGGACTTGTATAGCAACAACACAGTATTACAAAATTTTGGAGTCACTTTCAAATACAGGATTTCCACTGAAATGGCATTTTCATGACAAAATGCAAGCTATGGGCTGTCCTCATAGCCTGCAAAAAGGGATATAACACGATAAGCTCGAGCACTGTTGTTGTGTGTTAAGGGGACATCGGTCACTTCTTCCTGAGTGTGCTGAAATCTGTTTGCTCGTAACTAACATTGTTTGGGCCTGGGGCAGGGGGATTCTCAGTTACCGCCGTGCAAGACTTGCTATGTTTGATCTCTGTTCTCTTGGCAGGTTGCTGGCATGTCTGAACCTCCAATCTATGTCACTGTAACGCAAGCTGATGGCCTGTTCTGCTAATAAAATATAAATAATTACTTGTTTTATTGGAAATATGAAATGGTGCAAAAAAGCTTATGTGTGGCACTTCTCTTTTTTTTCTTGTCAAAAATAATTATTTGTAGTGGAGATGGAGCAGCTGATCCCTATCACTACAGTTTAGGATGTGTTTCAACAGCAGCAAACTTAAGGTGTTCTGAGCTCCCAGCAGTAACCTTGGAAGTGTTCAAGGGCTTTTTTTTTCTTAAAGCCATTTGTACGTGCTGGCCCTGTTGAACAAACCTAGTTTTCCTTTCCTATGAGCGTGTTTGCTGCACAGATGGCTTCAGCTGTATTCCATGTTCTGGCTGAATCATGGTGGTTGTAACAGCATAATAAAGTAGCTAGAACCTGTTACCCACCTTTACAACAATATTTACGTGACATGGCTACTCATCAATGTAACCATTTCTGGTTACTTTGTTTCTCTTAGCAGAGTGCTCACAGTTCCAAGCACTGCTCTTGCTTCCATCACAGCCATCAAGGGAAGAAAGTATCTTTGTGTAACATATAGGCACAAGCTATGTGGTTTTAGTATTTATTGTAATATCAAAAGTATAAAACTGTACAAAATACAAAGGCAGAATGTGGCAGTGTTTTCTTTAAGCTGTCAAAAAATTGTACTTAAATCCAACTGGTTATACTGAGAGCTAGGAAATTTTGTTGAGATACCATTAGACAAATAAAATCATAATGATTTAATTTTAACCTTTTTTCTTTAAAGAAAATTTCTAAGTGAGCTTTCTAGTGACTTTTCCACACTTTATTTTGATGTATAATGCCTGCAGAATACCTTTACTCCAAGAGTTAGAGCCAGAGAAGAGATGAGAGGGGAGGTAGTTTTCCATTTACTCGGCCTTAGAAATGACACATTTTTATTTTCACTAGAGAGCCAGCAGAGTGTTTAAGTGTTCAAGCCCTTCCTGGGAAGTGATGAGGAACACACAACAGATTTCCCTGCATATATCTTGTAAGAGATTGAAAATGAGAACAAACCCACACCACACTGGGCCTGGCCTTAAGTGGTGGCAGTTTCTGTTCAAAATCAGACACTATTTCTCAATGTTCTGCATGTTTCACTGTTCTTTAGAAATAAACCACTGAGCTTTATTGGTTGCTCAGGAGGACTCACTGTGGTACAATGCTTTTGTGGGTGGAAACTGTCACTTAAGCAGACAAGCTGGCCTTTCAAAAGCAAACTGATCATACACTTATTACACTTATCCTTTCACTCTGCTATATTGTTTCAATTTCTTAGCTTTCTTACATTTTTTATGTTAAACCTTATGTAGAAAGGACACAGGTTTTTAAAGTTCTTTTAGATTAACACAAAGTAAAGGGTTTAAGTCCACTTTTTTAGTAGTGAGTATTTCAGTTGTGCATCAGTCCCCCTTTTTATTTTCTCATTCAATAAAGTATGAAAGTAAATAAAGTTCACATTGGTTGCTTGTCACACTGACAGTACTGGCTTTCTGTGAAAAACAGAGTAACAAGATCTGTGTTTCTGACACCTCAAAAGAGCACAAGAGTTTGAAATCTTTTCAGGACTTAGCACTTGGCTGATAACACCTGTGCCCAGAGCTTCAGGGCTGTTCCATGACCACAAGCATTGGAGTGTCAGAGCGGCTCCGCCCTGGTTGTTGCTGTGATCCTCTCACCAAACCTGCTGCCCAGCACAGGATATAGTGAATCAAATTACAGTCTTCTTTCCTGAAACTGGACAGTTTTTGCTTGTGTTCAAGACTGATGAAACATTTACTAACCATAAATTAAGTGCTTTAAAAAAATCATCAAGGCTGTTAACTTTTCACAAGTTTCAGCAGAGCTCAGTACCATCTCTGAGAGGAGACAGCTCATTTCATATATACATATATATTTATCAAAAGCACCATGAACAGTTCCTTCTTTTACAGCCATGATGTCTTGTCAATCTCCAGCAGTTTCAAACTGCAGATAAATATGAAACAGCAGAACTGAGAAACGCTGCCTGCATTAATTTACACAGTTCCATTTTCCCTGCAACAGACTCGTGGGGATCCTTCTGTACAAGACATTTCTCCTTGTCTCACATCCTGAGGTCAGTTCTGCAATGCCTTGGCACAGTCCATCTCAGCTTCCCAATTTACTGTGAACTGTAGGCTCCCGCAGCCAGCAGCAGGTTCCTGCGTGTGAAATGGAGATGAACAACTGGGGTTGATTTGGTCATGTATGTACCCAGTAACAAGTCCTGTGAGTTTTCAGGCAAGTTTATGTGTCCAGTGGCTGTAGTAAAGTCATCAGTTTCTAAATCTTCAAATGCCTTCACAGCATCCCACAGACGAACTGTGTTATCCATTGAACCTAAAAAGAAAAAAAACCCCACACAACAGTTTATAGGTATTTTATTAATAAAATGGTATATAAAAAATGTTGCTGGGGAGCATGTTAACAGAACTAAAAGCTCTGAAAGCAAGAGACTATAGCAAGCATCTAACATACTGCATACACACATAAAAGTTACCAGGATTTCAGCTTTCCTGTAGTCTAAGCTGCTGTCCTGTAGACAAAGCAAAAAGAACTGCTCTCAAAACACCTGGGTTTGGATCAAATCACCTACTACTGAAAAAGCAGGACCATCCTGTGGGCTGGTCCTCCTTTTCAGTGGTAGGTGATGTGATCCAATGATCCAATGCCAACTGCAGGTAAAGTTTATGATTTTAAGTCACATAATAAGAGTTTCTTTGTATGGTATAGGGAATACAGTGGAATTTCGCACGCTCAGTGGCCTGTGCTTTCACTGGAGCACTGGCAGATAAATTGGAATAACCACTAAGCAGGCTGGATCAAACCTGTACCCTATCTGTTAGCTTTCACTCCTGCAGCAGTAGCTCCCAGAGGAATCTCACTGCACTGTATTTAGGAACATATTACTAAACAAATCTAGAATATTCCTAGCCTGGTTTCATGAGGAAATTACCCTCATGTAATTAGTCTCTGTCCATCATTTCTTCAACTTATTGGCTAATTTCAAGCAGTTGACAAAACAGACTAAGTTTCAAATTCATGAAAGAACTACACATTTTAAAAAAACAGTTCACTGAACATAGACAAAACTTTGTGCCTCCATGAAGGGAAAACTGGCAAAGGAGCTCTAATATATTAGACACCAGAGAACCCATGTGGACAGGAAGGAAACACAAGCAAGCTTCACAAGTTCTGCTGCTCACAGGCCTGTTCATTAATATTATGTGCCCATATCTACATCAAAAATCTACCATGAAGAAATAGTAAGGGTGTGGATAACTCATATTCCTTTCTATCCCTTCCTCTTTCTTTAGTCCTGCATTCCCAGTCCCATCCCATTCCAGTATCCTGCACCTCTCTAGTCCAGCCACTTTTTGTCTGCCCTAGGGTTATTGCTACAGATTCCACCCCAACACTGTACAGATTCACAACCTTCACTATCATCTAAGCGCATAACACCTTCAGTTCCTGGAAGGGTGAGGGGTCACGCTTCAGTGAAGTACTCGCCTTTGTACCAGCAGTTTTAAGTTGCTGCTTTTGCTAAGCAAGTGATTCTTCTTTGTCTTTCTCAATTTAAGGAACCAATTATATCATTCCTGTTCAGACTTACGGAACACGATGGAAACTTCACTGTTTCTGGTGAATTTTACCTGATGCTAAAATCTCCCCATCTCTACTGAATCTGAGCGCGTAGATAGTGTCAGTGTGCCCTTTCAATTCGCCAACCATCAAGCCATGTCCGATATCCCATAGCAGAACTCTTCCATCTGTTGCTCCAGTAGCCAGGAATCTTCCATTAGGGGAAAATGCCAATGAATGAATTGGTCCCTAAAATGGACATTGAGGGGCAACCAAACAAGTTAATTAAGTCTACTCACATTCAGCCAAACAAACTGTGTTTGTTTGAAACAGTATTGTTTAGAATCTCATCACAGAAATAAAATCTCTTTTACACTGAATAATATGGCTTTACCTTATGTCCAGTGAATATTCTTACACAATTCCCATTCAAAACATCCCAGAGCCGTATAGTCCTGTCTGCTGAGCCTGTGGCAATATAGTTGGAATTCGGATGAAATCGGGTACACGTGACATCAGCAAGATGGCCAGCAAATATCCGTAGTGGCTGATAGTGATCTGTTGCCCACAGACTGAAAAGAAAAGCTTTATTAATAAAAAGAACCCTAAAGAAGTTCAGTACCTGTCCCTGTGGGTGCAGCTCCAGAAGAAGCCACAAACATGCTCAGAGGGCTGAAGAACCTCTCCTGTGAGGAAAGGCTGAGAGAGTTGGGGCTGTTCAGCCTGGAGAAGAGTTGCTTCTGGGGAGACCCTATTGTGGCCCTTCAGTACTTGTAAGAAATGTGAGGACAGACTTTTTATCAGGGCCTGTTGTAACAGGACAAGGGATAACAGTTTTAAACTAAAGGAGGGTAACTTTAGACCAGATAAAAGAAGACATTTTTATAATGAGGGTGGTGAAACACTGGCACAGGTTGCATGGAGACGTGGTGGATGCCCCATCCCTGGAACATTCAAGGTCAGGTTGGACGGGGCTCTGAGCAACCTGATCTTGTTGAACATGTCCCTGCTCACTGCAGGGGAGTTGGACTAGATGACTTTAAAGGTCCCTTCCAACCCGAACTATTCTGTGATTCTACGACCTGTAGAATTTCATACAGGTCATTTTATTAAATTAGCAGGAATTTTTTTTTTTTGAAAAATATACCTCAGAATTGAGAAATAAAGAATATTCTGTCAAGCTGGTAAACAACTGGAAGAGAATACTTCTAATCAGAGGAGTCACATTAGAGGACATCATCTCTTTAGTCATCAGATAATATGATGTGTGTTGAAAAAAATAGTAAAACTACATTAAAACATTTCTTCAGTATTTTTACTGACATGAAATAAAATTAATTTTCAGTAATAGGGTAGACTAGAGTATATTAGCAAATCACTTTCAGGGTTAATCCACCACAAACTGACCCAGACAAATAAAAAACACATCCAGTTTCTTACCGAGCCACTCTGTCGTGTCCCCCTGACACAAAGTAATAACCATAAGGAGAGAACTGTGTATCCCATACTGGATAGTTGTGTCCTTTATATCCCACCAAACATGTGAATGTTTGGAGACTCCACAATCTGACAGTGCCATCCTCAGAACAGGACAACAGATAGTTCCTGTCACAGGAGGAAAGTACAGTGCATTACATATCCAGCTCACACTGGGGCTGTGTAACCATTGCATAAACACTGCAAAATGTCCATGATAAAACTGTCCCCTGAGCAGCACCTGTTTAGCATGTCACACGTAAATCAGCATTTTGGTGGGGTAAGCAACAATAACCAATTCAAGCAAAATCCAGTCCTAGGCCCTTATGCAAAAGAGAAGATTGGACACTGATGATTAATTCTGTACTGAGGGGAGAGAGAAAACCCCCCCCACACCACAGAGTTGGTCTTTACTCAGGAATTCCAGTTATATGAAAACATTACTAGTAAACTGCTATGCTATGTTACTTTTAAAAATCTTTTAATGTAACTCTGAACAAAATTTCAGGATTTCTTGAAATAGAAATCATATCATGTTCACATTCTCAATTAATAATTATAGACTATGAACACATAGTCTATAATGTTCCACTCAAAGTTCACTTATCAGCTGTGTTTCTGTGATGTTTGTTTCCTGACTAGACACAAGCAAAAGCAAAACTTGAGACATTTAAACCTTTTTTCTACTGTCCAGACTCCCATATCTATGTAATGGGTTTAAATCTCTTATTTTAAAGACACTGATACATTTTGAAAATGTCTCAATAGAATATGAGAAATTTGAAGTGTAATGATGTGCTACAGATTCTGGTTTTATATTTTGCAATACTATAAGTTAAATCAGTGCTGCAGTATTTTTCCTCTATCTCAGTTAGTTAAAACCCAGCTTAAACTACAGTTTGCAAAATAGATGGTCTATTTTGCTATCTATGAACCTCCAAAACAGTGCTGGTATTCTCAGCTTCCATTGATTTCAGTAATAGTTGACAGTGCTCAACACCCTGAGCATTATGAGCACTTGCATAGTTTCTTACAAGCTACATGAACAAGAATTGCTTTAACCTGGAATAAGCTTCATTAAGAGTAGGTTTTCATTCATTAGCATGCAATTAAAACTGAAGACAAGCAAACTAGTTAGCTTTTACCTATCAGGACTGAAGCTGGTGCCATAGACAGGTCCACTGTGACCATATAAAATCTTCAACTCACTTGCTGTTTTCTCATCCATGATCCTCTCCAAGACATCATCCGATTCTTTGTCAATAAGACTGAGGTCTGCAAGATTTCAAAGTTCATGTATCAGAATAACTGTCAGAAGTTCAAAAATAAATGTCATCATGACATCATCTCAGTTAAATATCAAGATTAAGAAATGTTTGCAAGGTATCCAGTTTCCACCACAATACATTATAACACAAACAGCAGAATTAAAGAAGCCTAGTTTCCATGAATTTGTGTAGGTGTTGAGCTACAGGACCTTCTCCTCAATCCTTCTCAGTTCCCTCCTATCATTTCCTCCAGGATACCTCTAGTCTCTCGCCTAGATCACCTAAATCTAACTGTCCACTACACCCAGTGGTTACCATCCAGTTAAGAAGCAAGATGGCTAGTTCCACACTAGTTATGGCCAGTTCCACACTAGCTATGGCTAGTTCCAAGCTCTGTGCACTGACCGCCTCACAGCAGGGGTAC
Organism: Pseudopipra pipra; assembly: GCF_036250125.1. Classification (NCBI taxonomy): domain Eukaryota; kingdom Metazoa; phylum Chordata; class Aves; order Passeriformes; family Pipridae; genus Pseudopipra; species Pseudopipra pipra. The sequence goes on along the minus strand of NC_087556.1, from coordinate 24,608,655 downwards.
ATGACCAGATTTCTCATTCCTTTAGAATGTTTCTAATGGTAGTACATAAGATGTAATCATACATCTGTGCACATTTTTTTCTATGAAGTGAAGCATCTAACCACTGAAGACAACTCCCCTGTCACAGATATCTTTCCCTGTTCAGGCAGAACACAGCTGTCACAAGGCATGCATGCTCACATTAAGCGTTACTGTCTTAATTACCTGCTGCTGTTTTCACACTACGTAGCTTTTTTGGAGTCACAGACCACACTCTGACAGTAGAGTCAGCAAAGCCTCCTACAATCATGCTGGAGTCATCTGTAATATCCACTGCAGTCAGACCCTAGACACAAAATATCCATTTATATTGGTTGCACCAGTCATGATGCATTTCAAGTACTACAAAATCCTAAGAACTAATAAAAAGGTAATTCAACTTATTTACAAAAATAGATGGAATTATTCTAGGATAAACATAAACACGTGAATTCTTGCCCTATTAAAAATAAAACTCTATGTATGAAGCACAGTCAACAGCAACAAATAGTAACTGCCTTCCAGTATTCTGGTGCCAAACACCTACTGCATTCTGTAGGATACACTTAAGGCCCCACAGGAAAAGTGAAAGAAGGAATTATGGCAAAATCCAAGCAAAACCAAGGACCATGGAAATTTTATAGTTTAAGGAGTCTTTAAAGAGAATTTTGAACATTTTGGAACATAAACTTTGCAATGCCTATTCCAAATACTCCAATAACCCTTGCCAACACCGTTATGTCTTCTTTCTTTTTTAAGAGTAATGTTCAAAATTTTGATTCCCTTTTCCATATTATCCAAACTCTTCTTTCACCAACCTGGTAAGCATTAAGGAATGTGTAGAAACAGATGGAGGGCAGGCACTCTGGGCCAAGACGCACACGCCTTGCAGCTTCCTTCATATTCATTACTTTATCCAGCTTGTCAGAGTCTTTCAGTTCAGGCAGAGGAATTCTACACAAGAAGCACATGTTTTTACAAAATAAAAGCACCTTCCTTATTATTAATCCAAACAAATACTGTGAAACCTTCACATGCAATCCTATACCTCAATATTCAAATAAGAAACAAGAATTAGAAAAAATGAAAGATTATGTAGAAGACTAACTGATGAGAGAGCAAGCCAGTAGCTTCAGGAATTTCAGACAGGCTGAGGAACAAGATAATTAATAAATTGATTATGACCTGAAAAGATTAGTGAGTAACTAAGTAAAACTTTATCAAGGGAAATCTAGATTGACTTGAAGGGCAATGACAGAGGGTTATATGCTAAGGTTTCCATTACCTCCCTTAGAAGTTTTATGGCTAAAGCTGTGTACAGCTGAAATAGCCAACTGCTAAAAACGCCATGTGAACAGCGACGCAGACTTGGCACAACAAGCCTGGATTTTAAAGGCTTCCCTATGCATCGTTTCCTTGGTACCTGTTTTGGGGAGGAGCATTAGGGTCCTGCTTTTTACTTTTTGACCCTACATTATCTTTTTTAGGTTTTTTCTTCTTTGGCTTTCCTTCCTCATTTTCTCCTTCTTCATCTTCATCATCCAAAGGCACATCAAACTCTGGTTCTTTCAATAAGCCAAAGAAAACCTACAAGCCAATAAAACACACAAGACAAAACAGTAATTGCTGTTCTTACAAAAAACTAATTTTTTAATGGCAACTTTTCAGTGTAAAAGTCCAAGCAATAGAGCTGCCCCTTTAAAACTTCTGTTTAATATTACCACATATGTTACTGCTCAGCCCATAACAAATGTAGTACGTGTTTTTCTGGTTTACTTAGCAACTGATCTGGACAACTATAAGTTCTTCCACCATCTCTTAGCCCTTCCTTAAGGTGGAATCCCTACACCTTACCTAATTTATTTGTATAGTACTGTGGTATTACACAAACAGCCTTTGCAGTAACAACCGGTGGCAAGTAAAAATTACATCTGTTGTACAAAAGAGGAAGCCAAATAGTCAAGTGTTTATTTGAAAACTCCAGAGTAATTAATGAATTGGTTTATTTCAGTGGGCTGGACACAAGGTTGTCTCTCAAAAGGTTCAGCAGTTTCTTCCACCAAAGAGTGACATACCTTGATCTCTCTATTCCTGTCAACAACTATTTGTACAGTTCACTTCCTTTGTTCAGTTCATGCTGTCTTTTAAGATCTCAAGCTACAATTGTCAGTCTATGCTATGGGATCTCCCTAAAAAACTAGGGAAATTTGTTTAATTATAGAAGTGCAAAAATCTTTGCCTCCTACCTTTGCTTTATTAGCCTCTCGTTTTGCCTCCCCAGCCAAGCTTCCAACCATAGCATCTATCTGTTGTTTGCTGCGAGGCATTCCATCAAAGATATCAATGTAAAGATGCTCCTGAACAATGTTCCAGATCTGATTGTTCTGCTTTTCCTGAAGATGCCTCTTCAAGAGTTGGTAAGAGTCACGGGAAATACGCAGCACAAACTTGCTTGTTCGGAAATCCAGCATGGTCTCATTACCTTTCATATGCTCTTTCTTGGTTAAGCTAGACAGTACACGCAGGTCATCCTGGTAATAGCACTCCTGATCCCCATGAAACCTATTGAAACAATTTAACAAAGGTTTATTAGGAAAACATTGTCTTCTAAGGGCACACTTATTTACATTGCTTGAACATAAAACATATATGTAAGGACCATTTGGAAGCTACTGACTACATATGGGATTATTTTTCTGATGAAATTAAATTCATCCAGGGGGAGATACACCAGTGATTTACTCTGCATAGTAAGAGCATTCAGCAGTTAAAAAACAAGATGAAGAGAATACACAAATGGAACCTCTCAGGATGTCATACACCCAAAGAGTTCTTGCCTGAAGTAAATAGTTACGCTTACATGCTTATTTCCAGAAATTAAACCCTAATTTGTGGTACCATGTAGTACAGGGCATTTTTTATTACGCAGGACTACTTGGATGCCTTTATGTCTGATTCATTATATGAATATATACATTTCACAGTCTACGTGTTTCTCACTCTCCACTTGCATTATCTAATACCTAACATATGTTTAGAATTTTCCATTTTTACTCGACTTGTTATAAAATAGTTGTGGCAAGGGGCATTTTAACTATTTATTGTTACAGAACCATTTTTGCCGATCATGTGGAGGGAGACACAGTTATCCTTTTGGATTGAAGTATTTCATAACTGGTCTGAATCCAAAAAACAAATTAAATTTAATTTTATTTTCAATTAATAAACAAATGAAACATAGCAAGAGCACAGACAATTATAGATTAGCCATAAATTAACATCTTTAATCTCATTTGAAGAATTTCAATGTACATGCTATGATTTTAGCAAATACTTAGAGTGTACATTACTTTGGCATCTCAGTGCAATTTTCAAGTGCTAAAAAACGACCCCACAATCTTTCCCTAAAGATGAAACATCTCTTCATTGATACTTCTGCAGCAAGGAGCCCATCAGCACACCATAAACATGGTTCAAAATCTGCCAATGGACAGTTCAAAAGCATGTCGTCTGCACATGCAGACTACAGGAGACTGGAAAACAATTTAAGAACAGTTACTGCAATCCATGATGGCATCATTACTTCAGATTTCAAATCTCTTCAACTTTAAATAAGAAAAATAATATGGACATATGTATATGTATACAAACCTATGCTACTGTAGTTCACAGGTTTAACCAAAGCAGCAAACACAAAATAACACAAATGCACAAACGAAAATTAATTACCTTTCAAAAAAAGACTTTGCCTCACTCTCGTGTTGATTGTAGACCAATTCCAAGTACATGTGCACAAAGAGAGGATAAAACAGCTGAGACAACTCTGCTCGATGACAGTCCAGGGAACACTCGATGAAGTGTTTCAACCCGCTGTAGTACTCCTCGTACAGCGTCGGGTCCCCTTGCTGGTTGTAGGCCGACAGCACTGCGCTCACATCTGGCTGATCCTCCACAACCACGGCACCTCCGACTGCAAAACCATCAGCAAACAACAAGAGCTTGTCAGCCTGGAAGAGCCGGTGAGCAAACAGTGGCCACAACCCGCTGGTCAGGTGAGGCAACAAGCAAAACACGCCGTGTGACTGTTCAGCACCAAGTCTAAACCACAGAGGTGAAAGGGTGGTGGCACTTTACAGTCCAGCAGCCGATTTTCCCAGCACCTCCAGCAGCTTTTTGGGCTTTTCCTGCCAACAGCTGCCTGTAAGGTATCTAACCCAGTGCCTAATTCAGCCAGTATTATACATATAAAGGAAGAAGCCAGTAACATCACCAGAATAAGTTATCTTTACCACTAGGGCTAGAAACTCTCAAACGAGGAGCAGAATGTAAGACATACCCACTATAGTTATTTTGCATCCAGTAAAAAAGCAACTCAAGTTCATCAAGTGAACAATTCACTAAGAGCACCTCGCAACTGTCACAGAACAGGGACACTTTTAACATTCCGACAGCTCTGTTCTACACAGCAGTCGTTACACACTTTCATTGTCTTGTCTTTTACATAAAAACAATCGTATTAGGTGGTGGCAGGAACAAGCTGACTTTATGCTGTACATTCACTGGAACTCAGACTATCAGTTCCTGAAATTTCATTATACTATTCTGTAAAGCTGCCTCACAGAACCCCTTGATTAACAATACTCAGAAATTAATTATCCAAAGGACATCTCAGGTACCCAGCAACTCGATCCAGAAATGCAGAATGCCTCATCCACAAGCACCTTATGCTTCCATCAAAATGCAGCCTGTACATCAGACCTCCGTTCTCATCCCTGCTAACTACAATGGAAATCGAGTCTCCTGCTACTCTGTTAGTCGAAATGGGACACAAAGATATGGGGAAGCACCTCTCACTTCGACAGTGCTCCCTTCAAACACGACAGACACCCTATCCTTGGTCCCTTGCTCCAGGAGATCCGGACTTCTCCACGGATTGCATGGGAAATGACACACACAGGGACCTCCCAGCAGTCCGGGTTAGACTCTCCGGGGCATGACCTGACACCGACTCTCGTGTTCCAGCACCACGGGGAAACCCCGAGGCTGCGAGCGGCACACTGGCCCCCTCTCCCAGGGGTCCCGCCGGGAGGAGGCACCGACCCCGCAGCGGCCGCGGGCCCCACCTTTCCCCGGCGGCACGGCGGCAACTGCGGCCACCCCGGGGCTGGAAGTCGCGACAGTGGCGACGCTGCCTCCGATGGCGATGGCGGCAGCGCCGGTGCCCCGGCCGAGCAGCGCCTCTCCGGAGTCCGCGTCGCTGCCGGAGCCCCCCAGGAGCCCGGCGCTGGCGGGGCTGAGCGCGGCGGAGCCCAGGTCGTCGCCGAGCAGGCGGGCTTCGCGGCGCAGGATCTCCTCGGACTCGCGGAGGTTGCTGCGCCGCAGGAACTGCAGCACGGCCACGAGCGTCTGCCGGTCCAGCGCCGCCGGGGAGGCGGCCGGGCCCGGCGCCACGGGCTTCGCGGGCGCCGCATCCCCAGCGCCCGCCGCGGCCTCTCCCTCCGCCGCGGCGGCCATGGCGGCGGCGGGAGCGGCGGCGGGAGCGGCGGTGGCGGTGGGCACCGCGGGCGGCGGCGGCGGCGTCCCCGCCTCGGGGTCCGGCTGCGCCGCCGCCACCTCCGCCGGCTCCTCATGCAGCGCCGCCATCTTGCGCCGCCGCGGCCGCCGCCACGCGCGACTGCCCTTGCGACAGTGAGGGCAAAGGACGGGCAAGCGGCCGCTGCTTCGGGCACGCGACAGCTTCGTTTTGCGACGCTGGCGGGAGCGCTTTCCGGCTGTGAGGGGCGGTGGGAGCAGGTTTGTGAGGGGGTTTCACGGGGCTCCTTGGAGGGTATCAAGGATGCGGCCGTGCTCCGAATTAGGTTAATTAGGGCTGGGCCTCTCGGTTTTTCAGGTATTTCTAATACTGCTTCTTTTATTCGTGTTTGTTAAACAGAAGTTCTTTTGTACTCGTGGAAAGAGTGAGAGAGCAGGGGGTGTTCGGGCTGGAAAAGGCTCCGAGGAGACCTTAGACCACCTTCCAGTGCCTAAAGGGGCTACAAGAGAGCTGGAAAGTGACTTCTTACAAGGGCGCATAGTGACAGGACAAGGGAGAATGGCTTTAGACTGACAGAGGGCAGGTTTAAATTAGATATCGGGAAGAAATTCTTCCCTGTGAGGATGGTAAGGAACAGGAACAGGTTGCTCAGAGAAGCTGTGGCTGCCTCACCCCTGGAAGTGTTGAAGGCCAGGTTGGATGGGTCTTTGAGCAGCCTGGTCTAGTGAATGGTGTCCCTGCCCATGGCAGAGGGTTGGAACTGGGTGATCTTTAAGGTTTCTTCCATTTCATTATGTCACAGAATTAAAACCTTATTTCGAATGAAACTGGTATCTTATGATTGACGTTATTTTGTGACAAATTAAACGTGTGCTATCGCTTCACTAGAGAGTCACTTGAAAAAAACTAAGAAAAAGAACCCTCGGTCTATAAAAACTGCAGAGCAGTTGTGACTCAGCGCATGCGTGGTGGCTCTGCCCCGTGTCCGCCCTGACTACATTTCCCAGCGTGCCCCGCGGCGTCCCCGCGCATGCTCCCGGCGCCGCGGAGAGACCCGCGGTGATCGCGGTCCGTGGACATGGAGGAGGGCGCTGGGAGCGGGGTCTCGGGGCCGTCGGGCGCGGATGGAGCGGGAGCGGGAGCGGGAGCGGGAGCAGGAGCAGGAGCAGGAGCAGGCCCGGCCCCGGCCGATGAGGACCGGGACATGGAGGGGGCCCCCAGCTGCTCGGGGTCGCGCTCCGTCCCCTTCGAGTTCCAGCGGAGCCGCTCGGAGTCCACCGGCGATGAGGACGACGACGACGACGAAGACGACGACGAGGAGGAAGAGGAGCTGGAGGGGGACGCCGGGGCTCGGTTCGGGACGGATGACGGGGAGCACGACTCGGGCGACGACCGGGAGGTAAAAGGGGCGGGAGGGTTCCCGGGGCTCTCCAGGCCCCGCTCCCGACGTGCCCCGCGTGTGGGAATGGGGCGTTTTAATGTTTGTTTTATTGTTACCCGAGTTCACTTTGTCCGTCTCATTCCAAAGAAGCCCTTACAAACTCTCGCCGTGGCTGAGAGGGTGGTAGGCGGTTGCACGTGGGCGAAATGAATGGTGGTGTTGAGGGAAATAAAGCCCTTCAGTCGGCTTTCAGACGAGAGCAAACGGGACGTAAAAAACTAATGTGTTACCTTCTTCACACGCATTGAATTCTTCACATTTGCTATTGAAAAATTTGTTCTTTTTTTGAGATAGTGTTGTTCAGACAGGAAAGTTGTTGTGGAACTACTTGTGTGCTTTCCTGATAAGCATATTTTCGTGAACAGAATTCAGAGCAGTGAAGTTTCATTCTTTGCTTCATTATGTGTTTGTATAATCCCTAACTGTGTGTAGAAACAAGAGATGGCTGTCCCTTGTGATATAAACTCGTTATATATCTTGATTGTGGGCCCCAAAACGCCTGATGAGCATTTTCAAATAATGATATTGTTTGCTACCCCTGTCCACTTCAACCTTGCTGACTATTTGATATTTTTTAAAGGAGTTTATGCAAAAGAACTTTTCTCAAAATGATTGTTTAAAGTTTGCTTTTTAGATATGATTTATGAAACCAGTTGGATTGCCATTCTCCAAAAGGTCAATTTAGAAGGCTAGGTGAAAGTCTTTAGAAAAGATCTGTATATGAGGAGTGATTGACCTCTTAGGAAAAGCCATTCCTCTAGCCTGTTGATCCCAGGTTTTTTCATGGTTTAAGGCTACGGTATATTGGAAGTTGCAATCAGGAAATGTCAGGGCTTAGCCTGTGTATTCAAACTCTTACAAACTGTCTTTGTTTGTAGCGTATGATAAACCTCACAGAGTTGACCCCTTATATCCTGTGTTCCATCTGCAAAGGTTACTTTATTGATGCTACAACTATTACAGAATGTCTGCACACCTGTAAGTATCAGTGTTATCTGTTTAAGAGTTTAGTTGCAAATTCAAACAAAATCAGTGTTGAGATGTTCCGGGTTCACAAAAATAATTGTTTGAAGTGAATGTGTGTTGTGTTTATTCTGTTCTATAAGGGACATATATTTGTGCATACTTAAAGCATCAGAAAATCATGAAATCACTCGATCACCAAGTCTGCTTTCCAAGTTAAGAGGGAAAACGATGTAAGAAAAGAAAAAGCCCAAATAAGACAAAAATAGGGCTGCTATGTACACTTTCTTAATTACTTTTTTTAAGTAGGCTCCAGGAATTTGAGTATATAACTGAGAAAAGAAAGTTAAGTGGCTCTGCTTATAGTGGACTAAAGAGTTTCCTAAACTGTTGTTGATGTGAATTCACAAAGTTCCATAAGCATCTGTGTGGAAGTACCAGTTCAGATACAGAAATTGTGGTCTGCCCCCATGGGAAAGTTTGTCTATAATCTCATGAATAGAAATAGATGGGTAATAAAAAAAAATTATTTCGATATGCTTGTCTTGTTCTTCTTCCCCTCAGTCCTAGTGCTGACAGCTTTTCCCTTGGTAACAGAACTATTTTCTCTTAAAGCTAATAAAACCCTTTCTGTGAAGCTGATTTTCAGCTACACCCATGTTCCTACCTGAATCCGAGAATCCTGGCTTCCTAGACCTCCCAGCCACTCACAATACGAAGAGGGAAAACTCTTTTTCATTTTTTCCCCCCCTTTTTGGGGGCACTGATGACTAGTTTGTTATATAGCTGATAGTGTTCAGCACAGTTTGTAATTTAGGAAAAAGCACAATTGTTAGTAAGGACGATGTAATGTTGCAAGTGCAGCTGTGGTGGTCTCATAGAAGTTTCCTGGTAAATGTTGTGGAAAAGTTTGTTGTATTCAGGCTTGTTGGGAGCTGATTTGATAGTAGGTTATATATTCTAGATATTTTCACTTGTTAGCTTTCCTTCCAAGTTTTTTAAGTACATGTAAAACAGAATGAAAATGGCAGTTATGATTTCTTACTTTGTTTCTACTGAAACTGTTTTAGGATATTTTTCAGCAGTCAATATTGTGTTGTCTTAGTTCTACTCATGTTCTAGATAACACAGTTGCAACATTGAACACCCACCTTTGCATCAGTTGAATTAGGAGTGTTCGATGACTTACTTCATTTTGCCTCTTGACAAATTTTATTTGGGAGGTCTGGGTGTAATTGTTCCTCTTGCCTGAACAGATGGCACTGTATAATGGACATGTGACTCCCACGGGGTTTCTTTTCTTTACAGTTTGTAAAAGCTGCATCGTGAGACACTTCTACTATAGCAACAGATGTCCAAAATGCAATATTGTTGTACATCAGACACAGCCCCTTTATAATATCAGGTAATAAGTTTATGCCATTTTTTATAGATTTGCTGCTTGCTTTTAAATGTTTTGGTTTGCAGACTTGTAGTGCTTTCCTATTTCAAATGAAGGAACAGCTGCAAGAAACACATTGTGTTCTTTGTTTATGTAAGTTTCATCTCAATAGTTAAGATAAAAACCCCTCAATATACTGTTTTATCTAGTTTGTATCCATTTCTAGGGTTTATTACCTTCTACCCTGGTTATTTTTATGTGTTTACTCAATGTTGGAGGTGATATGAGCCGCATCATACAAAGATAAAGCTTTGTTGGCATGGTATACTTATTAACTGAAAATTGAGTTTTAACTTCTTGAGCTGTTCACGAAGGGTGGTGCTTTGAACTTTACATGACTTTTGTTGGAGCTCTGCTGTCAGGATGTGTATTTTGAAAGATGTGGAGTTGCTGCTCCACATGCTCCTTTATGTACGACATGTTTCAACAGTGTATTTTGCATCTTTGTTACAATAAAATGAAACCCTTTCATGTTGCACCAAAGACTTTCTTTTCTTTTTTCTATTTCGTAGACTGGACCGGCAACTGCAAGACATAGTCTATAAATTAGTTGTCAATCTTGAGGAAAGTAAGTCCCTTTCTTTATTGCCATATAGAAATTGAAAAGACTGAACAGGAAACAGAGTAATTAAAAGCCCTGTTTCTACTCTGGACTCTTTAAAATAGTTTTGTAATGTTTGGTTATAAACCTTAATGAATTAACTGAGATTGCTGTCATATTTCTCCCTGCTAAGTGCTATTAAGGGTAGCAATGTATCCCCTATCTCGTGAAACACAGGTGTCACTGTATTCAGGTAAACATCCAGGCAATATTTCATAGTCATGCCTTTTATTTTTGTAGAATTATACTATATTTTGTGTAACAAGTTCACTTGACTTGGTTGAAATAAGTTGCTAAGACTGATTCTCTCAAATTCTTTTATTTTTTTCTTCCTTTCTGCCATATTTATTTGTCTGATTTTTAAATGTGTTCACTGTCTCATTTACTTTCAACTTTGGGAGCCAACAATCTAGTGGATATGTATGGACTATAAAAAGTATAAAAAACAGTCATGGACGCAGAAGGTACTGTTTTTTGCAGCTATCTCAGTATGATTTATGGCAAATTTCTCTGATTTCTTCCCAGTTTTTACTAACAAAATCTTATTCTGACTATCTTAAGTTTCTCAACCTCATATGGAATACTAGTGATGGTGAAGGTCTGTAGGAAATTTGAAAATTTTTACTGTTCTGACCATTGGAATTTACATGGATATTTTCAGCATCTGAAATAACATTTCAATCTGTGTATTGTGGCTTTTCTTTTTTTCAGGAGAGAAAAAACAAATGCATGACTTCTATAAAGAAAGAGGATTAGAAGTGCCCAAACCAGGTGAGCTGTAATCACTTTAGGGGACGCTGTTAGGGAAGTACTTACTATATAATTTATTCATAAGACCTTAAAATATTAGCTCACAACTGACAGAGATGTGTGTATTGGAAATTTGGAATTCTTGGTTATCTGACTACTATAACTTGTCACAGATGTCAGATTATGAAAATAGATGGAATTGGCAACACTTAAACCCAGATAATGGTTGGATTTTTTTAGCTATATATTTTGCCTACAACCAGGAAATGTATGTTAGATTGTGCATTAATTTTATTTTCTGGACCTTAATAAATAATAGACATTACAAAGGAATAAAAATAAGAACTTCAAAGTCTGCTCACAGATTAGGGATTATTCTAATTATTTTGTGTTTTACTATCAAACAAACAGCTCTTAGGAGAAGGACCTTGCTGGAAGTACTAAAATGCTGGTTCAAATACACAGCATACAATGTAGGAAGACCTGATTTAGAAATAAAAAATAGGATAAATTGTATGGGCTTTTTTTCCTGATGAGTTCTTCTGTTTTGCTTGGTGCATATTAGCATCTTATGCTGTTTTTATTTCAAATTGTCTTTGCATTTTGGCTTTTTGAATATTTTAGCTGTCCCACAGCCAGTTCCAACGAGCAGAGGAAGACCTCGTAAGGTTCTAGGCTCAGTGTTCCGGATTCCACCGGAACTTGACATCTCCATACTTCTGGAGTTTATTGGGTGAGTTGTGGGCAAATGTAAGAGCAGCTGGCTGACATGAAGGTGCTGCTTGTGTGTGTTGGACCATTAACTGGCCCTTGGTTTTCATTAAATGTGCATTTCTTCATCTCAAATAGCAGTGGGGAGTTGGTTTTAACTTAGAGTGCAATAGTGACAGCCAATCATAGCTAGATAATGCAAATAATTAAATGCTTAAGATGTGTCTTTCTATAAAAATAGCTTCCCAGAAAGTGTAGTTTTAAAACTTACATGCGTTTTGGTTTTGACAAGGTAGCACAGTCTCAGTAAACTGAACAGTGGAATCCCTGTCTGTTCCAGTCCCCTCATCCCTGTAGGTGGCAGTACTGTTAATGCTGGCTGTCCTTGGATTGGCTTGTGGGAAGTGTAACTCTTACCTCTACCCAGATTGTGCCTCCTTTTGGCCTGAATTTGTCTGAACAAAACATTGAGACCTCCAATACATAATCATAACAAACTATTACACAAATGACATAAAATTAAGCCCTCGGAAACTCAGAAGTTCTATTGGCAAAGCATATCTTGATTCAGCCTCACTCTTTGTAGACATCTTTCTGTATGTTATGTCCAGTTTCTCCACTGTGTGTCACTTTATTCAGAGTACAGAACAAATTTTCTTCATGGGTAAATTTTAGTAAGGTAGGTGGTGGCGTGTGGTTTTCTGTTTTGTTGGCTTTATTTTTGTGTTGCCCATCGTGTGTCTTCTTTATTTCTTTAAATGGATGAGGAGTAGGACTGCGGGAAGAAAAGGGAAGGTCTTAAAGCTGAACCTCTAGGGAACAAAAGAATATCCTTGTGTGTTAAAGTTTTGACTCCAGGCTCTCAACTCCATTAGACAGGTTTACTGGCACAAATCAGTCATCTGGTAGCTCAAGCTGGTACCTCACTAGAGGGACCACAACAAAAGAAATCCCTGGGCAACTACACTATTATGACCTAAACTCCCCATCCCTCATGGAAGTCCAGAACAATAGTGATTTTAGGGTCTGGGATCTTCTCATTCTTCTTTGGTTCACTGTTTCATTATCCAGTGCTTGCTGTGTGATCATCTTCACATCCTCTTTAGTCTGTTCTGGTCAGTTCTGTGGTCCATGTTGTGATACAGTTGTTACTGTTCATATACGACAATTTATGGGCTGTCCACTCCCGCTGTTATTTTTTAAATAATATTTAAGGTGCTAGCTTTGTCCGTTCTAACTCTTGTTAATGTTCAGGTTGTTAGCTGCAGGTTTTGCTGTAACCCATCTTTGATTTGTGCAACAGAGCCATGTAGTTCAAGTAGAGTTCAACTTGCGGCCTAACAAACAATCCTTGCTACTAATGTCAAGCAAGCACTCAGCTGCTTTCAAATAATATAAAATTCTTGACACTGTGAATCCACATACCTGACTTAATTTCAGTTCATTTTCTCATGCCTGCCTTGCAGCTGAATGCTTACAAGCACAGCTGACAGCAGTGGGAATCATTACTAAAACTGTCGAGTGTTCTGCAGGCAAAACCAATCTTGGTTCATCTTAGTTATGAGGGATTAATAAAGCATTTTGGATAAAGCAAACTTGGAATAGCCAGAAGAAATTGTTACTTTGAAATTCTCTATTGCTGTTTAGAGTATATAATCTAGTCACCTGTGGCTGTGGAACTGTATCAAATAAAATGACAGCTGTAGTGAAAAAGCTTTTCTATGTTTCTTAGCTCATGATAGCTTTACTTAACTCTGATATCTGATGTATATTTAGAGGTGGAGATGCTCAATTACGGTAACTTGAAGTGCTGTGCTAATGTGTGGTCTGCACATTTATTTGTTATACCAAATGGTCAGTTGATTTACAGTGATGTTTGATTTTTGCCTTCTCCAGTGCAATGAAATACTTAATTTTTTCCTCTCTCATGTGTACTTGCTAATGCAGTGCAAGAATAATGAAATGTCGTGGATTGGGTTTAATTAAGGGACAAATTTATATATTGCACTACAAGAAGAAGGTGTGGAGTATGGATGATCAGTGGTAGGTCACAGGCTCCAGATGTGCAAATCAGTGAACCTTGGTGGAAGCCAGCTGGGAATTTGGTCATTTGCCATCTTTGTGTGTATTTCACATTCCAGAGAAACGCTGCTTTTCTGAGTCCCGAGATAACATTAATACTGTCATATAAATAGTCTGGAAGGCCAGCAACTGGCTCAGGGAGCCCTTTAGGTGTTTATGTGTGTTCTGTGAGTAACTTCTTAGGTACTGTCTGCTGAAGTTCCAAATATCAAGGACCTTGAAGTATGGATATTTAAGCAGCATTAATATTGCAACCAACTCCTATGAAAATTAATGTTGTGTTTAAAAATGGCTGTAGGCTGTGTTGGTTTTTACTCCCATTTCATGTAGACAAACCTTAAAGTCATAAATAGTTGAATTCACAAGAAAAAATTGAGCAGAAAAATAAGGGATAGGAGAAAAAGATGTATAAATTTAGTCTAATATTATTTCATGTATTAGAGCCTGAACTGGGAAAATAAGCTTGATATGCAAGACTCATAAATCAATAAGTCTCTGTTAAAAAGAGCTTGAGGATATTAACTGTTAGCTTTAGCAATATTGACTGTGTTTACTCTTGTTTTTTTTTTTCCAGAGCTAACGAAGGCACAGGGAATTTTAAGGTACAGATGTGATTTGAATTTTTCTTTTATGGTTTATTTCAGAAATAAGTATACCCTGAATGTATTTAGTTTAGTTTGGTTTTCCTACACTGAATGCAGCCTGAACTTTCATCAGCATAGTAATAACCAATATTGGATTGCAGTGTGTACTTTCAAATCTATTGTTATATGCCATCATGCCTATCTAGCATTTTTTCTTCTTTTTACCCTTACATTTCACAGTATATTTTTCATGTTCTTGCCCTTATATCACCTCCTACCCTTTCTGTCTCACATTTGCCCTCCTTTCTGCTTTATTGTTTGTCCTGTTGGTTTTGGGCTACACAAAACAGGGCAGTTGTGACGCCCCACCCTTAAGGGAAATTCCCTCACGAGAACTAGATGTAGAACTTAATATATGTATATAAGGGATATGATATATATATATATATATGAGTTATACTTAATATATAAGGGGCTTCAACTGTCCTTTTTGTAAGTGGGGATGGGGGAGTAGAGAACGGGTTACCAGGTCTATGGCCATAAACAGATTTATACATGCAGCAAGCCTAAATTCAGCATCCTCAAGCTTGCAGCAGCAGGGTCCCCAGATCAGGTCTGACTGTAATTTCTAGCTCTTGCACATGAATAAATCAAACTATTGTTCCCAAAGCAGAGTTATCATGAATACTTATTTAAATGCATGATTGAATTCAAGGGTAGTCCATGACCCTCAGCTCGTTCTTTTATTTTGAAAGAATACGATGAACCTGGGTAGTAAATCACATCTGTTCAGAAGTCAACATAAAAATCCAATCAATTGACACAAAAAGTAATCCATTTATCACACTGAATGCAGTCATCTGCTCTGCCTTTGTGCCTTTTCGTGTAGTCGTCCATATCACCAGTCAGCTGTTTAAAATTTAATCCAAAGAATGGAAGCCTATTAAAATTTTTGAGTCTGACATAATGAATGTCTTCTTGTTGCAGTCCTGTCTGTGAAAGTATTTAGGAAAAAGCAAAAAGATTTAAGACTAGTCTTGCCCTTGTTTTCTGCATAATAGTATACTTTAATTGATTCTGGAATTTGATGGGCTATTAAGCATGAGCCATACTACTTCTAGAAAGCTAAAGGGCTTAAGCTCCTTGCATTATAAAATGATGGGGTTTAAGTATCTGAATTGTGTTTAGTATAGAAGCCTGATTTGGAGAAAATATGGAAACATTAGGAAATTTTCTTGTGCTTCAAATGAGTAAATCCTTGTAGGGGGAGAAGTTCTTAAAATAAAATAGGACTGAAGTCAGTCGCTGGTTATTTTTTTAAATGTTTTAAACAGAAGGAAGTTTAAATACAGAGTCTTAATACATATTTATTTCTTTCCCTATGAGGTAATCTGCAAGTAGATCAGAGAAAGGTCCAAAAATTTAAGCTGTCTCCCTTTGTTATTGGACGGTCACTTGGGTTTGGAGTTTACAAGGGATGAGGGCTGAAAATGTACATTGTCTTAAAATCTTTACTTATTCTTTGCAGCCTTTGGAAAAGAAGTTTGTGCGTGTTTCTGGGGAGGCAACAATTGGACATGTGGAGAAATTCCTCAGAAGAAAAATGGATCTGGACCCTGCTTGTCAGGTATGCACTTGCAGTGGCACGAGTTCCCTGTGATCAGTGTAATGCCTCTGCCTTGGGCAGACATTACCATTGTTCTTTAGATTCTAGAAGTAATGTTAGATTAATGCAGTAAGGATTAAAAAACTAATTGTTTGAAATGTTGTGATCTGCAAGGAGCAACTCTCCTAGCTCATTCACAACCTCTTTAAATTTTCATAATACTTTATTAATTGGATAGAGTTTTTAAAGTGCCCTTTAAGATTTCAGCTGATGAAATTCAAAACTAAGAGATACTGCTGTTTCAAAGGTAAAACTGGACAGGAAAGTGTGAGAATGTGGGAGTATATGAAGGCAGGAGCTGAATAACAATAAAATTTAACTGAATACAAACAAGGGCTAAGAAAGAATGATGGATGTGTTGAAATGAAAGGTGCGAATGCAAATATAGACACTTCCATCCAAATAAGAATTCAAAGGAGCAAAAGAATTTAGCTTCATATTTCTCAACCATTTTGAGAGGAACTGCATGTCAAAACCAGTTTTTCAATTCTTCAGTGTATTTCAGCAACCATTCTGTTGAGAAAATGTGGGAGTTCTGTAAGGTGTAAATAATTCTTAAAGCTGTCAATTATTGGAAAATCAAGCTGATACTGCTGTGAATAGGCAAATGGTGGAACTTAAATGCTGGGTTTGGAGTTAAGGCTGTTTTCATACAGCAGTAAGTGTCTGAGACAATACAGCATGGCTGTGTGCCTCAGTAATGAGTGTTTATTCATGCTGCTTACCTTTTAGTGGTGACAAAGCAAATCAAATATAAATTATTCATCGTGCTGAGGAAGTAATGTATTTTCATTTGCTGGTTTCCTCTCAGTGGGAGTTTCTAGCTTTCAGGTGGTGATGACTTGATATTCTGAACAAATAAAAGTATCCTCAAAATGAGGCTAGAGAAGCTTTTTGCATTGAGTTGTGGTTTATTTGAGGGGAATGAATTGTTTTGTTTGGATTTTCTTAAGTAGGACACCAGAATCTCAGTTTTCAGGAATTCTGAGCAGCTGTCATGGAAATTGCAGGTATTCATTTTTCAAAATTAAACTGGGCCCATTTGTAGTGGTCTTTCAGATTTTGCAATCTTGAGGTCATCTAACAGAGCTAACTTGAGCGGTTTTCCCCCATTAGTTACTTTCTACTTGGACTTTGCCAGACGGATATGATCCCCTATTAGTGGGCAAATGTTTTACTCATTCCCTGTTAGAGCTGATTCAGTGACCAAGGGATAGGTGTGGTACCCGTTCTGAACTGCTGACTGTGCTCGGGCCTCTTCGGCTTAATTTGTTCGTGTGCAATGTTAGCCAGTACTCGCCTCTCTTCATTGACCTGCACCAGATTGAGGTTAATGAAATTGTACAATAAGCCAGCTGACTCATGTGTGACAGTATATATAAAAGCAATTTTGAAGCCACTGCCTTTGTTCTTTTTTTTCCTAGTCTGAGACTTCAAATTATTTTCAAATGTCTGTATTTGAGTTTGCAAATGGAATATGATTCAAATTTCCTAGTTTATCTGAAGGTTAAGGCTTCATTTTTATCTACTTCTTGAGCTGGTAATTTATTCTTTCTGATGCTTTGTTTTGATCTCTGTGCTTTGGGCAATGATTAATTTTCTGTATGTGTTTATGTATACTTCTAATTACATGGTCTTTCTTGAATATTCTTGCTGGAATTTGTTAGGAGAGGGTGAAAATAATTTTTGAGAAACTGGAATCACTGTTAATAGCTGAGTAGATAACATTACATATGCGCTAAATACAGGCTATGGTGTTTGGAACCATTAGATTCTTGTCTTCAGCATCTGATGCAGAAGTTTTCTTTACAGTGTGATTTTCTTTGAGGTCATCCTGCAGCAGCAGTATCCCTTCTTGGTATTCATTCTGTAAGGATGAGAGCAATTGCTGAAAGACTTGTGGCTTGGCTGGTCCAAATAGATTAACGTAGTTTGTGGAATAGAAGTGTTCCATTACCAGGTGTGCATTCCTGAAAGTGTGTGTGTGAACTGCAGCCTAGGGGAAGATTGGAAGAAAGGAAGTCTGTGCTCATACAGTGTAGCTGTTGATGCAGTTTCTTTATGCCAGTCTTAAACCCTGGAATAGAGGTATCCGGTACCTTTTGAAAAGTAAATAGCAGCTAGAGGAAATGGGAAGCTTTGACAGCTTTTTGAATAACTAGCCCAAATTCTCATGTCAGTCTCTAAAACTGTGTTTTCCTTGCCCTTCCCTGGATAGTATAGGTTGGCATAGAAACTATTGATTGAAGGCTACTGTTTTCTGGGCCAAATTC
This sequence comes from Pseudopipra pipra, assembly GCF_036250125.1. Lineage (NCBI taxonomy): Eukaryota > Metazoa > Chordata > Aves > Passeriformes > Pipridae > Pseudopipra > Pseudopipra pipra. The sequence continues at coordinate 24,590,592 of NC_087556.1, read as the reverse complement.
TCCCTTGGGATGAAGCTTATATGCAGTGTCCCTTACATGAACTTTTTCTATTTTTATTTCTGTCTTACTTAGTGATTATGAATTTATAAATGTCTGTTATCGTGGCTTTTAGAGAAATAGCTCTTATAGCAGATAAGCCACCTAAAGAAAAGAAATGGCATAATAGAAAGCCTACTTTATTTTAATAAGAATTGTAACAAGTGACTGAGTATTCAGCATCTACACCTTCATGCTTCTTTTCAGCAAAGGGTCAAGCTACATTTATTACTCACAAGCAATCAGTACCAGCTGATTTCAATTATACCAAATTTTAGTAAATCTATAATACTCATTGCCTCTTTTGCAATGCAATGTATTAATTCCTAAACAAGGATTCCTCTGAAACACATTCCACAACTCATTTTCACACTGAACTGGGATTTTTTTTAAGTATATATTTCATTCTTTTGTCCTTACAGAATGAATTCTAGCATAACAATTAGCAGGCAGAATTTCAGGCTTTGGTGCTGGAATTAGACAATTAGGCATTTGGTATTCAGAGCATCCTAGTACAATAAATGTGAAAAACTCTTCTCAATTTATTATTAGACACTGGCTCTTTAATGACTATCACTTGAAACTGGAGCAGCAGGTACAACAATGGGATACTTTCAAACAAGCATTCTAATTCTGTTTTGAGAGATTGTCAGCAGCTGCGACTGTGTCTGTTTGCATCTTATATTGGTCAAACAGATTAGATTTTCTGTTTCTTTAGAATATATAAAATATGTATGTATATATGTTTCAGTGGGACCAGGATTGAGTTTTTAGTGCCTTATAGTATAAAAATAAGCTTATAAAACAAAAGTAATTAAACTCATGTATCACTGAAAAGCAAAGCAGACATGTCTGTCTTCCTGCAGTAATAACTGTAGAGGCTGAAATGCATGGAAAATAGGAGAAATAACTAGCCAGTTTTCAAAAAGAAAAGAAATATATGTCTTTCAGGTGCCACGTTAAATACATCACATGTTGATGTTAAATACATGCATTTGCGTGTATATGGATCAGTATTTAATCTTACATCCAGATTAGTTTTTATTTGCTGGTTTACTTCTAGAAGCTAAAAGCAGAAATAATGCTAAGCAGTTTACATCTTCTGCACGTAAACAATCAACCTAACTTGAAGAGAATGTTCTACATCGTCCTCATAGGATACAGATGGTGAAGTAAATTAGCCCCTTTTGAGCCTCTGAGGAGTAGAATTCCTGTGTTCCTGAGTCTCAGAACAATGTGGTCTGCCAGCATGAGGCATAAATCTTGCCAAATCTCTTCATGAAGAACAAGAGAGATATAGTAGGTCAGCACACAGAAGAATATAAATCCAGGGGAATTGAATAGCTGCAGCACAGAGTGCATCCTGTCCTGGAAAGTGGCTGTATAAGAGAATACGTCATGATATTGCAGTGTGCTCCCCGACTGCTGCAGGGGCAGAGCTGAGACAATTTCCCTGCAGAAAGCTGTGGGACAGCTCAGTGTCAATGCTCTTAACTTCAATTATAAGGTTTTTTCAAGTCACAAGCGAGAGCACTCTCACTTCCATATCTAGAAATTGCTCATAAGGAAAATTTAAACATGCTGCAGTTGAGAGAGAAACAGTGCTGTGTTAGCTGCTCTAATTTGGAATGTTAAAGACTGGATTTGCGTTGCACAGTAAATTCATATAACTTTATAAAGAAGCCTATTTTTTATAATAGTTAAGGCAAGGAATTCAGAATACCTCGTTATGGGGTTTTTTCCCCACAAAATTACTGGTTTTGTGGGCAGTTACTTAAAAAAAGTGCCTTGTCTGAAATTGCATACAGCATTGACACAGTTTAGCTGCAGAAGAGGACAATGCATAGAAGTGCTGAGTATGTCCTGCAGTTGTATCCCAGAAATACTGACTGGGTGCATGTTAAAGGAGGACTGTGTGATGTACCAGCTGACAGGGGCATGCAGTGAGATTAAAACACTTCTTCCAAACACTCCTCAGTCACATGTTTTCTCACTCAAGGTAGGAATGAGGCTCACAACTGTCTTTTGCCACTGATGTGACAAATGATTCCGGATGTTTTTGGCATCACTGTAGTACATGATCTAAATTCCCATTAAATTCATCACAGCTATTACTAAACAGCTTCTTTCGGTGGGTGCACCAAATTGTGAGTGAGACAATAAACTGTCCACTCTGTTCCAGCAGTGAACCCCAAGTCAGAGCCATGGGGTGAGAGGCATTAGGGCAGTGCAGTAGTGCTGTGCATGCTAAATACGTTTGGACAATAAAGGTAAAGATGACTTGAGTGTCTAACATGCTAGAATTGAACTCTGCTAATCAAATTAAAAGGCCTTAGGTATGGTTTTGCTACTACAAAGGTAGTTGAACTTGACCATGTTTGTGTTCTTTCACAGGTGGACATAATATGTGGTGATCACCTGCTGGAGCACTACCAGACACTGAGGGAGATTCGTCAAGTCATAGGAGAGAGCGCAGTGCAGGTACGTGTGGCAGCTGGGGCTTTGTTCCAGGTTTTCTCTTTTAAAATAGAAGGTTGGTTCTTTCTTAAGCTATCAGGAAGCACCAGCTTGTCTGAAGAAGTTGCTCAGAAGATCTCTCCAGCTTATGCAAAATGTTGTTTATCTTTTAAGCAGAGTTGAGAAGTGTACCATTTGCTGACAATGTTCTTGACCATTTTCATGATGTTCTGGATATGAGGTTTTTGTGTTGGGTTTTGTTTGGGGTTTGTTTTTTTTCCCCCCCAAAACAAAAAAGGGATATATTATATCAACCATTCTTTCAATTACCGTGGCTTGTTTTTCCTCCCTGGTAATTGCATCTCTGCAAGAAATTGGAGGACAAATCCTAAATAAGGCTATCCTTGTGACTGAGTAAGGAGGATAAACTTGCTCATAAAAACACAAACCAAAGATGGAGGGTAGTGAATGCAGTTAATAGGCTTGATGCATATTGTACTGGTTCTGCTCACAGCATGGCCAACTATTCCTTGTTGGTAACTTACTATCCTTAGTGCTGCTGGCTTTGCAAATAAGAAAGCGTTTGGTTTTAATTCTTTGTGAACCTTTTCAAACATCTTTGTAATGGGAAGGATCACACCAGTTTACAAGTGCTGCAAAAACAATGAAGTAGTCTGCATAGTGCTTGGTAGAATAGAGATGTAAAATCATGATATGGTAAATGTATATTAATATAAACTTTGAAGTTTGAGAAGGTAATGTTTAATCTAATACAGTGGGGAAAATAGGATTTAGATTGGTGTTTTATTTGGAAAGCAATCTAAGCAGATAGTAGAAGGTCTGAAATAGTTGCAGAATCGTTTCTCTTCACTTCTTTGTGCACACACATGCACAAACTTTTACATTTAAATTTCCTGCTGAGCCCTCTCATGCTACAGGGAGGCTTCTGTGTCAGGGCCAAGAAGTGGAAAGCTGATTTTGAGATATCTTGGACTTTGCATCACCTGTACCTGATTTGAGTCTCTAGGAGGAATCCCACAGTCAAGGCAGAGGTATTTGGCTTGTAGTTTTGGCAGACATTAGGTCTGTGAAGCTTGTGCTGTTTCTGCAGTCAAAGTGAATATATGCCATACTTGATGTTTTAGCTGTTTATATGTGAAGAAAAATGAAAATGTAACCTAACCCACTTTGAGGAGCAGGGGATAGAAACTCTGAGGAAGCAGGTACTGGTAACAAGCTTGTTTCTAACATAATGTGTTCATTTTAAGTAAATTCAGCAGTCAGCATATAATGCTGGAAGTGCCATCTACTAAAAGCTTCAGTAAATGGCAGGGGGATTATATGTTTCTCAGTCCAGGGATATAGTCACATATATGCTTTTTAAACTTGATCTTAGCATGAAAGCCTTTAATATATGGAAAATACTCTCGGGGAAGCACTTTAAGGAATACTGCCTGAGTTTCATTTCTTGTCAGAAATGGATCTGCCTAGTTGAAGTTTAGTGTCTTTCATTTGTTGTCAGAAGTGGGTCTGCCTGATTGATGTTTAGTGATGAGGTACCAGTCAGCAGCTCCACAAAGAGAACAGTTGTCTTGGGATACATTTTGCAGTGAGGTTTCAAGTCTCATTTATTACAGAATCAGTATGCTAGCAGTTAATTCCCTCAAGACTGCTCTATTGGACAAATAAACAAAAAATATCTTTGCTTTTTTTGAAGTCCTGTGCTTTCATAGTCACTCCCGACAGGAAACTTGAAAGATCAGGTTCATCCTTAATTTTTCTTCATTTTGTTAGAAAATCTCTTAGGATACCAAATAGTTACAGTAGGAACGTTGCAAATAAACCACAGTTGCTTCTTTTTTCGTATTGAAATAATTGTGATATTTTCATGTTCTTTAGTCTAACATTATATTATCTTTTAGAAATCATGAGGATGCATTTCTAGGATGAAATAAACCTTGGAAAATATTTTTAGATAATTATCCAGGAAAAAAAATAAACTGATAGGTCAAGTCTAAAAATAATGAGTGTTTATTTTTCACCAGGACTTGAAATTCAGTAAGAGGCACAGTTGTCCTGGCCAGTGAGACATCTACAGAGGAATATTTGATGAATTTTACATTAAGCTCCAAGGGCATCTTGTGCCTCTGTAACTTTCCAGCCTTTCCAAATTAGTGTTGGAGCTTGGAACGTCCCTAACAGCTCTCACCGGGACGCTGAGACACTCTTCAAAACTGCTCTTGTCATTTACCAGTTTCTGATGTTCATTATAGATGCTTCATGCTAAGAAAATAGCTTCAGTAGCTACTTCTGCAACACAAAGTCATTTAAGGGAATAAACACTGGGCTTTTGTTTAGATGACTACAGCCACTGTTAGAGGGAAAAAAAACCTGCTGTTTTTCACTTGCTAGTTCATTCGTGTCAGCAGTTATTCTTTTTGCTGGGGAAAGTGATTTTAAAAATGCAGATAAATTTCTTTTTCCCAAAGACATTAGTTTTAATGTGCATTCTTTGGTAGCATTTGCAATGCAGCATAACATATGTTTGTGTGATTTATTCTTGTGGACCATAATCACTGTGACTTTTTATTTTTAGTGTCTTTTACTCCTCCTGAATTGTTCTTAAATGCTCAGATTGTGAGCACAGTCTTGTGAAGATTTTGGGTCCTGTATTTGGTTTTTTTCCTGCTGACTGGCACTGTGTAGTGGTGCTGTAGAGTCTCAGTAAATTAAAGTCTCCTCTAGGTGCAACTAGCAGGATTTTAGCTGTTCTGAATATGTATGTGCCTGTCCAGCAAGTGTGGGAAGATCAAGTGTGATCTGATGATCACAGAGTCAGTATTCCTGACTCTGGCCCCATTGTAATCTACTCAGGTTGTTTTACTTGAAGTAAATAAGCAACTAATTTTAGTGGTTGAATGTAAGCATGTTAGTTTCTGAGTAGTTGATAGAAGGCTAAAAAAGAATCAGCAATAAATCTTGTTTAATCTTGTAGATCTCAAGATGTTTTGACATTTCAGAAACTGGGTGGTTGGTTGAATCTTCCTAATTAGCTGGAAGTAGGCTTTCTAGCTCTGTTTAGGGCAAAAATATTTAAAAAATTGCTGCACAGATTTATATAAAAAGAAGCAACTTTGTTTTATTTTTAAAACAGTGTAGAACTTGTGGAATTTACTGCAAGGAGTGATCAAAGACACAGAAAATTTTAAAGGCTGAATTTTGTTACCAGGCATTGAGATCTGTAATTAAGAGTTTGATCAAGTAGCCGAGGAAGGAAGCTTATTATTAACTTTATGGGAATATAATTTCTTCTCTGTATTACCTTCCTCCCCTCTGCTGCACAAATGCAACATGATCCAAGCTGCTGGTTATTTTCATTTGTCTGAAACTGGGCCTTCTCAGAGTTCTGCATCACTGATGGATATAATGAGCTCACACATGGGAAAAGCTAAAAGGAGTGCCTTCCGTGATGTCCTTGGCCCTTGGCACAGAGGTTTGGCAGATTCTAATGGTTTCTTTGTAGCTCTCACCTTTTTGTAACCCAATGCTACTGCGCTATTTTTTTGGTCTCCTGAGCTAGGCAGCAAGAGCTGTGCTCTAATTTAATTACTCTGACCTTCTAGCACACATTTGCTACGGAAGTGTTTTTCTCTTTGCTGTGGGATTATTGAACTTGGAAAGTGGGGCACTTTTTTTTGCTGCTGCTCTTATAACATCAGAGGGGGTGTATACTCTGATGTTTCAGTCTGTCAGTTCAACTCTATAGTTGGGTGTAACAGGTTGGATCCTTTTAAATTTTTTTAGGTCAGGGTCACAAATGTGTGGCAAAGAACACTGGAGACCTTTGCGTTTCTTTTGAGCCTGAGTTAAACTGGCTTGAGATTTGTAATAAGCAGTGAGAGCACATTCTCTGTTTGGGCTTCCTTTTAAGAACAGTGTCTAGAGAAAGACATGTAGAAATGTGTAATACTTTAGAAGTGAATAATTACAGAGTAAGAAGTGCCAGTACTGGGGTAACTCTCAGTTTTGCTTTGTGCCAAAGGAATTGCAGTGGGTTTGGCCTTTGGTTTACCAGGGATATTTCCTGTGTAAATAGATAATTTCTTTAAGTGTCCTACTGTTAAATGTACCATTTGAAAACCCATTCATCAAAGAATACACTGTAGCATTTTCTTCTTTTATAAATATTTCTTTAAGAAACTGCCATAGAGGAAGAACTGATTTTGACAACAGTTCTCCAAAAAATGAAGTTTGAAAATGTCTTTATTTTCTCTGTTGAAGTAGCTAATGGGCACAAGGAGTAAGTAGCTTTGTGAAGGTGTAACAATGTCCTGTGTGCCAAGAGGTTCCTAAATAACCTCATGGGACCTGTTCTGCATAACAAGAAGTGAGAACAATCATGATTCTTTCTTCATTTTGCAACGTAGCCATCCCACTTTAACTCACTTCTTCAGTGTCTAGTATAAAGTTCCTGTATCCTTCTGTATCGTTTTAGGAGTTAGCAATCTATTCCTGGTTAATAACAGGATGAGAAGATGAAGGAAAGTTAGTCAGTTGGCACTAATAACACAGGAATGCATTTGGGGGTTTTAATTGCTGACCATTGAAGCTGAGGTTCATTGACATCTACACTGCACTAGGCCTCATTTGTCATCATAAGCAGCCATGAAACAAAGTGAAGTGCATGACACTCATGGAGGAACATGCTCTGGAGCTGTCGGTGATCAATTGCTTAATCTTAAATTTAATCCAATACAAAATGGCTCAAAGATTATTTTTTTTTATGAATAGTTGAGGCTGCACAAACTAGTCAAAACCATTTTTACATAGATAACAAATTATGGTTTAAATATATATATATATTCTTCCAAAACACCGTGTTCAGACTAAAACAGCACCTTCTCCTGTTACTGTATGATAATACAAGACCTGTAAAGCGATGGCAGTCTTGTTACTTTTTTTGGGTAATTAACTTTTTAATTAAAGATTATTTTTAATATGCTGATATACCCTCTCACACAGAACTGTGTAACTTCTCTGGAACATGTTGTCTTACATCCTGTATGTTAGTAGATAAAAACATCGGAAGCAAAATATAGTAGATAATACTGTGTCAGTTATGATTAATGTAGTTCTCTCTTCAAAAGAAAACTTTTTAAAGTCTGTCCATGTAAAGAGGTCTAATGCAATAAGTCAGATTCCCATTGAAGGCAGACTAAGTGCTAGGCCTTTCACCAGCTGAGTGTGAATTAAGTGGCATTAGTAAAGCTAATGGGTCAGAAGTGTCCTGTTTCCCAGGTGAAAGGGTTTTTTTATTATGTGGAGCAGTCTCTGAAGAGGAGAAACATAGTAAACTAATGGTTTGTCATTTGGAGTGTTTTTAATCCAATGTGTTTATTACTTAATAAATGTTTATAGTAGTAGTCTAGACTCTTTTACTGCAACTTCTGGCAGCACCTTCTAGAACTACTTAATGGATTACTTTTTCTGCCCCACAGTATCATGTGGAAAGCAGCATGACTTGTAAGCAAGAGCCTATTGCATGGAGATATTTCAATTATAACTTTAAAATAAAATCAAAGTACCAGATTCTACTTTCTTTTAACACCTTTCTCCATCTCAAGGAGGAAAGGGCAACATAATTATTTGCCTTCGTATTTCAAAACTTGCATTCTCCATGTGGAAGGGGCACTGTATAAAATGGTGAGACTGTGCCTGGGGTCCTGCCATGCAGTGACTGTTGTGCCAGGTGGTGACGGAAATGCCTCACAGAAAAGGTGAAGTAGAATGATACTGTTTCTTTCTCTTCTCTATAGGATGGTTTGCTTGTTCTGCACTATGGCCTGGTGGTATCTCCCCTAACTTAAAGATTGCTGGAATATTACAAGGCAAAAGAATCCGAAGAGTCATGGCGCTTCTTCACTGCTGTTTCTCACCAAAGAAGCCATCGTATTTCCTGTGGCAGGAAGCAAGTTAAAGGAACTACCACTAACTGCTGTGTGATCGTAGTGTAACATCTGACTTCACCACTGTAAAAAATTGCAGCTTCTGTAAGTACAGCTGTAGATGTTGGTATGCTTCATGTTACAAATTACTGTCTTCAAATTTCACTCAGCTCAGGGAATTTAAATGCTCAGAGTAGCTGCATTTTTTTTACTTTCGAAAAACCACAAGATTTCACAGGGTTAACAGCCTTTTTTTCCTCTAAGCTCTGAGATATCTCTTGCTTTCTAAGTGTCTAGCTAGTGCTCTCAGGGATGATCTTCAGTGAGCAGTATAGTGTATTTTTGGGAGGAGACAGTGAGTTGCCTAAAAAAATGTGTACTGTGATCATCTGTCTTCATATGTGATTTGGGGGTAGGAAGGAAACTAGAAATGCAGACCAAAATAGGTAGAAAACGATGCAGCATAAGCATTGGGTTTTTTTGAGAAGTAGCATTAAATTTAGTTGTTTTTCTTGAAGAAAGACAATTTTGTTTGCACTGGAAGTATATTTGCTGGTAGTTCGGCTTATACCAAATGGTGGATCATGCATCTCTAGTCTTAATGGAGATGGGCTGGCTGTAAGCTGGTTAAACTATGCATGAAAAAAAAAAGTAGCACCTCTTTCTACCTGCTTGCTGTATATAAAGTGATCACTGTCGGCGTGATTCTGCTATCATGAATCTGTCAGCTGGCTTGACTGTCAGGAGCATAAATCCATTCACTTTAGCACATACCTCTCTAGCAGCTGTGAAAATGGTTGCTTTTTCCACTCTTTTTAATGTGTTTTAGTGCATCGCAGTGGAGACCAGGGTTGAGTAATGTAATACTTGCCTGTTACTACCAGATTTGCAGAGGATTTTAGGTAACTTTAACATATTAAAATACTATGGTTTGTGACAACTCTAATACTTCATATTTTCTTCTGTTTAAGATTTCCATATTTTCTTGTGCAGCACTAAGGACCAGAGTGCTCTGTGTGTTATGGTCTTGCTGGTCATTGGTGTGGGGATCCATGAAAGCTATCAGGAGGCACCAGGCTTCCTCCCTTCCCTATAGTCAGTGTAGGGAAAAGGAGTCTCAAACCTCCATTGCAGTAGAGAGGCAGGTGGACTCAGAGCCCTGCAAGGCAGTTAGTCAAGGGTCTGTTGAAGATGAAGGCTGGAAGCAGGTCACTGCACCAACCAGGAGGAAGGTTGTTCCTCCTTCTGAAAACTTAACAAATAGGACTGACACCTTCTACAACAGCTATGAGGCCCTGGAACTAGAAGACCAGACAGCTGATGCAGTGGGCAAAGGTCCTTCTGGAACTGAAGGGTCCCCTAAACCAACACCACCTGTACCCCACATCACAACCACCTCTGTTAAGAGGAAAAGAAGGGTAGTTGGTGGTTGTAATGAGAGACTCCCTTCTAAGGGGAACAGAGGGCCTGATACAGACAGGACCCAACTCACAGGGTAGTCTGCTGTCTCCCAGGGGCTCGGATGGGACAACACTGGAAAACTCTCCAGTCTAGCAAGGCCCTCTGATTACTGCCCACTACTGGTTGCTAAGCCAGCAGCGACAAAATAACAGAGAAGTCTGAGGGCAATCAAAAGAGACTTCAGGGCCTTGGGGCAATTGGTAGCAGGATCAGGAGCACAGGTAATAATTTCCTCAATCTTTCCAGTAACAAAAAATAATACTGAGAGGAATAGGTAAATCCATCATGTCAACATGTGGCTCAGAGTCTGGTATAAGCAGAAAAATTTGTGGTTTTTTGACCATAGGATAATCTGTTCAACACCTAGTCTACTGACACCTGATGGGGATGCACCTTTCTCAGGGGGGAAAAAGAGTTCTAACACAGGAGCTGGTGGGGCTTGTTGATAGAGCTTTAAACTGGCTTGGAAGGGGGAAAGGGGCAAAACCAGGCTTACTAGTAATGAGCAAGGGATGGTGTGCAAAACTCGAGGAAGGGAACACTAATGGAATCCCTCAATCTGCCTCATGAGTTATTGGGTACAATGTACCACACTTGAAATGTTTCTATACCAGTGCACACAGCACAAGGAGCAAACAAGAGGAGCTCGAAGCTTTGGCCCAGTCCCAGAGATCTGATATCAATGGCATAAGTGAAACCTGGTGGGATGAGTTCTGTGAGTGGAGTGCCCTCTGGGATCGTTACAGGCTTTTTGAGGGAACAGGCAGAGCAGAGGAAGCAAGGAGTATCCCTGCATCCTTTCCATAGCTGTATGTGAAGGGTTAAAATGTATGGAGCTCACAGTTGGCAATGGCACAGTTGAGAGCCCCTGGGTAATAATCAAGGGGCAAACAAATAATGCAGATGTCACAGTGGAAGTCTACTGTAGACCTCCCAGCCAGGACAGTGACACTGACAAATTATTCTTTGAGAAATTAAGGGACAATTCCAAGGCAACTGCCCATGTCTTTATGGGGGACTTCAGCTTGCCAGAAATCAACTGAGAGCATCACACAGCTGGTACAACCCAGGCCAGAAGACTCTTAAAAAAACTGGATGACAGCTTTATGGAACAGGTCCTAAGGGAGCCAACTTGGAAAGATGCCCTCCTTGATCTGCTGCTTGTCAACAGAGTGGATCTCATGAGCAAAGTGGAGATCAGTGGCCATCTTGGCCACAGCAACCATGAAGGGATCAAGTTTAAAATCTCTGTTGACAGGAGGAAAAGTGCCAGCAAAACTTCAACTCTGGACATGGGGAGAGCAGACTTCAGGCTGCTCAGGGAACTAGTAAGTAAAGTCCCCTGGAAAATGATTTTGCAGATGCTGGGATCCATCAGTGCTGGTCTCAAAGGAACACTAACTAAGTTTGCTGACAACACTAAACTGGGAGGAGCTGTTGACTCCCTTGAGGGCAGAGAGACCTTGACAAATTAGAGAGATGGGCAATCACCAGCTGTATGAAGTTTCACAAGGACAAATGGAGATTCTGCACCTGGGATGGGACAACCCTGGCTGTGTGTATGGACTGGGGAATGAGAGTCTGGAGAGCAGTGCTGCAGAAAGGGACCTGGGGATCCTGATTGATGGCAACTTGAATATGAGTCAGCAGTGCCCTGGCAGACAGGAGGGCCAACTGTGTCCGGGGGGGGCATCAGGCAAAGTGTCGCCAGCTGGTCGAGGGAGGGGATTGTCCCACTCTGCTCTGCCCTGGGGCAGCCTCACCTTGAATATTGTGTGCAGTTTGGGGCACCACAATATAAAAAAGACATTAAGCTAGTAGAGTGTCCAAAGGAGGGTCACAAGGATGGTGAAGGATCTGGAGGGGAAGCTGTACGAGGAGCAGCTGAGGTCACTTGGTTTGTTCAGCCTGAAGAAGAGGAGACTGAGGGGAGACCTCCCTGGGGTCTTCAAAATCCTTATGAGGGGAAGCAAAGGGACAGGCACTGATCTCTTCACTCTCATGATCAGTGGCAGGACTCATGGAAACAGCATGAAGCTGAGTCTGCGTAGGTTTAGTTTGGATACCGGGAAAAGGCTTTTCACTCAGTGGGTAGTTGGGCACTGAACAGGCTCCCTAGGGAAGTGGTCTCAGCACCAAGCCTGACAGAGTTCAAGAAGCATTTGGACAATGCTCTTGGGCACATGGTGTGACTCCTGGGGTGTCCTGCGCAGGGTCAAGAGTTGGACTCAATGATCCTGACAGGTCCCTTCCAACTCAATGTATTCTGTGATTCCTCATGTTGAGGTGAAACTGCTTGTGTTTTAGTTTATGGCCTTTGCTCCTTGTCCTGTCACTGGGCACCACCAAAAAGGGCCTGGCACCATTCTCTTGGCACCTACCTTCAAGATATTTATATGCATTGATGAGATCCCCTCTCAGTCTTCTGTAGACTGAACAGGCCCAGCTCCCACAGTCTCTCCTCATAAGAGGGATACTCCAGACACCAAATGATCTTTGTGGCCTCTGCTGGACCCTCTCCAGCAGCTCCTTGTCCTTCTTGTATTGAAGAGCCCAGAACTGAACACAGCACTCCTGATGTGGCCTCGCTAGAGCCAAGCAGACAGGGGGAGGATCAGCTCCCTTGACTGGCTGGCCACGTTCTTCCTGATGCACCCCAGGATACAATTGGCCCTCCGGCACAGCGATGGCTCAGATATTAGCTCAAATGCATTTGCTCACTGTCAGACTAGGAGGACTGGCATCCTTTGTCTAAAGAAAGCTTTCATGAATCCTCCTGCAGGTCTTTACAATAAACATTCGGTTTTGTCTGTGAAGATGGCACCAAGAAAAAAAAAGTCTTGTTTGAAGTAATTCTTGTGATACTTCTAAAAATGTAACAAAAAATGTTTTAGCTACAAACTCCTATTTTACCTTTGAAGTTTGTATAAAAGTAGTGTTTAAAATGCAGCAGAAAATGAGATTATTTTGTAAACACCTTGTGAGTTGTGTTGATAAAAGATTATATATTGTAACAGCAAAATAAACTTTATTTTAGCCAATTTAAATTGAGTTCTCATGTTTCCATGCCTTGTTCCGTATATCAGCCCCAAACTTATAGCAGATGATAGTGAAACTGCTGGATATGCTCTGGAGTTGTTAGAATGACAGCCCCAATTAGGAGGTTGAATGGTGAAGGGTAATGCAATACCAGAATCTCTGCTGGAGCTAAGCGTGATATTGTTAGCTGGAGTAACATGAAATCTCTGGGGCTCTCCTTTTAATGAGGATTTTGGTGAGAAATAGCTCGATAAAGTTGTGAAGATGATTTTTCAACATAAATACTGTAGAAATCATCCTATGTAGTTATAGGACCCTTTTTCATGAATGAGAACATCTTTTTATGAAAGCCACCTCTCGATTTTATTTTTTCATCTTTATGGCTGTTGCTATCAAGTCCCCTGTGAACTGGATCTTTCTCTGCCACTTGGATCAAGGCATCTGGCTCAAATACTCCATACCGGCCCTTCCTGCTTAATTATCACTCAGAGGCTTGTTTTCTATGTATAACTCTATGCTTAAAGGAAAGTTATCAGTGTAGTCACATTTTACATTGCAAATTCACCCTTACACCAGGCTTGAATTTTATGTCTACAGAAGGGCACATTTGCAGAGTTTAACAATTGTAGCTGATAGTTAATTCAAATTAATGTTATTCTAGGATGCATCTGACTTGCATAGCCCCAAGAGGACCGCGGTGCTGCTGGCACTGATGTCAATTACTGTTTGTTTGGGGTTTTTTTTAATTTTAAAATAGGGCTTCTGGATATCTTCAAAGAGTTCTTCTGCAGGGTAAATCACATGCCAGCTAAAATACAGAAGGCCAGCACTTCTTAGTTCATTCTTTTGGTAGCTTAATGAGGAGGATTGAAGATCTGTTTCCTGTGATGTTTTGGCATGAATGCTTAGTGACCCCTTAATTCCCTTTTTTCCACGTCTCTCTCTATTTCTTCTTCACCTGCCTTCAGAAGCATATTTTTACCATGGTTTTCCTGGCTGAACATCCTGCTTTCTTTCACCTGAAGGCACTGATGTGTTATCTGCTCCCCAGTGCTGCAGTGCCCCTAGGGCACATCTGCGTGCAGCAGGGGTGACCTTTAGCTATTGCCAAGGCTGACTTGGGGGCTCTGTGGTTTCCTGCATAATCAGTCTGCTTGCTTTAAAATGTGCCAATCTCCTTTCAGCTCTCCTACTGCTGTTTTATTTCTGTTGGTCTCCTTTTAACCTTGGCTTCCCTCCAGTCACTTTTGGTCCTGATGATAGAAGAGCTTCTGTAACAACAGGCCGTCTATGGGATGTCATCTCTGCCCTCCTGGGAGATGAGCCAGGGGTGTGCTCTGGAAGTAAGGAAAAGTGTGCTTGGACTCATTCATTGTTTTACAGACACTATTGTTTCTCCGCTTGATGAAATAATTCTGCGTTTATTTTCTTGTTACCTATTAAGCAATATCATGGCTAACACAATTCCTAATTAAATACTACTTGTAAATGCAGCATAATTCTGAGTTCCTTTACAGATCTGCTAATTCCCAGGAAGGGGAGATGATGAGCCTTAGTTTCAGGAGTTCTTATAAATCCAGAATCAAGCTACAACCAAGTCTTGAGCATTGAGTCATACTGGTTACATTCTGCCTGTTTTATTTGTGTTCAATACCAATTTAGTATAATTAGAAGATAAAGCTTGAGAGATTGGTGAAATGTGCAGCTGAGCCCTCTAAACAGGGGACCTGTAGTGGCCAGGGATAACTGTCATTTATGTCCTGAACACAACAGTGCACCCAGCCAGGATCTGTACTGCCACCAGACTGTGGCACACATGAGCCAGGAGAGCTCTTGACACTTATTTCCACAGATGTGAAACAATCAATGTGTTTTATTGAAAAACCATTCAAGCTTGTCTAATACTAGTCTGTGTTGAATTTCTTTTCAGGGAATCATCAGGCATTTATGTGCAATGATTTATGTTAATACATTTTTAACGGTCACTAACAAAATTACATCCCTGGCATTTCCAATTTTACTTTTCTTTTGTGTGGAGTATCATTATTATGAAATCTGTGCTTCATACAAATGAATGGAGGGGGTTGGGATTCACTCTAGCAGTTGAGAGAGAGACTACTAAGAGGCAGAGGAGATTTTATGTGTTATGTTTCTTTCTTTTAAAGGGAGATTGTCACATTGTCCTCATGAATCTTCTAATATGCTGCATGCTCAATAGAGTGCACCAGGGTCCAGCCTGAATATTAGGGTGCTTTAAAATGTACTCATTCTGCTGTGATAGATATCTGCTGAGAGATGAAGAGAATGTTGCAAATGGCACATTCTCTTCATTTATCCTTTTATTTGGTTTTGCTACCTCCTGTTTTTTCTGTAACCCTAACTAGTTCAGCAGAAAGAGAAGCAAGGTGACCATAAGTTGAATTTTACCATGTCATCTTTAAGAGACCCTTGCTGAATTAGCCAGTGAATGTTTACATTTGCTAAAGTTTCAGAAACTTGCCATAGATACAAGTTTAATCCCTGGACAGGTCAAATTTTATTGGTTTTGAGAGATAAATGGTAATCCCATCTGTGATGAAATGCAGTATTGATTGGCTGCCCTGCAGCTGCAAAATTCTTACTGGAGCTGTATCACCATCATTACTGAGTTTGGATTTAGTATAACAATAATGTATTTGTGTCAAAGCAGCAGTGATCTGCAAAAAAAATATTTTCCAAAGTGGAAAAGAGAGCTTGTATTCTCTGTGTGGTAATATAGTCTATTTGGAAATGAAATCTTAAAATGTCTGTTTTCTTCCAAGGGAAACATTAAACAGTAGAAAAGTGGGTGGTGGAGGCTTGGCAAAGATTGAGAAAAATAGTGTGTTCCTGTGAGAACTGCCTTGGAGTGCTTTTCATGTGGTGCTGGGAGGCACCAGTCATTCCGAGACCCCACACTGTGCTCAGAGCACGCTGCCTGCAGCAGGCTTTTCTGTAGCCTGTGGTGACCAGTGTCCTTTCTTGCATATACCTGGGACTGAAAGGTAAGAACTTGTGAGGTGAGAAGCCCAGCACCCTTCAAAAGGACCTGCAAACTGTTTTCTTCCTCAAGGGAAACATTTTGTGTTTTGGTGGCCATACAATAGTAGATTATTTGTGTGCCATGACGTACAGAACAGCAGTGGAGGTAGTCATCTTCCTCTGTGCAAGTGGGTCAGCAGAACACGGGGACACCTGAATTCAGTTCTCAGCTCTGTCCTTGGCTTGCTGTATGACCCGGAGCAGAGTTCTTCTCAGCTCTGTCCATCTAGAGCAATAATTTCTATAAAGTGCTGCGTGCACAAACTCCACGCTACTGCTGGGTATGTGAGGGCAGGCAATTAACAAACTACTGTTGAGATCCCTTCATGGATGCAGGTGTAACAGGACTGGTAACCTGTTCTCAAAGCAACCACATGTGTTTCTTCTGAAGACTACGTGTTTAAAATTTTGCCGAGTGATATATGTGGGGTGAATTTGTTGTGTTGCAGGTTGTTCCAGGTGCAAGTGGATTGATTTAGCTATCTATGGAGAAGTTCAACCAAAAGGATTCAGCAGGTTTTAAGGAACAAATAGCTGATGAACAGCTTGGAAAAAAAACCATTTTGTTTCATTCTGGAGTGATTTGGGGGTTATTTTCTATTTTTTCCTTTTACAGCTTTGTCATTTGGTTGCAAATGAGCTCACAATGAAGCTTGCCTTGGTGTTGAGGCATCCATAACCTCTGCCCTCTGAATGGGTTTTCTGGTGTCTAGTAAGGGAAGCTCAGCTTCTCAGTCAGTGGTGGTGTTTCACCTGTGCACCTGATAGCATGAAACTTGGAGAAGTTTGGTATCTTTGAGACTTTCAGTGCTCTCAAATGTGGCTGAAGTTAAGCTCTTGAGCATAAAAAATGACTAGGGAAGGATTCAGGGGGTAAAGGGGACATGCAGTCACAGTATGATCCTATAATCCTTGCTTCCTTAAGAATCTATCCTGAATATTTTGGCTTGCTGAGACATTTTGGCTTGCTTCAGGCATTCTTATTCGTACATCTCTCTGGCCTCATTGCTAGACTAGGAATTTGCTAATGAGGTGCCTTGTATCTGGGGACTAAGTTGTTTTTTTTTTTCATTTCCATTGAAAATTTGCTTAAACTTAATGATGTTTTAAGCCTCAGTGCAAACTGCATTTTTCAGTCTGACCTCAGCTTTTCCAAATGGCATCTCCAAACAGCTTGTTCTTATAGACCATACCTGGGTCTGCATGTACATAATCTGAGAGAATGACTTACATGTCTGTCAGAGCCTTTACAAGGCAGCTGTGGACATTGGGGAGCCAAGAGCTTGTGTCTCCTGTGCTCTCTTGGATGCAGGCAGGCAGCAGCTGCCTCTTGTTTCAAAGCCAAAGTTGCTGAGCTGGCCCTGCTGCAGTAGGAATGGACATTGGGCCTCTGTTGTTTCAGAACTGACGCTTGTGGCACCTCAGGAGCTTTGCTGTCTTCAGCAAGTGAACGTGTACCTGGGGCTCTGGAATTGCACTTTGAAATTTTCAAGGTATTTGCCTTCTGTCTAAGCAGGTATGTCTGTGTTTAGCATAAACACTGTTCCTTTGTGCTATGGTCGACCCAGCCAAGCTCCAACAGAGCCATCAGTTCTGAGCAGCACAGTGTCTGCAGTACGTCAGTAGTATCCTGCTTTAACAAGGACATAATTGCTTGCAGAGTTGCAGTTCCCCTCTGGTTTAGCTGGGTTTTGGAAGAAGACCCCTGCACAAGCTGTAGGAGTGCATCCCCCCTGACCCCGTAGTTGCAGACCCCAACTGTGCAGCCCTTCTGGTTCAGCTGGAAGTGCTGGGACAGACCAGGGTCAATGAGCATTCTCTCACCCCACCCCAAGCAGTGCCCTGTTTGCACGTTGTGCTGCATTTGCCAAGCGATTCTTATTCTCATATGCCTGCAAAGACTTGCTTGAAGGATCTGCCATTGCTTATGCTATTTGTATATGCTCTGCTTCAAAGTGTCAGACTCCACTGATGTGGACATCTGATCAGTCAGATGCATCTGTTTGGCTACTGGCATTAGGGTTCTGCATAGGTCAGTCTCTTGGGAAAGAAGCCCTTCTCCTCAAGGAGATCTCTGTGCTAAGAGCTGGCAAGGAGAGAGTTGGCTGGATCCAGCCAAAGGTACCGGAAGAGACTTTGCTCTGAATTGCCTATTGATTCCTTCTTGCTGAATGACGGGGTTCTTCCCCAGTCTGGAAAAGGAGATGTTTGCATTCCTGCCAAAGGAAAATGTTTGGGGTTTTTTTTTTATTCAGCTGCTTTTTCTTTGGCTTACTTTTTAATGAATTCCAGCCTCTGGATAAGCATCATTAGCAAAACTTCTCCATGTGCAGCTACTCTCTCTGTTTTTAAGGAGCTGTATGTCTCAGCACAGATAGTTGTTGCAGGAACCTCCAGTGGAGCCAAAGGACCCTTGATTCCAGGATCGTGATGGGAGCAAGGCTCTTCTATCAGTGGAGGAGCAGCAGCAGTGTGACCCATCTCACCTACGTGACAACAAAACTAGCAGAGCCGAGCAGCCTCAAAGCACAGCTGTGTGGGCCATCGTCTCCACCCAGGGAAAAAACAAAGGGCCAGCCATGAAAATGGGAGTTTGAACCTCTGTGTGGAGGCTGTAGTTCTCCCCAGCATAAAGATGAATGCATCATCATGGAGAAATAGCTGCTCTCTGCTGAGGGAGGGAGCAGTCTGTCCACAGCTGCCTTTTGTCTGAGAGGTCGAGGTTCTACAGAGCTATAAATCTTTCAGCATCTGCAGTGACTCCTTTCCTCTGGCAGCCTGGGTGTTTATCCCAGTAGGAAAGATGGAACCTCAAAGGAGGATTTATTGCCCCTGTTCCAGCTTATAGTTCACTGTAGAAGTCTTCTGGTGCAAATAAGCCAGCAGGTGAAAGGAGTCACTCTGAAGAAGATGGCGATGGAAAATGAGGCCTGAATGAAGGTAGTCAGAGGTCAGCATTGCTGTCATTGTTCTCATAAAGATAAGGAGAGCGTGGACATGGGCCTCCCTTAGGGTAAGTAGGATCCACACATCATCACATGTTCAATGAGGAGCTCAGCCCTCAATAGCAGCAGCCACCTGGGGCCCTCAAGCTGGACAGATGGGGCTTAGGATGCCTCAGTTGGGCATTAAGCAACTGCAGCCCATCTGGGCAGAGCCCTGGGAAATGCCCAGAGCAAGGTGTCCCCAGGGGTATCCCCATTGGGATGCCAGGGTCCCACATCACAGGTATTGTGGCCAAAGACTGGACACAGGTAGCTGGGAGGCTGCTGCAGAGCTGGGGGCAGCCCTGGCCCCCTTTGAGAGCTGTTCCCTTACACAGTACCTGTGGTTGGCTTGTGTCCTTCAGGAAGGTGATGTATGTCCCTTCTGCAAGGGCTCTCCTTGCCCTTGGTCCTGGTAGAGCATTTGTGGGGTTGGTCAGTCACGTGCTACTATCCGAGTAAGTAAAACTTGGCACCTCCAATCCTGTAACATCACAGGGGAAGACCCCAGCAGAGGCACGTCAAAACTGTAAGGTAATCTAAACTCCAGCCTAGTTCTGTTTTGTGTATCCTAAATGCCCAGGTCCTTTCCCTGTCTGTTACCCCTCTGCCACCTCTGGAGCTTAACACTATGAGACAGCACCAAAACACTGCAGAGCTCCAGAAATGTAGGAAATCTCTGGGCTGGCCCTTGCAATGCAGGCATTTTCCAAAATAGCTCCTTGGCCTCCCCACAGCTCCTTAACCCTCCTCCGCAACTGCTTCACATTGGTATCATCAAAGTAAAATTCCCATCCTCGTTGCTAGCATCCAGCCAGCTGAGCAAGCAGGAATCCTGACAATGGCTTGTGCTGGGAACAAAGGACAGGTCAGGCTGATTATGCTCAAGGGACAGAAAGCAGCAGTGGTGGAGAGTCTTTGAGGTTCAGAATATATTACATTAGCTGCACAGTCACATTTGCTTTTTATTTCCCCTATGGTTTGGGGGAAATTCTGTGTGTTTGCATTTCCTAACTGATGGCTGAGCCGGGAGATATTTGAAGGTTTCTTGGTCCTTGCTTTTTGTGCCAGCATCTTGGACTTGGTGCTGGCTCCCTCAAGCTCTGTCTGGGCACCCCAAGTTGCTCTGTGCTGTTTTTCTGGTGGCTGCTGCTCCAACCATGCCCGAGCCCCCGTCCCTGCCTCCAAAAGGTACCCTTTGCTTCACCCACCCACAGGGCTACCCTCCCCAGGGCTGTGTCACCCCACAGTGAGCAGCCTCGTCAGGGCATAATTCCCCAAGGTTATCAGTGTGATGGGATCAAGGGACATAGCCATGCTGTTCCTGGCCTGCAGCACTAGTGGAGAAGCCTGTGACTGTCACACTGTGTCCCTGGGGCTCTGAGGCAGTTTGCCACGACATGGTGCGACAAAGCAGGAATGGGAAGGCAATAGGACACTGTGCTGCCAGCAGGGCCACTCAAGAGAAGCTGCCTGTGCTCTTTCCCTCTACAAACATATCTCAAGCAGAGCATGGGCATCTTCCAAATATTAGCTAGTGGTGGTCACAGCAGCTCTGTGGACACCTGTGACTGCTGGGTTTACTTGGGAGGTGTGTGCACCCTCCCTTCTTCCATCTGCTATTGTGTAAATTGCTTTATCTTCACTTGTGCAGGCAAACCAAGAGGGTGCTTCTAACCCCTCAGCACACAGGCAGGGTGGAGATGAAATGATGGGTAGTTTGGGACTGAGCTGTCAGGAATGTGATGCTAATCAAAGCCTCTGAGGCTGTTTTCTGGGCAAATGAGGGTGCACTCAGCCATGACAGACCTTGATCCCTTCGCCAGCTGGCCATGAACTCTTCTGCAAAGCAGGGCCACTGTGACAGGCCTCTGGGGTGAGCCCCCTGCCATCAGTGGGACCAGGCTCACCTTGCAGCCCCAGCAGCAGGGGTTGGCAGCTACCCCAACACCAAGCTCTTTGCAGGGGCCCAGAGGGACAGCTGGCCACTGAACCAGCTGTGGGCTGGACACCGAGGTGTGTTCCCGAGGTGAAGCAGCAGCAAAGACAACAAAACAGCTTGGTTTGATCCACACAGATATTTCTTTTTTTTAATTATTAACTTGTGCCTTACAATAGAAGAGAAAAGAGTGCGAGCAAACAATTTGCTGGTTCCAGGAACTACTCTGGCACCGCCGCAAGGGCAGCGAGGTCTCGTGATGATAACCTTGCCAGGGCACTGACACGCAGCACGTGCACACGCGGAGTCTCCGGCTCTTGCAAAAGCGATCGCTGGCAATTTAAGGCATTGAAGGAAACCTATGGTTGTTAAATCCTATATCAAATTTGGCACACATTGGAACAGTTAGAGCGGAGACAAAGATGCTTTGTGGGCTGGTGTTCAGGAGTCCTGCAGCTTCCCAGTGCCGGCTGGGGCATGATGCTAATCTGGGCACTGGGTTTCCCTGTGAAGACTGTGCAGCCAAACAAGGGTCCTTCAGACCCTGACATTTTGGAGCCAGTGATACCAGATGAGGTGCTGTACCCTGTGCCACGGTGGTGCTTTCACCTCTGATGTACCAGTTCCCTGCCCTCTGCCTGCTGCTTAGAAACCCCACATGCCTTGGCTGGACTAAAGCTGCCAGAAAACAAGAGTTGTCAGGACAAAAAAAAATTAACACTCAGTTCAAAACATACGTGGCTCAGACCAGACCTCAGGTGTGGTTACAGTCCAGTATGGCTATTTCTGTGCTTCTAGGATTAAAAGTGGACGGCTACGACTTGAGGAGTGGGGAAGAGTTTATCTGTACATGGATTTGTGTAGTTGATGAAGGTCTGTCGCCTTGAAACTAGTGATAGTAAACATGTTGAGTTGTTTCCTTCCCCCAGAGAGCTGGCTCAGCAGCAGGCCCAGCCAGCTCCCCCTTGCCTGCCACAGGAGGAGGGAGGGAGGGTGCTATGAATCCATGTGCTACCACAACAACAACCAACATGCATCTATTTACCTGTTCTGCTGTGCCTCCACCCCATTTAAAAGGGAGCAATGTGCCAAGCTCGGCCTCTGCGTGGCGGGACCCGCAGGGAAGCCATCCCTGGGTAAGTGTCTCTGGGGAGTTATGTGTTTCTAAGGGGGGCTTCCCACGAGTTCAGTGTGGCTTCATGCCCAGAGAAGCAATTTAAAGGCCGAGTGGAGACTGTTCCCCCTCAAATGCATATGAACAGGGTCCCAGTGGTTACATTTTTGCATTTGCAATGATTCCTCCATGCAGGTTTAGCCTCCCTCTTTTCTTGACAGAGGTTATGGTCCCCTCAATCACCTCAGCCCTGCTGGATGATATTTTAGAGGTCACTTTAATAACCTCTCCTTGCTCCTCCTCCTTGAAGGACAGAGTAGAGGAACTAAAGCTTCTTGGCTCAAAGGAATAAGTAGGGTTGGGGAGGGAATTGAGTGCTGGAAGGCCAACGCTTCCCATGTTGAAGAGGGTCTCCTCTCCCTCCAGCAGCTTCCTGCAAGTGCATCACAAGGAAAGAGGTTAGTCTCGGAGTGTGAAACATGTGCAAAACTTGAGGGCAAGTTGTGCCCTGCAGGAAAGTCCAAGCACTCCAGACCATCACCCCAGGTCACACTGCACCATGAAACTGGTTCCAAGTCATGTCTTGGTCAATGATTTCTGGAGCATTTACAATATGGGGTGCATGAGAGCAACTTTCCAGAAATGCCTGGAAAATAAATACCCAAACAACAGGGACTTGGCCTTTTGCATCTAGTTTGACTTTGCAAGAGAGACAAGTTTCCAACCCGAATTGTACCCATTAAACACTGTTTCTGGGATGGCTGGGGAACACAGTTCACAGCTGCTAGATTAAGGCATGACATGGAGCCATGGCTGCTCCCCAGGCAGGAGCCAGCAGGCCCAGGCAGCAAAGATGAGCAACACAATTGTGGTGCCCCTTGAGTGTGTACCCAGGTATGTTCTGGGCCCTTGAAAATATGCCAGCCTCGTGGAGTCATGGGATTGAGCTTGGGAGGTGGCCAGGCAGAGCAGGAATAAAGCAGCCTTACCTGTAGGCAGCTATCTCAATATCAAGGGCCATCTTGACGTTAAGCAGGTCTTGGTACTCCCTCAGGTGCCGAGCCATCTCATTTTTGGTGTTTCGCAGGTCATCCTCCAGCTGCCCGATGGTGTCCTGCAAAGGCAAGGGCACTCAGGGCTGTGTTTTGGAACAGGGACTTCTTCCACAGGTTTTCTGCTCTGCCCATTGCCAAAGATAGGAAAGTTGCAATGGGCAGTTTGTCCATGATGGCACATCCCACCAGGAGCTTGGGACCATGAAATCTCATGCTAACAGGGATGAAAAAGCAGGCTGAGCACTGGCTGTGGCTTGTGAGTGTGTGCAGTGGGGGAGGCTTTAGATATTGATGGATTTATATAGTTTCCCATCTGCAGCAGGGTCTGTGAGGCAGGCAAATAGTGCATGGTGGTGGAACCCCCAGTCCTGCAGGGAACAAGGCAAGCTGCTACAGAGGGAAGAGAAATTTTGGGCTTAAGCGTCATCAAAGCAGAGTCAGTAGCTCAACAGGACAAGTGAAAGCACCCAGCACTGCAGCAGCAGAGAAGAAGGGCTGCAGTCTGCATCCGTGGGGCTTAAGGAGGGTTGGACACATGTCTAGGGGGTGGAAGGAGGGGTGGTGCTGCCAGGGCTGCCCTCCAGGAAGGGAAGTCTGTCACCTTCCCTGGAAAATGCGTCAGAGCCCCAGACTGGGGTACTCAGCTGGGCAATGATGTCCTTCTAGCATCCTTCTCATCAGCTTTGCCCTGCCTTTTGCCCCCTATTCATCCAGTTCTACCTGCAATGTGGAGGACTCCAAGGCCAGATTTCCTGCTAACAAAGGAGACTAATCTTTTCTTCTATTTTTTTGCTCAGAAAACAAGCAGCCTGGTTTTCTCCCACATGCATCCAAATATCTAAGAAACAGCCTGAAAGCAGTGAAACCCACTCTCTTTCCTGCTGCCAGCTGCCCTGCTGTGCCACCAGAGGAGCATGATTTGGAACAGGAATGAGTCAGCAGTTTGCATTTAAGTTATGGTGTAGCCCTGCCTGCAAGTCCCTGCAATGGCCACTGCCAACCTCTGCTCTCCTGCACCCGCTCAAACAGTTGGGCCTCTGTGATTGTTTCCAGATACTCTGTTCCAGCAAACAATCTTTGTCCTGCCATGTCATCCCCATCTTGTCCCCATCCTCATTCCCATCCTGTCCCCTCCCTCCTCTCCAGCATAACCTTCCTTTTGCATAGTGCAGAGACAGCCACAAGATGTGGAGCTGCCCAAGGAGAAGGGAGCTGTGCTGACCTTGGTGCAGCGAGCCCAGTATGAGCAGTGCCCCTCAGGGAAGCAGTGACAGCTCGTCCTGAATGCAGCACAGGGCATCTCATAGTCAAATTAGCTGGGCACATCCAGCCTTGGGGGACATTTCGGGGCCATCCTTGGGGTCTCTGCCTTGACCTGTGCTGCTCTGACCATTTTCCACAGCAAGAGAGCTGTGTAAAGTTGTGCCTCAGAGAAGATCATTGGGCCATCAACTGAAAAGCCTCAGGACATGCATGGATGTCACTGCTGTACCAATTAAAACCTCTTCTCCCAAAGCAGACAGACTACTGCTGCACAGAGCCGTGACAGGAGGGAAGAACTCAGGGTGACCCCACCCTGGGACAGCTCCACTCTTGCTGCTGTGACCCCCTGTGCCTTCAGCTCTCTTCTCTCTGCCTGCAGTCCACATGAACAAAAAGCTCATTTGAAATGGGTTGTTACCCTCTCTGCACCTCTCTTCCACATCCCAGCCCTACCAGCTGGTTGAATAAAAACCCATTCCC
Source organism: Pseudopipra pipra (assembly GCF_036250125.1). NCBI lineage: Eukaryota > Metazoa > Chordata > Aves > Passeriformes > Pipridae > Pseudopipra > Pseudopipra pipra. The sequence goes on along the minus strand of NC_087556.1, from coordinate 24,565,759 downwards.
ACACCATTGCAAATCAAAGCTCTCTCATGTTGGTTCAGATTTGACTGGGCAGCCTTTAGAAGTCTATGGGAACATTTTAAAAGCTCAGACAATAGGAATATTATCTTTTAATACACACTTCCATCTTTTTCCACTGGTTGCAGCTGAGGAAATTACTTAGCTGCTACACATGCACATTGCTCAAAAGACTCCTAAGTAATGTTACACATAAAGCAGATCCTGAGAGTGATACAGGAAAACACTGCTGTGATGTCATTAAGCAATTTCAATTATGGTACTGTTCAATCCAGGTGCATTATTTTTTTTTTTCCAATTGATAGGTTGCTCCCGGAATCCCTCTTTCACATGGCATCAAGACTATTTAAGAAGATTACTGTGTGTAATTTTCTCACCCACTATAGAGAATATTGTATATTGCCTATTTCCATAATACTTGTTGAAGACTGCATCAACTATTCAGGAAGATTGCAGGCAGCTTGGAGCAAAGCCATGAATTCTAGAGTGCCTGGTAAAATTTGGCCTTAGAAATGACAAGGCATTACTTGGGTGTGAAACAACATCCTCTAGGTATGATTTAAGGCAGCTCCTTCAGTATTTAGAAGGAAATGGCTTGATTTAGAAACCACAGATCATTTAATAGCCATGTAATAGAACAATTTCAAGATATATTTTATTATAAATCATTAACATTTCCCTGTACTAAGAAAATGCGGTAATACTGCGGTAATGGAATAAGAGATATGGAGCACTCAGTATCCCACATGAGTCTTGCCACAGACATAAGAAGTGCTGGGATCTGTCTGCAAATTCAGACTTAGTCTTTATAAAGCTCCAATTTCTGCAGTGCAGGTGCCAAGAGCCCGGCCACAGGGCAAGGGGCCAAGCCTGAGCAGATGGCTTTGAGGAATTACCCACAACAATGGGAAATGTGTGGGCAATTTTGGACCTGATCCTTAAGGGACAGGAACATCACTAAGGGTAGGGATGGAGCGATGCCCCAAACAGCATTGCCATGTGCAGAGATGTCCCCTGCAGGAAGGGTGTGTCCTGGCCTCTTTCCCAGAAACCTGCCCTGTCTATTTTTGCCTATGGATAAAGGGTGAAGGCAACAGGCAATGCCCTGGCAGGGTGGGACCTGTGTGCGGGGCAGAGAGGCACTGTGCTGGGTGGTAGGAAGGCTGCAGGGGTGCCTGGCACTGCGCAGCGCTGTGGGGGCACTACCCCTGCCCGGGCGGGTGCCGCACTGTGCTCGGGTGTTGCGGGTAGCGCAGCACAGATCGGGATTGTGGGGGTGCTGGGCAAAGCGGAACGGGGGGGCACCGCATTGGGCCGAGGCGTCCAGCGCTGCACAGAGCGGCGGGAGGGGCTGCTGCAGGGGATGGAGCTGCGCTGCAGGATTTCATAGGCAGCGGAGGTTCTCAGCACTGCACAGCACCAGGGGAAGGGGAATGCGGAGTCGGAGGTGCCGGTACGGCACAGCGCCGGGGGATTGCGTGGGATGAAGATGCCCGGTGCTACACGTTACGGGGGGCGGCTGCTGGGATGGAAGTGGCGAGTGGCGCGGATTGCACGGGAGGAGGATGCTCGGTACTGCGCAGTGCCCGGCGCTGCCCGGTGTCAGGGGAGAGGACGGTGACGGTTCCCGGCGCCGCCCGGCTCACCTGCAGACCGGCGGCCTCGGCGTTGTGCCGCTCCTCCAGCTCCTGCAGCTGCCTCTCCAGGGACTGGTGGGCGCCGCGCAGGCTCTCCATCTCCACCAGGCGCGCCTGGAGCTGGCGGCGGCACTCGCCGGCCTCCCTGCGGCTGGCTTGCACGGCCTCCTGGCTGCGGGCCGCCCGCTCGTGCAGGCGGGCGCAGCGGGCGCGGTACCAGTCCTCGGCAGCCTGCAGGTTGCGGGCCGCCAGCGCCTCGTACTGTGCGCGCAGCTCCCGCAGCGCCGCGGCCAGGTCGGGCCGCGGGGCCGGGGCGGGGGCCGGGGCCGGGAGAGCGGCGCCCAGCTCGGCGAGCTGCTCGGCGTGGGCGCTGCGCAGCTCCGCCAGCTCCTCCCGCAGCGCCGCCGCCCGCCGCTCCAGGTCGATGCGGGCGCGGGAGGCCGCCTCGGCCGCCTGCTGCCGGGAGCGCAGCGCCCGCTCCGCCTCGGCGCGGCTCCGCGCCTCCTCCTCGCAGCGCGCCCGCAGCCGCTGCGTCTCCTCGGCCAGGCGCGCCCGCTCCAGCATCGCCTGCGCCCGCTCCCCGTGCGCCTCCTCCAGCCGGGCGCGCAGGGCGCGCAGCTCCCCGCCCAGCAGCTGCCCCAGCCGGCGCGGCTCGTCCGAGCGCTGCCGCAGCGCCGCCAGCTCCGCCGCCAGCGCCCGGTTCCGCTCCTCCAGCGCCCGCACCCTCTCGATGTAGCCGGCGAAGCGCTCGTTGAGGCCCTGCAGCTGCTCCTTCTCGCTGCCCCGCGGCCGTCGCGGCTCCGCGCCGCGCTCCCGCACCGCCCCCGGCTCCGCGCCCGGGCGCGCCCGCCGGGCCGGCGGCACCTCGGGGCGCCGCGGGGCCTCCGCGAAGAGGTGGCGGTAGGAGGCGGCCAGAGCCGCCGGCTCCGCGCTGTAGCTCATGGCGGCGGAGCGGGACCAGCGGCGCCGCCGGTGCTTTTGTACGGCGGGGCGGGGCACGGCGAGGTGCGGAGGGGGTGCGGGGCGGAGCGCTCCGGCAGGGAGAGGCGCGACGCGGTGCGGTGCGGTGCGGTGCGGTGCGCCAGTGCGCGGGTGCGCGGTGCCGCCACGGCGGGAGGCGGCGGGAGCTGTCCGTGCACCGCGGTGCTGAAGAGCCGCGGCGACGGGCGGGGCAGGGGGCGGGAGGGATGGATGGATGGATGGATGGATGGATGGATGGATGGATGGATGGATGGATGGATGGATGGATGGATGGATGAACGGACGTGTAGAGGGAATGGACGGACATATGGACTCTGAAAGAGCACACAAACATACACGGGCAGATGGACGAGGTCACACGCACACAGACAAAGATGCACAGGCACACGAAAAGGGTCAGGCACATTCACAGTAAGACTCACACGTCCACATGCTCAAAGCCAAACAAGGGGACAAGCAGCCGTTCAGAGAGACACACAGATGCACACACAGATGCACTGGCAAGGGGAGGCAGAAACACAGAAGGAAGCAGGCAGAAATGGGCAGGTGGAGAGACAGAGTCAGGCCGACACAGAGACAAAAAGGCAGGCACACAGGTGCACACACACACAGAGAAATCACTCCTGCTGGAGTATCCCCAGCTGTCCCTACCAATGCTCAAGGGAAGCTGTGCTGTACGTCTATGTCTGGTGTGAACGTGTCCCGGGAGGACTGGTCCCAGCCCCTCCCCTCTGATAAGAACCAGGGTGCCCACAGCTGTGTGAGGTCTCTGTGGGATGGGGCTGTGGGATGTTGGGGTGCAGAGTTGGGGACATGCCTGGAGGAGGGGGTGCCCAGGACAGAGACTGATGATGATCAGTCCAGATGTGCCACAGGAGACACACAGGGAGGATTTTGCCTTCAGGTTGTTTGCCGTGAACTGAAACACTTTTGTTTCTCTACTGTCCATGCAAGCAGGCTGCCACCCCCCACTGGCAAGGGTTTGCTAGGAGTACCCAGGACTGCAGAGCTGATGGGAAGTTCGTGTACACTCCACCTCCAGGCCAAGTGCAATGCCTGGGAACATGGCCCCCCAGAGCAGGACCTGCCAAGAGAGCAGTGAGAAGTATCTGATCCCTGGGAGCAGCAGCACAAAATGTAACTGTGAGAAGGAAAAACAACTTTAAATATCTGTGATCCATGTGTGAGAAACACTGTGAAATGTAAAAACAGATCCTGTCTCCTGCTGTACATCTCTGTGCCACTGAGCCCTGCACTGATGCCCAGTTTCTCTACTACATTCATCCCTGTTTGTCTTCCCAGGCAGCCAGGGTACAGCATGAGAGAGTTCCAGGAAATGAGCAGGGAGGACAAACAAGCCAGGGCTGGCATTGGAGAGAGCCATGACTTCCAAAAGAGCTGTTGCTGTTGAGGAATACTTCAGTGCAGGTAGCTCGGTGCTGAGGTTGAGCTGTAGGTTGAGCTCTGGGTAGTCGGAGTCCCAGGCAAGATGTTGTGAACTGCTGTCCCTTTGCATAACAAAGGTCACAGGGACCTATGGCCTAGCCAGGTGACCCAACACAGCGACATGCATGGCAGGAGCCAAGGACCCAACACTTTTGAGCCCTTAGAATTTAAGGGCATAAAAGTCTAGGATTTCCTTGGTTTGCGGTCCCTCCTCAGAGGAACCCAGCCTGAGCTGTTATTTTGTTATTCATTTATTGCACCAAGATTAAACTATTTAAAAGATCTGGAGATCTGAGATTGTGCTGTGGGAAACCTGTTGTTGAGCCAGTAAGGAAACCTGATCTGACTGTATGAGTGTGAAGGGATTTTGGTCCTAGCTCAGGTGGTACAAGTGTGACTGCCAGAGTGGCTCCTGGATGGTCGGACAGGGAAATTTCCTTAAAAGCTGTTTCAAAGAGATTAGCCAAATGGGGAGAAAGATTGCTCCACGTCTCCTTGGGATCAGAAGTTAATCATAACAATGGCTATGAAAAAGGCTCTGGAAGCACAGAAGCAACCCTGGCTGGAGTTCATGTCCCTGCAGCTGTGCTTACAAGGGCATTGCCAGGAGCAGAAATTCCAGGGGGAAAACATCCCTTTCACTTGGGAGTGAGGAGAGCCCAGCTCAAGGCAGAGCACTGCCCACTGCAGAAGCAGGCTGATCCTAGGAGTGCAGTCAGGGATTGGTGATAGGATCAACACACACGTGTATGTGCCCCACCTTAGCCCCACAGGGCATAGGAGGAATGAGGATGTCAGTTGGTGGAGGCAGTGGTCAGTGAAAAGAGAGAACAAAGATGCGATTCCAGCTCACTAGAAGGCTGCTTCTTTCAAAGGAGAAAAGGGTGGCTGAGACCTTGTTATCAACCTCAGCATGAGTTGCCATTTCTGGGGGTGCTCCCATGTTCCAGGCAGCTGCAGCAGGACCCCCATTCCAGGTGGTTGGCACCCAAATGCAATTCCTTTGTGAGCCTAGCTGTGACCTTTGTGAGAAAGCTGTGACCTAGCTTTCAGAGGCTGACTTGGGCAACAAACCTGGGAGCTGTACAGCCCTTCCAGAGAGAGGGAGAGCTGCAGTGTGGCCATGCCCTGGAGACTTGAAGGAAGCCCTTGAAAGACCCAGATCCAAATACCCAAAAATCCCCAAATTATCCAAATTCTATCCTATCCTATTCTAGTCTAGTCTATTCTACTCTGTGTTTGGAGACAAGTTGAACAGTGGCATGTCAGACCTGAAATAAGATGGCAAGCTGGAATTGGACACAAACTGAAATGAGGGCAGTGCCTCTGATGAGTTCAGCCTCAGGAAACCTTGACACCTTGGAGTAACACATGGCTCTCTGTTGGGACACGCACACACGGCATCAGGGGGAATGTTATAAGTCTAGAAAACAGGCAGAAAACCAAAGAGAAACAGTCCCATAGCTAAGAATTGTACACCACTGAAAAAATGGTGGGTTGTATTAGGGATTAAATTGCCCAGGACCATCCCATACCTCCCAGTTGCTTCAAAAATCAAGTCTTGCATGTGAGACAGCAGGAAGACTCCTTGAAATTCTGCGATACTCTCCGCACAGCATCTGCCTGCTGATGGGGCTTGTTAAACAGCTTATCTCCGGAGCTGCAATCAGGCTGGGCTTGTGAGTCAGAGGGAAAGCTGTACTCTGAGCTGTGCACACACGGCAACAAGATACGCACCTTCTGGCCGGCACAGTCCATTACACTAATGCTCTGGGGATGTGTTTTGCCACACAGCAGCTGAGTGAGAGGGAAATGCTTCCCAGCAGTGGGAAAAAGGCATATCCCAGTGTCTCCCAGGAGGTGCTGCCAGATCTCCTGTGGATCTGAGCCCCTGCAGAAGGGAGAGCTCTGTGGGTAAGGGCAGCAACGTCAAGGAGCAAACATGCAAGTAATAAACACACATGTAAAGTAGGTGGATGTATTCGCTTAACTGCACACAGAAAAACACTAACAAAATAGGAAAATGATTGTACTGGATCCCTCTAAATCCCTCAAGAGTTTCTTTCTGACAGTAGGAGATTTATGCTTCCCTGGTATAACTTTTCTGATTATGTCTGTCTGCGTCTCTGGGATTCCCCTGGCAGCAGTCACATTCTTGTGTTTGTTGGCCCTTATCTAATCGGTGCAAGTTCATGTCCTGGATGCCACTGTGCTCTGTAATCCACAGTTTGATAATGCACTCTATAAAAAAAATAATCTTTCTTCATGTTTCAGTGTCTGCCAGTTAATTTAATTCCATGCCCCTGGCTTGTGGGACATAGGGGAAGAGCTGGGACATAGGTCCTCCCCAGCCACCTCCCAGTGCAGGATTTTGCAGACCTCTGCCTTACCCCCCTCCAGTTCTTTCCCAGGCTGAAGGATTTTTGTCTATTCAGTTTTCCTTCATAGAAAAGCCATTTCACACTTTTAGTCATCCTTGCTGTCTTCAATGAATCTCCTGGGGTTATGTGTTGGAAAGATGCACAGGCAGACATACATTTCACAACTGGGCATTGGGAAGTGTAGGCTGAGCTTTCCTGACAGGCAATGCCTCCCTGCCACAGGCTTGGCACTGAAAACAGGCTTTGGTGTAGCCAGAACTAATGGTTCTGGTGCCATTGGGTGCTTCCCCATGGTAAGGCAATGGAGCAAATCTCACAGAGCCTGGAGGGACACAATGGACCAAGTGTGTCCAACTCAGCAAAACGCTGCCCGGCAGCATGTCCCTGTGCCAGAGGGAAGTGACAGTGTCTTATCACCCAGAGCAGAGCAGAGCAGAGCAGAGCAGAGGGCAATTGGGAAAGCTGAGGGAAGCATCCTTTGGAAGCCAAAGGAAGCATCATGGCAGCAGTGATGGAAGAGCTGCTGCTGGAGGCGGGGAGACATTCCCAACCTCTGGCCACCACGGAGGCACAGGAAGGGAGACTGGACATGTGCGCCGGCAGCTTGGCAGAGCATGTGGGCCTGGATGAGGTGGGGCAGTCGCCTGGCTGCCATCACCCTTGTCTCTGGCAGGGACCAACCTGAGGTGGCCAGGATCCCCCCTTTTCCAGGCCTCCAGGGTCAGAAAAAACAGGCAGAAAAAGGGAGGCTTGTTTTGCTGGGGAGGGCTTTTTTGCCCTGCACTTTTTGTGGTGGTGCTGACTCAGTGTGGCACAAACAGAGATGGACCATGGGGCAGTTTCTGCTCTGCACAACCATCCCCTCCGCCTGCCCAGCTGGATGGTCATGCCCAGAGGTGTGATGGATGCAGTCTGTGCTCACAGTTGACTTTTGCTGGGATGGGCAGGCAGGACCCCCCTTTGCTGATTGCTGTGGCCACCATCCCCCAAGCCTCCAGCCATCACCCTCGTGCCACCTGCAGCTGCTCAGGGATCTCCTCAACACCCTCCTGGCAGTGGATGGGGCACACCCTGGCCCCCTTGTCCCAGCCTGCACTGCAGACACACTCCCCAAAGTATCAATGATTAATTGGGTAATTTTAACCAAAGCTCTGGCTCCCTCAGCCATCGTGGAGCTTTAAAATAAATGAAAATTGTGCAGCATGGGGAGCTGATGTCAAAGTAGACTGAATAGGTTTTTATTTAATACTAAAGCCTATGCTTCCTAAAGCTCCTAGCTTGAGGCATCGTAATTCAATGGCAAACTAACATGAAGTAGCCTCATAACAGACTTTGAGCATTATGTGGGATGCAGTAACACTGAGGCCAATGGATAGAATGGGGGGAGCTCAGGCAGGTTGAGAGGGTGCAGGGCTGGGTGTGCAGCCCCAGAGATTTTGGCTGGAGCAATGCCAGGCCATGTGGAGAGCTGCCAGGGGGGAGGGCTGTGAGGCTGTTACACGGGTTGGCACATTAAATCACAGAACTGTTAGCACTGGAAGGCACCTCTGGAGATCATCTAGTGCAACCCCTGCCCAGGCAGGGTCACCTAGAGCAGGTGACACAGGAACGTGTCCAGATGGGTTTGGAATGTCTGCAGAGAAGGAGACTCCACACCCTCCCTGGGCAGCCTCTCCCATTGCTCTGCCACCCTCAGTGTACAGAAGTTCTTCATCACCAAGGAAGGTAGGGAATCTGGAAAATCTCTCTCACGAGAAAAGGCTGAGGGAGCTGGGCCAGTTCAGCCTCAAGAGGAGGCGACTGAGAGGGGATCTCTTTAATGCGTATATAAATACCTGAAGGAAGGGTGTCAGAGGATGGAGCCAGGCTCTTCTCCGTGGTGCCATGCAACAGAACAAGAGGCAATGGGCAGAAAGTGATGCACAAGAAAGTTCCAACTGAACATGTGTGGGTGACCGAGCACTGGAACAGATTGCCCAGAGAGGTTGTGGAATTTCTCTCACTGGAGATATTCCACAACCATCTGGACACAATCCTGTGCCATGTGCTTGAGGATGACTGCTTGGGCACGGAGGTTGGACTAGGTGACCAACTTGTGGTCCCTTTCAACCTGACCCATTCTGTGATGGTGTGACTCATGCTGAGGTGGAACTTCTTGTGTTTTAGTTTATGGCCATTGCTCCTTGCCCTGTGGCTGGGCACCACCAAAAAGAGCCTGGCACCATCCTCTTGGCACCTGCCTTTGAGATATTTCACAAAATCAATAAGGTTGGCAAAGACTGCTGATATCATCGAGTCCAACCTAGGACCTAACACCACTCTGTCTACTAGACCACGGAACTAAGTGCCACATCCTCATAGCTAGGGTTCGCGAAGGGCTCTACCCACGTTTGTTACAAGTGTGTTGGTGGCTAAAAAGGCCAATACGAGACAGGCACAACAGAAAGACTCCTTAGGATGTATATTCTGCAAGGCATGATTCTTTCTGCATTGTCTTTTCTCCTCAAGAGTGATCGTGCGTGCTTTCTCAAAAGAAGCAGCAGCATTATAGATGGTGTGTCTCCAGGCCTCCCGATTGGAGGCCAGAGTAGACCAGTTATGGTGATCAATATGGCCAAGGCTGAGATGTTGTTTCAGGGAGTCCTTGTATTTTCTCTTCGGGGCTTCTCTCATGTGGCAGCCGGTGGCAAGTTCACCATAAAGCAAGATCTTTGGGAGGCGGTGGTCCTTTATCCTTCATACCCTCCTTGCTACAACCTTTCAGGTAATTACACGCATTCATGCGATCTCCTCTCAGTCTTCACTTCTCCAGACTGAACAGGCCCAGCTCCCGCAGTCCTTTCTCACGAGGGAGATGCCCGAGTCCCCTCATCCCCTCCGCGGCCCCGCTGGCCGCCCCGCAGCCGCTCCCCGTCGCGCACTTTGCCGACGCTCCCTGGGCCCGCGGCTCTGCGGCTCCGCGCGGGGCTCGCACGCTCTCCCCGCTCCCTGGGGCGGGCCGGGGCGGGGCCGGGGCGCGCGTGCGCAGAGCGTGCGGCGCGGGCGCTGCGGCAGTTGGTGCGGGGCAGTTCCACCCGAGCGCGGCGCGAGGTGAGAGCGGCCGCGGGCGCGCGCGGGGCGGGGTGCGCGCGCGGGGCTGTGCCTGGGTGCGGGAGCGGGTGCGCGCGCGGCGGGTGCGCGCCGGGCACCGTCGGGACGGGGGGCGGGTGACGGGTGGGGAGCTCCCCCTCCCCTCGGGTGCGCGCCCCGGCCGCGGGGGGGACCGTGCCCGGGGCGGGGGCGGCGCGGGGAGAGACCCCCCGGGGGCAACGCCCGCCGGCCCCGCCGCTCCCGCTGTCCTGCCCCGGGGAGCCCCCGCTGCCCCGTCCCGTGCCGGGCAGGGCGGCTCCCGCCGTGCCTCGGCCCCCGCCCGGGACAGGGCGGCGGTTCCGTGCCCGCTCCGCCGCCCCGAGCCGCCGGGACGGGGAGCAGGGAGGGCCGGGACCGGCGCCCCGTGCCCGCGTTTCCGCCTTCCTCCCGCCCCACGTGGAGCGGAGGGTCCCGGCGGCGCCTTCCCGCTCGCAGCTGCCCCCGGGGCGGCCGCCGCCCGGCCGGGACAGGCGGGAGAAGCGATCCATCCTCCCCTGGCGCCCGGGGAAGAGCCCGGTCCCGGACAGCCTTGGATCGGGGCGAGGGTTCATTGTCACCGCTCCGTTTCATTGGAGTTGCTGTTGGCAATCCGGCTGTGTCAGGCTGGAGCTGATATACCAAAGCCAGGAGCAAAGCACCAAATAAATAAGTAAATAAATGAAACCAGTGCAAAACTGCTTTGCTCGCATTTTGCTTATGCTTTTTTTTTTTCTTAAATCCATCCTTTCGTGCCAAAAATAATGTTGCAAAATGTATGATACAAAAAAACCTACACTGGTTTTCAGATAGACCAGATGACTTAATACGACAGTGCTGCTTCTTGTGGCACAGGCAGTTTTGAAAATTCCTGGAACCGCTGAGATTATGAAACCCTCAAGTTTATTCCCCTGCTAGTGGTTCTAAAGGCTGCCAAGCTGGTTTTTTTTTTTGACATGGTCTTGAGAACATTCCTCCCAAGACATAATCACTCATGTTTTAAAAGATTTTTTTTTAGCTCTGGAAGATTTATTGTTTGAACCTCAAAGATTGCAAAAGGCTCTCTAGAACCTCAAAGATTGCAAAAGGCTCACTTAGAAACGTTTTCCTCTTACTTATCCAAGTGATGCCCTGTGTCATTTTTGACTAACATCATCACCGACTGAAATATGTTGTAGTGATCCATATAACTGTTTGTCACTAGTGATTAAACAGAAAATATGAATATTTTCAGGTCCTTTCAGGTGCTACATGGTCTCGCTGAAAATCAGAAACAAAACTCAAAACTGCATTTTGATCTTGGGTTCAAGTGCTGAATTTGTAGTTCCAGCAGTGAGCAAAAAGCCCAGTGTTTGACTTGCAAACTGATCAGCTTAGCTCAGGAAGTCTGTCACTGTCCCTGTCAGCCTGTGTCAACCTAAACATATTTTAGAGTGGAACTGCTATTTAAAATAATCTATTGCCATTAGTCCAGAGTCCAGAAGATTGTTCAGGAACCTGCTGCTTTGATTAACAGCTGTTGGGGTTTGTTCACACATAGACGTAGTTTCATTATATAGCACAATACAACCTTTACTCTGTACAGTGTCATTCAAACAAATTGTATGGCAAAATGCACCACCGAATTGCATTTAGAATGGTCCATTGAATTAAGTACAATTGCTGAGAGAAATGGGCAGAAAAACTGTAAGAATGGGAGAGACGTTTTCAGCTGAGGTTTGAAATTAACAGCCTGTTAGTATATTTGCACTGGTAGCATTAGTGTTATATACCCATTCTAGTATATATGCTAGTGAAAATCAGATGCAAGCTGACATTTTCCCAGGCAAATTTCCAGTTTGTAGGCAATTTTTAATCATAATAATGATGATAATGATGATGATAATAATATCCCCCTTGAATTGTTGTTCCTTGTCATGTATGATTCCTAATATAACTTGAATTGAAAGCTAATAAACCCTTCCTAAGATCACTGGAAATATTTATCCTAGACTTTTTTTTAACTTTGGGGGAATCAGTTTTTTTGAAAAACCAGAAAGCTTAGTGTGGTGTTTACTGGTAGACACTGTGGTATTGTGCTCTTTGGGGAAACATTGAAAGGAGTGTTTTATTTCCTTCAAAAATATACAAATATATTATTTTTGCATTGAAAGTAGAAGGGAAGCAAACAATTAAAATACAGTGTTTAACTGACACTTATTGAAGAAGCAGATAGATTTATTTAATAACATCGTAACTGTTATTTGCAGTTCAACTTAATAAAATAATGCTTGTTGAAAACTGATAGATGGGTGGGTAGCTTGCAGTGTGAGCCTTTATCTGGGGATGGTGTGAGCCGGCTGCAGAGTAGGTTTGCAGTGCTCCAGGACAAGCTGAGATGATCTGCAACCTTTGAATCCAGCAGGAATTGTAGGTACCAATATGCAAGGGGGTGCAGGAAAAAAGGCTGACCACAGCTCTTCCCCGGAAATCTTAGGCAAGGGACAGAAGTGGAGTCCTGCAGTTGCACTCAGTGAATCCATTATTTTGTGGGAATTTGAAACTGGGGAGTACTGTGAGGTCTGAGTGGTTCAGTACCATGTAATTGCCGTTGCTTGGGCACTGGTGGCAGTCCTACACAAAGCAGTATTACCACGTAGAAGCTGCTTGGCCTGGAGAAGGTGAATTAATGGTCTTCAGCCAGGCTGCAGTGGAAAGTTGTCATAGGAACTGGCTTGCCATTTGACAGGCCTGTGCCTTGTCCTCACTCCTTTAAAAGAACACCTCAGTAACTAATCACCTCAGGATAAGAAATACTCACATGCCATGCAGCGTAAACCCATGAAGAGAGCAGGGCTCTGCCCAAGGGAAACTGAGGACAGCGCTGCACTCAGCGGGACACAGCCTGGGTGATGTACCTTGGGATGAGCTCGCAGTGCCTGCTCTGTGCTAGGTCTTTGCCTCAGGGTGGCCCATAAACACTGGGTGTCCTGATATAAAACAGCTGTGGCTTTTTTAGCAGTGAGAATAATAGGGTAGAAGACTGAACAGAATGTGCCCTGGAGTGGAAGACTTGCCTCACTCTTCGGGACACGTTTGGGATGAGATGTATCCAAGTCAGCGCATGGAAATTCCTTGCTTATTGTCTGTACTGCATTTATTTTTAAATTTTATTTATAGTGTCAGCAGCACAAATATAATTTGAAATGTTATTTGAAATGACCACAATCCAAGTCTTCAAAAGTTGGCTATTCTGTGCTGAAGCATATCCTATTCTTTATGAGTATCTTCCAAGTGCACATTGATATAAATATTTCCTATTTTTAAATGTCTGGTTTTTACTACTAAAGAAATTATTATGTGCCATGATGTGTAGCAATGAGCTGTGTTTTGCTTTTTAATCATTATGACTCCTTAACTGGAATGATTCCTAAAACCTTGGACTCTGCACTCTGCATAGAGAGCATGTATAACATGAGTTTGCTTTCTTAACACAACCATGGAGTGGCTTTGTAATCATAAGACAGAGAGAATCCAGCACATACAATAAATAGGACTTAATGTACCTTAATGTGTAATTAAGGTAAATATACCTTAAGCAACATCTGGAAAAAATTGCGTAGGTATTGAAGGTAGCCACTGTAAGCAATTGATGATCTAAACCCACCTACATAAATGTAGTTACTAAGTCTCACATGTGGTTGCAGGGCTAAAAGGGTGCTGGGGAGACCTGCCTGCATGAAGCCATACTAGGAGAAATACATTTTTTTATGGCAGCATGAGACTGAGTAGGGAGCCTGAGTAATTCAGCCTAAAAAACCCGCAGCAAGCAGTCTCTGTCGAATATTTCCTACTACCTGAATGTGTAACAGTGTGTGCACTGTACTATAAGGTCAAAAGCATATTCGCTCTAACTTCCTGGACAGTTGGGTCCCCAAACGTAGGAGCAGTGAGTGGCTGTGTGCCAGCCCTCTTAGTCCTGTCACTTTTCCAAGTCTGGTACTGAATGGTAGAGGCTAAACTTGTGGTTTGCTGGTGACCTTAACCTATTATCCTCTGGCCATGAATACCTGCCGTGGGTTTTACCAGCACAGGCAGCCCTTTTTTGGTGGTTTCATTAATGTTCTGACTAAACTGGGGAGGTTGGAAAGCCCAGTGATCATCTGCGTGCTGCCTTCTCTTAACACCTAAGGAAGAAACCAAGTAGGTTCTTACCCTGTGCATCATACCAGCCAAAACTGATTTAAATTCTGCAAAGATGTGAGCCCATCAAATATGGAGAGCAGGAGTCACAGTAATGAGATACCCATAGAAATGACGCTGGGACATGAGCAGCCAGTTGGTTTCTCTTTTGAAATTGAAGGACGCGTGGGCAGATCTTCTGTAGGTGGATGGAAGAAGAAAGGGAGGCCTGAGGAGATGTGATTCTTTTGAGATTTGAAGGTGACTCTAAAGTGAAGTAAGTTAGTAGAAACAGATGTGTGGGAACAATATGGTCTAGTACTGCTCGTGTTGTACCCAGGCTGTAAATAAGAAGATGGTTGTGGTTGCTATAACTACCATTCCGGCTCTTTTCACCACAAGTGATTTATTTAGAAACAAAAGCTTCTTGAAGTCATTATGTGGTCCAAACTTAGCTTAATTTAGTTATAGAGTATTTACAGCTCCCAGCTGCATTTCAGATATTTTCAAAGACTTGCTATTTTGCATATGTGCTTACTACAATATTACCATTTAACCTTGCTTGGCACAATTGGTTCAGAGGAACGGGTAAAACAGAGATTTCCTGTACATGTTTCTGCAAGAGGCTCTGAAGTAGAGTGGTTTTCCACTTTTATTTAAGAGCAGGCCTTTGGATTAGTGGGCTTTGACTCAGGCCTTGTTCTCCCTGTTAACCTTGGCCTAATAGATAAAAACACTGAAGATACATTCTTGCTAGATTTTCAGGAAGCAAATTCTCCCTGAACCCTCCAGGAAGGTATACTTCCCCAAAGTACTTTCCAGCTGGGGTGGTCCAGCTTTGGCAGTTATGGTGGGCAGATCTGGATTGTAGGACCTTTTGGGTGGGTTGTCCCTCTCTTGTGTGAGCTGCTGCCTTTCCCCTGGCAGCAGCTGCTGCCTGCACTGCTGCGGTAGGAACAGCTGCATCCCAGCTGTGTCTGTGACTTCAGGAGGAAGTGTTTAGCTGTTCATGCAGTGTTTGCTGCTGAAATCAGTATTCCTTATCTCCTTTGGAGAATGGTAGCTGTGGATGGGAACCAACACATACTTTACTGCTTGGACCGTGCTCTTCTTGGCGTTTGTGTCAAATGTGGTACATCTGGCCATGGTGTATAGCAAGAGAAACTTTCTAGTTGACTTCTAAAGTAACCTGGAAAGGAAGGTAAGTTCAAAAGCTCGATGACCAAGTGTTTAGCAGAAACCATCCAGAGTTCTCTGGACTGGCTGAATTCAGCTAGTGTTTGGGTTGATTCATTTGGTGGTGACTTGCATATAGGCATGCACGATGATTAATTAGGAACATGAGGTCAAAGAAGAGCATGCAAATGTTCTGCTCTCAGAGACCCAAAGAGGTGCTGAGTGAGATTTATGCCAGTACTTTGTAATCATAGCACAGCAATTACCAATAATAACATCCAAGTGCTAGTGAAGGGCAGGCAGCTCAGGTAATTTTGGAAGTCAATAAATAGAACAGTTGCAATTAAAAATAAATAATCTTTTAATATTGATTTCATTTGCTTTCTCTGTCTCTGACATACCTTTTTCTTTTTCCCAAAGGAAGAGCTGAACGTATTGGCAAAGGTATTTCAAATGTTTCTCTCTAATCTTTTTAAGTCACCTTTTCAGATATTACAAAGCAATTCCATTTCAAGACTATGCAAAGATTTTTTGGCCTTTGAAGTCACAGGAAAGGGCTACAAACTTTGGTCCCAAGTGTCCCGCATAAATCATGTCTTTTCTGACAGCATATGCAGTATTCTCTGAGAGCTTTTATGAAAAATTGCTTGTAATAGCTGCATAGTTATTTCTTTTTCATTTCTTGTTCAGTTCCACTTTTATAATGTTATTCTCAGTGTGTTCTTTGAGGTCAGGATGAGTTCATTCCCTAAAAAAAATCCTGGTCAGTTGAACATAAATTACAGGTGCTCTGAGCATCAGTTAGCTTGGGACTGACCCTGGAAACTGCTCTTCCAGTTCAGTTCCTGTAGCTTTCCCATTATTGAATACAAGTGGCTGAGTGGAGCTGGGAAGAAGAATTTCACATAGAAGCAAGCCAGACTGGTAAATCATCTGTTAGTTCTGCTGTCTGGAAACTGAGGCAGGAGTCAGATTTCATTTTCCGCTTCATGTTGCGAGCATCAGTCGGTGCACCAGTGATGTTTTTTAAGGGCAGGTCAGCAAGACGGTCTTGAGTCTTTCAGTGTTTTGGGATGCTGCATTTCTCCATTGCTTTCCTTTGTTAAAAAAAAAAAAAAAAAAAAAAAAAAAAAAAAAAAGCCTAAAGAAAAGTACAAACACGTGAACCAGGTCTCTCTCAAGGAAGAAGTGGTCAGCAGATCTTTTCCACAGCAAGACTGCAGCTGACAGGGCTGGGTAGAGCTCTGCTAGGGAAAAAGGATAAAAATGGGCATTTGTTGCCTAAAGCTATAAGTGGTTCAGGTAAGTAGACACAAACCCCATCTTTTCTATTCTAAAATGCTTACTCTACCTGAAAGTGTCCCTCCTAAGCAGTGACTAGCGTACCAGATGATCTTCTGCTAAGTCCTTTTAAGTTAATGATGTGAATTTAGCCTCTAGAAGGCATTACCTTGCCTGTACCCTGAACCACTTGGTGACTGCAGACATCCTGAGAGAATGTGTCTCGCACATGTTCTGGTGTTCATTAGTATCTTCCTTATAGTGGTGTTGAAACAGAATGATTTTATAAAGAGTAAGTATGTTAAAAATGTCATTGCTGGAATTATCAGCAGATGTGTGTGATATTTTGTGAGCAAATTTTATACAAGAGTTTTACTTGCTGTGATCTGAGATGAAGTATCCGTCTATAGCCTTCAATTATTTGGGGACTTTATTTCTCTTATCATCAAAGGAAATAATGATTTAGCCTTTCTAAGAGTTATTAAAAAACACGTCTGCAATCTAACCTTTCCTTTTTTTTCATGTGATAATAGATTAGGTAGGTTCTTAACCTCTTGTTTTATATGTATTTTAACTTCTCTTTCAATATTGCACTGGCAGTTTTATAAGCCAAGGCCAAAAAACTCTGCTTGCTAAACTTGAGCAATCAGGAGGGAACAGATGATGAAAAGCTAACAGTGTTTTACTCATCTACCACTCACTTTTCTTCACAGGCATGTAGTGAGTAGATATTAACAAAGACAGTAATAAAATGCACTTTGAGTCCTCATAAATCGATGTGTGCTGCTGGGGTCAAGAACGAATATTGGAAAGGTTAGAACATGTGGAGAACTGTCTTACTGTGTTGTGATGCTCAAAGCAAGGCTGGGGTTTTTTTCAATTGCTGATTTGAAAGCAATTAGAAGGAGGCATGTCTGTGGCTGCACAGGAGGCTTTGTGTTGGCTGGGCATATGGTCAGCTTTTTTTTTAAGAGGCTACAGTAGGTCAGGTAACATGCTGAAAAAGAAGTCCTCGGTGAATCAGGGCCATTGTGCTATTCTGCTAGGGACAGGTGTTTTTAAAGGCATCTCAGAACCCAGGAGATTGAGGCTGTTTGCTCATCCACAGCAGTAAAACAAGATTGCGCAGTTGAATGCACCTTCGAGTCTACCTACATTGACGAGATTCTTGAGGTTCCCTGAAGAGAGAAATCCCAGACAGAGGGAAGGTTCAGTGTTGGGAACTCTTGACTCTGGTTTTGGGATAACAGGGATGTGCTGATGATGCCTTCTTAGTTATATATTAATGTTCTCTCACCCTTCAGGCTGACAGTTTTTTTCCAGGTTGCAGCTGATAGAGTAGGTCTGTCACTTCATTGTGTTCCTTCTGAGAACTGCCTATGCTGAGACAAGTGCAGAGACAGCACTATATGTGTCCTCCTCTGCTCCTGCCAGGGAGCAGTCTCCTGTGTCAGCAGGACTGATTTAACATTAAAAAACAGGGAACTGAAGGGCCCGTGGAAAGATGACTTTGTTTTCCCCAAATGAACTTAGTGGTTTGTGTTTTGCTTGGACAGGATAGTAAGAAGTTTCCGAAGAAAAGAGATTGATACAGTTGGAAAACGGTTTAATATGGGCCTTTGGAATCACTTGATAAAGCTGAGACGGTTAGGTTATCAAAGAGAAGCCAGAAATGCAGCAAGAGCTTGAAGCCATCATAGATGTTCAGTTATTTTACTGATTAATGTAGTCACGTAGGTTGCCGAACGAAAGCTGTGCAAATTAGCAGTCTTTTGGAAGACCATGGGAATACTGCAGAGAAAGTATTCATAAAATTAATTTACTTCTAGAGTTTCCTATAGTGGTGCCTCAGTACTACACATCTGTCAAGATTAAATGAGATTTGGGGACTGATAACATCTAGGTGGAGACACTATTGTGCCCTTAGGACAGATTTGTAATTTCATTTGTAATCAGGCAGACTATAATTACTATGTTTGCGTCTGATTGAAAAAACAGGTCAGAAAAGTAATGAATTGTGCTCTTTATGTGGAGGGGAACTTCACACTGGAAGAACACTTCAAAACACCTACAGTCTTCACGTTCCCTGATTTTCCATCTTTGTCCTTGCTCTGTTAGTAGGTCTGTGTGTCTTGCTTCTCACTGGCAAGAAGCTGCTGTGTGGGACTGCTTACTGAGAACAGAGTGCAGGAAAGGTTTTGAGTACGTGCCTTTTTGATCTCCATGATGAGTGATAAGTACCTGTCAGCCTCTGATTTGGGGAGAAAGAGGATTTTTTCTGTTGTTCAGGTGAGGGGGACCTGTGGTTGCTAAACTAGGAGGAACACAGAGCCTGGAGATGTGCTTCTGGCCTTTGTGAGCATTTCAGGAGAGTGTTGGAGCCAGCCCAGGGTTGATTTCGAGGACCTGAGCGTGGATTCAGAAGACTCCTGCTGTTCTCACCTGTGGGCTAGATCAGTCTCAGGGAAGGCTTCTTGGAAGAGAGATGGATAACCATTATTAAGGACAAAAGTGGGAAGCCCATAAAATCTGTATTAGGCTAGTATTTGTTTGGAGCCCTATATGTTAGGATAGCAGACAATCAAGATCATCTTTAATAAATGATTTCAGTATTTGCTTTCACAGTGCCCTTTATAGCTGAGAAGTATCATTATTTTGTCTTGTTTGTGTTTTGTGAACAAACAACAAGTTGAAAATTGGCTGAGTTTTGCATATGAAGTCCATGGCCTTGCTGGATATTGTACTGTGTCTGTCTTAGTTCCACAGTCCTCTGCTTATCCTTTTTTTCTTTTTGAAAGATAGGTTTATTTGTCAATGATCGGTCTCTTATGGGTGGGTAAGGTCTCATATAGAAGAGAAACCAAGTTAATATATGAGCATTTGGTAAGCTTTTTCCTTTAAGAAGCTGGGAGGAGAAGGGAATGGTGCTGGAGAAGAAAACTCTTGTCAGGGAAAGAAAAAGTTTTCCCTGGTTTTGAGAGAGCAGTTCTCAGATTCTCTTCAGCTGTTGATCTCAGTGTTTATTTTCAATTCCTTTATTTATGGAGGAGGAGCCAGAGTTCCCAGTTCTTTACTCAGCAGCATGTCCCTTGGGGAGTGTTGTGTCCAGAGCCCTGGGATGCAGGCTGAGTAGCCAGTTGGCTATCCTCACTGGGGCTGAGCAGTGACTGCTTTCTGCCAAGGCTGGAGTGAGATGTGAATTCATGTTTCCAGCCTGCAGAGATGGTTCAGATTCTGATTCTGCTGTCACATCTGTTTGTGTAGCCCATAAATATGTAGAGAAGGCCCATCCAGCATGGAAGAGGATTCAAGTGTCTCTAAAAAAAACCCCTTCTTCTTCTTTTTACTTTCAAATATTAGAAAAAAAAGCCAGAATGAGGTTTCAGTATCTTTGCTTTTCCTGTAAAATATTAATGAAGCAGGTATGTGATCTTCAGAGACAAGAGGTTTTTTTACCAGTAAGCACAGTCAGTGAGGAAGGACAATGAAAATGTCCTCCCTCACCTTCAGTGTTCAGAAGATAAAGTGGACTTTTGTCTGTTTGGTTATCCAAGCTGGCACCTTGCATGCTTTCAGAGTGACTGTGCTGCTGGTTGGAGTTGTGTCTCAAATACTTTGTCGGTTGCTACTGTGCTTCTGGAGAGCCCCACTAAGTCTGTGTTTGCCTCCTGAAAAGCGTCATTGTTTTGAAACACCGTGATCTGCTGCCAAAAGAGCTACTGTTGTATAATCCTTAATAGCAGGTTAGAGTGGCAGTTGCTCCTTGGTTTGAAACTGGTATGTGGAAGGATGGCTTCCCAGTTCTCTGGGGATTGCATGTCTCAGCTTGTTCTCTCTCTTTGGTAATTGTAACTCATATGGTATTACTGATGTGGTAATAGATCTTGCACATATTAGAACACTAAGAGTGTTTTTTAGAAGTGATAAGCTGAAGGGAAGGGAAGAGAAACTGGCAGTTTCCTTTGAGAATGGGGCTGATGAGTACCAGGGTTATGTTTGTCTGTTCTTGCTGGCACATTGTTCTGATGTAAAAGAGCAGAGTTGGAATAAAAAAAAAATTATCTTGACTTTCCTTTCTGATTTGTAGAACTCAGTGTGTTCACTTCTGTGCTGACATTTCTGCCTTTCGTGCTCTTTACATTAGCCTGCAGCTTGGCTGGTGCGCTGTCATGCTTCGGCTTTGTAGCAAGGATATTAGTATTTGCAGGTATCATTCAAACACTGAGTTCCTGTTGTGGTGGGCATTGGCATCAAAGCTTACCATCTAGTTTTCAACTAAAGCAAATACATGGGAACTCTGACAAATATTTTTTTATAAATATCTTATGAATATTTTCTTTAGTGTGGACAGTATTGCAGCAGAGGGATCAAATTCATCTCTACTTTCTAATCTTCCAAGGCCCTGGACAATTAGAGCAATTGCTTATAGGAAAAGCAGTGTGACTAAAATATTTGAATTATGTTATGTGTTTCTTGCTGGAATTTAACAGCTGGAAACAAAAAGCAGTGAGAACATCCTCTTAGCCAGGTCCATACTCGCCAATGGCAGGCACTCAGTTGGACAGCAGTTTGGGAACCTCCATGGCAGAGGTTGCCACAGGCGGCTGAAGACCTTTTCCCAAGGAAGAGAGTTTCCCAGGGCCATCAGTGTGCACAGTTTATATTGGTGTTGGCTCAGAAGAGCCTTTGTTTATCCATTCTCTCTAGGTGAAATCACTCTCTGGAGGTTTCTTTCCAATATTGCTTGTGCCTCAGCTTTGTTCTCTGTGATACATCGATGTATAAGGTGAGGAAGAGTCGCCTGAGGCACAATACTCAGTTGGACTGACCTGCTGTATAGCTCAGACTGTTTGACTTTTCTGCATTAATTCTTGACTCTCTGAAAAAGGCTAATTTAAACACTCCCACATACTTCATTTATAGCCCTCTGATCACAGAAAATCTATTTCAGAAATTTATTGTTTTATAGCTAACTGTCTTCTCTGTTAATATTTTTTGTATTGGTTGATTTATTTAATTCCCAGTCACGGGCTCTTGTTCTGCCATTGCTAGACTGAGAGCCCTCCACAGTCAGGCTGCTTGCCTGTGTGTAATTGCTTCTAGACTATTTTCAAGTCACCTGCCGAGCTACTCTCTCTAAATTGGCTGTATTCCACTCCAGCATTACTCTCTCTCATAGATTTATTCCTTTCTCAGAGTAATCATCATTGTTCTGAATGGGGACAGCTGGCTGAAGACAGTTTTCCAGCAGTGTTTGTAGCAGTGACAGACAAGGACATGGAGTCCTGCTTCGAAGTCTTGTACATCCAAGGATCATATTTGACCTGCAGTTGAAGCATTTCTTTGAGAACTCGTGTTTGCTAATTCTTCTCTGTGGCATAGCTCTTGCACTTCTGGATAAGCTTCACATTCCTTAAGTATGATCCTCCTCCTTATTTTCTAGCACTGGGACAATATGGGACACACTAGAGTGTGAGAAGTGGAGAAATAGCATTGCCCCTAACAAACTGTTTATGTAAGAAGCAGAATATTAGAAATAACTGAAATGATAATTCTGCAAGAAATATTGAGAAACATGAGCTATATGGAATGTAGAAAATAAGCTGATTGGCTCACTGGAGAATTTGTGGTTCCTGTTTCAAGGTAGTAAACTCACAGATGCATGAGGAGAATGGATTGTCTCATGGTACTCAGGGAGGGTCAGATTTGAGGTTTGCCCCTTGCGGAGTTGCACTGCAGATTTCATAGTTTTCCAAATTGCATTCTAACCATCTATAAAATTGATGATAATTAAATAGTACCGAAAATATTTTAAATGACTAGTGCTTCTTGGAATTCCTGAATGAATAGAACTCCTTGGACAGAAATGGATGGTCACCCAAAGAAACTCCAAATGTATGTTTGTGGGTTTTAGTGTGTCTAATGCGCTTGGATCCTGGAGTACTGCTGGAGCTCTAGGGACTGCACAGCCACTCTTTGGGTATGGTTGTCAGTAGAAATAGTCTGATTAAAAGAATCCATGTAAAATAAGCAATGTATTTGATATGTAGCCATTACTTTAGCATCTGGCTTTATGACAGAGATAAAATTCAGCCTGAAATTAAATCAAATCCTATAATAAATGATGTGAATAGCATTCTCCTTTCTTATACCTTACACATTCAGAAATAGCCCATGAGTTACCATTATCTATCAGTCAGACCATAGTTAAATGAATGTATAACTGGGAATGCTTTACCAATTTCACTAAAAGCAAACTCCTGGAAAAAGCAGCTTCGATGATGTAAGCACTGTGGTGGTGTCTAAGAGTAACTGCTACCCCTTCCTGCGGGAGGACTCAAAGCCAGTGTTGGAGATTACAAGCTTGGAGCTGGGAAGGTTAGTACAATCCATGGAGCAAGAAGAGTGTTATCAATCTAATGTAATCCAGTGGATCTTTGTACACTGCAAATGGGATCTACTGTAAGCCCAATACACATGTCTGTAGTTGACCTTAACAGGTTCTTAACAGCTGATCTCTACCTCATTAATGCCCTGGAATCGGTATACAGAATTTTCCTGCTTAAAACCAACCTCAGGTATTAATTATCATGAGCTGAGAGTATGCTTTGAAGTGTCTTTTGGAAGTAATTTAGTATTCTAATAGGAAGAATGTGTTTTGTCCTTCCTGCCATCATGAACCGGAAGCCTTGCTGTCAGGGAGGTTGCTACCCAGAAGTGAAAGATCTTCAAGTGAAGAACTTAACTCGAAGCACAAAGAGGAAAAAAAAAAAGTCAGATTTCTGGTTTAGGCAGTTTACAAGCTTCATTGCTTATATCTCAAGTCATGGACATAGTAATTTTCCAAAAGCATCACTAATTGAAAACACCTTTTGGAAACAGTTTGCCTTTGGCTATTGAGCAGAAATGTTGGCAGTAAAAGACAAGAGGGGTTTGAATTGTCATCCCAGGGCTGTGGGGGAGAGGGAAGGAGCTGTGCGAACTAGCAGAGCTGGTGTGTAAGGCTGCAATTCAGGATAAAATTGGAGCGTCATTCGGCATCCATGCGATCCCTGCAGCTTGGAGCCAGTCAGGAGCCTGCTGCTTTGTGGCTTTTGTCACGTATAAGTGCAGGCTGACCTCTCTGTGTCTGCCAGTTGATGCTTAGTATTGAAATTTGAATTCATGTAAAAGTATACTGTGCTAGGAGCATGCTGTGTATCTGTGATTCATCCTGACAGCGCTAGGAACTCAGATTGATTTTTAGCACAGGGACTGAGGAATTAGGGCTTCTGCATTTGATTCCCACTTGCTCTGTGTTATTACCTTCTCTGTGCCTTGCTATCCGTAGCTGACAAAATGGGGACAGCACTTTTGCTGCCCCTACACGTATTATGTGAGCGAGAGTTTGTGAAGTGCGTTGGGATCACAGGCGTAAGAACGGCACTTCTGGTGAGGGCAGGAGCCTACCCAGCCCCTGCTCACACGGTGGCAGTGAGAGATGCTGTTGAGGTGGATGTCTCAGTCCTGGCCACTTTCTGCTGTCCATCCCAGGATGTCAGGTGCTCCAGAGGATCAAAGGGTGTGATGCTAACCTGAGTGGATTTCACCTCCTCCAATTCTAGGTGTCCCATATGTCTAGCCTAAATGAGGTGCAAGCTACTTCTGCCCTCAGTGGAGGGAGTGGGCTGCTCCTGGAAAGTGAGTCACTCGCTTTTCTTAACCATGCTTACGTGGAGAGTCCTCTCAGCTGCAGAAAAGATCACTTCCCCCCTCCCCTGCCCTATATGTGAGGCCATGCCATGACCTGGACCAGGAATTTGAGATGAGTCTTGAACAAGCCGACCCTAATCCTGCTCCCTTTGCATTTGCCCATCCTCAGGATTTTAGGATGGTTTGCTCCTCCCTTGCTGAGAGCCCACAAAGCCCTTTGAGATGAAGCAGTGTTGCAGCAGAGAGCCAGGAAGAAATGCTCTAGGCTTGGCAAGGGCACCATGAGACTTGTCTGTACACCCACAGCCTCCGACTAGACACGAAGCTTTTAAGTAGCTAATGTTAGATGTGATGATTTTCTCTATTCACCTTCCACTGTGCACGTACACGTGCAGGTTGTGCTGCCAAGGTATTAATGATTCTTGAAGCAGAACGTGTGAGAAGAGGCAGATGTGGTGCATGGTGAATCACTGTGAGTACGCTACAGCCTTGGGATTGGTTAGTGATGCCTTTGTTTTCTGCTGTATAAGCTCTCAGAGAGTACCCTGGAAAAAGTGGGATTGTCACCACTGTTTTGTTCATCTCTACATTTTAGCGTGATTTGGCATTGCATCAGAGTGTCAAGATAAACTCAGAAAAAAATAGAGGCAGTGCATTTAACCTGAACACATCAAATAGTATCAGGTGCAGAAATCTCTATTTTTTGACCAAGAAATATAAGAAAAGTAATAGTAAAACTTGAAGGGAAATGCTTCTGAATGTGTTGTTTAATTTGTATGAGTACTTGAAAAAAATACAGTATGAATAATATTTGAAGTCAGCCAAAATCTAACAAAATACTCACATGGACTTATTTCAAAATATATGCTAAAAATCCTATGCTCTTTCAGACCAAAGCATATGTGGTAGATAGCAGCTCTGTATAAAAGCTTTGCAGCTGAGATTTTAAATAGCTTTTCAAAAGGAACCCTGTACCATAAATGCTATCAGATGCTTAATTAAGACAACATGAGCAAGGAGCATGTATGCAGTAAATTATGGAGAGGTGTTCTGACATGCTTTATCTATGTAAAGATTTCTATTTTTATGTGAAGCTATTTAGAGATTATTGATTTCGAAATAGATTTGTAACTAAAGAAAGATGCATCGTATTTCAGTTGCTTGGAGTTGAAAATCTTGCCTGGCTGGCTGCCTGCTCTCTTAGATGTTTATTCCAGTGGCTTACAAGTGTATGGAGTGATTCTGTCCTTCTTGTTTTTCTCTCTCTATTTGGCAGAAGGAATTTGTATTCAGGGCCCAGGTCCCATGTCTCTTACCCATGCAGGTAGGCTGATTTTCATGCCTTTGAAGCCCATGAGGCTTTTTGCGTGAGTAAGACTTTTGGGTGGGGAAGATCCTTTGCAATATCTTTTGTCATTTGTTACTGTTTTGTTTCAGAGGGTTAAGCTGTTGTAACAGTGTCAGTGCAGCCTGCTAAGCTGTACGTGTGCCTTTGAGTACGTGTAATAGAAAACTTCAGCATAAGATTTTTTTATTTTATGCTGTGTGAACATTGAAAGGAAGATTTTAATAAATCAGGGCAAAGCTTGAAGATAGAGATAATACCTTTTATTAGAGCAACCTACAGAATTTGAAAACTTATGCAAGCTTGTGTACCCAAGAGCTTTTCTATTTTTTCAGGCATACCACTTGGTCTAATAAAAGACATTGCCTTTGTCTACAAACCTTGTCCTGCCTATGAACTCTGTTCATCACAGCTACAGTAAAATACAGCTGGATCATTAAAATAATTCAGGCCTTCCTTGCTTAATTATGGAAATTTTTGTGGTTTCCTCAAGTCTAAGCTTTTTGAATCCCAGCACACACAAAATGATGCTGTCTGGTTTCTTCTTCTGTAGAGCAGGGTTTCATCACAGGAGTTCAAACTGCTTCACCGATTCCTCATTTTAGAAAGGATATTATAAAGGTAGCCTGCTAAAATTCTTCTGCCATCTGGATTTTAGGGTATTTTGTGGGATATTACTGATGTATGCTATCAGATGCCTGGCATGGATGGCCACTGGAAGCAGTCCTATCCTAGTACCCGAGTCAGCATATGATGTGGTGTGATGGTGATGGGAAGCAGATGAAATGGGAAGAAGAGGCTAGCAGAATGGAAAGTCTCT
Source organism: Pseudopipra pipra (assembly GCF_036250125.1). Classification (NCBI taxonomy): domain Eukaryota; kingdom Metazoa; phylum Chordata; class Aves; order Passeriformes; family Pipridae; genus Pseudopipra; species Pseudopipra pipra. Next base: position 24,539,719 of record NC_087556.1, on the reverse strand, counting down.
GACTTTGGCTGTGGGGGTGAAACTTTGAATCTTGCTATGTGTCTGGCTGGGTAAGCACAGTGGTGTAGCCCCTCTGAATGGCAGGAAGCTTGGATGTGGACTTGTTTCAGCTGGAACACCTAGACCCAGAGCTGTCTAAGAGTCCTAAGACCAACCATGCAACAGTTTTTTCAGAGCTATTTAACATACCCTTTAGAGGCCTTAAATGTATACGTGTCTTGGATCCGGATTTGTAGTTCTAGGCTACTAGCTTTAAAATAGACCAAGATTGTGATGATCTGGACCATCTTGAAATGTCCATGGGATAGATAGACATGGCCTCAGAGGACACATCGTGTTCTGCCTTTTGCAGTCCTGTAGTCTTACCAGATCCCTTACTCTGATGCATGTCTCAGCTGCAGACCTGGAGTCTGTCACTCTTGCAGGGACACTGCTCCTTTCCCAAGGACTGCAGGCCTTGCTGCCCCTGAGGAGCCTTGCTGCAGGCAGTGCCCTGCCTTCAAAGTAGAATGGGAACAGGTTGATGCTTGAGGGCTGTTTAGTTCTGTGCCCTGTGCTGCCTTCCATCTGCATTTGGGCACGGCTTAAATAGCTGGTAATTACTTGTAAGCCTTTGGTGGCTGGTGCTGGGGCTATTTTAGAAGCTGATTCTCCCTGCATGCCCTGTTGTGGAAGTTGCGGCTGTCTGGAATGGCCCATTGCCCTCTCGCTGTGGTGACCTCCTCTCCTGGGTGTATTGTGGGGAATTCAGGGGGAGAGCTCTCAGCAATGGCATGCAGTCCCATGGGCTGCCTGCCAGGGCCTAAATTTGGTGACCTTTAGGATATGGCAGAAGATGCATTTGTAAACCTTGGTTATAGTAACTGGGAGACAAGCAGAGAATGCTGGAGGAGGAGGAACATATTTTTTACACACAAGCTGTTTGCTGTTCGTTTGATTTTTATGACCAGCAACTACTAGGTAAATAGACTAAGAAATGCTGTGACAATTGCAACTGTTGCTCATTAATAAAATTTAACACAAAAAAATTATATGGATTTCCTTGAGGAGAGTGAGCATGCGTGTGACACTGAGAGCACTGTGATTTCTAGTGCTAGTTTGGACACTTGCTCTGCTCTCTACTTTGCTGGAATGGTCTGGTTTCCCTTTTGTAAAAGGAGCACAATCACATTTTAAAAGTGTATCATTGCTGTATCATTACCCATGTAGCTTGTGGGTGGTTGTGTTTCTTCTAAGGAAGAGCAAACAAGCCAAGGCCTGCAGTCCAGCAGTTGTGTGGGTTACACAAGAATGTGGTTTCATGTTATACCTAATTTGGTATCACTGTGGGATGCATCTCCCACCCCGTTCCCCACACCGGCTCTAATGATAGTGTTGTTGAGCTGGGTTCAGCTGACCAGTGGAGAATTACCTAGGTTTTGCTCACCTTTGGTTGGTTGGTTTTGATGGGTGAGGGCTTGGACTGGTGAGCTGAACTGACTCACAGTGGGGCTGTTTCATCACCCCAGCTGGTGCCAGGGAATGCAGTGGGACGTGGGTCTGGCCGGAGGAGCAGACGAGCAGGATCGCCCCAGCGTGCTAATAACAAAATTGGGAAAGGTATCCCTGCTTCCTCACTGCAGGGCCTTCCTGATGAGGACTGTTGGTGGTTTAGTTGTGACAACCAGTACTTGAGAAGGGGTGCTGATGTTTGTGAAGATCTGCTGGTGAATATTTGTATTGCTCATGTTACAGGTTTGCTCTGTCTGAATGTGTCTGACCTACAGAGGACAAAGGATCATCTTTCTACTTTCCTTCCAATTGTTTCTGCTAATATAGCATCAGTTTGAAACTTTGTCTTTGCTTAGAGATCAAATGGCCAGGAACAAGGCTCTTTGGTTTTATTCTGTGGTAAAAGTGGCAAGGTCAGTCCCAGTGGGATTTGTAGGGTTTACCCTGCTGAATTTATCTTTTGTATGAAAGATAGGTTTTCCATGAGCTACATCTAATGCATACTGGTAACTTTAGGGTGAAAAATTACCCCTTTTCATCATTGAAAACAAGGTCTCTGTTTCTAAATGCATTTTCACCACAATGGGTAGGATATCTTTGCAGTTCAACCATGTGGAAACCCCTTCCCAGGTCTCTGTTTTAACATCTCAAAGAACAGCATCTTACTTGACCTGCAAACTCAGATCATTCCACCGGGTACTTTGCAAGACTTCCTGAGTGGCGTTGCATCTCTTCATACCAGGAAACAGACAACTTTCAGGTGAAACAAACTTTGAACTTAAGCAAGCTTTTCTGCCTCTTTCAGAAATAAATAAGCATTTGAAGATGACAACCTCATGGAGCGACCGACTCCAGAATGCAGCAGATCTCCCTGCAAACATGGATGGGCATGCTCTGAAAAAGTACCGTCGGGAAGCCTATCACCGGTAAGTCGTCCATGTAACTCCAAAACTAAGCATAAACCCTACATTTCTTGGTTTTCTGCTTGTTGGTAAAACAGAAAGGTTGTTCCCACCTTCCTTGCAGAAGTGTTGGTAGAAGAGAGCTTAGAAGATGGCACAGTATTGGCCTGCAGGAATTTGCAAACAATCGAGTTGATATACATCTACTAGAGCGAATGAGAATATGCTTTCTTAATGCAGTTGAAATTGGATTTGGAGATAGAAGCTTTTAAGTCAATAAATACTCAGTGACAGAAGTTTTATAGTGTTTATTGGAGTGCACACTGGGAGAGCAGAGCCTTAGACACTGGAATGCACAAATACGAATAAGGAAGAAATCAAAATCAGAAATTGTTTGAGAATTACAGCTAGTATGATTAATTGTGTGACCACAAGAGCATCTAGGAGCACTAGGCAAGATCTCAGCCTTCTTTTTGGTGGTGGGTGTACCTAAAACCATCTTTGCTGTAAAAGAATTACAGTAATAAAGAAGATAGAATACAGAATAAAAGGAATGTTATCACTTACTTTATGGTTTGGGAATCACAGTGCAAGCACTAGATTGTTTTGACAAGATCACATTGGGTTGTTGGTTGAGGCAAGAATTCAGTCTTAGCACTCAAGGTTCCAAGCATAGACCATAAAAGATGGATGAAGTCTGTGTCCTTCTCAGATGTCTGGACCGTTACAGAGTTAAAACCAGCAGTATCTAGTAATTGTCAGTATTCTGTTTGTGGGAGGTGTATCTTCAAAGTTTAGCTTGGTTAATTTGAGAAGTCATGCAGTGTGATGATCAGAGGATATTCAGCAGGAACTGGGGAGATGTATCTCTGAAGTAGAAGCAGAAGTCAAATTTCTCAACCTCATGCTTAAATGCCACGTTCCATTTGTGATTCACATTGGTGGTATTTCTGAGGAAGTGTTTTGAAAGTGTTAGATATCTTTTGATTCTCCAAATGGAATCTAATTTGAGAAAAACGCCTTGGTGCATCATATGATAGGCCAGGTTGTGCAAGTTGCAATGTCTAGTGCTAAGTAATGGATCTTGTGAAGTGTTTCCAAAGCTTTCCAATTTCCAATGAATATGTTTGGGCAACATGCCTTAAGTGGTGGCATTATTTGAATCTCTCTGTCAGCTGGTTTGTCAGATATGGAAGCGTTTAATGAATGTAACTATATATAGCATGTAAGAAGAGAGGGATTTTATACCATTCCCTGACAAAAAATCTTCACCTTCTTGCAGTCATTGACAGGTTTACCTTTGTGCCATAATTTTACTTACAACTTCAGCTGTGTTGCTCCTGATTCAGACTGATGGAAATGAAGTCAGAGTAATGCCTATATTTTTTTTCTAAATATTTTCTTAACATTTGTTATGGTCAGGTGCTGACAGTCTGCTAAGTGTTGTACAAGATCTAAAGGAAGCAGTACTTGTCTTTAAGAGCTCACACATTCAAGTCCTCATCATGTTTACCCTTACTCATGTAAGAAATCTTTACTTCCAGAAAGAATTTCCTTATGGAAGACGAGAGTGCACTCATATAAAGGAGGGTTTCCCACTAGGAGATGGGATCTGATAGTCCAAAGTTAGTCCGCGGTAAAGTTTAAGTACCCCTTTTTAGAATCTAGAAATGTCTTGCTCAAAACATACTGAGCAGAAATGTTGCTAGCAGTTCAGAATTTCATGGAAAGCACAATGTTGGAAATACATTAAAGGGAGGCACATTTTTGTTTTGGAATTGCTATCCTCTTTCAAAGAGAGAGAATGAGAGAACCTGATGCCAAGACTGTAGTATAAATCTGTACTATTATTGGCTTTGGTGTACCAGTTTCATGGGAGTTATTTTGATAATCCAGTATTGTAAGAATCTGAAACAACCTCATTCCAGAGGCAGTGTTGTCAGATTTCTATTTCTAGTCTTTTTTGTGGCTGTAGTGTTAACAGATATGATGTTACTTTAAAAAGTGCAAGTAGGGACTGAAGTTATTTCCCCTTGGTGTTTGATATTATATTTTTTAATGTTTAATAATGGTTCAGATGAAGAATATGTGTGCTGGTCACAGCCATGAGCATGTAAATTTGTTTCACTCAGGTCCAAGTATGCTCTGATTCTTGGATATTGCTGAAGCACTGTAAATTTTATGAAAAAGATAAATAGAAAAGGCATTAGTTTTCTCTTTCCTCTTTTTCATTCTCTTTTTCTCTCAGTCTTTTTTTTTTGTCTCTTTTTCTTCTTACTCCAGCAGCTGAAGAAAAAAATCCCAAAAACATTAATCTAAAGTGACTTAGAAACAAAACCAATAAGAACATTAAATTTAAAACGATTCCTTTTTTTTACCGTAAAGCTGGTCACAGTAATTTTTATGGGCCCAATCTGGAAGGCTGGAGGAGCTTGGCAGCTGTGCCACATTTACAGATGAGCATAACTGGGAGTAGCTTTTGCTACCAATGTTGGAAGCCCAGCTGGGCTCAAAGTCATTCATTGGGATTTTCTAAATGCTGCTAGTAATGCTTAGTTTTCTGAAGTGTGAAATTTAAAAAACTTGTTTCACTATTTGTTTGCTTCATGCTTACTTAATTATCAGGGGAGATACCTAGCCCAATTGATTTAGCTTTCTGGTTCTAGTGAAGTACAGTAGATTTGGTATGCTTGAATTGTAAATGTTGAAGCAGATAAAATAAGAGGAAAAGTTTCCAAAAGCAAAATAGTTTACCTTAAAAAAAAGTGTTCTCATGGCCATGAAACTTTTAAAAAACTTTTTAAAAATTAGCTCTGAAGATGCCACTCTAATAGTCATATTTTACTGTGGTCATTCATACTTGGAATGTGTTTTTTCAGGTGTTGCGCTTCTTATTGTACCATAATTGATGGATGGATGTTCAACATATAATATTGTTGGCAGAAATCCCAGTTGAGACTGGTTTTACTGGTGTAGTGCATACTGACTCAGAGTATGATGGCTGTATCGTAATCATATCTGAATGTCAGAGGCAAGAATGTTCAAGTATTTATAGCTATAAAATCAGAAAAATCCGTTGGAGAGGAGAAGTGGTGGGGTTTTATCTTCAGGGAATTTCTGACAGCTTTAACGAAGGCTTTTGGTTAGCTGGTGTTGCTGTCAGCCACAGACCTTGTTATACAACATCGTTGGCGCCTGTTGGAGGTGAGGTCTGAAGATGAATTAATATACAGGCTACATGTTACTCATTCTCTAGCAGAGGTCACTGGTAAGAGGATACTGCATTACTGTGCTATTGGCAACATACATTTTCATTCGGAAATAAAAGGGATGTGTAGCTTTTGCTTAGTGTGTGTGGTTGTGAGGCCACCTCCCCTGTGTGCTGCTTGTTGACTTTTCCGGGTAGGGGATAATCACTAGATCATTTGTTCTGGAGGAGTACTGTCATTTAATGTGATTGTAATTAGGCAAGAACTAGATTGACTCTGAGCCACCAAATTGCCCTAGTGTCTATTTTTTAACTTGGAGTGAGCACTTCTAGGCACCCTCTGGATTATCTCACATAGCTCTTTAGCGTTTAAATAGCAACCACATCTAGTTAAAGCAAATAATGGAAAAAGTTGGTGTTCCATCCACTCTTGTTACTGACAGTTACCAAGATCCAGGAAACAGGTATTTGCACTTATATTTATTTATCTGTGGTTTTGGTTTAACAGGGCAGTAAGGCTGAAATGGCCTTTTTGTAAAACATACAGACCCTGAGATGCTTTTACAGAATAATTGAGAATAATTTTGCATGAGAGTAATTTGAGATTTCTCATCCTGGACGTGGGGTTTCTGTTGTTGTTTTAGTTGGGTTTTTTCTTGCTCTCTTGTTTACTGGCTAGCACAGGGCATGTGGCATCATGATTCCTAATCCTAATTCTCCTGCTGACTGGTGATAGAGTATTGAACAAGTTATTTCACTGGTTTGTGCTTCAGTTTACTTTCAAAGCATCTTATGGTGGTGATATGAGTAAAGTGATTTTAGCTGTTGCTATACACTAAGATTCTGGATTAAAAAATGGTATATACTTGAATAATGACACAGCAAAAGGATTGCCAGTCTGTTGTTTTGATTTCATGGGTTAAAGATGTACTTTATCTTGTTCAAATTTGTAGACTCTGGGCTATTCACTGCTAATCTTGTTTCTTCACTTTATTGTTACTGGGTCATCAGTGATTGCAAACAGGTGGAAATGTTATATAAACAAGGCTGTGAGGCTTGAAACTATTCATCTTTTTGGGTGGCTGTATCTGATAATGTATAAGATTATCCATTCACTGAAGTGGCAAATAAGAAAACAATCATTACCAGTCTGAAAATGCTCTTTTCATCAGCCACCTTCAGACAGGCAGTGCGTGGTATTTCCATGTAACTGTGGTAGCTCAGTAGGCTCTGCTGGCCATGGTCTGTCCTCATGTGCCTGAGCAGCCTCTTTGGACTCGTGTGGTGACGTGTGTAACAGAGGGCAGCATGGGGCTCTCTGCATTTCTTTTCGTTTAGTGCTTTAGTCATTGGAGGAGGGAGAGGGAGTGTTAAGTCTGCAGAATGGGTGAGCTTATGAGAAAGCACAACACTTGCCAAATTAATAATAAAGAAATTACATTGAAAATGTCCCATGATCCCTAGCTTTAATAGTTTCATGGAGCAGACGAGTGTTATTTTGGGATGGAATCCATATGTGAGCTTCTTGGCACTTTGCTGTTGCCTGGGAAGAAAACCCAAACAATGGAAACAGAAATGGCCAAGGCTATCTCTTTCCATCTGATTACTGCTGAATTTCAGAGGCAAGTGCTCATAGTTGTGTTGCCCCTTTTTTGTCTCCCCTGTTTGATACTGTTTCATCTTTCTGAAGTCATCTTGAGCCTGAACACTATCTCTAAATACAGTTATAAATATTCAGAATATTCTTCTTTCGTTGAAAAAGGAATAAAATACAACTCTGAAAATCTAGCATTGTAAAAAATAAGACCAAAATGGTACGATAAATAATAATATATAGAATGGGCAATACCTGCCTAAAGAGGTGAGACTCAGCAAAAGAATTATTTCATTGGTTTTAAAAATTTAAAGCAGTTTATTTTTTATCTTCTCTAAGACAGATACCAAAGTATCCAGCACCCAAAGACAAGACATTTTGATAATATGTTAGTATCTTCTTAAGGTTGCTCTCATAAGTTGTGCCAGATAAGTAAGGTCAGTGGGGGAGTTCGTTGCTGTTGGTGGAAGCCACCTGTAACCAGAACTGTAATGTCATGTAGTGAGACAAGTCCCCAGGCAGACCACATCTGGGGACTAGTGAGTGATACTGCGAACATCAAGTTGTCATAACAGTAGTGGGATGCTTATTTCATTATTCATCTTCTTTAAGAGGCCGTGGGGAACTTGGGCGTGGAAGACTGTTAAAAGCTAATCCATTTAGTTTTTTGTTTGTTTTTAACTCTTCTATCTTATTAAAGAATGGAAGTTGTCCATAAAGTGAGGATTAACCAAAGTTCCTAAACTCTGAGTAAGCAGGAATCTGAGCCTTCTGGCTAGTTAGTCCCTGTTTTGTGGCTGGCTCAAACCCAACTGTGCACCACAGTCTTTTTAAAACACACATGTAGGTCATGCTTAGCCAGCTCCACTGTATTTGCTGTTCCATGCAGCACTGTTGCAAGGTTCTTTGTATTTATTTGATTTCCAGTGAAGCATACTGCCTTGACAAAAAAATAATTGCTAATTGCTACAAGGTATTTCTAGACACATTTGGAAAATTATTATAAAGTGCTCTGTTCCAGAAACGTTGCCTGATATTCATTTTCATTTTCTCGCTATGAGGAATTGTGAGCCATGTGCCAAGTTTCTCCTCAGTTGTAAAGTTCTGTGCATTTTGTTTATTTTGTTGGTCAAACTACAAGACTATTATACATGCAAATTTCATACAGGGCACATAATTCTTTTGAGATTTTGCACAAATAAAATAAAAGCATTTCTCCCTCTCTGCGTTTGCTCCAGTGTTAGTTGAGTAGAGTTGGGATTTAGGTTCTTGCTTCAGAATTGATTGACAAGAACAGTAACAAAACCAAGATCAGTTCTCTTGTAAAAATATAAAGGACTGTGAATTGCAGTGTTGAGGATATCAGGGCTCTGTGACTCCACTAATGCATGCTCAGCAGTTCCTTCTTCCTTGCAATACAACATATTTTTCTCTTACCCAGCACAATTCGTAGAGCTCAAAAAGAAAATAAATACTGTAATCATTGAGAGCCTTCTGCTGTGGCCAAGCTACAGGGTTTAATCTTTGAGGAAGAACTCATTAGGGAGGAAACATGCTCAAGGTTTCCCTAAAACAGCTCTTCAAGTCCCGTTTTTCTAAAGGTGTGGATCTGTGCCAGGCTAAGCCACCCCAAGTCCAGGCACTGCTCCCCCAGTCCCAGCTGTGCTGTGTGCTGGCTCAGGGAGCCCATGGAACTGGAATATGGTCCCTCAATCGCCTTCCCCACAAGCTCCACACCTTGGGTCGCTCCAGCCGCACCACACAGGGAGTGCAAAACGTGGGAGACTCACAGGAATATTCCTCAAAGCAGAAATGTAAAGCTTGGGTTTTCATCAGGAGGAAAGGATGAAGGCAAGAGAAAGGCAGTGTCCTATTTAAGGAGGTGCTTGGGTGCAGACGTTTGTGGAGCTGGGTTTAGGCAAGACCCACCTCTGCCTCTCAGCACAAGGAATGCAGAGAGTGTTCTCATGCTGTGCTTGCAATTTGTTTTGTCTTACTGCCCAGAGCTGTTAAATTTTTAGACCAGCTTAATTTTTAACTCCAGTGCTCCTAGTTAAAGTGACTATTTTCTGAATGGAAAAAAATAAACTCAGGGGAAGGGAAAGTGTGACTTCTTCTGATTCTGGCAAGTGGAAAAATTATTCTGGATTAAAACTTCCTCGCCTAAAACTGTTGGATCATTTTAGTTTTCCTCTTATTCTGACATCATCTCTACTGTTTGTAATCTGGAAGCTTCTTTGATTTTTATTTTTCTAGATGAGCTGTAAAAAACTTACCTTTTCCTTTCAAGACTAGAGGATCTTTTCTCTCAGGTGATTGGGGTTCTTAGGGTCCTCATGTTGTTTTTGCTTTATAGTCATTAAAAGCAACTCTTGTCATTTCTCTGTATCACGTCTTCTGAGGAGGCATTACATTTTTGTAGCCAACAGACACATTGTCAGGTTGGATGGGGTTTTGAGTAACCTGATCTGGTGAAAAGTGTCCCTGCCCATGGCAAGGGGGTTGGAATGTGATGATCTTTAAGATCCCTTCCAACCCAAATCATTCTGTGATTCTGTGATTTGACCAGTATTTTTGTCATCAGGGTGAGTGTACCTTCAGTTAGGATTCAAGAACAGCTTTGAAATGGGCTAAGTCTGCACCTTCTGGGAAGCACCTGGCTCTTCCCAGAAACTCTCCTGGTTATGTAATCTCAGCTTTTTATCTTCAGTTTCTAGGATGCTGCAGATATTTACTACTTTGAGTAAAGCTCCTGAATTAAGCTGGGTAGTTTCTGGGAGTAAATATTTGTAAGCACCTTCTTAGTCTCTTGTGTCTGGGGGAGCACTATGCGTGAGAGGTGTCTTTATCAGGATTTAAAGGTGAGGTCCTGAGTACCTACAAAATACCCCAATATTTGTCTGGGCCTTCACAAGAGAAGTGAAATTGGTTCAATTTTTTTTTGCCACTGTTTAGTCTGCTGTTTAATCTTCCAAGGTGTATGCAAGTTTAAATTGATTAAAGTGTTCTCATTTCCTGTCCTGAACATGTTGTGTAATAGCCTTCTTTAGCTTTTTTAAATATTTGCTGTGCTTCATTCCAGCACTGGTGGATGAAGTAATTACTGTGTCAGATCAGTCCGTAGGATGCCTTGAAATCTGCCGGGTCCTGAGCAGTGTTGGGGCATGATTAGACCCTGCCATGTGCAGATTTTAGGTCATAGGCAATATTTACAAACTAATGGAGAAAGAGAGATCTTCGCCAGCTGTTACCAAGAGGGGGCTGGTATAGTAATTTTCGTGTTTCAGTTGTAAGACTTCTTTTGGAACAAAAATATGCTAATAGATGTTGTTTGTTTCATTGTGTTCAGTAAACATTGCCAGATCTCCTGTATCAACTCGTGCTGGGATCAGTGTGTACTGGTTTGGTTTTTTTTTCAGTCCCAGGGTTCAGTTTGTAAATACTATAAAAACAAGCAATGAAAAACTGTCAGAGGCTTAGAGATCTTTCCACGGTTTTTGGTCAGTTCGGTGTCGTCATCATCTAAACATAGACAGGCTGGACTGGAAGAGATCTCTTGGGTCACAGCTCCCTTGTTTTTGCCTTTCACAGGCACTGCCGTATTACCCTTTTTATAAGCGCATTCAGCTCTGCCTTAGTACTTGTGGGTTTTGTCCTCATTTGGGAAACTCCTTAGATGTTGCAATTCTGGAATGTTCTTCTGAACTTCCTTAAATTTCCCTTCTTATTCCTGTCCTGATTAGACAGTCAGAAAACTGTGCTCCGGGGGTTAAGCCTAAAGGCAAGAGTAGAACTGGACTCTGCAGGTTAGGCAAAAAATGCTGCTAGTGTCTCCCAGAGGAATGTTATTCCTTAAAGCTCTACACTCTCAGAAACAAGCTGCACAAACATGAGATCAGAAATTATGTGCTTGAATTAGCTAATAAATAATGCTTCCTGGCATCAGCAACAGCACGTAATCATCCTCATTATAGAATGTATGAGACTGTATTTAGTACTAAATAGCGTTTCACATTGGCCTCTTGTAAATCAGAGCTATCTCCATGTTAAAAGATAAACATGGATTCAGACTGCAGATTCGGATAATTTGCTCCACCTACTCAAAAGCCAGCTATTTCAGGAGAGAATTTGAGTGAATTACGAGCCCATCTCATATTTCCAAAAGTCATTTCTTTACCAGTTTCCAGTTTTTATCCCATCACTTTGTCTTGTTTAGGTAATACATAAATCTATCAGAAAAGAGCGTCATCTATAACCTCCGAGGCCCCTTAGTGACAAGCCCCATTGTCAAAGGCAGGCACTTTGCCAGGAAACAGTGACTCCCAGAGAGAGTGTGCAAGGTTAGGAGGAAAGTATACTATTGCCAGAGTAACTGTATTCCAAGTGGATTTGTGTGGAACAACAACGATATCCAGTGACTGGTTAAATTAGCCACAGATGTGTTTTCTAGAACACTGTCCAAGAAGATATACAGTGCTTTAGGGCTTGGTTCAGACATAATGATCTTCTGAAGTCAAATCAGATCCAAGCAAAATTGCATCGGTACCAGGGAAGCTTTAAAGGAATTCTGTAATATGATTCAGACAAGTAGATGAATCAGACTGCTGCGAACTAAGCAAGGAGCACATCAGTGAGAGATGAGGTAAGAGGACTCACATACAAGTGCGATAGTTTGATGTTGGCAGTTTGCTGTTAAAATCTGAGCTGTGGATTGACAGGGTGGTGAAGCGGGCATGTTATGCCGGCCACCTGCCTGGAACGTGCATGCGGAGGAGAATCTCCCAGTGGCTTTTTTCAGCCTTTCAGAACGTACGGGTGCTTGGCTGTGCACTTGCCGTCTCCATTGCTGTCTCGCTGTCCCTGTGCCACTCCTCCCACCCGGCAGGGCTGCCGATTGCAGATTTTGAGAGGATAATGACTCCGCTGAGGGCAATGCACTTATTAAATATTTGGAGAATTTTCACTTACTGAAATCAGAGTACAAGTGAAGGCTCTGGGACTTTTCTCATACAGGAGAATTTTGTCTTGGCATCACAGCTCAAGCAGTACATGGGATTTCTGTCTGAGATGGGTGTTGAAAAGCTCAGCTTCCCTCCCACAGATGAGTTCTGACTCTTGTTCTTAAAGTTCAGATAAGACAGACAGTGGAGAGAAGTCCTGTTGAATTACAGATCTGCTATATGGTTTAAAGTTCTAGGGAAACATAAGCAGCTTAGTTACTCTTGTTGTTGGAACAGAAATCAAGAAAAGCTTTTGTTGTGTTCTCTGACCTATTTCTTTACCATCTTATGTACTTGAACTAAATTGAGTATGATGTATTAAAATGTTGTTATCTAAAAGGTCCTGGAAGTATCCAGCTTAGATTCTCATTGCAATGAGCATTAATAGTAAAAGTAGAATTTACAAAATAGCAGTTTTGTAGATGAGTTGAAGAGGAGTTATAAATAAAAAGAAAAATTTTCACAATAGAAATGGCATATTCTTATGTATGAAAATTTTTCTTATTTGCTCTTTTTCAGAACTTTATTAAATGTTTTTATTGTTTATTTACTTATTTCTTTATGGTTTTAATGCTGTTGGTGTAAATGTGGAAACAGATATGTTTAGATCTGCTTTGAATTTCCAGATATAGTTCCAAAGAGGATTCAAATGTAAATTTATTCACAGAAATATTATTTTATGTTATTTTCCTTGTTACCTCATTGTTTTAATCAAGCAAATTATATTGCTTTGCACCCACTGCTTCCAGATTTGTATCCTTTGAGGTCTGAATTCTGCTTCAGGAGATTTTGCAATTCTATTCTTAGGAATTTTTGCAGGTCACATGCAAAGCCGTGTGTGAGTGTGCATGCATGCGTGTATGTCTTTGGACAGCATACCAATAATTAGAATAACTCTGCAAAGTCATGGCTTTGCTTCAGGAGGACTCATGGAAAAAAATGGGACTTACCTCTGTTTTCAGGTATATTTTCTGATTTTGACCTACAAGAGCCAGACATCCTGACAGCTGGCAAAATGTAATTGTTCTAAAACATGAGTATTTTGAAAATGCTCATAACTATGGTGATATTTCTTCTCTCTTTTCAGGGTCTTTGTAAACAGAAGTTTAGCTATGGAAAAGATAAAGTGCTTTGGTTTTGATATGGATTATACACTTGCTGGTGAGTATCTTCTTAATTTCTTTGATCACTGAGTTTGGAATATTGCCTCTTGCTGAACAAAAAACAGTTACTGTTGGGCTACTCCATTTAGCAGGTGCTTTTTCTATTAGCAAATGTATCTTTCACTATTCATTGCACTTTCATTTTAGGTGTTTCCCTTAAATTTTTGTCTCAAGCCATGCTATACTGTAGTACAGTTTCAAATGATTATGGGTGTCAAGGAAACCAAAGCTTAATAAGTCTGATTTCTTCCTTAGATTCCATGATATTTTGATAATGCCCCTTGTGCATGCTTGGCTTTGAATAACAAGGTGGTTTCTTTTATCCTTTATGCATATAGCAGCTACACCTTTAGCCAGCACATTCTCCTTTGTCCTGGGAAGGTCATTTTTGAATAGGATTTTCTCCTTCCCTCTCTCAGTTGGCCACATCAATGACTTGTTTTCAGAAGAGGCATGGCAGGGGGAGTGCCTTCTGTCAGCTGAACAAGTTAATTTAGAAAGCTTTGCCCATTCTTTATGACAGATAAGCTTTGGGAGATTGCATAATTGATTAGTTTCATAAAATTGTTTGCATGATTTCTCCATCTTTCAATTATTCAACAGGCAAGTTTGCTGAGACTTTTGACGAGAGGGGATAAAGCTACCATATTCTGCATAGTCAGACTTGCATGATGTTATGTACTTTAAGGAAGGAAGAGATAAAAAGCTTGCTTCCTAGGTTATAATATCACACGGGCTGTCACTTTGGATGTCGTGTACAATCCTACCTTCTTTCTGATTACCATTTCCAGTGTTGTGGACAAAAAGTTCCTATCACCCTTGATATTTCAATTTAGAACTGTTGTGTATATGAACTGAGAAAATATGAGGTAAAGTGTCAGGGTCACCTAATAATAGGTTAATGCAGTATGTCAGCTATGGTCATCTAGTTATGCGTACTGAGAAGGAATGAGAGATGAGTAATGTGGCTGGGGACAGTGTGAGGGTCACAGGAGCCAGGGTCAGAGGCTAAGTGAAGGGCAGGAAGGTTTCTGTAGGTTCCTGGTTCAACACAATGATGCAAGGAGCAGTTTCAGAGACTGTGGCAGGTAATTGCAGTTCATATTTTTAAGTTTATACTTTTAAGCAGCTATCCTTGAGGAAGTATTTGCAAGTAAAAGGTTTAGTTGCTCACCACCTTATATACATTTGTTTACAGCTCCTGCCACTATTTAAGTCATGAACTATGTTGTTGTTAATCTGTGCTGGATATGATTGCAGGCGCGTGCTTTCAGTTTGTGTTTCCCAGCTGTGACAGCCTTGTAACAGTGCCTTTAAGGACTGCATGCAAAACAGTTGTTCAAGAATGAATACTTAAAAAAAAAAAAAAGAAAAAAAGAAAAAAGTTGTGGGTTTCACTTCAGTAACAGAAAAACAACTTCTGTGCCTTTTGCAAACTGGTGACGCTTCCCAAGGACTCAGGTGGTCCCAGTGGGGCTGGTGTGGAGCATGAAGTGTGTTGCTAACTTTCATCCTGACAGAAGGAGAGCTTCAGCACTGTCCTCACTTATCCAACTGTTCATTTTACTCAAATGTTGCTTGTTCCTGTAAACATAGAGCAAATGTGTTGTTATCTGCAAAACAATGCTTGGTTTGGTGAAAGGAAAAAACGTGAACATTTCAAGCATCCTAAAACAGTACCGGGGACATGAAAACCTGGGGCTTCCAAGGCTGTAAGATCACAGTGCTACAGTTAAGCAGGCAAAGTCAGTGCGTTCAGGGGAATTCAGTGACAGGGTATGATGCAGAAGAAGAAATGGGATGTGGTCTGAGCAGAAAACTGGAAATCTGGACCACTCTGGAATAAACTGCTGACCTGTGACTTCCTCTGTGGTACAAAAGAGATAATAGTTGCAGATCATTTTACATGGAGTTGTGAGAATGTAATTAGGTTGGAAAACCATTTGCAGATGAAAAGCATTATGCCTGGTAAGTACTACTTCCCTTTTTTTCACTCGACTGGGAAATTAACATACCAAATTATCTGTTTAGTTTCTTATGTCTCAGTCACCATTTCTTCTCCATATGAGCTTTTATTATCTGACCATTATTTGCTATATATAACTGTTGCATACAAGAAAAAATACTTATTCAGTGTAGGGGCTTTAAAGAGTGTAGTGTTGGAATATGATTACAATTATAACAGATTACTTGGAAATGAAATGAAGAAGTGGGACAAGTGAAGTGTTACAGTAGTAAGTTGTAGTGCATTCATTAGATCCTGTTGTGTTTTCTCTTTGAGCACGTTATCCTTTACCCACCCTTTCACATGGACGTGCTACTTGTCTTGATTAAAAAAGAAAAAAAACCACCAATGTAAAAAGCCAGTTTATGTGTAATTTAACATCTGGAAATGGTATCTGCATACCAGATGGTGCATGCTGAGCAGAAGCCTTTTGGAGACCATTCAAAATACATAAATAGGCCAAGGAAAAGAACAGAAGCATCTCAGAAGTGTGATCAGCTCCTCATCTAGTTTTCTGCATTTTTTTTGTACTTTCAGACATTGCTAAGTCACTTTTCTGTAACGTTTAAAAATATTCCAAACACAGCCTTCCTATTCAATGGTTGAAGGCAGGCAGAGTCACTGACCCTGCCAAAATCTATATGACACTTTTTTGCTCGTTCTCTGTTGTGAGCTTTCCCATCAGATATAGACTGATGACATTCATCTCACAGCTGACAGTCATACACTTTGACATCTCAGAAGAATGATTTTTTGGAACTACCTATCTTGTAAAGAGGTACTCTTGTCACTCATCTCTCTCTTTTCTTCCCAAGTCGATGGTCACTGGTAGCACCAAAAGCCTTCCTTAGGAGGCGGTTCAGTATCAGAGAAGTCAGAATCATTTGATGTATTTTGATCTTTAGAAGCTTGAGACAGTTTTATTCTTGTACCTTATGAATTTAAGGACGCAAACCTACTTACAATAATACTGTTTTCTCTCTAGGATAATCTAATTTTGGTCAAGACGTGGCATTTCCATTTTGAAGTATATTGTAACAGCTACTACGCACATGCTGCTGTGATTGTGTGTCCTACTACTAGCATGTCTGAGAATGTCAGCTTGCCAACTGAGAGCAGTTTTAGTATCATCATGTTACATTGCACATAAAATAAAATTTCATGCGTTATTATATAGTATGTATTATATAGTAGTATTTCTTAGATCTATTACATTAAAGGATTACTTAACTCAGAATTGGAAAAAAAATTCAAGGTTGCCTGATACAGCATTGCCACGGTGGTTTTGTTTGCTTTCAAGTCAAAATTAGGTTAAACTTAATTTTTGTGAATAACTCCTGTGTTCTCTCATTGTGTTTGTCTCTTTCCCTGCATAGGGTTGAGAAATACTGCTAATGGCTGGGTTGGGCAAACAAAGTCTTTTTTGGCTTGAAGAACTTGAAGGTTTTAGCCTTTTCTTCTGAGAAATGATGAAATTGCTGAATTCGTGGTCACTGTGATTACAGCTAGAATTAATTTTCACTGCTGGGAAAGTAAAATGAAAACAAATTGAAATAACTCTCAGAGGTTTTAGATTCCTTGTTTTGCTATAAAGGATTGCTGTTGTATCCTCATGGGGTGAATAAGATCTCCTACATGTATGGAAACTCCCAAGTCTCTCTAAGGTTAATGTGCTGGATACAAGAGGCTCAGAAATATGTGCTATGTATGAAGCTGGCTGTCCCCTTCCTATTCAATCTGTTTGGGAATCACATTTAGTACATAAAAGAGTGTTTCTTTTAAGCTAGGTGTTACTGGAGGCAATTTGAAGGAGGAGGAAGAACAGCAGGGTTTGACTGTGGTTTGTGTGCTTAGTTAAATAGTTGTGCTTAAAATCTTGGAGGGCTTGACGCAAGCAAGAGTCATCAGCTATTTCAGCCCTCGCTGTTAGCAGAGGTCAAGACAAGTTTCTCTGATGTTACACAGCCCTTCATTCTCTGCCTCTGGTCTTGCTGCCTGCCAGCCAGAGAGTGAGGCTGTGCCAGTTCCCCAGGGTGCCTTTGCTCCTTGGGAAGTAATGGTACACTTGGGGCTCCAGATATCCATGAAGGGCTGTGTAGGCTGTCAGGGCAGAACTGAGAATTTTGGAACAATTCCAATTTAAATCCTTAAATTAGAGAGATTGAGGGTCTTTTGTAGTTCATTTTTGTTTGCTAAATAGTAGTTTCTTTTATTATCTGGAGGATTCATCTGTGCTTATTCATCCTGACCAGCCAGAAGACCAGCAGTCAGTAACAGTTCTGGTCTGCCTTCCTTTTTTACTAGTACTGTCAAAACTGCCCATGTTTTGGTAAAGGAGAATGTTGCATGCAATCCAAGACTGATAGCCTTGTCTGTTTTGTGTTTACTAGTAAGTGCAGGAAGTAAAAAATAGGTACATCAGTAGAATCTCTCCACTGTGACACTCACCTGAGATTAAGAGTTGGTGGTGCCCTTTGGAAATGCAGCAGAGAGAGATCGGTTTCACACAGCATTTTATTTGGCTGCTTCCTACTCACTGTGAGCTGTACTTAATTAGTAGGTCTGGATCCAAGCAATGCAGGAGGCCTTGGCATTACTAGCTCTTAAATGGGACAGGTTGCACAATGAGGTGATGGATAGATGTGCTTTGACAGGAGCAGAGCTAAAGCAGTGGGGTTCCCAAAGTGGCTGTAATTTCACACCAGGTCATTGGCAGATGGAGAGGGAATTACTAAGAATTACGAATTTAATTGTGCTTGAAAAGATTCTTCTGTGACTATTCTCCTTCTCCAAAAGTTACGGCCTTGTTGAAAGTTTTATCTTCTGTCTCTGAAGCAGGTTAGAGGTAATATCAGTAGACAGGATGCTTTCATTTGGAATGCTTTTCCTGTGCTTAATTCATTGCTGCTTCCATGTTCTCCAGAAATTGATAATAAAATTATCATTGGCTGCTGAAAACTGTCTCAATAAAAAGAAGGGGAAATGAGGCTTGAAAAATAATGGGTTTATTGTGTGCAAACGTGATTAATGCAACATAATCAGACTGGAATATAGCTTGTGTCCTGGAAACATTGCCAACTTAATGCCAAGATTTGGTGCACTGCAAAAATTTTATTGCAAAATTGCTTATGCTTTCAGCTATAGCATTTCCCTTCTCATCACAAGGGAAAAGACATGGGAAAGACAGCCTTAGTCTTTCCCAACTGACTCCAAAGTGCAACGTGCATAAACAGGTTTCGCTTCCTCAAGTAGGTGTTTGTGTCTAAGCCATCCTTGCAATTTGGAAGAGAAGAAAATTTTTCACACCCTCACCTTATTTTTGAAATGCTTTTCTTTACCTGTTGACTCTGGAAAAGATACACTCAGCCAGAAGGTAGGATTGGCTTGTTGCTGTGTGCGATCTGGGAGAAAAGGTGACATCTGAATTGAGAACTGCTTCTTCAATCCATTTAGTATTTTTACTGTAGCTGGGTTGTATCAGTTTCTCATGTTTCAGTTTCCACAACTGAGAAATGGGACTAATTAATTTGTACCGTGTATAAAAAAAATTCTGGATTGCACAAATGAAAAACAAAGTATAAACATGGGAGTTTTACACATAGAAGTTTAAACTGAATACTTAAAATACTGCTGAGCTTGTAATGTAAACAAGTGCAATGTGTCTGAATGTCGGTTTAGGTGCTGTTACTATCTGTTTTTTGGTACTGGACTCCAATGCAAATGTTCTAATGAGGCTCTCCTGCTGAGGTTAAAGGTTTGCCTTTAGTTTTATCATGATGTAGAGACTGCAGGCTTTGAGACTCTTTGGGGGAGATACTAAACAGTTTTGCTTCTTTCCCAGTTCACTGGATAATGGAGTTCTTTATGTCATTCAGAAATAGTGTGGTGGCTAGAGAAGGGAATTGGTAGATGTGCAACAGTAGCCTTCCAACTGTCCTAGCCAAAACCGAGAGATGCCCTGACTATTTCACATCTGCTGTCTGCGTTTTCACATTTGCACATTGCCAGTTTGACAGGTGCAGATTTTGCAGATTTCAGAGGCTGATTTAGCCATTAGTGTTTTAAAGCTAAAGGCAGATGGAGAAGCTAAATTGTTCCAAGTATGCTTTGAGCTGGATGGCTTTTCAAATACCAGTGCAGTGGCTATTGTCCCTGCTCTCTTTGTGCTGCTGCTCTTCGGAGTTGACCATTTAAAGCTGTGTAATGAGCAAACCGAGGTCTGGAGCTGTGGGATCTCACATGCTGGCGCTGGGAATGGGGAGTGGAGAAAGCATGTGTTGCTTGCTCTGTCCCAGTAAATCACCGACTGACAAACTGCTAATCTGCTGTCTGTGGATTCTTGAAGAATCAGAGTGATAAACAGAAGCTGCTGAAAGAAGGAGTCTTCACAGTGCAAGGAAAGTTTCAAAAGCTGCTATATTCTGTTTTCTTGCTCTAAAAACATGATAATAACATCAAGCTGGGTCAGCAGGCTGTTAGTATACCAACAGCCATCTCTGGTCTTTGCCAGATGGCTGTAAATAGGGAGGTTTTTTTAAGTCTAATAGACCCCCTTATCTAGTAATCTTAATACAGAAGTACTATTAAGTTGCAAATACCCTTGTGATGACTCAAACAGCTTACTCTGTAGGAGGAACCAAAGCTGAGAGTACAGAAGGCTTTAACTCTGAGATCACACATGTGCTATTGCTTTGTGAATGCCTTATTTTAGCACACAACAGAAAAACTTATGTATGTGGCTTCTTGCCAGCCATGGGCACTTGTGCTGCATCTAAGCTCAGGTGCACAGTGTTAAATTAAGTGTAAAGCAGCTTTGGAGGGTCACTCTCTTAAGTGAGAAGAATAAGAAGGTGGATCTGTTTGGACACTGATACACCTGAGTAGTGCCTTAGATATAGTGTATTAATGGCTACTATACTTTTAAGTAATTTCTTTCTTATTTCTAGATGCTAGCAAATTATGTTTGAACTTGAAGACCATATACCTATTTCTTCCCTGTTCATAAGTCTTCATTGAAGAACTAAGCCCATATTTTGGCACAGCAGTTTGTTTCCATGGAAATGCAGGGATATATCCAGTATGGGATTATAGCTCCCAGTGGGCTCTCAGAGAGGTAAATTGTGAAGGCCACTTGTTAAGCACAAAAAAAGATTCTCTTGTGTCAGGGAAACTATAAAAAATTTCCATAAAAGAACAGGTGATTGTGTATTCATCTTTAAAATATTACTCCAGTTCAAAGGAAAGTTATACCAACTACTAAAATAAACAAATTGAAGTTTCCTTAAAATGCAGAATCTTTTTGAATTGCTTCTCTCAAAATGCAAAATGTGACCTCAGTGCTGCTGTCATTAACCTCAAGGCATACATTTTGATTCAGCAGAAGAAATCTTTCCAACACTAAGCTCTGTTTTGCCAGCCTCTGAGGCATATCCAAACAGCACAAATCTTTGTTACATCGAAGGCAAACAAAGTGCAGCAGCAGAAAGCTAAAAATATCTGGAATTTACCAATGAGAGCACTAATAAGCCTGCTTTGGGAAGAGATAAAGCTGATGATACTTGACAACACTTGTTTTTAAAACAAGTAGAAATGCAGCCCTAGAAACAACCTGAAGTGTAGACCCAGCAATTCACAGCCAAGCTGAATATACAATGCTGTGTCAGTCCTTGAAGCAACAACAAATCCTGTCTTTACATATCCTTTTAGCATGCAGAGCAGGAGAACAGGAGCTGATAGAGTTCCAGGTTGGAGGTTTTAGAGCTGAAAGCTGTGCTGTGCACTTGGGGATGTTTGCAGGAGCATTAGAGGTAAGGAATTTTCCATTGCTCTTTGGCTGCAGTGGGTGCGTAGCTGCCTCATGGGCTCTGCTGCAGCTGGAGACTGCAGAGCCTTGGTGCTGCTTTGTAGGTGAGTGCTGGTTTCCTCCCAGAACCTGTGTTTGGCATCGTCAGAAAAGGGGGCTCTGCAGCCACTGGAGCTCAGATGCAAAAAATTCAATCCTCTGATGATTAGTGACCCCTGCCTTAGTTCCTATTATCAGATTTACAGTCAAAAACACCTGTGGTCACAAAGACATAAGTGTAAGATCTGGCTGCTTGTGCTCGGCAGAGCAGCTTGGGTGTTGAGCATACAAAAGTATCCTCTGATGCATCTGGAGGTTTTGTCAAGGTATTATTTGCTGAGCATTATATTTCATTTTTAATGAAATATAAGAGGCACGTTAAATAAATAAGTCTGCTTAAAGCTCAGCTTTGTTTTAGTACACAGATCACTTCTGTGTTTGAAAAGGTTTCTTTAGGTTAATGAGAATTATACTCATTACGGCAGCAGTTTCTTCTTATTTAGATTGAAAAATTGAAAATTCAAAGAAACAAAGCATAGTGTTATTAGCCATATTGTTTATTTGGTACTATGAAAACTCAGTTTAAATATAGGCTGAAATGCTACAATTCTGCTTTGCATAATACAGTGCATTTTTATTTATGGTTTAGTGTTTAAAATCAAACCCCAAGAGTCAAGAGGGCTGAGGTCTATTCCTGCCTGTTTTTCAACTCATTTTGACTGTAGACGAATCCTTTATGGTCACAGTTCAGCTGAGTTCATAAACAAATGGTAAGTCAGTGATTCTCCACGTTCCTAATTGAAAACACATGTGTTGCCCCATGGGTTTCATTTGGGGTTTCTTGTGGTTACAATTAGGCACGTTTACCACTTTGTCAGTTTGTTTACAGGCAGTGAGCTCCTAGGTCAGCACAGCACAAAGGTGTTGGACTGCATTGCCCTGCACGCAGGGCACGTGTTTATGTGGGCAGAGATGAACCCAAACTAGTACTGTACACACCAGGGCTATAAACATGAGTGTACGTTTTTCCCTTCGTGTTCTGTGAGGATACTGTGAAGTGAAATGCCTGCAGTGGCTGTGGCAGAAGTTGAGGTAACACTTGATGTGTCTGTGGAAACAGAAATGCAAGGCAAAGGGAACTGGAGGTTTGTGCTTATCCCTACTCCTGGGATTGCCAATCCAGCTGTTTGTATGAAGGGTCCTGCAGTACAGGTACCTCTGCAAGGTTTATGGAAAAAACCTTTCTTATGGAAAAGAAACTGCTCTGCTTGATTTCCAGGGCTAAGCAGCAGCACCTTGCCAGGCTATGCAAGCCAGGCGTGAGTCTGGGCTCCTGTCAGAGCTGAGCAGTCTGACTCCACTGTCAAAACTGGCCGTAGTTAACACTCAGGTGTGAAACTTAAACATGACATTTCAGATTCCTTCCTGTGTAAGTAACGAATTATTTTAACATAGAGAGCAGCATCGCTTGAAATGTTACCATCTCCCTTTTGTTATGTTTAACTGACAGCGCCTGGCGATACCGCCCTGGTTAGAAAAGGCCCTGTGTCACAGAAGCTGAAGTCATTAGTATCCTAGAGCAGAAATCCTCCTCTTTTCTAACTATATATGAAAACTGGCATTGCTCTGTAATGAGTTATGCAGATAGATACCCTGAAAGTAGGCTCACTATATAGAGGTCAGATAGCATTCCTCACTACCTGGTTACTTATGAGGATCTTCAGACCTTTGGCCCTACAGCTGAGAGACTTTCCTCAAACTACAACAAGTATGTGAAATGCCTGCCCAACACTTCCTAGTACATTTAATTGGTATTGTTGCTTCAGTGCGGTTTGATTTTTGATTAAGCCCAGTGTCCCAAACCACCTCCGAGACTGGTCACTCACTGTTTCCCTCTGGATTCTCAGCTGGAGTTCCAGGTCGGGTGATCAGAAGTGGCAGGCAATGAGTATTTGGTGCTTGTGTGAAATAGCCAGCAGTGTGGTTGATCATGGAGGGGTGACTGTCACAGGCAGTGTAGTGAGCACTGAATGCTCAGCTGTGTGCAGAGGAGATACTGACAGAATGGAGAGCTCTGCAATAGATCTATCCCGTTATGGGACACCAGTCTAGGATCTCATTTGATAGACATTGTTTTGGCAGGATACATGGATACTTGTACTGTTACAGGGGACAGGGTTGTAAAAGGGGATCTTGGTCCTAAAGGCTTTAACTAAGCCCTTTTTGTCAGCACAACATTGATATAAATGTGCTTCTAATACATACTTGCATTATTATTTATTTGTGGTAATTCAGAGCAGCACTTTGATCCTGCTCTTTAAGTCAGGTTTGTGTAATTTCAGAAATGTATTTGCATAAGCTTAATTATGCATGTTGTGCCTGAGACATATAAATCTGGATACTAGCTCTCTACCTGCCCATGTATGTCCTTAACTGCCTGATTTGCATGGCTTACTCACTGGAGAATAAGCAGCAACTGAAATAACCTAGTTTTAGTTATTTTACTTTCATTTCTTCAAGACTTAACACAAAGTAGTTGGGCTGCATTTCCTGTGCTTCAGAGAGAAGGCAAAACCCCATGCATTATCAGTTTTGGCTTATCTGTCTTTGTGTGGCGTCTGGAGAATCCAGATAGTGGGTAACATTTCTGAAGATTGAGTGTTTGTTGAAGCTTTTTGCAACCCTCTGGAGGAGGTCATCACCTCTAGTTTGAGAAATACTGATCTTATCTGGACACCTGAAAGTCAAAAGCCAATTATTTTCATCTGCCAACCAAAACAGTGGGAGTAGACTAAGGTGTTTCAATTCCCAAGAGGCTTATCAGTGGCTAGGACTGAGGACAGTGTGGACAGTGCTCCCAGCACCTGTGAGAGGAAGGAGTCAAGACAGTCTGTGCCCAGGGGGTCAGAGCAGGCAAAAACAGCTGCCCCCATGAAGTCCCCTGCTAATGTGGGTTTTTGGCGACATTGCAAGCACCTTTCCCTGGGCTGCTCTTGCCTTCCAGCTGGGAGGAAAGGGGGGTGAGGATTTGGTTGATGGAAGGGGTGAAACTCCTTCAGGAGATGCTGGGGCATCCTAAGAGAGCACTCAGGCAAAAGAGAGTGACATATGGGCAAAAACTGGAGGCAGGGATGAATGTTACTTCAGGTCATGATTTAGTGGTCCTTGCCCTGCCTCTCCACCCAGAGGAGCTGCTCACTCTGCAGGCTTCTGTTGTTGCAGTGACCTCCTGAGCTCGTTTTTCCCTTCCTAAATCAGGATGCTGGCAAAGGGGAGCTGCTTCCTCAAAGCTGCCTCGGTGGTGTGGGAAATCAGCATGTTGTCACTGTTCTCAGTTCAGGGCTTTTACCAGCACCAAATCCATAGTGGTCAGAAATGGCTAGACTGGACTGGCTTGCAGGTGTGCAAATACATCTCACAAAGAGGAGACAACTGAAGCAGTACGAAAAGTGTGGTTATTGCAGCTTTAGCTCCTGCTTCTCTCCTAAGATCCATGACTACCTTGTAAGGTGTGTCAGCAGGCCTTGGAACAAACAAGAAGCTGCCCTGCCTGACTTAGAAATATCTCTGTGTGTGGAGGAGAAACAAGGGAAGATATGGGCAGCACTTGAAGAGCTGTCTCCTCCCTACAGCTTAGACGGAGCCATCACATGCACTAGAGCCTTCCCCAGCTATTAGTTTTGAAACAAAACAGGCTTTAAACGTTTATTTTCGGAGAAGCCTTCCAGGAGATCTGCATACTTCTGTGGGTCCTTTTTTAACATCATTCCAACTCAGCTTTCTATTTAGTACAAATTGGATCTCAAAGATAATTCTTGATTATTCTGTGCATACCTGGAAGTTGCAAAATAGCTCTGGTCTTCTTACTGCGTGTACTTGCAAACCAGTGCACTGCAGTACAGTGCAGCACTATGTGCAGGTTTGGTGCTGGTTTGTCCTGCAATGCTTTGCCCATAAAAGCCCAAGCATAAGCATTTTAAAGTGTACAGTTGACTGTAGACCTGCTATGTCAGACTGACCTGGTGTGCGAGGTTCTTGCTGGGAGCACCTTCAAGATGTAGGGCAAAATTCTCTTCTCAGGTTCCTGGAGTAGCTCCTGACTCCGTCTTCCAAGTCTCCAGTGCTGACACATACAGGCGTTTTATGGTGCAAAAGAAAGTAAGCACCCTGAAAGGAGTAATCTACCACCAACTGAGGAATGAACAATAATGGCAAATCCCCAAAAAGAGCATGAGACCTTTTCTTGAACCAGTTGCTCTGCATCTGAGAGAAACATGAAGGGTTTGTGTCACTTGGGCAATGTGCTTGTAGCCTCTTCCTCCTAATTATCCCTGAGCTGATGATCTAAGACTGCTTTGTGGATATGAGGACAGAATTTTGCCTGCAGGATGCACGATTTCCAACTGTGCCTTTTCTAAAATCAGTTATAAGTGTATTCGGAATAAGTGCCAGGCCAGCTTCTGAGCTTACCAGAGGACAGAGCTCCAGCAGACAGAGTCCCACATGGCACAGAGCTGTTGCAGTTTTAAAATCAGTCTGATTTTTTTCTTTAACAGGGGAGCCCAGTGTAACTCCGTCAAGCCTGGAGTGACACTCTGAATCTGCATCTGCCTCATGTGAGTTAAAATCCTGGCAGCAGCATTTTGCATAAGCTGGAGCCTCTGTAGAGAGCTTTTTTTTCTTTCTTTTTTTTTTTTTCTTTTTTTTTTCCTTTTCAGGAAGGCTATAAAATTGTTACTGTTATGTGTCTTGGCAGCAAAGGTAAACACAACCACACAAATGCATGAGAATGCATACCTTACTGCACAACCCCTGCTCATTCCAGATCAGCTTCCCTCCTAGCACGTACTGTGGAAGGGATGCCTGCACTCACCACAGACCTGAAGGCTTGCAGCGTGCACTCCCGGGGTACTGCTTTTTACTTTTTGATGGTGTAACGTTAAGCCAAGTGATGGTATGAAGGGGAAGCTGAAATGCTGTCCACTGGCTTCTGTTTTTTTAAAACCTTTGGTTGTTTCTTTCCACCCTGGTTGCATAATCCATGAGCACTGGGTGCTGATTGCCCTGTGCTGCTGAAGCATTTGCCTCTGTTGGAACCCAGACCATTAAAATAACATTTCCTCTGGGGCTGGGGACTTGGCATGGTGGCAGAGACATGGCCATCAAGCAGTAAGAAAGAGAAAAAGAAATCAGAATAAGTTGTAGCATGTGCTTTGGTTTTACTGTCATCCCACATGTGTTGGGCAAGGACAGTCTGAAAATTGGTTTGCGGCTCTGCCTCTTCCCCTGTCACAGAGCTGGGGATGGTTGTAGACTGGGCCCTTCTCAGCTGGGTGAAAGAGCTGAGCATGGGAGACACTGTATGGCAAATGGCTGAATTCATGCCATTGCCATGGCACACAAATTATCTCCAGCTGTGGAATCAACAACCAGATCCGAGGGAGGGGATATTTCAGCAAAGTTTAAAACTAATTTTTCATCATGCAGCTGCAGAAAAAAATACTGATCTTTCCTCTTTCCTCTATTTCCTCACGGATGCCTGAAGTAAACCAAACGTGAGACAGAATGACCAGCCTGGAGTACAATAATGAAATACATTTTTTTATCCAGTAATAACGTCTATAACTAGGGCATCTGCCCTGAATGTGCAGTTGCAGCAGTGTTATCCTGTTCAGTGTTTGATCTGAAGGAGGTGGATTGTTTGTTTGCCTGGAGGAAGCTCATGTTGCTGACACAGGCTCACCAGAAGTGTCAGAGGGTTTTGGCTTGATGCAGCAAGTGCTGTGGTGTAGGGTGCCGTCAAGGTGGGCTCAGTGAGCTCTTTTTCTCTTCCCAGCTGCGTGTCCAATTAAAGGAAAATTTGTCTTGAGCAGTAAGTATGCTGGTAACTAGAGAACATTTATATCCCTTTTAGGAGTCCAGTTTCCTGTGTCTCCGTTTAGTTCATGTGTCAAGGAGAAGGCTCTTGTTTTCCAGATATTGTGGAGTAGTAGAAAAACAGAGAAGGGATCTGAGGCGTGAATGAGCTAATAGTTTTGTTTTATTCAAAGAGACGTCAAGGAAGCAAAATCTAAAGCTTGAGAGGTAAGGGGAATGACTGTCCCTCAAAAAGAAACATTCAGATAAATCCAGTTGCAGTACTGCCTCAGCAGAGACTTGGAATGATGGAGGCTGAGATTGATATTTGTTCTTCAGCATTTTTCCTAATGGTGCTTCAGTTTTTTTCCTTGGAGAGTTAAACGGAGGTCTGTAGTGATTAATGTAAGACAGAGAGGCAAATACAGAAAGGAAGAAGTGGAGTGAGGGCATTCTGTGAGCAGCTGACCTCATGTCCACCACAGGTGTTCTCTGGTGGAGTGTTAGTTAACAAGATACACAGATTATTCTAACAGAAAGCCCTCCAGTTTTCCTGGAAAGGTTCTGCTGGAGTTGTTGCTAAACCCCTACTGGTTGTCCAGAGGAGATGCCAACATGTTCCTTGAGGTTCCTTGTGTCTGGGCAGCATCACGATGGTTAGTTCAGAAAGAGCAGGGTTTCCATGGAGAAATGTTTGTTTGGGAGCAATGTTTTATGGATTAAGTTGACAACAGGGTCAAATTCCCAGGAAGCTAATGAGGAGGAGTGCAGCAGCTTCATGGACAGAGCAGGGGACTGGAGTCTGCTTCACATAAAAAGAAGTTTTGCAGTGCCTTCACCTTCTAAGAACGCATGCAGGTGTATTTGTAATCATTTTCCTGGGGAAGCGCCTCTACTGTCCTGCATCAGAGGAATTCCTTTTTCCAGATGATGCTCTGGTGTCAGTCTCAAAATTTTGTTCATCACCTAACTGGCTATTGCTCCCTCCAGCTCTAGCTCACTCCCTAGAATTGCCTTCTCAGTCACTGATTTCTTCATTAGCTGTATTTGTTATTGCTTATTCCTATCTATAGCTTAATCAACCCTTCCTTTCCTAAAGGACAGAAAAGACTACGTGCATTGAATGTTGTTGATGTTTGCCATTGGTGTAATCTTGCTTGAAGATTTCGATAACTGCTTTATTGATTTGTTATCTGTTTAAGACCATTACAGGTTTGCTTGTTATGTTTTTAATGCTCTTAGTTTAATGGAGAAAATTAGCTATTAGGATTCTGGTGCTTTTTGGATTCTTAAAAGATGTGGGAGCCCTCTGTCACAGTTACTATGATCTGAGTCTTTTGACAGTCTTGCTTTGTCTATAGTCCTTACCTTCTTAATATTTTTTTTTTAGTATTTTATATATTTGTTTTCTCCTCTCAGATTGAACTTCTGTATCCTGCAGGGTATATATATGTTGGTGATTAGCTGGGCAGTATAGATGATTGTATTAATGTATATTGTGAGGCCCACAGATGTGCTAGATCTCTGTCAGGAAAAGCAATCAGTCTTCTAATGAGTTTACTGTGTGACTTGTACATGTTTGTATTTTACTCAGCTGAATTTGAAATATTTAAATGTTTGAGACAGTTGGGCCCACTGAACTCATGGTAGTTCTAGTTGCAGTAAAGGATTGTATTTATCTTAGGACAGTTTAAGACAGTGACATTGTGGTGTCCCATCCTTAAGGGAAAGGGAGCACGCAAGTTATTTAGGTGCTTATGGTCGAAAGGAGTGATGGAAGTCAGAGGGTCTGCAAAGGTTTACAGAGTTTTATTAGTAAATTGCACACTTGGCATGGAAATTTACATTAGTCCCTGACCTTTTAGTATAAGCACATCACGGTGGGTTTTGGATAAAGGGTGAAAGGGTAGGGGGGGTGAAAGAAGGGGAGGGGAAGGGAGAGAGAGAGGGGAAGGGGGAGATGGAGATATGGAGACAGAGAGATGAATTAAAGAGAGGGAGAGAGAGAGAAAAAAAGGAAGAAAGAGAAAAAAAGATCACTAGCCCTGGCTCCAGCATTGATCCAGCTGATGGGGTGTCCAGGGTCCCTGTGCACACACACCTGGGCTTTCTGGGGGTACCTTTTTATAGATAAGTTTTCTCCACCTGGGACATAAGTTTCATGCTTTCCATGCAAATTAGTTATCATGTGCAGTCCATTCTTCTAGACCTTTCTGGAAATGGGTCAGAGGGCTTTGAGAGTCTTAGGTGGTCTTGATCTCCCCCATACAGTTCATGCCTATTTCTTGACCTCATTCCTGCACTTGAGCTGTGCTTATCTCCAGGAGCCAGGACAAGGATGTTTGTCCCAGGAAAGTGCTGTCCTACCTCTGTATGGCCCCTTGTCCAGCCACATCTTGTTCTTTCTCACAGCATGTTATTACCAACAATCCTTGGTTGTTATTACCAACAGTCCTTGGTTGGCTCCACGACTGTCCGGCTGTTGGTGTTTGAGACATGCACATTAGCCCCTTATCTCCTGGGCTTCTACAGACATGCAGCGAGTGTAAACACACCACCAGAGGAACACAGTGATTTCCATCTGTCATGATTGCATTTTAGATGTTGAATTAATGATCTGATTAAACAGTAACATTTGCAGTACATGGGAAGGTCATTTGCAGGAAGAAGACAGGCCGGATGGTAGGGATGACTTGGTTGAACAAGTCCATTTCCTTTGTGTTGAAGGAAGGTGCGTGTCACAGATGAGCAGCTCCTGTGGCATGTGAGAGCAGTGAGCTTGCTTAAGAGAGTAGCATTTTGATGCACAAGGGTAATAGCTAACAGATTTTTGCGGTACCATATGGTGTTATTAACAAACAAATCGTATGTTAACTTGACAGCTCTACCTTCAAGCTAACTTAGTCTGCAGCAAACATTAATTCCCCCGAGATGAAATCTGGAGCAATATTAAGCTTTGGGATTGTATCCAGAGCAGTAACGGTAGCACAGCAATGATGAATGTCAGGCTTTCTAACCTCCAGTATATGTGTTCCCTTAATTTATTGGTTTCTTTATCAGCTTTGTGAAAACACAGCAAACCAAAACCCGATTGGAACAGGTGGGACAGGGAGCGTTCCTGCATCTGCCTAACGGCACTGCAGGGAGGGGAGCTGCCATTTGAAATACATTTTTTCTGATGCAGAGAGCTGTGATAAACTGATGGATATTTCATCTGGTGCACTCTGCTGCTGAAATTCGAGCTGCAGCTTTGCTTTGCTGCAGCCCTGGGGCATGAGCTAATTCCGGGCTGGGAGACCCAAGGCAGGGAAGGGCAGGAGCAAAGGAGGGAATGTGGTATGTGGAGGAGGGAGGAGGGTGAATGGGTACATTACTTTTAATTGCCTTCTTGTTTAACCCCCTAGCTGTTTTCAAATTTTCTAACTGAAATCTCATCTTGGTACAGTGTATAAATCCCCTGAATACGAATCTCTTGGATTTGACCTGACCGTAGAAAGATTAGTTTCCATTGGATACCCTCATGAGCTGCTCAATTTTGTGTATGATCCTGCATTCCCTACCAGGTAAATGACTAACAGATACCAACCCAGCCTGCTTGAGGCCTTGAATTCTTGTTCTGTAAAGTTCATAGGCGACATGTGAGGCCAGGTTTTCAGAGTTGTGGCTGTGAAGCCCGTGGCTGACCACAGATCATGGGGAAGGAAGCAGACTGATCCAGTATATGGAGGGCCTTTGCACACATGTATCCATGCCAGCAAAGAGGGAGCATGCAAGAAAAGAACCCTACTGAAAACATGGTCCAAAAATAGCCTTTCAAAGCAAAGACAGCAGAGATACAATTGGATTGGGAGTGAAATCAAAATGAGGGGGAGAAGGAGCTGTTACTGTCTAAGAGGCTGCTAGGGTGTCTCAGAACATTTTTCTTTAATGATTTTAATTAGTAGTGTCCTAGTGCATAAGACATCCTGAAAATTAAGCTGACAGTAAACAATAAAAATGGGACCAATCCAGTTCATCTGTCTAGATGAATCAAACATCAAAAGCATTTGATTTAGTAACTTTTTGATTTCATAACTTCGTAGAAAGTTAATGGTGCAAAGTTACTGAATTCCTACATTTTGTCTTTTGGTGGCAGAGGTTAAAAGGACATTGCTTGTTTTAAACAAAGTTGTGGATCCAACTCTGCACCTTTAAGTTCTTTCCACTTGTGCCTTTGCTGGATTTTGCTTTTTTGACTCCTTTGGAGCTTCTTTACAAAAGACTTGTTCATAGGGTCTGTTGGCTTGTTCCAGTTTCAGTCTGGCAGCCTCCTTCCTTCCCTCCTCTCAGCACGTTTTACACTGAGACTGCTGCTGGCTGTGCCCTTGCCCGTAACAAGGTAGTAGCCCTTCACAAACCTGTGATGAAGACTCCATTAAATCTACTGCCTTCATCCCAGGGAGGAGACAGAAGGGATATCTCTGTGGGAAGACTGCCTTCTCCAGACACAGGCTGCTAGATAAGTGAAACAGAGTTTTGCTGGAGTCAGAGCTGGGAATGTCCAAAGCATTTTGTGCCATAGTTACATGCCCCATCTGGCTCTGTCTGTGACAGAGTGATGAAAAAGAGGAGAGAAATTCCTTTATCGCACCTCACTCTTCCCTGCAGCCCAGCGGGTGTGTCAGGGAACCAGAAACACAGGTGTCAGATTTGTGACCCTGTGGAAGAGGCCCACAGCCTCCCTGGTACGTGCATAGCTAAGCTTCTGCCAGGTTAAACGGTTCTGCTTTCAAGGCTGTGGGGAGCAGATCAGGTATCTCTTTCACCTGGAGGTGCAGGCCTCTGGTTGCTCACCTCCCACCAGGTAAAAGGGACAGTAGGGACCCCATCTGCAGAATTACAGCAACTCTGTTCTGATGCCCCCCGCCAAGTAAGCAAGCTGTTCTAGAGCTGTTCTAGCTGCTAATAAAGTGGTCATCGCTTAATACACTCACTTCTTCATATCTAAAATTGCTTTCTTAACAGAGGCCTGGTGTTTGATACCCACTATGGAAACTTGCTGAAAGTTGATGCCTATGGGAACCTCCTAGTGTGTGCACATGGCTTTAATTTCCTCAGAGGGTGAGTGCCAACTCTTTGCTGTTCTTTTTGACTTAATACACTCTTTTGTGTCACTGATCCTCAGGGCACCCATTGTATAAGGAGTCGCAGGAACTCCACTAACAGCAGATGCTGTGCTGGTGTTCCTACAGCTCCAGGATTAACTGGGGATGCATTGAGGGTCTCAGGCACAGCAACAGCTCAGGTGTTTACAGTGGAAAGATCTGTGCTGGCAGAGAAGGCGTGCTGTGGGGAAGGATTGATGGGATAATGCAGGGACTGTTCACCTGTCCTGGCACAGTTCAACATCAGTAGCTTATCAGTTAAGATAAAGCCATTGCATGAGGGCTGCTGGGAGCAGACAGGACCTATGCCCCTTGAGGCTGTCCACTCCACAGTCAGTGCTACGAAACTTTGAGGGCCTGAGCTGGTTTGGGGAAGGAACAAGCTTGCTCTACCCCTTTGTGTTTCTGACCTGTGAGGGTGTCAGAACTGAGCATTGCATGCCATTTCCTGCAGCCTTCCTTGGATACTTGTGTTTCTCTTGTCCCAGAGAAAGTGCTTTAGGAAGCAGAGAGGACTGCAGAGCCACATGCCTGATGTGTCCCAGCAAATCCCCCCTCCCACATCCCTGCTGCAAGGGCATATGGATGGAAGGCAAGGCAAGCTCAGGGCCCCCAGGGTGACAAACTTTTTCATTGCAGACACGTAAGTCCTTGCATCAGGAGTCCAAAATTTAGAAAAAGCCCTTATATATGCACTCAACTTCCTCTTTGATCCTGAAGTGATCTTCAGAAGCTCCAGAAATTGAGGAAACCAGAATAATGAAATTCCTTCCATCATCGCCACCCTGCTGATTAATTCAGAGGGCCTCAAGCAAACCTCCTGCAGCAGAGCCCTGTACACCCCTGCTGAAAGCTGCTGGGAGAGTGGAAAGCAACACATGGAAAGTGGGGGAGAGTTTAAGATAAGCAAACAATGACAGTACGGATGATTTAAAGCATCCTCATAGCAGCAGCATGGGGTTTAAGGTCTAGCTGTGGACTCTCGACCACTCTGTGTCCCTGTGTGGGCTCTGCTCAGTTTGCTGACTCAGCAGTGAGGGCTTTGTCCTGGCTCTGCCGGAGGCAGCGCGGCCAAGGGAACACCAGTGGATGCACTTTTGCTCTTGTGCCGACAGTGCATGTGGGAAAGCTGGGTGTTGATTAAAGCACAACAGACTCTAGTTAGTGGATCCTGCTGCAACTCTGTTTTGCAGGTCAGCACATTTTATCCTTGTTATGTTTTGCAGTTTCATTCTTCTCCACCTTCTCTCTTCTCAGGCCTGAAACACGGGATCAATATCCAAATAAATTTATCCAGAGGGATGACACAGATAGGTTTTACATTCTGAACACGTTATTCAATCTACCAGGTGAGTCTAATATGAGCCAACACAAGCCTCTTTCTGTGCATTTTAAGCCAATAAAGCTTTGCTAATGTCATACTCTACTTATCTGTTTGGGTTTTTTTACATGAACTTTCTTCCTTTGTGCACAGGGCCTAAAGTTATCTGGGCTCTATGTTATCCTAGTGTTAAAATCTTGTTCTTTTTCCTTGCAGAGACCTACCTGTTGGCTTGCCTAGTGGATTTCTTTACTAACTGTGACCGGTACACGAGGTACGTGTTCCCTCTGCTTCGAGGTGCTGTTGGAACAGTAAGATTGTTACTATACTATATAAAGAGCAATACAGCACAGATGGAGCTGTTCCTAATATCAGTGAAGGCCCCTCAAGAGGTTTTGGTGGGGAAAAGTTCAGCCCTCATAATTTAGTGGTGATGAGTTGATCTGTGTGTACAGAAGACTCTGGTTATGAGGATTTCCTTCACGGGGTATATCAGTGTCACCATAGAGACTGACACTGGTAGTTGGGGCAGCTTCTAAAACTGCACACTCCTTACAGGGTGGTTACAGGCACCATTCAGTTCATTTTGAACCCCCTTGGAGCCATGTTTCAACTGGTAACTGAAAGGCTGAATTTCCTCAGACAGTTACTGGAAGTCCCTCGTGTCGTAATAGAGGATGTTGCACGCTTAGAGGTAAAATGCTCAGGCACAGTCTGGTGTAAAAGGCTGTTTGTGTGCAGCATGAGTATTTACCTAGCTTTAAAAAAGGTATAAACATAAAAACAAGCTGCAGTTTGAACTGGCACATGTGAATGCTGCTGTGCTGCTGTCTCGTGATGGGTCATCTTTCCATATTATGTGAGCGGAAGGCAAAGGTTTAATGGGACTTCACGTGGGAGCAGAGGAATTGTTTATGCTGACAATCCATCAGGTGAAGTACCCTTTCTCAGGACAGGCATGATGATTGCTGTCAAAATAAATACAGCTCTGTGTAATCATCCTTGAGTTCTTCTGATGCAAGCTCTCATGGGTGTCTCAAAGATACCTCCACATAATGTCTCCTGTTAACTCTAACCATTCTAAACACAGAAGTAGTTCCTCCTCTCAGCAGCATTACATTTAGTTGATTTCCATGGCACCCCCTTTAGCACTGGAAAGAGGGAGAAAGAGCAGCACTCTGATTGCTCCCTCATTACCATTCATCTTTAGTAAAATGCTGCAAGCTGCACAGTCCCATTCTTTTTTCCTTGTAATACTGTGGGTGAGAAATAAGAGTTGCAGTCACAGAAAGCTGTAGTACTGCTGTGGAGGCACAGACATTCTTGGGTAACACACAGATCCTGTTAAGCTCTGGTCGTAGCCTTCTTTCAAGTCTGATCTGTGATAAAGTAGTAGATAAGAAACTGTTATGGTAAAATGAAAACACAAGCTCCAAACAGCATTTTGAACTGTCTCTCTCCTTGATGTGTTTCTTACCTGTTGCAATTGGCTGCTAAAATCTTTCTTCTGTCTCCTCACAGCTGTGAAACGGGGTTTAAAGATGGAGATCTCTTCATGTCCTTCAGGAGCATGTTCCAAGATGTCAGAGATGCTGTTGACTGGGTTCATTACAAGGTGATTGCAAGAACTCCTGGGGACATCTGTAGTTGTAACTGGGTTAGATGGGCTGGTTTGTAACTCTTGAGTTAAGATGTGCTATACCTCTATTGGGCAAAAGCCCTGCTTTGCCGCCTAGTGAGCAGATAATTAATTACAATTGTATGTGAGTAAGTCAAGATCTCAACTGTCCTCCTAGCATGGGAACATATCTGGCTTGGCTTCTTATTCCTTTTTATTGTGCTCAGATTCTATTTCTGTACTTTAATTCATGGGGTTTAGAGCATGATGCCATGAGGGGATTTGCAGTTGAGGTCCACAACTTGTACATTGTCCTAATTATTAAAGCAGTATTCTACTGCCAGTTGTTTACATTGGTGCTGCCTTATGTTGCCCGAAAAGTACCTGCATTAAAGAGAGAAATACATCATCTGTTCTCTATTTAGAGAGGAGACGCAGTTCATCTTCTTCACACAGTTTTACACAAATTTAGAGTAAAATTTTGTAAGCATTAACATCTGGTTAAATACCTGATTTTCTTATTCTCCCTCATTTAAGGTGTCTGTTGGGTGGGATAGAGAACCATCACAAGATAATGCTCACAGTTGTACTAGTGGTGGTCCTTTTAGCCATGCAGAAGTCAGGAATCTATTTTTCTTTCCTTATGCAGTGTTGTGTGAAACATGTTGGAGTTGGCCTTTGACTAAAGCATTATGGTCAGTGTTGGAGACAGGTCATTAACTGTCTTGTTTGGTATGGCAAATCTATTTTTTGTTTGTTTCTATTGTATTCCCTTCTGAAAGGGTTAAAATGCTGTTGAAGTGGATTATTTACCATGGTGAGGGAATCGATGGATCACAGAGTTTGTGATGGTCCCTGCTACTCAAAGCCTCTCATCTCTAGAGTCACTGGTTCAGATTCGCCCTGGTTTGTACTTTCACAGCATTTTAAAGTGTGAAAGTTGGCATTACTTTGATGTCTCTTACATCCTAAGTTTCCATTACCTCACTGGGTTCTGTTGTTTCTATTTCAGGGATCGCTCAAGGAAAAGACCCTTGAGAATCTGGAGAAGTACGTGGTGAAAGATGTAAGTGTGAAGTTACTTTACTTGTGCTATGTGACATTCTGTACTGACTAAGCAGGCAAGAAATAAGCATGCTGATTTGCTTTACTAAATCACAAAACAGATAACACTGTGATTTCTATTGTAATAACCAAAGACAAAGTGGAAAGTTCGGGCGCAGCTTTTATCCTGAGCCAGTGATCCACGTGATTTCATATTGATGTGCACGTTTTTTACGTCAAATATAAAAGCCAGAGGAAATGTTATCATGGGACACAGGTGAATATGCTGGCAAGGCTCGTTTATTTCTTTTGGTGGTGAAAGCAGCTGTGTTCCCTGCCCACATTTCTCTGCCTGAGCAGACCTCTTTCTAAAAAACAATAGCTGAGCATCTCTTTAGACAGAAGTATTCTTTAGCCACCCAACCAACACATACTTAACCATGAGGGACTAAAAAAGATCCTGAAAGACTCGCCCATGTCCAGTCTCTTGATAGCCCCAAAATGTGTGTTCAGCACATGTAATGGAGCAAGCTGCAGTGATTCCCTTACTTTTGCCCCCCTGCAGTGTGCAAGGCCCCTCTAGACCACTTACAGTATAATTATTCTTTAGTCTAGATGAGCTCTGTGGTACAGTATCACTTCAAAGCAGTTTACCTTGTTTCTAGTTCCATGCCTACAAAATTCTTATGAAACTGTTCTGTGAGGTAATCAGCTATTCTGGCAATGGACTGAGATTTCTGATTCAATAAAAATAGCCCCAGGAATAAATTCTCCCTAATTTGAGGTTGGAATTATAATGCATTCCAACCTGTGGCTCATGTGAGCTCAGATTTCACCTGCCTCTGGGCCCATTTCGGGAACGGACTTGGAGCTGGAGCAGATCGGTGGGAGCAGCACAGGGTGCCTGGCACTGTGGCTGGCAGAGGCACCACAGCCCTGCTGAGCCCTTCCCCCTCGCCTTCCTCCCCTGGGCTGTGCTCTGGAGGGGTTACGTGGATGGACCAG
This sequence comes from Pseudopipra pipra, assembly GCF_036250125.1. NCBI lineage: Eukaryota > Metazoa > Chordata > Aves > Passeriformes > Pipridae > Pseudopipra > Pseudopipra pipra. The sequence goes on along the minus strand of NC_087556.1, from coordinate 24,502,526 downwards.
CAGCATTCCTGGCTCTGGCCAGTACAAAACACGTGAGTTTGCTTGCTTGATGGTTTGGTTTGCTTTATTTTTTGTCTGGTGGGATCATAGCTGGGAGTGTTTTTGCCATGCTGAATGTCTGTAACTTCTGTGACTTGTATGTACCTTGGCTTTCAGGGAAAGCTGCCACTACTGCTCAGCCGCATGAATGAAGTGGGGAAGGTGTTTCTCGTCACAAACAGCGACTATAAATACACAGACGTAAGTGCTGTTTGAACTGTTGTGTTGGTTTACCACGGGATAAGCAAAAGCCAGCCATTCATTTGTTGTGTGGGTGTTGGTGGGACATCATCTGGGGGAGAATCGCTTGTTCTGTGATCTACAAGTAGGATGGTTTGGTGGTGGATGCAGATTGTCTCGAGTCATCTTTTGTAGTTCTGGTTCTGGTACCAACCTAACATCGGCCTGGCTTAAGTCCCTCTGTGCCTCATTCAGATCTTCAGCAATTAAAAGGCTGAAAAGGAAAGTGATACTCGTCTTGGATTTCAGCATCCTTTAAAATGCAGAAGTTCCCTTTCAAGTGAGATAGTCTGAGTATGAACAGGTCACCAAAGCCATGGTCCTGGAGAGGCCTAAGAGCCAGAAAGGGCTGTCTGCTAAGCTGAGAAATCAACATGGTTACTTCAGCTCCAGGTGAATGTCAAGATGTTGCAACACTGCCAATCTGAAGATTTATATGCTGTTTTAAAGCATTTCAAGATATACCTGAGGCAGTGTGCAGTTTTCTGAGGCAGCTGTGTTATTTGATTATAAAATTTAGTGGTTTAATTCCTGTCACTGTCCTATTCCATTTATTTTGTCTCCAAATCTTATGCTGACTTTTGTGTAAATTCTGAAAATAAAGTTGTGTAATCTGAAAAGATAAAATCAGAAAAGTATGCTTTTATAAACTACACAAACATATGTTTAAAAGTACATATTTAAATTCTTTCTCTCTTTCAGAAAATTATGACTTACTTGTTTGACTTCCCACATGGACCAAAGGTATGTGAATTCTAGACTGCAGTTGCAATAGCAACTGATGTGCCTAATTATCTGTGTAGCTGGAAAGCATTTTAATCCTGCTTCATCAGCTGCATGGGATTAGTTGCTTTAATCTGGTTAAAATACACTTGCTGTTTTGTGTCCTATTTGAATGGGATCAAAGCAAATACAATATAACAAAGAGAAAAGAGGCATCATCTGGTCTTAAATGATAATCTGTGTTAATGATAACATTATTTTAGTGATAAAACATTTTAACTCTGGCATTTTGCAGGCAATTTTCTTAGAAATAATGTGCAATATTTTAAATGTTGTTAAAAAAAGCCTTGATGGAAAGGAAATAGTTTTATAAAACAGCACAAGTGTTTATGCCTGATTGTGCCTTGGCTATGGTAACTCCAGAGGTTTTAGTCATGCTTTTTTTTGTTCTTCTGAGGTCAAAACTCAGCCCTGCAACTTTTGGAGACAGGCTTATGACATAAATTTATACTGCTCTTTCAGTCTCCCAGTAAGATTGGCTATCTCATGCTGAAAAGATGTCTTTTCACACTGTGCTCTAGAAGTAGAAGGTGGCCAAGGGAGACATTTTGAGAGCATAGAAAGTCACCACAGCTGATAGCTAAAAAAGCTTTTTGCTGTGGTCATGGTCTCAGAAAGTGTGGAAACATGGAGTTATGAAGGCCCAGTGTCCTTTGGGGCAGGGGTGTGATTCAAAGCCATGCTCTGTGGAACAGAGTCAAGGCATTGCTCTTGGCAAAAGTACCAGCATGGCCTTGAAAGGCTGAAGCTGTGGAGTTGCATGTGCCTGGATCCATGCAGGATGTTACCTTCAGGAACAGTGGCAGTGGTCTCATTTACAGCACCTCTTTACACAGCAGCTGTGTTGGGACATGGATGTTCAGTGCTGTTGTCGTGGGCTTGTGGCAGAAGGAAAATACCGTAGGAAATAGTGTCGGCAACCCATAATTGTACCACAAGAGGCACAGACTAAGGGATTTTAATGGACACTCATATTAAACTCCCTGTGGTTGCTTGTGTTGTGCCTGATTCTGTGGTTTGTTTCTGCCTTTGCAGCCTGGGAGTGCCCATCGGCCATGGCAGTCCTACTTTGACCTGATCCTGGTGGATGCACGAAAACCCCTCTTCTTTGGGGAAGGCACCGTATTGCGGCAGGTGGACACGGTGAGTGGTCAGTGGAGGGCACCTCCATGGCTGGCAGGGCTCCTGCACCTCCTGTGTGGCATCTCTCAATGACAATGGGCAACACAGTGTTTAGACAGGACCTGCACTAGGGGTGGTGGGCTGGAGTCTCCTCTTAGTTATTCCTCAGCAGCCCCTCACCTGGGGCACAGCAGAGCTCAAGGCTTTGCTGTTTCCCTAATGTACTGCACATGACAAAAGGAAAAGAATGTGGAAAGCTACCTCTGGGCAGCTTGGGAGTGAGAGACAGACAAAGAGTAAAATATCAATAAGACAGAAAAGATCCAGACCATCAGCTGTTCAGTACTAACACAACATCTCCTTCCTCAGGTGACTGGGAAGCTGAAGATTGGTACCTACACTGGCCCACTGCAGCATGGCATCGTGTACTCAGGAGGTGAGGCAAGAACCCTTCTCGTTCTGTGGAGTGCCTCTGACGTGGAAAATGCACCTGCTTTGTCCCTAACCCTGGCCCTCTAAAATGAGCCATACATTTCCTTTTGGCTCCCTGTTCTGAGCCATGCTATTCTTCTCTTCAGGCTCTTCAGACACAGTCTGTGACCTGCTGGGGGCCAAAGGGAAGGATATCTTGTACATTGGAGACCATATCTTTGGAGACATCCTCAAATCCAAGAAGCGCCAGGGCTGGCGGACCTTCCTGGTGATCCCTGAGCTGGCACAGGAGCTGCATGTCTGGACAGACAAAAGCGGTCAGCAGTCAGGCACACCCAGGCCTGACTTGCTCTTGCTTGCCTGGTGCTGCACCCCTGAGAGCGCCAGGGCTTAGGGGTGCCAGGGGAGAGATCACCCTGGTTTGCCGCTTCTCCTTTTGTCCCTTTTTCCTTAGTCTGGGTGCTGGTAGCAGGAGCTGGGGCAGCTTTCCATGGGCTGGTCTCAGGGTCACAGGCCCTTCATGTGTGATCAGCCAAGTGCTGCCTTGGCCACAGAAGAAGCTGCAGCTGGGTGGGATTGAGTTGTTCCTCATCCCTAACCTTATCCCAAAAACTCCTCCCCCTCTGCCCATATGGAGCCATGGCTTCTCTGGTAAAAAGTATCTGACAAGACATCTGGGTTATTCTCCCTGTAATTCCTGAGCCATGACTGCTCTCCCATCTGCAGGGAGTCCCTGCTCACCAGCCGCTTCCTCCTCGTTCCTCCCACTCCCTCTGCTGCTCTGCTGCCAAAGTGCCGTGTGTTTCCCATCCACCAGGGCTACTGCTGTTCTCCCAGGTTTGCCCTTTGGTGTGCTAAATAGGGCTGAGGGTTATGCAAGTTGCCCCATGGCTGGTTGGAAGGTTTTGGTGAGAGCTGCAAAGGTTCAGTCTCAAAATCAAAAGGGCCAACCAGAAACCAAGACCAAAATTCTGCCAGTGGCACAGAGCATGATTGACCCCTCTCCCTGCCCCGTGGCCATGAGGTGCCACGTTCCCTGCTCCAGTGTCCCTCCCCCACCATGTGAGGGAAGCAGGCAGGGTGGTGGCTTTGCTTTCAGCCCTTTTAATTTCAACAGTTTTAACTTACCATTTCCCCCTTTCTTTTCTGGATTTTCCAGCCCTTTTTGAAGAGCTGCAGAGTCTGGACATTTTCTTGGCCGAGCTATACAAGTGAGTGTTCAAACAGTGACAACTTTCCTGCTGCCTCTCCCACCTAAAGAGTGGCACTGACAAAACTGTGGGGTTGTGTTAGCGGCACTGCTGCTGGAGCCTTGACTCAGGCCTGGGCTCTGCCCACAAGACCAACCTTCCCCTCCAGACCAGTCTCCTTCCCCCAAGCCCCATCTCACAGCATCTGGTTCTGAAAGACTTTTCACACCATGTATTTACCTTCTCGCCTGTAACTAGGCATCTGGACAGTAGCAGCAATGAACGCCCTGACATCAGCTCCATCCAGAGACGCATTAAGGTACCAATCATCAAATCCCCTTTTCATCCTTCTGGATCCCAAAGGGCTTGACAACCCAACCCCGCTGCTCAGCCCTGAATTGCTTTGCTCTGCCTTTGGGTGGGCACAGCAGGCTTGGCAAAGCCACTCTGTCTTAGCTCACTGGTGTCACTGGCACTCCTGAAAGGCAGCCTGGTCTGGAATAGGGTCCCTTTCCTCCTGCCCACAGCAGCACTGACTGACGGTGCTCACTGTTGCAGCACGTGGCACTGGCACACACAGGCTTGGAGGGGCTGTAGCCTCTGGTTCAGCCAGCCCTGGGGTGCCAGCCCGGGGCGAGTGCTGACCCTGAGCCCGCTGCCACCTTCCCTTCTGTTAGCTGGGGCTTGGCTGTGCTCTGATGTCATGGGATACGAGCACAGAAAGCCTTGCTGGAGATCCTTGCAGGTCTCACGTAGCCCCCAGCCCTCAGGGTGCTCCATCGTGGCTCCAAGGTGTTGCCTGCTTGCCCCAGGAGCTAACCTGCCCTTTCCTTGTAGAAAGTGACCCACGACATGGATATGTGCTATGGGATGATGGGAAGCCTCTTCCGCAGCGGCTCTCGGCAGACCCTGTTTGCCAGCCAGGTGATGCGCTACGCTGACCTCTATGCAGCCTCCTTTATCAACCTCCTCTACTACCCCTTCAGCTACCTCTTCAGAGCCGCCCACGTCCTGGTGAGTTGCAGATCCCAGGGAGGTGGGCAAGGCCCACAAAGGTGCCTGTGCTTGTGTTTGTTAACACTTCCACAAGACACAACAGCACCTTGGAGGGCTGGGTGGCATTTGATACACCATCACATTCTGGGGTTTGCTCTCCATGTGTCTCAGGGAGGGGCCCTAGGACTGGGACACCCCTTGCCATCTCCTCTCTCTGTTACATGTGCAGATGCCACATGAGTCCACAGTAGAGCACACGCACGTTGACATCAACGAGAAGGAGTCGCCGATGGCCACGCGCAATCGCACCTCAGTGGATTTTAAAGATTCTGACTACAAGCGGCACCAACTGACCCGTTCCATCAGTGAGATCAAACCGCCCAACCTCTTCCCCCAGGCACCTCAGGAAATCACACATTGCCACGATGAAGATGATGATGAGGAAGAGGAAGAGGAGGAAGAAGAGGAGGAAGAGGAAGAGGAATAAGATGGAAAAGGCAAAGTAAAGATAAACCATGACTCTAGCAGTGATCAGGAATGGATTCCGTTGTTGGGGCCCTTGGGGTGATGGGTTGGGGGTGTGATTCTTGCAAAGGCACATTTTGAAAGTATTTGGAAACTTTTAACAAATTAACACTAATTAGGAGGAGACCCTTGTTTTCGGTTTTGCAGACGGTTCAGAAAGCTGATGGATTCTGCCTGGGTGGTGCATTCAGATTGGACTGCCAGCCCGTGCTGTCATGCTACTCCCATTACATTTAGGGATGCTGCATGTTTCTCCCTTTCCCATGATGTGTTTCATTTGGTTTTCATTTGAACAGTGTCCTGTGAACGGTTTTTGCCATTTGTTGCATTCTCTGTGGAGAAAGAAGGGATGTGCTGGGCCCTGCAGGAGACAAAATTATCCAAATCCTGCTGCCCATTGGGTTGCTGCCCTTAACCCTTTGCTCTTGAGTTACATTCTCCCCCCTCCCCATGTTAGCCAGGATGTTGCTGTGCCTTCCAGCATTCAGTTTAGCTTCTGCTTTGTGTGAGTTTCTCTGTGTAAGTGGTTCGACTCCTCCGGCCATCAGGGATGGCAGTGGGATTCCAGCTCTAGTGTATCCACCACTGTACACGTTTCAGCTTGTAGACAGATGCTTGTCACCCTCTCCCAGTGTTTCCAAGCTCTCTTTCACCATCAGCATGTGATGCATGATTTCCAGTGCATTTCTCAAACAGCTGAGCCGCACACTGTGTTCTCAACTCCTCCAGTTTCAGCAGTAAATATTAACCCAGGACCTTGAGGCTGCTGCTTTAGCATTACATTACTCACTTTGTGTTCCTTCTGCCTCCTGACCTTTCTGTCCTCTCAGCTTTAAGTGAAGCATCCCAAAGACAAATCCAGCGACCATTTGGCGTGAAAGAGCCTGTTGTGCCAGGGTGCTGCAGGCCACATGGGCCTGCCCTAAACTAGGAAACAGCACATGCCATGGGGCCAGCCCCACAGTGAGAGCCAGGAGACTCCGGTCCCGCTGGCAGCTGCCCTTGGCTTTGGCCTGCTGTGGAGCAAGCAGAGCCTCATGCCAGATTGCTGTGGGCAAGGCTGTGTCCCTGGCCAAGGAGGGTGATGGCTGCAGGCTTCTGTGTGGGGACTGGGCGTGTCCCCAGGGATGGGTGAGCAGTCCTTGTACCTGAGCCCGAAAAGCAGCCCAGGGAAGGCACGGGGCCAGCACACAGCTGGGCAGCAGTGCCCTGTGGTTTTCCTCTGTGTCATGGGTGCAGCCTCCTTTACTCCAGCCTGTGCCGTTCGCTGCAAAGGGATTACAACAAGGGCCCTCTTGTAACGAATTCGACTGTTGTTTCAGTACCATAAACTCATTTAATTTCTTTTTTCATTTTAAAGTACCTTAGGAGAAAATAAAAAAAAGAAAAACCGCACCACCAACATCTGAACAGGAAACTGCTGCTGTAGTGGCAGTTGTTCAAGTCAATAAATGATGATGTTTCTAAGAAATGCCTGGTGCTTTGTGGCGTGTTGCTGAGATGATAAGGACTGTGCTGGAGTTGGTGAAAGATGGGGCTAGTCTCTGGGGATCCCAGCAGGATGGGTGACTGGGGAAGATGGAAAGCATCTCTGGGAATTGGTTGTGTGAAGCACTGACAAGCAGTGGCTGTGGATCTGGCTGTAAGGGCATGCCTGGTCCACAGATAGCCCCAGGAAGCAGTGGTGGGGCACAAGGCTTTTGTTATCACCATCTGCATCAGCCAGGGAGGCATGGGGAGGGCAGAGAAACATTCTGGCTTGACTACAGAGAGTGAGGAGGAGCTTTTCCGTGGCAGAAAGGGCAACATCCCCACCTTGCCAATACCTCCAACACTGTGTCCTTTGAGGACTGTTTCCCACAGGCATCACAAAGGGCCAACCCCCACATACATGATGTGTGTGCAGGGTGGCACGAGGGCACAGCATGGCCCATGCTCCACCAGAGCTGCAAAACTGGTTAAACAGACAGAAATATCCAGGGAAGGCCAGTGCTGCCATGGCTACAGCAAAGGCCAGCCTGGCCAAAGGCTGTGCCCGGGACAGCTCTGGGCACTGCTGTGCTCAACCCTCACCTATAAAAAAACTCCTTGTGTCAACTCAACCACACCTGAGGAGGTTCTCCATCTGCACCACCACACAAGGATGTTCAGTACCAGGGCCTAAAGTGCCAAACAGAAAAGTAACCCTAAATGGGAGCAGCTGGTGGCCAACAACCAACAACTGACTCTTCAGGGATTGCTGAAAACCCCAAACCCAGCACTGAGTCCCTGACACTTTGATTTTGGGATCTGGAGAGCTGCTAACAGGTACCCACATTGAGGTTGGCTGCAAGAAGGGAGGGTCTGAGGGAGCTGTTCCCGAGCCCTTTCACCAAAGGCCATGCTGGGCTCTGCTATGTTTAAACTTTGTTTCTCCAAGTATAGCCGCTTGAATTTTTTAAGCTTTAGCTCAGCAGCCGGGGAGGGTGTGTGGCTGCAGGAGGGGAGGTCTGGGGGGTTCCGTGCATTCCTCCTTCCAAACCAGTCACCACAAATAGCTCACTCCCAGCCCGGGGCTATTTCTGACTGAGATGGGGAGAAGAGTCTTCAGGGCTGGAGCAATGGAAAGTATTTGACCCTCACTTCATGATGGGAAAATGTCGGGCAGAGCCTGATGGACACTCAGGCGCTGCTCAGTGCCCAGCCTTTGCCATCCTCTCTGTCCCGCCACTCTCCCCGCAACCTGTTCCCCACCCCAAGCAACAGGCGTGCTTTTACCCACTAGTGGTGATCTCTCCTGCGGCAAAAACCTGCTGGAAGCAAGGTGAGCATGCAAGGGGACAGGCCTCACCCCCTGCTCTGAGCTCTCACTGATCTGATTTCTCCCTTTCCCCACCCCCACATGCCCACCCTCCCTGCTCCGCAGAGGCCAAGGGGGCTCACAGGGGCTGCACGGAGCAAACTACCAGGGACAGGAGCCCAGGGCTCACTGCCCTCAGCCACAACCCTGCAGACATTGTGTGCTGGCCACTGCCAGCCAGTACTTCTGACAAGGTCAGTCACCAGACCTGATCCCAGCTCCTCTTGCTTTACAGCACCTCCTCACTCAGCAGAACAAAGGCTGCTGCAGCTGAAGCACAGACCCACAACTGGGGTATGCCCGACCACGATGGAGGGTGCAAAGCCCCGTGCCAGTCCCTGACCAGCAGCTATGCCAACCTCAGGCCTGAAGCCCTGGCACCTGTGGTGAACATGGATAAGGCACTTCTGTAGGTGCAGAGCCACCAGCCCACCCCAGCCCTGCACAAGGGTGCTCACCTCCAGGAGACTGGTCCTGGGGTCCACTGGGCTGTGGAGCCTGGCAACGCAGGAAGGTGCTACTGGAGCCTTGAGGACACAGAGCCCTCTGTACAGCTGCCTTTGGGCACTGCTCCTGCCCTGCTGCCACAGTGTAGCCTGGACCTGAGCAGCCAAAACCCATCCCATCTCCCTGGCCTCTTGCACTCTCCCTTTCAGGAGACCTGGGCTCTCCTGTCCTGCTCCTTCTTCCTGCTACTCTATTACACCAGAACCAGCCCTGAAGGATTAACGTAAGTTAATTCTACTTACGTCCTGCTTACAGCATCCCACCACCCTCCATCCTATGCCACACAGGGGAGCAGAAGTCCTACAAGGCCTACCACACTCTCTGTCCTGCTGATATGATGTTGGGGAGCGAGGTCCAGAGGGATGGGGCCACCCTGAAGCACAGGAGCAGGGACAGAAGCTGCACTGGGTGCAGCAAAAATTCCCCCTAAGGCTTGAGCAGCCACTGCCCAGCTTGCCAACCCAGGGTTTGGCAGCTCAAGAGCTGCGCATGGAGGAAAGCCCAGTGCAGGGAGAGCAGCTGGGCGAAAAAGCTGTGAGGAGGACAGGGACTGAGGGATAGAAGAAGCATGATATGGGTGCACAGCAGGGCTGTATCTGGCACACAGAAAAGGGTGGGCTGTTCATCCACTGGTGTGAGCTGGAAGTGATGCTGAGCAAGGAACTAAGCATGGGCTCACTCTCCTGCTCAGAAATAAGTTTCCGTCAGTGCAGGCTCCACACAGCTCTGTCACAACATAAGGGGAACAGGCTGCGACACCCAGTGCAGGGGGATGGACTGACTCACTCCACCAGCTGCTCCTGTCCCACGGAGTCACCATCATCACCAGCCACGTCTCTCACCGGCGAGCCCCGGCCACGCACTGCCTGGCAGGAACATGCGCTACGGACAGACAGCATCTACGCTTACAGACAAACAAACATCATCTGTGGAGAGCAGGTTGTAAATAAGGGGTTTTTATTACTGGAAGAAAAAGACCCTCACCCTTGAGGGAACTTCAGAAAGAGGAATTCAGCTGCTTGCCATTGCCACCAGCTTCCCAGCCAGCCCCTGATCAGCAAAACCACCAGCACATCCCTCCCCAGCTTGAGGACTCATGAGCCCAGACCCACCGAAGCGAAGAGCAACACCTGGCTCTAAGAGAACAGGATCCAGCCTCTCTGTGGCTCTTGGCAGCTGAAGTCGAGAGTAAAGACTGTTGATGTGCCAGTAGCAGAGATCTGGGTCCGGGATCACCATCAGCCCCACCACCCGCATGCCAAAATCCGTCCCTTGGAAATGAGGGGGGAGCATGGAAGAGGGAAAAATGCATAAACTGGAATGTTCAACAGAAAAAAAAAATCATCATTTATCTAAAAAGAATAGAAATAAACAAAATGCTTTTAAACAAAATCACAAAATATACAAATAAATCTGGTACAAAATAAATAGGAAAGATTGGAAATCTACAACAAAATTGGAATAATTATAAAATTAATTCGTATGACAATCAGTATATGAAACGTATACACTTCATTCAGGATTTCAGTTGTGCTTATTCAGGTTTATGTACACACATGGAAATACTGTAGTCAGAATACTACAATCCTGGAAACCCGAAGTCATGTACAATATGATACAATTCGCAAAGACCACATACGATGGCAAGTAAGACACAGGGAAGAGCCGGCTGGAGTGGCTGAGCAGGATTAGACAGCCATGAAAATGCTCTATGGAGGGAGAGCCACCATGCTCCTGAACAGGGGGATCAAGGCCCAGCCAGCAGCAACCGGGAAAGGGCTCGGGGCAGTCAGGAAGGACCTGACTGCAGGAGGAAGGTTTGGTGTGAGCCCTCTGGCTGCCAAGCACCAGCCACTCATGGCTCCCAGGAACGCTTCTCAAGTATTTGGAGTTTCAGATTCAGCGTGTTTGGCATCTGAGCTCCTGCCCAATGATTCAGGTATCAAGGCTGGCTCTGCTCGAGAAAAAATATGCCAAGAACTCTGAGGTCCCTCAGCAGGGCCTGACCCTGAACCACATGTAAAGCCACCCTTGTGCTCGGGAGAACATGGATCAAATGGGACCAGAGCACTGCTGCTGGGGTCCTGCTGGTGGCTTTCCACTCTCCAAATTCCATGTGGTCTCCAAGAAAGGCAGAGTCCCTTGAGCAGCATCTCCTACCCTTAGTGTGAGAAATGAAGACAGGGTGGCTGCAGTGTTGCCTGTTCCCGACTGCTGGACCTCCTCCTCACCTTCCTGAACACTCAACTAAACCTCAGTGAGAAGAGCAGAGGAACGGCCACGGCCGATGCGAGTGCAGCCATTGCAGAAGCCACACTGATGAATTCAAACCAGCACAATGCAGAAGGACACAGCACGTACCCTGGGTAAAAACCTGCTGGCCAAGACAGCCCAGCCCAGCCCAGCCAGCTGGGACCTGAGACTTTAAAGCAGGGATGACACTAGAGCTGATCTAGGCCCAGCCAGTCTGTCGCTTCTGAGAACAAAGGAGCTCACCCGGAGCCCCTCACCCTCCCACAGTGATCTTTGGGCAAATCCAGAAGACATGCATGCAATATTGGCACTTCCAACTAAAGGCCTATGATCCAGGCACCCGACACCTACTAATTTCTCACTTGGATTTGGAAGGATGTGGAACAACAGTGATGCCCAGAGGATAAAACACCACCTCCTATTATAAAGCTATGTGATCAGCAGAGTTGAGATGGGATGCTAGACTGCTCTGCCAAGCACCAAATGCTGGGACAAGTGCTTTCTCCCCAACAAACCCTGGAACCAACTGACTACCACGCTGCTTCCAGGAGGAAAAGACAACAGAGACATCAAATCCACCTCTGGAGCAGAGACACCTGCAGCCCGTGCATGTTTCAGGCTCACGACAGCTAACAAACCTCCAGCCTGGCTCTATGACACACATAGGCCACTTCTGTAGTCTGGCCAAACACCTGCTGCTGGGGGGGACTAAATACCAAGCACTTCCTTAGCCAGAAATCTGCACTGGAGCAGCAAGAGCAGCCAGGGCATCATCCTCTGCAGGATCCCAGTGATCAGCCCTGCTTAGAGAAAAAAACAGGGCCCAAAAGCAAAACCTGAGAGGAGAATGCTGTTTCTCAGCTGGAGACAGAAAACCAGAAGCTTTGAGTACCGTATTTCCAAGGTGAAGAACTGCTATAGAGCCTGACCTCAGGATAACAAGAAGAAAACATCACTTTGACTGAATTCAGTGCTACCAACCTGTGAAACAACTCCATCTCCCAACTGTACCGTGCCACAGGCTGGAGGCCACTTTCTGGCAACCCCTCCCCATCCCTGCAGCTCAGGGAAGGGCACTGGGATAACCTGGCATCCCAGGCTTTCTCCTAGGGAACATCCTGGCTTTCCCAGGTTCAGCATCCAGCTTCTAACGGAACTGCAAATACACACAAACAGATAGAGAAGCTCAACTGTACCGCCTTTGACCCACAAAACCAGCATCCCCTCACCTGGACACAACCTCAAGGATGTGGCCATGAGACTAAACACAGAGCAACACAACTCTGCGTGAAGCTTGGCACAAGGACAAGGGCAAGACACAGAGCAGGGGGTTCTGCAGGAACCCATGGACGTCCAACATCCTCACATGGGAGTGAGGCCAATATCACCACAGCGATCATACCAACAAGAGACTTGCAACTGATGGACCAAGTATAGCAGCAGCACAGGGATGAGGGCAGCTTCTCAGCCCAGCCCGTGGGGCAGAGCCTGTCCTCTCCACTGGGAAGTCAGAATGAAGGCTGCTCTCCTCTCTGTACCATGAAGATGCCCGATCATATTAGTTAAGCTTGTCATTTCACCCTTGGGCCAAACCAATCCTCAGTATCCAAGCGCTAGGTACTTCTTTTGGTCTGTGTAGAACCACAGTGCAGGGCCAGGCAGTGGGGTGGGCAGCATTCCCAGGGCAGTACCACACTGAGCCTTTCACCACATGCTGGTTTCCTGCCTTGTGCCAGCTCCACACAGTGTCAATGCAGGGACCCCTCAACTCCCCAAAGCTAGGGGGTCACCTTTGAGATGAAGCCTCAAGTTAGCATCATGACAAGAGGTTCTCTGCCACATCATTTCCCACCCTCAGCCCCAGTTTTCTACCGGTAATCCAGAGACTGGATAACTTGACAACTGGTACACAGGTACTAGTTTTAAAACCACAGACGTGTGTATTAGATATTGTATAAAATATGGTACAACTTTCATGTGGGAACGATTTCTATAGAGTGTAATTCTGCACAAGGAAGATGCATGTTCCAAGGGGTCCTGGAGAACGCAGCTGTGTTCTCCATCATGTAGGATACTTACACAGGATGGCTTGTGAGGAGACAGGGCTGCTCTTTGATCTGCACCCCAACACCCCTTGGCTGAGCTCTGCAGAGATCACAGGAAGCACCACCACTGCCCAAGCAGCCCCTCACACAAAGCTACCTCTTTGGTTTTCTTTGAGCAGATTTGAGCCAGAGCCTGACACCACCAATGACAAATCTCATGCTCATCTGAGCTAGGCCCTGAAGGCTAAGAAGCAGCAATGGGTGATGTCCATGGACCATTGGGGCAACTCGCCCTGCTCCTCCTGAGCTTTCTCCTGGTCTGAGGTGAGTGCAAAGGGCCATATCCTGAGACTCCTACTCTTGCCAGCTCCACCCACACAAAAAGGCACTTAAAGAAAAGAAGGAAAAGAAAAAATGAAACAAAAAAGCCCCCTGCAGTGAGGAAAAGGGGATTAAGTCCAGGAGAAGAGGGTAAGAACAGACCAGTGAGCACAATGTGAATGAGTGGCTGACCTCTCTTCCAATGGGGTCTGAGAACTGCACCCCTCGAGCAGCCAGCTCCAGCTGCCCTGCCCATCAGGTCTCAGCATCATCCCATTCCTGCCCAGACCGGAGCAGGAGCTTGAGGGGGCAAAAACTGCATGAGAGGGAACTACACACAACTACAGGTTGCGAGCAGAAGCGGTGAGCAGGAGAAGGACCTGCCCTGTGGAATTTGCCCTGCTGGTGCATCTGGATGGGGGAAGCACCTTGTCCTGTCGTGCCAGCCTCAGGGCCCCTGCCCACCAGCCAGCCCGGACACCCTGCCAGCATCCCTCGTCCCACTGGGTGATAACCCATCCAAAGCTCCTCTAGGGCAGCAGCCTTCAGCTGCACAGGGATTTCAGGAAATGGGCAAGCTGGGAAAAAACAACAAGTGCTTTGTAAACTCTGGAGGGTCTGAGCTTGTGGTCCACACAGCAGCTGAGGATGGTTTGCTAAGCCTACCCTGAGCCCCTCTCCTCTCAGAACTAGTGTGCTTCATATGATCTCCACATCACCAGAGTCAGTCTCATTCGGAGAAAGATTCTCACTGGAAAGCAAGAACATTCCTTCACTCTTTACAAAGATTTGGCAATACACAGAATTAAAAAAAAAATCATAGTTACAACAGATTCAGGTTCATTTCATTTAAAGGAAATTCAACCAACAGGAGTGTAAAAGTTATAATTCACAGTTGTGCATTTAAGATATTAGTGTTGAAAACCTCACTTCAAAGAACTCTTGTGCAAAATTGTATTGACAGTAGAAACCATGGCTAGATGCCCTCCCAGTCTCCCCCAACTGACAGGCCATTGTCCGCCCCGCTGCCTGCACCCAGAGGCAGACGGACGAGGGGAACAAGGGCAGCAGCAGGAGTTGACATAGGAAGATGCAGTATCCTTTCTACAAGTCAAAGCCTGGCCAAGGTCTGAGGTCAAGTCCAACGATTCCCAAAGCCACCAGCCGGTGCCCTGCGCTGCGGTGACGACCGACTGGCCACATGTCCTTATGGCACTGTGGCACAGCATCCGGCATCTGAGTCCCCCGGAATGCAGGCAGGCAGCCAGCGAGGCAGAGAAAGTAGATCTGCTCGGGCAGGACACCCCCTGCAAGGGCACAGACTCAGATGCCGTGGCGTCTCCAGTGCGGTCAGGAGAGCCAAGCCCCGGCATTGGCAAACGCTGTCCAGAGGCTCAGAAGTGATCCTGAGCAGGGCACTGGGCTCCTCTGCTTGTGATGGTGCCCACCAAGAGGGTCGGGAACCCCTTGCATTTGTTAAACAGTAAAACTGTAAATACCCTGAGAACAGGGAGACTGGATTTCTTCCCCTCCAAGGAGAGGACCATGCTTTATTCTTCAAGCTAATTAGCAGTAGCAGCTCCTAACCCCTCTGGGTCAGGTACATATTTTCCATATGAAACATCTATGATCAACTATTTTTATGGAAATTAAGTGAAATTATTTCACTTTCCATTACTGGATCTGTACAAATGATGAAAAACAGACATGCAAAAAATTGCCTGCAAATTTTGGAACAGTGCAGCATGGGCAGAAGCAGGAGGTATTTGCTTTGGGATCACATGGCTTTGGTTGGAAAAACTGGCGCTTTTTTTTTCCTTTTTTTTTTCTTTTTTTTCTTTTTTTTTTAAAAAGGGAAACAGACATTGAAACAAATCCATAACCTGCCATAAGAAGCAGAAGTCAGATCCAGGGAGCAACCTCATCCTGGAGAGAGCTGCCTTGACTTGAGCCTTCCCTCCTTTGGCAGGTTTGACAAAACGGATACTGCATCTCAAGTTCACCACCGAGTCAAACACTTCTGACAAACTTTTACATTCACAACACTAGATAAAAACTGGCAAGGTGAGTCCCTCGCCAAGGACAGACGCTGTAACATCTCAACATTTTGCTCTGTGAGAAAGGTGCAATATTGGCAGCTCTCTGGGAACCACAGGACTCAGGTCAGCCCGTGCTGACGCTGAGCCGTGTGCTCTCAACGGTGGTGGGCTGGTGCACATCAGAGCAAGGATGGAGGCTAAGGAAACGCTTTCAGATAAGAGTCAAAAAAAGTTAATACAAAACTAAATGTGAGAGCAAGGTTTTGGGGGGCCTGTTTTTCTCCTCACTGTGTGCACAAGTTTGATACTGTGCAATTTCTGTGCCCCTTTGTGGGGACTTCATCCTCATGGGTGGCTCCAAGGAAGAAGTGAACCCTTGCCAAGGGGGAGGACAGCAAAAATTAGGGCTGCTTTCTGAAGCCGAAAGAGAGAGGAGGAGGGACACAGGCAGACCCAATTGGCTCTGATACCAGGCACTCCAATTTCCTGTGGGGAGATCCTGCAACAAAATATTGCACCTTTCCAGCCACACAGAAGGACCGTGGGAACTTGAAGCAAGTGCCTTCCCCAGCCCGTGAGCAAGAGGGATGGGGCAGGTGTGCAGGCACAGAGAGCTCTGGCAGTTGCATTTGGGGCTGGGGGCTTCTTTGGGTTATCCCCAAAGAGATTATCCAGGTGTAAAGAAAGGAAGGGAAATGCTACATAGGCAGTGCCCACGGCAGGGTCTTGAAACAGGGAAACTGCAATGCCCGATTTACTAATCCAGATACAGAGGGCAATGTTCACATTTTGTTTGAGACAGCATTGGAAGGGGAGAGAACTGGGGGGATAACTTTCTTCTTTTTTATTTGAGGACTTAAGACTCCATCTGTAGGAGTGGGGAACGGGTGATATACAACTGCCATGGGGTGCCTCTTGCTTGCACCCAGTCTGCATCCAGATTTTTGGTGTGAAGGAAGTGGTTCCTGCTGCCCAAGGATGCCCTGCACCAGTGGCAGCTGGGTGTGAGGCTCTCTGTTCTGCTACCATGGTAATCCCTAAAATGGCTGATAAATGGGACAAGAGAGAAGGAAATGCACTAAATCCACTGAAAGGAAGGAATGTGGCTGGAAACAGCCTGGAAATGAACCTCTCCGAATCCCTGAAGTGCAATACACTCGCGTCTGGAAAGTTTTGTCAGTTCTTGGAGAGGAGAGGATGGTTCTGACTCCTCAGCAGAGCCCATTGTTGCACTGGCAGAGGTTTACTGTCACCTGGAGCACGTACGTTTGGTGTAATTGTAGCAGCATCTTTCGTGTTAATATTAGATTAAAGGGGGCACAGGGACTGACATTCTGATACTCATCTATTGCTCCAACTCAGCATATTCTGTGATGTAGCAAAGGCTGCACATCTGCTCTGGCCAAGGTAATGGTGTGCAGAGCACTATGGCATGGGAGTGCTTAAAGCCTTGTCATTTCAGGTGCACACATTAATTCACCAAGCAATTGTCAGACACATCAATGAAAAATCACCCACTTACTTCACTATGGAAAATTATGCCCAGCTTTCATTTCACAAGACTGCAGTTTTGCTACTTAGTTCCTTTGCCCCAGTATCATCTTCAACACAGACAAAAGGTTTTGGAGGTTACAAAACTGTAAGTGTAACAATGCTTTTGCCTGTTCTACAAAGAAACCTTCTGAAATTTGAAAGATCATTAAATACCAAAGTAACTGCTCCTTCCCTGAAATTTAACTGGAAGAATGGAATAATCCTCATGCCTTGGCCCTCCAGGTGGCTGAAACCAGAGGTTCCTTGAAGCTCACTCATTCTTAAGACACAAATAACATACAAGTACCAGTTACTAACTTTTTCAACAGGGCAACAAAAAGGACCAGAGAGGGGTGAGAAGAGCCCTAAGGACATTGGAGCCAATTCACAAAACCATGATAGAGCCCATTTCAGGTTCATGAAGGACAGAAACAATTTAAAACTCTGCAAAATACTTTTTAAAAACATGAGCTCTCTTGAAAAAATAACTGGAGGAGCTTTTAAACTTCTCCATATGTGTTTGAGGAAGAAAAACCCAAAAAGGATCAAAAATACAGATAAAAAATAAACATAATTCTACTTTGCAAGAAGAATTTTCATCGTTCTCAAGGGTGGCTCACCATTCCCAAATTACGTTTGGGGCTTTAGTCTCTCTTGCTCTTTGCTCCTTTCTTCCTGTTTCTTTCTCTTCTGCTCCCAGAACGGATGCAAAAGTCTTTGGTCTCAGAACACTGGATGCAGCACAGTGTTGCAAGCACATACTAACGGTGTTCACACTCGGGGAGGAGGCAGGAAGGAGCGAGGGCTGGTCCTGCTGAGGAGAAGGGATGGGTGGGTTGTGGGGAGTCAGCTCCTAGATGGCTCCTTCACTGTGCATACTGTGGTTGGGCTTGTTGTGAGTCACACAGTTCTGCTCGTTCAGCAGGTTTGCTGTCTCATCCGGCAAACCGTCATGCAGCTCCGTAAGAGTCAGTTCGATTTTAGTGTTTTCACTGTCCGAGGACTGAGGTGTTTTGTCCATCCGGGATGCCATCAGGGCATTTTGGTACTGCTGTCTTGAGATCTGCTCCAAGAACGGGGAAGGAACAAAAAAAAGTCAGTCACATTTTTGTGTCTCCTGTGGGAGAAAATAAAGTGCCCTCCCTTTCCAGATGATCACACTTCAACCCCTCTTTACCTGTTCCTATAAAACATCCCTGTGCTTTGCAAGCCTAGAGCATCCCAGCTCAACACCACAGCATGGTGACAATTCCAGGGAGGGTGGAAGCAAAGTGCTGTGCAATCACCATGCTGTTCAAAGGCAGGGATTTATATTCCTATGCAGAGATTTTTAAATCAGACCTCCATTTCCCTCTAACCATGCACACTTCTAGGACCAGAACCAGAGATCAGTGAAGTCTTTCTCCCAACTTCAGTGAGCTCCTGGTGAGGGTCTAGGTGTCCCTATAGAGCCCAACCAGCTCTATAGTACAAGTAGAGCATACAGGCATTACTGTGCTTGTCTAGGCCAGCAAACACAGCAGGAGCTACAGCCTTATATATAAGGATATTCAATTCTAGAAAAGACTGGGGTGTCCATAGAGATGAGTCCAAATTAGCAACCCTTGAAGTCTTCCACTGGTCTCTGCAAGAGCTGGTTGCACTCAGCAGAACAGTCATGACAGGAGCTGGCCTAGAGCACAGAGTGTCACTGCCCATGATGCCCCAGGGGCAAGGAAATCCACAGCCCTGTACATCCACATGTGGTGGTGGAGGGGAAAATTCCTCCTGGAGCCACAAACAATCAGCCCAGTGAACTCCTTCAGATCAACCTTCCCAGTCAGGACAGGCAGCAGGATGCACGTGCACTGGCAGCCCCGTGTGCCGCAACAGCAGTTATCTCGGCAGGCAGGAAGGTGGAAGAGGTGAAACAAGACTTTTAGAAAAACCCTAAGTTTCAGTAGCAACACAAGAGAGGGACTGTAAATGGAGAGAGTCAGATGGACCAGGTCACAAATTCAAAAACAAAATCCAAACATGCATGAGCAGATCATGACCCTGGTTTTACAAGGTATTAACCGAATGAATGACCACATGGCACAGTGAAAACACTAATGTTGGGTACTCTGACCTGTGTGTAAAGCAGAGTGATGCAAGAAGAGGTGTGCAAGTCTGACTGCAGAGATATTAGAACAGTTTAGCACTCATTAGCCTCAGTATGAACACAGTGAGATTTGGAAGGACATAAACCAGGACAGGATGAGCAGCTAGCTGCTCTGTCCAGCAGATTAGTCATTGAAATTGTAGTGAGAATCACTTGCCCAGTAATAAACATCTACTGATCTAATCCCTGAAGGATTGAACCATTGACCAATACATTTGCATCTCAAAGTTTTGACAGCAAGACTTTACTTTCCTTTTAAAATTTGGCTATGGAATAATCAATTTAGCATTATAGTATGTCTACCCTATTCCACATTCTTAACACTGAATTAAATTTGACAGAAGTTGAGTTCACAAATCATTTGAGTTGCATACAAAGAAACTGTGAACGTGCACCTTATTTAAGAAAAGCATCGAAGTCAACTTCTGGCTATGGGATGTCAGCTTCCCTGGACTCCCGGAGGGGCTGGAATTGCTGCCAGCATTAGCTGTTTCTCAGCTCAGCTAGATTTCCTATCCCCCAGGACTCGCACACATTTCAGCGTGGGATGCACCATGCTGGGGGACAGAGCTGTATTCATGCAGCAACTCACTGGTAGTATGAGACATGAGCCTAATACATGTGAAGTTAAGATAAAGAGAAATATCCAAGACTTCTCCAAGCAGAAGAAGGATGGCAAGTCGGAAAGTAAGATCAAGAACCCCAAACTGAAACCAAAACCAGAAGTGAATAAAAACTGCAACCAATGGTAAATGTCTCATCCTTTAGAAAAGGACACTGTCTGATAATGAAGAGTCTCCATTTTGGATGGCTCCAAAAGCTTCACAAGGATACGTTCGACTTAAAAGCAGAGAGGTTGTTTTCTATAATCTTTCCTTGAAGGACCTGAAATCCAGAAAATTACATGACCAATCTACTTACAAGCCCAAATGAGAAGAATAGTGAAGACAAATGACTGGACAGCAGATACTGGAAAAAAGTAGTTTAAAGTGATTTTTAAATGGCTGCTTTCATAATGCTATTTACTCACAGAGCAATTTAGAAGGCATTCCCTTCCCCAGGCTCTCCATCCTAGCAGCCAAGCCCGGCTTTCCAGCAAGGTCTTTCTAGCTTTTTTCCTACCTTGACAAACTGAATGTCTGTGAGCGCTTTCACTGAGTAATCCGGGACATACACTTGCAGGAAGGATGCGTTCAGCTGGTTGTTGCTGCTCCCTAACGTCGGTGTCACTGCGTCGATGCGATCACCTCGGTTTAAAGAGTCGGAGTGATTCAAACCACAGGGCCGAGGCGGAGACTTGTTTTCAGCTAAGAAACAGGCAAGAGCGAGAGATTTCTTAAATCAAGCAGAAAAAGTCACCAGTTTAAAGTCACCAGTTTCAAAGGGACATAAGAAACCATGATGTAGCACAAATAAACTGCAAAGGCTTAATCCACTCATAACTAGACATGTGGCTAAACAACCAAATCACCCTGAAAGGACATTTTCAGTCCAGAGCTGGTAGCCAGCATCACTGAGTATGCCCTAAACAAACCTAGACTTGTTTATGCTGCAACAGACACACTCTGAGAACACAGCGCTTCAGCTGATGAGCAGAAACCACTAGAGAAAGGTAACTTCCCAAGGCTCTCTCTCTTGATAGTTAGATCATGCTTAATACATTTTTTTCTTAATGATTTATAATCCCTGCTCCGTACCAGAGCTTTCATCCACAGTCAGTCTCAGGTAAGCCTTACCCCCTTTTATTCCACCTGGTATCTACACATGCCTTGTTCCCTAAGCTAGAGCAGGCATTTTCAGTAAGAGTGACGGAGTCTTCAGTGGACCAGAGAGCAGTCCATGTGGTGATTACTTCAACATTTCCTCTAGCACCTCCCAGTGCTTGAAGGGGCAAAACCTCAATGAAAGACAGCGAGCTCCATGTGGTACATGCCAGTCAGTGACACAGGCAAAACAGTCCATGCCACAGAGAAAAATCTGTGTATAGAAAGGAGTAAACTGCAGACATTATTTTCCATCACTGGCCTTTAGGCACTGCAGGGTTTCACTTGAAGACCTCACAGCTGTCCCTTGCAAGTGTGATTGTACACAGTCTATCTGAAGAAACTGTGCTTTCAGGACACCAAATTCTCCATCTGTGGCTTCCACCCACACTGTGACCCAGAAGATAGAAGGGCAGAAACACATCCTAAGAGAGATTCCAAGCCCTCCTGCATAAGGGCTTTTCCCTGGGTGCACACACAGTACACACTGATCAAAGAACTGTCTTTGGGACTAGTGAATTTTTGGAACCTAATGCAGTTAAAACACATTCAGCCAGCCCAAACTGAGACTTGATGTTAACTATGCTAGTCACCTCATGACCCCCATTCTCAAGCTGAGAGATCATTTTCGTATAATCTTAAAATACAAAGTCTCTTTGAGCAAATCAACAACAGTATCCTTACAAGCTTTTCAAACTCTTTTTTTTTTTAAGACTTCTATATATAATCTTAATTCTTAAAAAAAACCTCCCTTAAATTTAATCCTACCTCTGCCACCGAATCACTAGAAATATAGTATCTCCTTGTCCAAATGACACAGCCTGTTCCACTTCTCTGCATCCAGCCTTTCCTAAACCTAACACTTAGGATGCATGGCAGAACTGCACTGCTTTGTATTTCCCACTTATAATCTCTCTGATGTTGTCTTTCTTTCAATTTTAGAACAGGGAACAAAAAAATACAGGTTCTGACAACTTGACAATTTTTCCACTGTTTCTGCACTGTGGGATTAGTGCAGGTCCCTATGGCAACACCAAGGACGGGCTTAGGGGGAAGCACTCAGAGCCTTGCAAGGTCCTCCTCCATGCCAACTCAAAAGCCACAGCAGGCTGCAGTAACTGTGGCCAGGAGCCAAAACTCTACCTGCACACAGGACTTGATGCTGAAATTCCCACTGGAGAACAAGGAATTGTGAAGGCTGAATGAATTTGTCCTCTTTCCCACCTGTATACACAAAATATGGCTGTGTGTGACAAGAACAGCATCACTGCTGACTAGGATAAAAGCTTCCATCTGGAACAACTTTACGCTAGTGTGACTTGTATCTGCCTTTTCTTTTCACCAGGGATCTTATGGTACATTATTAATAAAAAACAAAGAAGCACAGGGAGCAACATGACAAAGCATAGATAAGAAAA
The DNA here is from genome assembly GCF_036250125.1 of Pseudopipra pipra. Lineage (NCBI taxonomy): Eukaryota > Metazoa > Chordata > Aves > Passeriformes > Pipridae > Pseudopipra > Pseudopipra pipra. The sequence continues at coordinate 24,480,338 of NC_087556.1, read as the reverse complement.
AGAAAAAGGGACAGGTGAAGCAAAAGGACATGAGGACAAAAAAGGACAAAAGCGAAAGGTATGATTTCTCAAAATCCCTGGGAAAGGACATCACTTCTGGATCACATTAAAGACAGGGAGGGAAAAGAAGACAATGAAGAAGGAGAGATACAGAAAAGTAGAGAAAAAGCAGAAGACAGACAAACACCTGGCAGGTCCATGTTTGCAGAACTGTGCCCTACCAGGCCCCAGCATCCAGATCTGGACAGAGCTTTTCTACCCAGGTTTTCCCAAACTCCTCATCTTCCTCTACAACGGATAAAGAGCACGAGCCCCAAGATGGACACCAATACAAATGTTTTATGAATCTGGGGTTAAACAATTTTTGGGTTGGGATTATTTTTGGAAGGACCTCACAGAAGGTCTGAGTGTCATCAAAACTGCTACCACATTGCTACAGTGACCAGGCTTAGCACATCAGTTCCTTACAAACGAGAGTCTTCCTACTATTATTTTCCCTTATTGACTTTTTGTAATTTTTTTAATTTAGTTGAGGGAAATCTATGGTTGGCATTTATACTGGAAACAACTTGCACGCACAAAATATACACATATTTGTAACAAAGAAAAGGAAAAAAAATAAAAAAAGAAGACCTGGCAAAACAAAAGAACCAAGCTAAGAAAGATAATCAAAGTTGCCAAGCTTAAAAGAGAGTCATCAGGTACTTTAATTAAAGAAGGATTAAATTTCTCCCCCTTCTTTGAAGTTTAGCAGCAGGAAACTTTAACAGGGCAGGAAAGAAATTTCCTGCAAGGCAATAACCTGTAGTTTGTTTGGAATGTGCCTGAGACTAATTTAAAGACCGATGGTGAAATAAATTTTCACAAGTTAAAAAACAGAGGGGGGAAATACAGAAAGCAGATGGTGAAAGTTGATGAAATGCATGATAAATGTATTAATCTTTAGCAGATGTTTAACTTTAATATGCATATTGTTATCTTGTTTGCTTTTAGGCCTAGGGAAAGACATTTCATCTGAAAAAGAAAACTTCAGAAGGAAGAAATATGCTCACTGTGGCCTAAACAATTTTAGGATTCTGCTCTTCCTCCAGTCCTTCTTGATGCATTTCCATTTTTTTCAACTACTCCGTGCACGCAGTATCTGCAAAGCTCAGTTCTTGACCCTTCCCAATTTCCAATCACTCAAGCACATCTCAGAGCTCTTTTTGGCCCAATTTGTTCCCTCCTTGATCTCTGCTCCCCAAAGGGATTTCTGTGTCAGTCAACTTCGTGATTCAGCAAGGAAAGGTCTTAAGCAAAACAGGAACCAGAAAATCGCACAGGAGGTCCCACAACCTTCTTGCACATTCCACTGCAAATCCATCCACTCAGTAGATCATTGTGCCAGTCCACAGCATTAACCTCACTAAGAGAAAGCTCAAAGCTTTTCAGGAATTGAAACGGCCAGACTGTATACAAAACATAGAATTTACCCATATGAGAATATAAGAATACTTTCATTAAATAAGTTTTCCTTTTATGGCAGTTTAAGCAGCAGACATTCTCCTCTGCCAAATGTGTTTTCTTCAGAATTTTTTAAGCCTCAGCTTGGGGGAGAAAACATTCTTTGAAAAATCTCCCCTCCTAATTTTCCACCAGTGTACATATGAGAAACAAGAACAAGCACACATTACCAAATACATTTTCTTTAATGTGTTTTCAGTTCTTCCCATTTTGATGACTCTCATGTTGCTATCAGTGACCATAAATGAAAGTTCAGGATACCTACCTGCAAGGCACAACTCTGTGCTGGACTTCTCCCTAACGAGCAAAGGGGTCAGACAAATACAGACTGCAGCTGACTTTTTATGGCATCAGAGCAGTCACAAGAACGGTGAAAATAGAAGCATGCAGATTTACCTGGAGAACCTGCTGCTAACAACTCTGTTCTGCTGACAACAAAGGTACGAGACAGGGACAAGGGAACTAGAAGAGGGAGAGAAAAAGGATGAGATCACGACCAGAAAGGCAGCAGCTATCCACACTTGACAGGGGAAGGAGCCAATTGACATTGAAGAACTAAAACCAAAAGTGCAAATCAACTGTGAAAAAGTAAAGGGTTAAAACAAAAGCAAAACTAAAAAAGACAATCAAACAATTTTAAGAATAAACCAAAACACAAGGCTAAAGAAATCAGAGTGAAGTGAACAATTTTCACTTGCTAATTTACAGCACAGAACAGTCCATCAAGGTGCATTTAGTTTTGAAATAGTTCAAAAGGAGCGGTGGTGCCCACTCCAGCCTAGAAGGCAAGACTTAAAACAAGCCATTAAGCATTCAGAGGTGCTCTTCCTTATGGAAGCCAGACAAATAATAGAAATAAAACCAAAAGACACTTCATAGTTCTTCAAGTTTTCAATAAAATGTCAAGTGAGGCTGTGATTCTCCAAGCTCATCCCTTTGGGGATGGTGACTGTACCGCTTGCTCACCATTACTGCAAATCCCTCCCCAGCTGCAGTTGAAGAAAAAACCTTCACTCTTTCTTTGGGTTTTTGGTTTGTTTGTTTATTTTCTGTGTTTTTGTTTGCAGGGTTCTTTGTTTTTTTTGTTGTTTGGTTTCTTTTTAGTGTTTTATTCTCCTCTTATTGGCTTCATCTTCCAGGTGGGGAGATTAGGCACATGAAGTGTAATTAGGACATAGAGAAGAACAAGAGTTTTCTCTTGTTCTGCAACGACTTACACTTTCACTGAGCTTTCCTCTCTATACAGAGCAACAGGAATTTATTTTTATGAGCTCATCTTAACAGAAATCTCAGGATGCTGCAAGACATCATAAACCAAATTCCCTAAACCTGGAGGGAAAACCAACAAAATGAGGGGTTTGCTACAGGTAAAAGCCAATCTGTTGAAGGTAAACAAATCCAAGACTGGCTGAGATTAATTTAAAATAGTGCACATCCTTAAGTGCAACATGACAAAATCTAAGATGGATTTCAGGGCGCACAAAGAGGAGACCATCTGACCTGATAGCACTTGGGGCAACTGGCACGGTTGTGGGGAGGGTCAGCAACACAAAAAAACCAAACCAAACCAACAAAAAAAAAACAAAACATGAAAACACTCAAACTGAACAGTGCCGGCAAAACAGAGATGCCACAGGTAATTTCCAAGTGTAGGTTTGGTAGGAGAAGGGACCATGCCTACCCCAGCTCCATGCCTGGCCCATGTTGCAAAAGCTGAGGGTATGACGCAGTTGTACACGTGTCACAATTCCACGTGAACACCGTTGCCATCGCTGAGATAAAATCCAACCAGTGCTCTGCATGCTTTAAAATCTCTCAAACCTCAGAAGGCACAGGCTAGACTGACCAGACTGAAGCACACATAATTAAGGAAGAATTAGTCTTGCCTGTAAAAGTGTGCTCACAGGTCCAAGAGAACTGCTGCTGTTTGTAGAGTTTAACAAGGCTACACTCATCACTTACAAAACCACCTCCATTCCAACGCTGTTTGCTAATGGGCATACACGTAGGTACACAGATGTAAAGGGAATGCTTGTGAGTGTACAGTTAAAGCAAGCTGCCTCTCAAGTGCAATATAAACCCTGCTATGACAGCAGGACAATTTCAGCATAAGAAATACCTCTCTCTGAAGCTGAGCAAGCAGCATTGGAGCCTACTCTTGGTGGATTACATGACAATTCCCCAGTCTCCACAGGTGGGATGTGGCTGCCGTTTGTGTGTGGGAACTAGGCTCACATCTCACCCTCAGACATCACCTCTTCTCCCTCACTGATTTCTTGGTTACATTGCCACACAGGCTGACAGGAGCCATCGTTTTTCTGGCACTGCTGCCCTCCTTTTCCTCAAGAGAGCTTTAGAAACAAGACTGGTAAAGAGAACCATCCCCAGATTAACCAGGCTGTTGTTCCTAGCACCACTAGATGTCCCTCTGCCACTAATTACTTATTCTTGTTAATTCACTCTGTTACCCTACCACTGCCACGAGCAAAACTACAAAGCTTTCCACCAGTACCAACCACATCCCTCGCTAAGGCCAACACTCACATCCTCTGGGAGCTGGCAAGCTGCTGCCAGCTGCTGGGTTCCACCAGGGACACTGTGCCAGGTAGGCAGCTTTGCTGGCAAGGAGGCACCATTCACATCAGCCCCTTGGACACGGCGGGGCAGGACTGTGCAGGAGCATGTTCCAGAAGCAGAAGGTGAGAGGACATACCTGGTGATGCTGTGAGGGCCATCACCCCATAGTAGGAAAAAGCACCAGCTTCAAACTTCATCCCCTCTTTCCCAGCCTCCACTTCCACTTTCCCCTGTTAAGGAAAAGGAGAGAGAGCTGCAATTAAAAGGGACCACAGGTCTCAAGGCACAAGACCAGACTTGAGCCCTGAAAGACACTTTTGTCTGACATCCCTAAGCAGTGTCATGGTCCCTTCAGTTTGTAATGGTGCCTGAACAGGGACAGACCCTGAAGGGCAACAGGTTTTTGTGTCCTGAGCTCCCCTGGTCTTTGGTGCCCTGCAGCAGTGTAAGTCTCTGCAGAGGAAAGGATCACCACACAGCTTCAGATTGGTACCACTGTCCTGCTCCAAGTGCTGTCAGGCTGCTTTCCCTTGATGCAGAGTTAAAAAATACTCCTCCAGGAGCACAGCAAGCTTATATGTAGCACAGTCATCTGGGATCTTGAGACACAGAGACATTCTGGGCCACAACTCACATTCACAAGAAGTCCCCTCTAACACAAACATAGGAAAGGGAGATGGGAGACAACATGCAAGGAGGCTGTCTGCGATTCCCATAGGAACAAAGCCCTTATTCCTGGAGGATCAGCCTTGGGGCTACTTTGGTTTTCTTGGTTTCTAGCAGTTTTCCATATTTCAGCACCCGTAACTTCAGATCCTGCTCTTTCACAGAGTCTTACCTACAAAGGACCCTCAGTGCTTCCCAAACTGTACAAAACTACACTACCATGCAAACGGCACCTGTTTCTGTTGTAGGCTAAACCAAATGTTTATCATGTCCTATGCAAGACTCCAGAACAGAACCCATCATGTCAAACGTAGCTGTAAATGTGCCAGTTACTCTGGTATACAAGCAGCCAGAAATAACTGGCTTCTTAGTGGGGTCTGGTTTCCACATCCACCCATCCTTGCTAGTACTGAGACTCACAGCACATCACTGCAGACAGAAGAAATCTCATGAAGCTTTCAGGCTGAACTACACAAAAGTTGGAATTTCAGGCAAACAACCTAATTACCTGCAATGCTTTCCCCCTCTGTTTAAGCTGGAAAGAGCAGACAGACTGCCCATCCCAGGTGTACTAAGAAGACTGAACATCACCCAGATGCAATCAGGTCAAAAAGAGTCTAAAAGGTAGAATTTATTTCTGTGTTTATTTCATTAAGCTGAATTTAGAATTAACAATCATGCCTTTAAATGTACAACACTGGACTGGGGCAGAAAGAGGTGACAATGAACTCAACCTGCATGAACCCTGATACCAAGTCCATTTGTCTAACTGTCCCAGATGAGAAAACCCACAAAATCTGCCTAGCAGGAAGAGAGTGCCCAGCTCACAAATCCACTTTCCTGCTATCACAAGCAACAACTTCATATAATCCCTTTTAAAACCAATTTCACTCCACAACACAAATAAGTAGCTTATTTCTTCATTATAAACCTTCCAGAAGGTACGATTTAGAGACCCAGCCAAAGACTGGCTACACACAAGAAGAATATACATTTAATTGTGTATTGGCATACATTTACTGTGAAGGCATTCTTGGTCCCTTAATGTGAGAGAATAAGTCCAAGTCCGTTTAAGTAACAAAAGCAGAGTATTTATCCCCTCTTGATCCTGGCAGAACCAACCTCGTTACCATTTTTATAGCATGTACCTCCTGCAACATTCCCTTTTCCAAATGCATTATAGACCTGGTACACTGTGTTTGCTAAATATTTATTGACCGTAGAATAGCTCAGAAAGAACTGATTGTTCTTTTTGTATTGCCCATGTCCTCCATTTACATCTTTGCAGCATTACATCAGGAGCATTATCTTGCCTCTGGAATATTTCAGATTGCAACAATTCAGCCCATAAGAAAGAGCACTTAAAGAGTTACAGTGGCTCTTCAAACTCTTGAAAAAACTGATCCTTTTTAAAAAGAGAATTACACTGAATCCACAATATAATATTCTGGTGCTTTCTTAACTGTTTATCATTGACAGTGTTTAACTCCCCACAACTTTCTCTTTTTAAGGCCATGTTAAGATTTCAAGCCCTGTGTTAAAACTTTAGCTACAATGCTTGTACTTTTATAACCAAAACTGATTTTCAGTTATGCAGGACGGAAACATAGGCACCTTTCCAGCACAATCTCTCTTGAAGGACTATTCCTGCTCAAATGGTGCTAGATGGAAGTTTCTGTGTAAAGCTTTACTTAAGCTATTCAACCATTCCTGACAGGTATCAAAACCTCTACAGCAATCCTGTACAGAACATGCAGAAAACAGTCCTTCCACATCACCTAGGGCTCCAATCTAAGAACCACACAAGTGCAGGAACCTCAGAGTAGGGAAAGGGCTTGGATGCCAAGGTTCCCAGGGACTGAGAGCGCCCCAGGGAATGCAGGGGCTGTGGCAGGAGGTGGCATCAGTTCCATAGATGGAACGAGACCCCCAACAAAACCTGCACTTCCTGCAACACCTCAGGTACAGACTTCAAAATTGCACAGAAAAATGTCATTTCTCTAAACAGTCAAACTCCCAATGCCCCCTTTTGCAAAAGGGAAAAGCCCAGCAGAGAAAACATCCTGGCCGAAGTCCTATGATGTGCCATTTTTTGCAACCCTACTCTCCAAACAATGCCAGCTGCACACAGGGATGCCTTTGCATTGGCTATCCTACTGATACCAAAAGCATAAGTAATTTTCAACAGATGATTGGAAGTGGTAAGTGCTTTCTATCCTTCACAACTGGTTTAACTGAGGCTGAAAGCAGCTGCATGAGCTCTTCAAGGTTGGCATAAAGGAGGCAGCAGCAGTTCCCAGTAGCCATACCTCCCTTCTCATGTTTGAAAGAAGCCAAACTTCAACAACTGGAAGAGGTTCCCAAGAGAGGGATAAGTCAGGAGATAAAGGGTTTTGCAAATATCTACATAATCACATGTCTGACCTGTAAAATGAGAACAAAGTAGTCGACGGGCTTGTTTCGCTGGTAGAGGTAGTGTTCTGGGGCTTTCTTGTTCTTCTCATCGTATTTCAGCTCCTGGATGACGTTGGGATGTTTTAGCAGCCTGAGAAGGATCTTCTCTGACATCTGGGATGGACCAAATGCTTCTACTTCTATAACACAAGATACAACGTGGCATTACACCTCATATGCCTGGCAAGAAGTTAGCAATACTCATTAATAAGCATTTGCCTATAAAAGACACACAGATGCAGAGAGATCCATTATGGAATTGCAGGCTTCCTGTCTTTTGAGACTGTTAGATTTGTAAGGGGGGGAAAAAACCCACAGTAACATCCCAACTTTCATTATTGAAGTATTTTTCGAAACAACCAAAAACCATGTCTTCATCTGAAAGGGAAAAGAACAGGACAGCTTTGCCCTCTTGAGAGTTCAGAGTCACAGTTGTAACGGCTCATTGCAGAGTTGTAAAAATGGAAGAGCTTTAAAATTGGGGCACAGAGAACCTCTGAATTTGGTTTTTTCCCTCCCTAAAAGTTACTAAAGTAAAAGCATTTATTGCACTTAAATAAAACTTAAAAAAAAAAAAATGAATCACTGCTTGGGACCTAGAAAGTTGCCCTAGATAGATGTTCTACATAAATCAGACACAACTGGGGCTGCCACGGTTCATATGGGAAGAGTTACTCAAAGTGAGAGAGAGTGCAGGTCAGTTCAAACCACATGGGATTAATTCCTGACACACAGAACATGTTCTCTATCTACTTGATCTTCAGTGTTCCCAACAGGAGCTGTTTGAAGCAGAAAAGCTCATCCTTGTGTGGTAGAGTGAAGCCAGGGATGACGAGGTTTACACATGCAAATTGATAAGCTTTCCCAACACCTCATTTCAGAAAAAGGACCGTTATGACCCAGTACGTGTCATCTCCTAAAGATACTGTTCTCGATTTAGAACAGAGAAACCAAAACTGTATCTTTCATCTTATTTAGCAGTGGCTTCACAGACAGATCTGGATTTAAGATACACAATCCTTTCATCCACAAAATAAGTAGAGAAGCAGCACTGTAAGAGTATGTCTGTTGAGCAGGTGCTTAGGGAACTCCATCAAGTCTTGTACACTACATGAACAGTGCCTTGCTTGCTGTTAAATCCGCATCTTCCTGTTGAACTGCTTCCTTTCAAGGACATGCTCACATGCACATGAGCCGTAGGAGTCCGAGCCTTTTAAGGAATTACTGCCCCTCAGCTGAGATGTGATAACCAATCATGTACATTTTTCTTTCAAGTCACAGAGGCAAAATAAAGCATGAAGGCAGACTAGGAGCACCTAGGCAGGCAGTTACTGCATCTTAGAGGAGGGGAAGTACTAATTTCCAACTGGAGCTGACAAACTTGAAACAAAAAAACTTTATAATTTTCCACCCATGAATATACGTTGAACATAGCAGCGAAAGACGCCCGTCTGAAAGGCCTGAGTGTGAGAAGTCTTTATATGTCAAAGAGAGACAGCATGAGCAATAGAAAGGTATTTTTTCCACAAGCTCTCCTGTTAAAAGGTCTCATCTCTGAGGTGAAGGGACCAACTTTACGACGAAAGGCAATATCAGCTGCAAGAAACCATTCAAGGCCCTGGTCTCTGCCTATTTTAGCCCACCCAAGGGCTAAAACATCAAGGTGTTCTGGGATGGAGACAACTGTCCTCTGAAACCTGAAGTCATCAACGGAGGTCACACAAGCCAGACAGAAATCCATTTTAAAGAGTACAGTTCAACCACCTGTGCAGTCTGCATTAAATGTGTCAGGAGAGTTTTTCACTTGGAGTCAAAAAGTCTCATGGAACAGGTTTAGACCTTCCTGCAAAAAGTCCAGCATCTCTTTCTGGAGAAGGCGCCAGAGTGCAATTACAGTCAGCTGGCCAGTGGTATCGAGTCCTCTTTGGTTTGTTCCCTGAGCTCTTCCTAATGGGGTGTACTTGCTAGTCGTTAATCTGACGGACTCTAGACATGCAGTGCGGCACTTGGCATTCATCCTTACCTTTCAGACCAATTTAAAGTTACTGGTCCACCCCTGGTATATGTCTCAGAGGGTTCATGCCGACACTGAACACAGGAGAGGAGAGAATTTAAAAAGAAAAACACAACAGTGGCATTATTTGTCACCCCACAGTCCAGCCTCCCTTCCCGCCTATACTGTCCCACCCACCTCACCGGCCTTTGCTCACAAACTGCCTCCGAGGCTCTGGCACGATTGCAAAAAAAGATAACCCTCACTTGCCTGTTGCCAGGAACCGGTGCATTGCCAGGAGGAGCTGCGGTGATATTTTAACCTTCATCTCGCTGTCTGTCTGCTTGAAGGCAGAGAAGTCCTGCTTCCTGTCCCGGTGAGCTACTTTCTTTTTCGTCTTGTTATCAGCTGGGAAAGGGAGGGTGGGAAAAGAAAGGAAGGAAGCGATTTCTGTTAGAACGGGGTCCAATACGAAGCACACTGCCTGGAGTCAGCCAGGATGGCCACCCAGAGTACAGGGTGCTGGCAGACCCCTCTGCAAAGCCCTGCTCATCAGCACGCAGCACAAACCAGAAACAACCAGTGAGCTGTGAAGCTGTGGGGCCCTGTCCTGCAGAGCCCGTCATCCACAGCCTCTGTCACCTTGATGGGGGAAAGTCTCTGCTTGCAGACACCTGATCGCAGAGCGGCTCTGCACGTTACACGTGAAGTGTGTGTGCATTTCCAGGTGGGGAAGAGGAGTCCTACTCAGTGTTACTAAAGATCTAAAGGTGTTGTTTTGCAAAAATAGCTGTGATAGCTGCTTTTTCCAAATACATTCCCTAGAAAATTCCCAGCAAGCACACAGAGGAAATACGAAATAACTTATTTCTTATGCTGTACCACAGTTTCATTGACTCTTCACAACTGTGGCAAAATCCACATGCCTTTGGTTGAAGTAATTCCCAATGTCTAGAATATGCAGTTTCTTTTGTCCTGTCCAAACATCAGCAAAGGCTGGCAAAGTGTACAGCCAGGAGGTGGGAGACTTAATTCATCTGTGTCTTAAAAGAGGCTCTGTGGTGGGGAATCCCCATTTGTGAAAAACAACATGAAAGCGACACAAACAACCCAGCAATTGTCATCCACCCACTGAGCTAATCTGCCAAAATGTTTAAGAAACCAGGTAAGCAGAGAGCTATGGGTATGCTGGAGTATGGTATACATCAATTCCAGGGAGAAGAGGTCTCTGCTTAGATGGCAGGGTCTTGCTCTTCTCTGCTGACATGGTGGCAGTGTCTATAAGCAGCAGAATACTGTCAAATAGCTCTGAGCTCCACTGTATAGTGCAGGAAATCCAAGTGTTGAGGCAACTCCTGTGAGCCCCTCAGAGCTGAGGTACGGCTCAGGTTCTAGGGCCTTAGCAGGGAAAAATCCTGAGAACACTACAGCTACTTGTCTATCAGACCCTTAGTCAATTGGTTTAGAATGACTGTACTTTTCAGGGACCACAGGTAATTCTGGTACATTGATTCACTGCAGACAATTTGGGCAAGCACACAAAGAGGTGTAGGTGAAGCTGAGACTGAAACTTTGCACATACTCCCAGGTGCATGTTGCCAGATTTCGGGTTATGCATGCAAAGATGATTAAAGTGATGCACTGTAGCAAGGAAGCCCCTGAGATCTGAAGTCCTTTACATGTCCAAATATATTCTACAGACTACATAAATCTCAGAGTGGTGGAGTTTGAGGATTGGAAATGCACATTATCGGTAATTTATACGTTTCTAGATTTTCCCAAGTCACCTAGTCTTTTAGATATAAATACATTTAGATCCTCAACTTCCCATGGACAAGCCTGTACTACAAGACTATCACAGCCTAAACAGCAATACCATACTGATAGTAACTTACCAAGTCTGGGTATCTTGAGCTTATTCTGTGAGCAGTGCAAATCAGAAAATTTGAGATACTTGCTCCCAAGCGCATGGAGAGGAATGATGATGACCCATACCCTTTTTCTTTTTTTGAAAGCAGAAGCCTCTTACCTAGTAGTACTTTATCCAGGACTTTGGCTACATCAGGGACCACACCTTCTCTTCCAAAAGCAGGAATAGAAACCACTCAAGGGAGTGGCTACACACTAAAAACAATCCCTGCCTTAGAAATGTAGTCTGAGACAGAACTTACCTTGAAGTTACAGGAAAGATGGATACCAAAGCAATAGAAAGTGAAGAGGAGAAAAGTCCCCTAGCTGTAATAGGTAAGACGAATAGAAACTGTGCTTATTCTGAAAAGCTCAGAGAATGTTATTTTTCAAGTGCTGTACCTGAGAGGCTTTCATCACAAGGAGCTCCATCATTGCTCTGTTCAGAGAGGCAAAAATCACCACGAGTACAAGTTTAGGCCCTGGGACAGGGAAACATCTCTGTGCATCTCCTGTGGATAAGCTGTACCTCTGCAGGCTTCACATTGCATTTTTGGTACCTGAAGACAGGGCCAGCACATGGGGAAAATGCCTTAAATCTTTCTGCCTGTATCAGTCATCAAGGTAAGAGACCCAGGCTCTAAATCAAATGATGGGTGATTTCAACTCCTCCTACTTTTTCCTTGGCAGGTTATCCAGAAATCTTCCCTCAAGAAAAATGTTACACAGTGAGAGCAGAGCCACATGGCTTAAAGCCACTGTCTTGGCTTATTTTTGCAAGGGATGGTCTTAAATTGTTCTTCGCTATCCAAACAACTTTTGAGCTTCTTGTATGAGATAGGAACCAGGGATTGGATTGTGACAGATGTAACTGAATATGGACCAGGTATTTCCTGCCTGTCCCTTCTACAGTAAGTGAGATGGAGACACAGGCACTGAAATTATCTTGGCACGCTGAAGTGATCTCTGCTTACAGAGTGCTGTGGCGCTGTTTGGTTCTGCAACGTGAACAGTGTAATGCATGAGAGATATTTTCACTATAACTTTTGGTGAGATATCAACACATATTGCAACCATCTTCAGTAATTTCTGGGAATACTTAGACTTTTCCTTCAAATCAAAGGCAACAAGAGCTTCTGATGAGTGAGAGAACTCAAGAGGAGTGATCCAAATACGATTAAGACTGTGATCTCTCTTGTAATATTCCTGAACTTCAAGGCCTGATGCATAACATGAAAAATGATTGCATAGACTTCCCTGAAGGAGCCAGCTACAGAACAGGGAGTTCAATCCTCAGATCACCAATTCAGTTGGATGGGCAGGCAGGCTGCAGGCTGACAGGTCCTGCAAATGCACTGAGGCAATGTTCTAGGAAAGTTCCTATTCTCCTCCCGAGCTCTTTGTCTTTAGGACAAAGGATACATCTGCAGTGAGATCCAGACAAGCCAAAGAGGACAAAAATATTTTATCAAATGGACATGTGGTTCTGTCCAGCACACAAGAACTGTACAAGGACAGAGACAAGCAACTGCTTGAGATGGACACTTATCAGATACTCCAGGAAAACAAGGTACAGTTCCCAGAGGACTAGACTTGTCCATAGTCAGTACCAGGATGCCTGGTGCAGGCAGTCAGAGGTAGAGGCCAGAGTCTCACTCTGCACACCTCATGTCCTCCTCTCCCTCATGATCCCAGTGATATTCACACTCAGGTTGACAGCCTATGCCCCACACACTGCACAGGGTTTTTTAAGCCTGTGAGATTGTTTCATTTTAAAAGAAAGGTTTAGGAACTAACTAAGGCAGTTTTGTCAGTTCTTTTTGTCCCTAGCTGGGAAAGCCAAGTTTCCCTGTGTATCACTCCTATTTAAGCAACTGAAAGAAAGTCAGTGGGACAAAACCTGAAGCACTTTAGCAGCCTAACATTGTTTCCCATAAGGATGCAGCTCCTTCAGCCTACGGGTGCTAGACAGCAGAAGGTTAACAAGTCCATAGTCCTAATGGTAAAAGCATTATTTTCTAACTGGTGTCAATCACCTTGGCGTATCGAAAGATTAGATTCCAGCTATTGAAAGCTCTGTTCTCCTGACGTAGGATACTGATGTACACCAAGCTAGGATCTGTAGGTCTTGCCCGGCAAACTGGTGTTGCATAACCTTTTCTACATTGCTACACTTCCACTGGATGACAGTGGAAATAATAGGGCAAGTAATTTTTATTCCCGTAGCTCCACAGTTTAAATGGGAGAAGTGAAACACATATCAAAAGAAGTGTGACGAGCAG